>NC_072799.1:9279166-9895833 GCF_028583425.1 Eublepharis macularius
CCACCCCTCCTCCCACCCCCCACCAAGGCTCAGCCTGCTCCCACTTGGGGGGGCCATTTCATGGCCTCCCCAAGTAGGTGCTCTAATCTCTACCACTGACAGCTGGGGGAGGCTTGTGTTGCCAGGGGTGGCATTTTGCATGCAAAATGCCCCCAAGCCCTCAGGGGCCCTTCTCCCACCCTTCCCCCCACCCCCCACCCAGGCTCAGACTGCTCCCACTTGGGGGGGGCCATTTCATGGCCACCCCAAGTAGGTGCTCTTTTCTCTACCACTGACAGCTGGGGAAGGCTTGTCTTGCCAGGGGTGGCATTTTGCATGCAAAATGCCCCCCAGCCCTCTGGGGCCCTTCTCCCACCCTTCCTCCCACCCCCCACCAAGGCTCAGCCTGCTCCCACTTGGGGGGGGGCATTTCATGGCCTCCCCAAGTAGGTCCTCTCATCCCCTAAAGTCCACCCCTTACAGCCCCACACAAACCCAATTCCCCCCCAGCTGCCACACACAGACCCAAATCCCCACATTAGCCCCTCACAGACCCAAATCCACCCCCACCTGCCCCACACCCATAACCCCAGGAACAGGCTGGCAAAGGCCAGCCCTCTCCCTTTGTTCCCTATGCTGGGAACTTCTAAACTCTCTTTCCCTGGGCAATTCTGCACAGCCCAGGGGTGCCACAATGGTGGGCACACTTCTGAGTGCCAGCTGGTCCCTGTGAAAGAGCACCTGAACCACAGACACCCTCCCTCAAATTCCCCCACCACCTACAGAGATGGCTGGCCAGCCAGCCCCATTGTTCCCTATGATGGGAACCAACTGCACAACAAAGAATAAAACAAGAACAACACAAAATAAAGTTTTAAAAAAATTATTTTCTCCCTTCCAAAGTACAAGTAGGCAAAGCATTATGACACATTACACCAGCAGTCCCCCACACAGAAAAATTAAAACAAAACTCACTTAACATCAGAGAATCACAAAACATGATTCCTGTCAAAAACACTTTATTTCTTGAACAGCTTTAGGTTACACAGCAGGGGGGAACACCAAAGGGCATGGCAGCACTATCTTACACAAAAATAACACAACTCACTTAACATCAGAGAATCACAAAGCACAATTCCTGTCAAAAACACTTTATTTCTTGAACAGCTTTAGGTTACACAGCAGGGGGGAACACCAAAGGGCATGGCAGCACTATCTTACACAAAAATAACACAACTCACTTAACATCAGAGAATCACAAAAACACAATTCCTGGCAAAAACACTTTATTTCTTGAACAGCTTTAGGTTACACAGTAGGAGGGCACAACAGGGCATGATAGCAATGTACTACAAAAAATAATACAACCCACTTCACCGTTTTTGACAGCAATTGTGTTTGTGTGATTCTCTGATGTGAAGTGAGTTGTATTATTTTTTGTAGTACATTGCTATCATGCCCTGTTGTGCCAATAACAAGAGTATTAAGTTTCTCCTGATCGTTGGTACTGTTGGGTCTTCCCAGAGACCAAGCAGGATTGTCTCAGGATTTTTAGGTACATCATAGCCTGTGATCTCTGTAACAGACCTCAAGATTAAGTCCCAGAATGACTGGATTTTAGGTCACTTTTTGCTTATTCAAATGGTGTTTTATTGTGCAATCAGCAGTTTTTCACACATGCACATTCACACACAACCCAATGACAGTCCTGCCACAACTGACTGTCCCTCAGAGACCTGTTGTTCCTTCACACTGCTTGTCAATCGATCATTTAAGTAAATTTTGAGTAAATCAATCGATCATTTAGTGCTGGCCAATAAACACTTTTTAGACATCTTCCCATTTAGTGATTAAGTCCATGGAATTCATTTATTTTATTTTATTTAAGAAATGTTTATGCTACCTCTCCAGTGTCCTGCTTGAGTCAACTTACAAGAAAAAAAAACCCCACCATAAAATCATCATGTTAAAAAAATATTTAAAAAGAAAAAGACAATAGAAAAGTCTTTTGGTGCTACACCTCTGAAGCTGCCAGCCACAGCTGCTGGCGAAACTTCAGGAACTACAATGCCAAGACCACAGCAATACAGCCCGGAAAACCCACAACAACCACAATAGAAAAGCTTTGATAGTATATAAAGTAGTAGATTTACCCGGCTACACAACAAAAAAGGAGCATATGTGAGATATACAACAACACAACTAACTTACAAAATGCTACTCCTCTCCCCTCTCCTTAATTACTTATATCCAAAATTTTGTACTTATTCTATATTCAGTCTTATACATCTCGTTTTATATTCTGCATTTTTAAAATCTTATTTTTATAATTAATTTATCTCCATATTAACTTTTCTTGATTTTCTTCATTTCCAATTACATAATAAAAAAAAAAATCTCTCAATTTTTCCTGAAATTCCAGTGTTGGTCTGTTATGTATATAAGATGTTAATTTAGCCGTAGATGCATATTGATGCAGTTTATTCATCCATCCATTCACATCTGGACAAAATTCCATTTTCCACTTTGCTGCATATACAACTCCTACGGCTGTCAGCGTATACTTAAAAAGCTCACCGTATACTTTTCTAATATTACTCGGTAGGATGTTTAATACCTATCTATTGATTTGGGTGGCAGCATGTCTTACTGTTGTATATTTGCCTGGTATATGTGTTTCCCAAGAAATTTGTTGCATCCCTAGTAAGAATCTAGTTGAATGTCATTTGAAATATCTCTTCTCCTCTGCTTCCTCTTTATTCCTTCCTCCTTTCTGCTAACTTTAATATGTAGCCTCTTTTAATTATCTGGGTGGATCACCATTCCCAATCATTGCTATTATCTTCAGGGCGTTTGACTTCCTTATTTGTCACTGCACTATCCATATGTCCTTATCGATGGATCTCCTTATTTATCACTGAGACTGTAAGGATGATTTATGAGCCTTTTAAATGATTGCAACGATCTTCATTGTTGTTGTTATCATTTACGGACCTTAGTGGTGTCTTCATAGCCAGAGCTAGCTGGAGATATTTCCTTTGATGGTTCTAAAAATTTCTCATCCAAATTTCTATCCTAATCCCCCCCCCCCCGAATTACAATTCCCTGTCCCCCCCAAACAACAGAACCAATAGAAGTCCAAACCATGGTATATTTAGCTACAAGTCAGGCTAGGGTCCCCCTAACCCAAGTTACTTTCCTTGCAGCCACACAGCAGCAGGAGGAATTAACTTCCTCAAGGGCAGCAGGGCCCAATTCAGATTCAGTCTGTTGTAGCACAGTGGTGAAGTGTTTCGGCTGCGAATCAACACTCTGCCAATTCAAATCCCACTACTGCTATGAGCTCAGTGTCCTTGGGCAAGCCACTCCTCTCAGGACTAGCTCCCCAGTTGCATTGTGGGGATAATAATAACACTGACTTTGTTCACCGCTCAGAGTGGGGCACTAATCTGTCAAGAAAAGTGGTATATAAGTGTAACCCCCATTAGGTTAATTGGTTTAGCCCAGTGGGGTGGAGTCAGAAGCTAGGAGGAGGAGGCTTTTTGTGGGGAGCTTAATAAATTATAAGCCCTTATCACCTTGAATAAGGTAATCAAATGTATGTAAAATATGATTTGTGTATTGTGTGTAGCTGGTGTTGCTGGGGTTGTATTATTTTTGCAGGGCTATAATTCCCAACAAGAAGCCTGAAGCCTGGGTACAGCTGCTTCAAATGGATGAGAGAGGACTCATCATCACTTGTTGGATGTGGAACTGTTTGCCTTTTCAAGGACATTGTTGATTTGGAGGGGTTTTTTTGTATGGTTGCACTTAAGAGTTAATTTTTTTTAAAAAAAGTTGTATTTTATTAATTGTTAAAAAGTTTAAAAGAAAAAAAAAGTTATTTCTTAAAATTTTGTGTAAGTTGCTTCCTAAGCCCTATAGAACCCAGGAAAAGAGAAGTTACATAAGCACTATTATTTTACAGGAGCTGCTGTAGTGTAATGGCTGTGAATCAGCACTCAGCTGGTAAAAATCCCACCACTGCCATGAGCTCAGCAGATGACCTTGGGTAAGCCGCTCCTCTCAGCCCCAGCTCCCCAGCTTTATTGGGGGGGAGAATAATATACTGACTTCATTCACTGCTGTGAGTGGGGCACTAATCTGTCTAGAAGAGCAGTTTATAAGCACAGTTATTATTGTATTGTTGAAGGCTTTCACGGCTGGAGAACGATGGTTGTTGTGGGTTTTCCGGGCTGTATTGCCGTGGTCTTGGCATTGTAGTTCCTGACGTTTCGCCAGCAGCTGTGGCTGGCATCTTCAGAGGTGTAGCACCAAAAGACAGAGATCTCTGTCTGAGAGATCTCACTGAGAGATCTCTGTCTTTTGGTGCTACACCTCTGAAGATGCCAGCCACAGCTGCTGGCGAAACGTCAGGAACTACAATGCCAAGATCACGGCAATACAGCCTGGAAAACCCACAACAACCACAGTTATTATTATTATTCCGGTACCATAGATGCTCCAGTGTCTTCTCCCACACATACCATTTTTCTAAGACAAACAACTCCTGGGAGGCATCCTCTGGCTAGAGCCCCTGTTTTCCCTGTACCCATATTCTGATCCAATCATGCACAAATGTATCATGGCCATTAAAATCTAATGCTTTATCCCAGTGTACTTGATCACATATATGCATAAGGGAAAGAACCATGCTGTGATCATAGATATGACTGCATCAGCATTTCAATGTCTTAACAACGGAGATCAGTAATGCAGAGGAAACTTAAAAAAAACCTTCAGGTTCAGTAGCCTCTTAAATACCAACTAGGTTTCTGGTGTATGACTCTCTAAAGCTCATACCTGGAAATCTATTTGGTTATTAAGGGGCTACTGAACCCAAATCTTGCTCTTAAAAAATAATAATCCTGCAATGTATATTCGCTTCCATAACTAATTAATCAGGGTTGCATGAAACTTTCTCTGGTCACTTTGATGCAGAGAGCCAGTTTGGTGTACTGGTTAAGAGCGGTTTATTTCCTCTTCGCCTATTAGAAGGGGAGGTGAAACTGACAGAGCCTTCGGGAGGCGAAGAGGAAATCAACAAACCCTCTGAGCAGAATCTCCCTGGCTCTATAGAGAGGGGAAATTGACAGAGCCTTCGGATCTCTTTTAAAACTCAGCTTCCTGGCTAACATTGCGAGTCCCTTCATGTGCTCTTCCTCATGTAATTCTTCTCTTGTGTCTTGGCTCTCCGGGTACACAATCTTTATTTGTATCAGGGCAGTTCATGAGACCAGTCACTTTCAGAGATTCTCTTATTTCCTTCTCTCTCCACATACCCCCACCCTTGCCTCTGATTTTTAATCAGTTAATGAATAGGTTTGGCAAGGGGATGCAGAATCTTCCTCTGGAGTTAATCAGTAGAGCCCTATTGAGATTAAGCCGCTTTACGCCAGACGAAACGTCAATGCCTTTTATTCGGGTTCTTTAAAAATAGCCCACCAACAGAAGGGCCCACCCCCTTCGGCATGTGATATTGTAGCGCCTGTATTGTGTACGGATTCCAGACAGGGGTGGAAAGCTGCTTTCAGACAGAAAGACAAGAGAATGATCCATTCCCTCCCACGGCCGTCTTAAATATCTGCCGTACACAGAGTTTGACATTTCAGAATAATTAACAGCTGCTAATTCCACATGCAGGAAGCTACGAAGCAAGGGCCACTTATGTCACTTTCAATGTTGTTTTCGTTTGCCAAGCCAAACTCGAAATCTTCACCGTATTTTTTTTTTCTGGAAAAAGTCTTTAATCTGGAGGATTTAACGGCATGAAAAGGGCATCAAGGACACCCCGGGCTCTGATTTCATGAGACCTCTTAAAACAGAAGCAAGATCAGCAGTTGCATCCATCAGAGGAGGAAAAAAAATAAAAAAGGGGCCTCATCAGACAGCTCTGGGGTGGGGGACATATTTCTCTTCAGCTTGACGGTTTTAGAGGTTCAGTTACACCAAACTGATGTTTTTTTATGGGGCTTAATCTTAAAGCTGGGTTGGGCGAATGAGAGTAACCTTTCATTCGCAGCAGTGTGAAGTGTACCCTACTCAAGAGTTGGATTTTCCTCTTACTTACTCTTTTCATTTATGCAAGGACATGGGGCACTTTCATAGAAGCCAACTCCCATAATCTGTCATGAGTAATGATGCTTGATCTTTAATCGGAAACACTTCTGAACTCCAAGAGTAAATAACATATTCACCCCAACTCATTGGTATGGTATGATGCAGCCACCTTGTGAAAATTAAGTAGGGCCATTTCCACACAGCTTACCTTGTTCCGGAAAACAGCGAAATCTCGCATGAAATCGCACGAGAAGATGTTATCACATGAAATCGCTCGAGAAGATGCAATAACAGCATCTTCTTGCGAGATTTCGCGCAAGATTTCACTGTTTTCCAGAACAAGGTAAGCCATGTAAGAACGGCCTAGGTCTGGTTTTCATCAGTGTCTGGACTGAGCCCTTCTGGAGCACCAGGGGTTAGATCTAGCCAGCATTTTTACTCACCCAATACTCCTCTTTATTACAGTCCCTGGCTTTTCGGTCCTGGACCCAGGCTGGTGGAACTCTCTGTCTCTTGAAACTGCTGTCCTTCCACCAGGCCTGTAAGACAGAGATGTTCTGCCAGGCATACGGTTGAGAATGGGCCTGGCCTCCACCGGCCATGTAGGGGAAGGGAGTGGATGAATGCTCAAATCCCCCCCGCCAGATGTTTTCTTTTTACCACCATTCTGTTTCTATAACCCAAGTGAAGACAAGTTAAAGTCATACTGCCGCCCTCTTGATACCTTTTTAATTATTTATTATGTAAACTGTGATTGTGATGTGGATTATGGTTTTATGAAATTGTAAATTGCTGTTGTATTGTGACTGTGTTTTTAACTGATGCAATCTGCCCTGAGCCCGTTTGCGGGGAGGGTGGAATAGAAATATAATGAAATAAGTAAATTTGTCTGTGCAGGTCTTATAATTTCATGTATAGCCTTGTTGTTCTTAAAGGAGCCCCCCTCCTCCCTTTCTCACCAGCAGAAAAGCTGGTTGGATCTAACCCTATGAGGTAGATTAAGCTGATTGCAAGTGGCTGGCCCAAAGATGCTTGGAAGCCTGAAGTCTACACCAACTTGAGTTCCTTAAAGGATATACATGTAATAAATTGATGCTATGGAGACTTCCTTAGCAGGAAGCAAGGGAGTGAAGAGATGCAGAAGGTGAACAAGTGGTTGAATGTGTCTCTCCTAAAGATCCTGGCTTTGGAAGAAGTTGATAGGCTTTGCTGTCACGCCATCCATTCTTTGTAAAGATAAAGTCCATAGCATAGTCAGGGATGATTGATAATTCGGCATTAAATTCTCATAGAATCCTAGAGTTGGAAAGGTCCTTATAGACCATCTAGTCCAACCTCCTGCCCAATGCAGGAATAGCATAGACAAATAGTATTCGTCCAGCCGCTTCTTGAAGACTGCCAATGAGGGGGGACATACCACATCCTTAAGCAGCTGAGTCCACTGCTGAGCTACTCTTAACATAAAGAAGTTTTTCCAACATCCTGCCGGTACCTTCCCTCCTGTAATTTAAACCCTTTCTCATCCAATGGGATATAATTCAGATCTACATATCCTGAAATGAAATTTTAAAAACTGCAGGCTGAGAAAACATGATTGCTGAACTCATTGTCTTTTTAAGGGAACAAGATTAGAAATTGTTGCCTTCTAACTTCTTGGGTTGACTTCTAATGCCCTTTATAGGAAGGCAAGACCTTAATTGCTGAGACAATAATGGAAAAGAACTCTCCGCACAATCACAATCCAATTAAGCTGTCGAATGGACTGAAAAGGCAGATGGGAAATTGGATCAATGGGGGCAAACTGTTTAGTCTGGGAGCTGCTTCAATGCATCCACAGGCAGAGTGGGATGCAAATGTCTTAAGTTATAAGAAGTCTGAAGGAAGTGAGAAGCAGTGTGTGTGGTGGCTAGAGTGTCGGATTAGAATCTGAGCATCCCAGGTTCAAATCCTCACACTTCCATAAAGCTTGCTGGTTGACTCTGGGCCAATCACTCTTTCAGCCTAACTTAACTCATGGGGCTGTTGTGAGAATAAAATTGAAGGGAACAGAGCAATTTATACCCGGAGTTTCTTGGTGGAAGGGTGGGATAAAAGGGTCCTAATAAATAGTGGATTCCTGAAATTATATATACATGCAGGGCTTTTTTTCAGGGGGAACGCAGGAGAACGGAGTTCCGGAACCTCTTGAAAATGGTTACATGGCTGGTGGCCCCGCCCCCTGATCTCCAGACAGAGGGGAGTTTAGATTGCCCTCCGCACCACCGAGAAGAGGAGGGCAACCTAAACTCCACTCTGTCTGGAGATCAGGGGGCAGGGCCACCAGCCATGTGACCATTTTCTCTGGGGGCAACCCACTGAGTTCCACCACCTCTTTTCCCAGAAAAAAAGCTCTGTATATGTGCACTGGTTCCCTGACCACTGGTTTATGCTGATACCTTTGGCTGCATTGGTGGTGTAGATCCAGAGGAGTTAGCCATGTTAGTCTGCTGTAGCAAAATAGAAAAAAGTCCAGTAGCACCTTTAAGACGAACCAACTTTACTGCTGCATAAGCTTTCGAGAACATCTGATGAAGAGAACTCGATGTCAGATGCATCTGATGAAGAGAACTGTGGTTCTTGAAAGCTTATGCTACAGTAAAGTTGGTTCATCTTAAAGGTACTACTGGACTCTTTTCTATTGGTGGTGTAATATCACATCATAAAACCTGGCATAGGTTCAGCAAGAACAAGAGAATCCCATTAAAAGTGAAATCTGTGAATGGATCTCCCACTTTTTCAAAACTTTAAGTATCAGCTAGGGGGATAATGGGTGAAGACCATGCATTTTAAAGATTTCAACCACCCCCATGTAAAAAGGGGACATAAATCATCATGTAGGATTTATATATATTTTCACCTATAGGGCAATTGAAGACTTCTAGGGAGGATATGGGACTGTGATAATAGTACTAGGGGAAAGCGTATGTCAGCCACATTGTCTGCTCATGCAGTGGAGGGAAATGCTTTGAATAAGACTTGGCAAGAACAAGTTGCAGAAGTGTCAGATAGGCTTTCAGCATATCAGTCATGCATCATATGTATTTTGTCTCAGCGCCTCTGAGTGAGTGCAGAGAGTACCAGAACTGTGTAAACCTGATGCTAACTGCTTATCTTCTAGGCAAGGTGTTTAGGTTATGAGTTCCTGCAGAAGCCTGGGAATGTGACCTTGGGTCCACTACAGAGACTGAACCGAGCTTTACTTCTCTTCTCCCTCTCTTCTTCTCAGGCGATGAGCACCAAAACTCCTAACTGCCTCTTCTTCCTGCTGCAGGGGGGAGACATTGACCTATAACTGATCTAACTTTCCCACCTTTAGTCATTCCAGTCAATTCCCTTGTTACAGTATCTTGAAACTGGAATTTACTATAAATAATTTTTTTAACTCATACACTGGAGTGATGCAGTCAAGTGTTTGGGACCTGACAAGACCCGACAATAAGTAGAACAGTGTTGTGTAGTGGTTAGAGTACTGCATTTGGAGACTTCAGTTCTCCATGCGGCCATAAAGGTCAGTGGGTAGCATCAGCCCAATCACTCTTTTTCAATCTAACCCACCTTACAGGGTTGTAGGGAGGATAAGATAGGAGAGTGAGGACTATACACACTACATTAAGTTCCATAGAGGAAAGATATACTAGACGGATAGATGCAGAGTCTCAAATATAAGAAAACTTTTTTTTGTTGGTTTTTCCCAGTGGATAGTCATCAAGGTACTGATTCTGTGTAATAAACATTTGCTTTATACAGTTTCATTTCTACACAACTTCCCCAATATTTCTGCCCCAACAAACAGTCTTGTTAGCAGGGACTTGACAATTCTCTCTTTTACAGACTACGCAACATTTCAGCATTTTCTCTTTTCATCAAACTGAATTAGGAGAAGGAATCTATTAGAGGCCTGTCATTAAGATTATTTTTTTTTTGTTTTTACCCAGCAATCTCCGTGTTTCAGACACAAAAAAGAAGGTCTGCCTGAAACACCAGGGTGCTGCCAGGAATAATTGACCAAGTATTGAATATTTAGTTCCATTTTAATGATTTGAGGAGCAAAATGGGCGTCTGGAAGATTTTTCTTTCTCAATGAAAGCGGTTCTATAATTTTATGCCTGTGTAAACCACTGTCAATATCTAGGTGGGTGGGAAAGCTTTTAGTAGACTACACAACCGAATATGAAACTGGATGCTGTTGATAACTCAAAGCAAAATAGCAACATTGGATTATAGGTGATTTTCTTTGCTAGCTGGATAGCTAGGCAAAAGCAGCTAGCACTTGCTCTTTCGTAATCAGTTTGCGCCAAGGGGGAATAAACCATCATGTTCATTTGATGTAATTTATGTCTTCCAGTCCTTCAGGTAGATTGATACTTCTAAGCCCAGTAGCTCCTTAAAGATGGGAGGTTTTCCCGGTGGTTTTGTGATTGCTTTAGGAGGTTTCCCACCTGTTTGGGTCTAAGCACCTTAAAGACGAACAATATTTCTAGGGTATAAGCAGGGATCATTTCATAGAAAAAGAGCTGGAGGAACTCATTAGCATAACTCATTAGCATATGCCACACCCCTCGACATCACCAGAAGTGTGTCATTAGCATAACTGATTTACATATGCCACACCCCCTGACATCACCTACCCTGGCTGTTTTGGACCCAATCCTGGCCATTCAGGGCCAAAATTGGAGCCCAAAATGGCAAAAAGGGGCCCTAAATGACCGAAAGTGGCCATTTTGGGCCCTTTGGGGCCTGGTTTGGGGAATGAAACGGCCCAGATCAGGTCAGTGCCAGGCAGGGGAGGGTTCCCCCACCTGGTACTGATCCAATCCAGGCTGTTTCGGCCCCAATCCAGCTGGGTGAAAGTCAGCTGGGCGGGGCCACTGACATATGATCTCTTTGGAGAACTGCTGGAACTGCGTTCCTGCATGTTCCCCCTCAAAATGAGCCCTGGGTATAAGCTATCTAGACCCTTCATTAGATACCTTTCTCATGTATCTGGTGAAGAGAGCTTTGACTCTTGAAAGCTTACACCCTCGAAATGTTGTTGGTCTTTAAAATGCTGCTGGTCTTGAATCTTGCTCCTCTACTGCAGACCAACACATCTACCTGCCTGAAACTTTTAACCTGAAAAAGCAGCCTCTCAAACACCACACACATACTTCGATACAGCTATCTGTACAATCAAATCAAGTTTGTTTTTATTGTGACATTTTATCAGTGCACAGATGTGCATTTTTAACACAGAAGAGGGATAAATGAAGAAATGAACTTCCCTGCTGATGAGGGAAAAAATAGGTGACCATTGTTCCAATAAGTGTTGATTACAAATTGCATTTGGCATGGAGGTTTTCATCCTTTCTTAGGTCAATTGATCTGGTTACACTGATCCATGCTACTGTATCCTCAAGACTGGACTAGGAATCTGGGGTCTTTGTGGTGAACAGGTTCTGCAGCAGTATCTTACACTAATTTTGAGATCGCTCAATTGGCTACTAGAGTCCCCATCAGTGCCTCAGCAAATGCCAGGAGATCTGAAGGGCAGTTTTTTGGGGAAGCAGAGTTTGGGGAAGTGATGTTACTTATCAGTGATGAGCTAGGCTGCCTCCCCTAGTCCCTGTCATCTTTACCATAGAGATTAGGGGAAATTCCTAGAGCATCCATACCATAGAGATTAGAGGAAATTCCTAGAGCTTCCTAGAGCAGGCCATTCTTCTCCTACTCCTCAATTCGTTAATGGTGGGAAATTGGAGCTGGGGTGATAATTCTCTGCCCTGATAGGCTAAGTGGCTACCTATCTGTTCCAGGCTAAGTTTAAGATGCTGGTTCTTATCTATAAACTGTCCTCTGTCTCCCCTTTATGAAACTATGCACCAATTATGCCCTTCCTTTGAATATTTACTTGTGGGTCCATTTCCGCAGGTCTTGAGAACAGTTGCTTCTTGGGCTTTTCCTGCAGTACCTCTAACTTCATCAAGCATATTTCTCTTGGAGATCTGGAGTACTCCTGCTTTTCAAAGACCCCACATAGTCGTGCAGCAATCATCCCCAAAGTCCTTTCTATCTTCCAGGGCTCTGTACCAGTCCTTGTGATATGATGATGATGATGATGATGATGATGATGATTTATTTGACTTCTATGCCACCCTCCCCGCAAGCAGGGTCAGGATGGGTTACATCAAACATCAGATACAATTTAAAACCACAATAGCAAACATATAATCATAAAATTTAATAAATTTCACTCCCCAAGATGGAGGGAGAGGTAAAGAAGGGGAAGGGAAGGAGGGGGTGAAATTCTGTTTGGTTATACTCATATGGGGATCATGATGACATTTCCGCCCCCTCTCAACAAGAGTCTGGGGGTGGGGGAAGCTCATCAGATAACATAGAAGTGACCTCAGCCATATGCCTGGCAGAACAGACAGCCAGTTTGGTGTAGTGGTTAAGAACATGGGACACTAATTTGGAGAACCGGGTTTGATTCCCCACTCCTCTACTTGCAGCCAGCTGGGTGACCTTGGGTCAGTCACAGCTTCTTGGAGCTCTCTCAGCTTCACCTACTTCACAGGGTGCTTGTTGTGGGGATAAGAATAACATACTTTGTAAACTGCTCTGAGTGGATGTTAAGTCATCCTGAAGGGTGGTATATAAATCAAATGTTATTGTTATTATTATCATCTCTGTCTTACAGCCTGCTGAAAAGATAACAGATCTTGGCAAGCCCTTTTGTCAACAGACAGAGACTTCCACCAGGTTGGAGCCAGGATCGAGAAAACCTTGGCTCTGGTTGAGGCCAGTCAAACCTCCCTGGGGTCAGGAACCACCAGCAATTGTTCACCCGTAGATCTAAGTGCTCTCTGGGGTATGTACAGCAAGAGGCGGTTCTGCAGGTGGGACCAATGTCATGTATGTCTGTACCCATTCATCCATGCAAATTTTGATTCTAATTCTGATGCTTAGTCCAGGTGGTGTAAACATGATCTTAGTGTAACTCAATTTCCTTTTCTTAGGGCCAAACTACAAGTGATGAATGGCACTTGAATGGCAAGTGTATTCCTCCCTGTTCACTTGCCCTCCACTTGCTCTCCACTCAATCCACTTGTTCTAACTGCTTATCAGGCTTTCACAGGTGGTTATCTGTTTATGACCTTGTATTTCCTCTTTCTTCCTAGCAACGCATAGTGATATCACAAATATGTAAAACATTCTCACAAAGAAAGAGCGGCAAAAGATTGTTTATAATTGGGAGGGGGAGGAAAAAGTGAACTAGAAAAGGGATGTATCTTTCACATGTTGTCATTCCTGTCAATCTCTAGTCGAGCTGCTTAGATGCTTGCCTTACTCCTAAGTAAACCTGTGGACCTGAATATGGAAATGATCTGATTTCTGAATAAAATCCATTTGACTAAGTGTGTGTGTCTACTGCAAATGGGACAGAGATCTGTCTCACCCATAGCCTGACACACTAGATGGGAAAGGGTGAGGCAGCCTCAGCTTAAGAAGAGAGCTTCCAGACTCCTGGGGGAGCTGCTGCCTAGGCAACGAAGCAGCAGGCGGTCACGCTGAGGAAGTTATCCCCACTGCTGTCATTGAGGCATTGAGGCTGGTGATTCTCGCAGAGCCCCCTTTGTAAAACTCTGTTAGCAACAAGACTTCTGTTTATTTAAACTGAAAGCTGTGGCAAATGATGCATGCACAGAGCTTGTCTATGCACAATTTGGAAATATAACCCATAGGTCAATGAAGGATTCTGAATGCATGAGTCCGGAAACAAGACTACAGCTAAAACCACATATTGTTGCATGTTGCTTTATTACAGTCCTGGATTTTCCCCATCCAGGTCAGAAAATGCAGGCATGCTGTACTAGGGAGACTATAGTAATACAAGATGTGAGGCACATCTTTCATTAGTCAAGTAAGTTTTAAAAACATGATTTGGATGGATGTGGGAGAGTGAGTGCATGTGGAGACTACAGTTTCCATGAGATAAGAGTGTGAAAGTACATTTACCCACATTGGGCCAGTTCACCAGCCATTTCTGAACACCAAATGACAATACCATGAAGATCACAGACAGGAGTGCCCCACTAGGTGGCGTGGCATGCCCCCAGGCAGCACAGTGTGCCACCATGTCCACAGCGGCCCAATTCTGGACATTTTGGGCCAAATTATGCCCTGCACTGGGCTGATTCAGCCCCTTGGTGAGCACAGAAGCACTCCCAGGCCACCCTTTGACCTGTGTAATGATGTCACTTCCCAGAAGTGATGTCATCATGCAAGTTGGGAGTGCGTGCATGGAAACAGACACACAAACACAACAAGGTAGGTGCCAGGCTCCCAATCTCCCGCTGGAGGAGTCAGGGGACCTGACAACCTCAGTCATAGAGATATGCCTCACTAGTAAGTTGCATAATATAAATATTCATTTTCCCACCCAGAGAGGAAAATCCAGGCAGTGAATGCGCAGGAGGAAAGAGCAAAATTCCATGATATGGGGAACCTGCCTGGTGAATTTGGAACTCTAAATATCCAGGGAGAAAGCTGAATGTCTGGGATTTCAGAAGCATCCCTTAGCTTTGTTGTATAAAAGAGACAGTAAACACATGACTAGAAATCCCTCTTCCACCCACTTTTCTGCCCTAGTCCCTATGCTCACAGGATTGGAGCTCGCAGAAGGGTGCGTTCATTTGTGTAGCTAATCGTTGTATTTATTTGTTGCGAGTTAGCAACATTAACAGAACCCAAGACGGAAACATTTAGCAAGGGAGGCATTTTAGCAGGCACATGATTTTCAAACACACATCCCTCTCGGAGGCATTGGCAAAGAGGCCCAGAGGGAAATGGGCTGCTTTGTCTCTCCTGTACATTTATGTAGTTAAGAACTTCAATCAAAATTCAAACAAAATGAATAAGCAGGGCGGGGGAGACACTGTCTGCGGAGATTAAAGTTTAATTGTTTCCATTATTGTGGTTAGATGCCAAACAGTGACTATTTGACAAAGGAGGTTTAATTTTGCAACAGAAAAAAGGGGGAAGAAGAGGGAGAAAAAGCCATATGACAAAGGTATCAAGGGGTTCTGGAAAGACAGCATGGTGTAGTCTTAGGATTAGACGAGGCTCAATGAGACACAGCCTCAGATCATGGTTTGATAGGAAAAACTCAGTGATGCGGCGTGATGTCAGTTACTCTCACACACCTTAACCTACCTAACAGGCTTGTTGTTTTCATACAATATTTGAGGGGAAAGTCAGATATGCTGGTGAGAGCACTTTATCTCTAAGTAATAAATGGGGGCACCTTCCCATTTGTAGTCAGGTTTAAAGTATTTCTTATGTGTAAAGGTTTTTAATCAGAAGGCAGTTCAAAGCACCTGGGCCTGTGGTGCAGAACTGAGGCAGCCCCATTTTTCAAATGAAGCCAAAGACTGAGTGTTACTGGACCTTGAGCAAACAAGACAAGAAACATTGGTATGGCTATTTAAACTGGTGTTTCTGCTTATCCGTAATGAATAATAAGCAGGGTTCCCAACCATAGGCCTCCCACTGGCAAGTTCCATTGCCCACTCCTTCTCCAACCTAGAAGTGAGATAGGGCAGTTCTAGGAATCGCCAGGAACTCTATGGTTTTACCATAGAATTTCAGGCAATTCCCAGAGGTACCCATTGTCACCTGAGCTATAGCACAGAAGTTAAGTGGTTCAGCTATGAATCAGCACTCTACTGATTTGAATCCCACTACTACCACAAGCTCAGTAGATGGCCTTGGGTAAGCCACTGCTCTCAGCCCCAGCTCCCCAGCTGTATTGTGGGGATAATAATACTAACTTGTTCACTGCTCTGAGTGAGGCACAAATCTTTCTAGAAGAGTGGTGTATAAGTGCAATGATGATGATGATGATGATGATGATGATGATGATGATGATGATGATGATGATGATGATGATGATGATGATGATGATGATGGAAGTGGCATGGCAACATTGGTGACATCGCTGACATCAGCTCCCTGCTGGCTTCACTCTTGAATCCCAGCAGGAACGTGGCAAGTCTAGCTACAGAGAAAGCCCTTGTCTGGGCTGGCAGGAAGGAGGGGTGTTTCCCCCTTTTTGTAACTGGTTGTGCAGTATTCCATGCATTTGTTGCTGCAAATAGATAGACAAAACTCTGACACCATTTCTGCTCAGGAAAATGGTGCAGGGGGAAGTCTGCTCTGCCTACCCCCCTCCATGCTGCAGATCCCAACCAGTTTGCCCTCTCTGACTGGCAGCTTCCCATTCTCAGACCCCAGCCTCCCATTCAGTCATCCCAAAATGGGCAGAGGGGACTGACTTCACATAACGCCACAATGTCACTGCTGGTCTACTCAGAAATGATGTTGTACAATGCTCTAGGAATGTCCCAAATTTCTATGGTAAAAATCATAGAGATTTGGGAAATTCCTAGAGTGTTGTGCAGCACCACAATGTCACTTTCAGGTGTGTACCCACAAGCAATGTCATAGCATCATGCAACAGCCATTTCTGAAGTCTCTGCCCCTCTCTGAAGGTCCCAGAATTGGCTGGCAACCCTATTCCCTGACAAATCAGGCTCTCCCACTTTTTAAAAGAGACATTCCACATAGCTGCTGTATGCCTTGGAAAAAGTGAATTGGATCCAGGAGATCCAACTTAAAAAAAATAACATCTAGTTTATCCCTGACAGGGAGCCCATAGGGTTACTGCAGAATAGATGTAATATGCATACTCCACATAACTCTCAATAGTAAATACGCCATTAAACAAAAAAAAAGCAAAGGAGGATAAAAGTATGAAGGCTGATTATTTAATTCATACTTATCCCCTTAATATCTTTCTGATCACTGATTGACAATGACTCCATCAAAAGGAAACAAAGATGAAGAAAACTGAGAATGGGTTTATCTCAAATGTTCTTGAAGTAGGGGAGAAATGCAAGCCGTTCAGTTACTTAGATGCAGAAGTCGCCTGTACAGCTTCATTCCCTTTGCTGTTAATAGAAGAATTTATTATAATGCAAGAGTCAAATAGAAGTATTCTGTTGTACAAAAGACACAGAAAAGTAGTGCCTTGGTAACAGAAACACACACATAAGATGAAGGACTTTCAAAGGGATTTCAGACCAATATAGATAAAACGATTTAGCTGGCCAATGTGAAAATTAGGGTTGGATCCAACCAGCTTTTCCGATAGTGAAAGGGAGGGATTTCCTTTGACCACCCCAAAGGCTGTGCTGGAGATAATGGGACATGCATGGACCAAAACCATGTGGGACAAGGACTTCAAGGGAATTGGGTCAGGATGAGTAAAAATGATGGATGGATTCAACCCCCTAGAACCAAAGGCATTTTGTTGAAAGATTCGTTTCCTTTTTCTGGTGAAAAAGTTTTTATCATCTCTCTGTTCAATCATCCGTCGAACCATCCTTCTCCAAAGGTTTCCTTCTCTCCATTTTTATCCTCACAATAACCTTGTCAGGTAGTTTGAGGCTGAGGGTCTCTTTGTGTGTGTGCAAACATGAATTTGATTGGGGGGGAACCTCAGCTCAAGTTGCCTTTAACATGTGACCCCAAGCTTACTTTTAAAATGGTGGGGGGTACAGGAGGCACATCAAATTTGTGTTTCATGCATGGGTAAAGAAACGCTGAGAAAGCATGAAATGCCCAAAGTCCCCTATTGAGTTTCATTGCTAAGTGGGGATTTGAACCCAGGGCTTCCCAGTCCTAGTGTAATATAGTCTTTCCTCTATGGATAGTCACTCTTCTGGGACTTTTGAGTGGTTAGTTCCCTCTTGATAGTGCTGCTATGCCTTCTGCTATGATGGGAGGCCTTCTGCTGGCAGCTCTTGTTTGAGACAAATCTTTAAAAAAAAAGTTGCTGCCATGTGCACTGCTACTTCATTTCTGGAGAAAACCTGGAAGTGATGGAAGGTAGCACTAGGAATTGCCCAAAAATGCTGTTCTTTTACCATAGAGTTTCTGGTGATTCCCAGAGCTACCCTTCCTCACTTCCTGGTTTTACTCAAAAGTGATGTCGTTCCCATGTCTCTGCCTCCAAAGCTCTTGCTTGGTGCCAGGCATGTCCTAGCAACACTACCTCCTAATGTCTGTTGTGGAAAGCCAAAAATCAGACAGACTGCAATTCAGATGAAACACCCATATCACCTCTCATACACTTTCCATTATCCATTTTACCAACAGCTCTGTCATGTTCCCTTTCCCCACCTTCTATGATAAGCAAGATCCTGTGTGTTCTGCACTGTAGGATGGTGACAGAGGTGGACAACAGGACTGGAAGAGGAACAAACAAGAAAACAAGAAAAGCTTCCTTATAAAGACAGAGTTCGGCTGACGTAGCCTGATGGTCCATCAGGTCCATCAATGGCTTCCAAAAATGGCCAACCAGGTTCTTCAAAGAAGTTCTCAAGCAAGACATGATGGCAGGAGGAGTTCCTTGGCTTTTGGCTTTCTCAGCTGCTGGCATTCAGAGGTGCCTCAATCAAGGTTCCTTTTCGGTATCATAGTTTGGCTATATGTCACTTTCTGCTACATCAGGGGACTGAAGAACTCTGAGTAGGAACAATTGGGGGGTTATATGTTCAAGGGCAACATCACCTTGCAATGTTGTGGGGCATACAACTCCTCAAAAGTCAGATCTGCTATCGGAGAATGCAGGATCAGGGAGGGCATCCTTTCCCTGGCTTTCAGATGGTTGTTCATAATCACTTGTTGGTCTGCTAACTCATTGCTCCCACACAAGTGTCTAGAACAAGGTGCTAAGTATGCATGCCGGACACCCCTATCCTCTTTGCACAAATGAATGGTGCCTCCAAGCAAGAGCCAGCATGGAATAGTTAAGAGTGTGGAACTGGGACCAGTAGAACATGGCTACCAGTTCCCATGTCATGAAACGTTGGTCCAGTCATTGACTCTTAGGCTAACCTATTTCCCAGAGTTGTGGGGATAAAATGGAGGAAGGGAAATCGATTTATGTATCATCAAGCTCTTTGGAGCAAGTGTTGGATTGCAATGCACCAGAACAGATGATGTGAATAGATCAAGACAATGTGTCCACCTGGATTGAATCGAGATTTTGACTTCCTGTCTCATTGTACCAATGCTGATTTCTCCACACCCACCACCCCTCTGCACACCCCATCCTATCCAATCACTCCTACTATTGTCATTCACCAGCTATTGTCATTCGGCTTCTGTAATCACTCCACCTGCCAAGATATAAGGACAAATGGACTCACATTCTAGCTGTTTCTGAAGAAGTGAGCTGTGACTCACAAAAGCTCACACCCTACCACAGATTTTGTTAGTCTTACAGGTGCGACTGGACTCTTGCTCCTTTCTATTGCTACAAGGGTTGTTGTGAGGATAAATTGGGGAAGAGAGAACTACAGATTCTGCCCTGGGCTCCTGGGATGGTGTGTGGGATAGAAACGTACAAGATGCAGAATATCGGGCTTTCTTTTTGCCACTTTTGATCAGTGGGTTGGTCCAAAGGGAGAGTTAACTCCCCCATTTCCCAAGTACCACAACCCTGACGCAGGGATGCATTTGAAGTCCCCCTAGTTGCTTTTTAACATTTCGTTTGGGCCTGAGCAAGAAAATTACATTATGCTGCAACACCTGCTTTGAAGAAGGAAAAAAAAAACTTCAGCAAAAAATGTTAAATGAAAAGCAAGAACAGAAATGCCAAGAGGAATGTTTTGTTGTTTTTAATTATCATTTTAACACGGGAGAGTGGCTCCAAGTTTGGCACCCCGCGACAAAGCAGGCTGCAGTCTAGCTGGCACTTTCTAGTCCTTTGGGTGATTTGCTTTGCCTGCGGCGGTCTAATAAAAAGGCTTGGTTATCTCGTCTTTCCCCTCCACAATGCACATTGTTATTGCCAAGTCACAGATAAACAGAAGCTTTGTCTCTGGAGGCAAAAGTGTGTGCATGAGATCTGGGGAGAAAGAAGGGGGGGAGAGAAACTCTATTTGAAAGCTCAAAGTGATTAATCATTGGTTGATTCTTCACCCCCCCCCACAAAAAATTCTTTTTAGGTTTTATTATAGAACGTTCTTGACTAATCCCCCTGAAGGGCTGTAATTTGTAACCTAGTTGAAGAGAACAACATTATTTTAGAGAAAAACAATGTAGCATTAAAAATAATAATATCCACAAATATATACAGGGCTGATCTTGTAGAATACAATAGATAAAAAAATCAATTTGATGAAACTAATTATACTGAGTAGATGATGATTCTCCGTCACACACATGCGCACGCACACACAGGCAGACACACACACACCTGTCTTTCTCTCTCTTGAAAGAAAATCCATTATAGGCTGTAGATTCGAGAAAGACATACAAGACAAAGGCCATAATGAACTTATGGAATTCTGGATTTCAAAATCTAGTGATGGCCAAGGGCTTAGGTGCCTTTTTGTTAAAAAAGGATTAGATAAATTCATGGAAGATAGGTTTGTCTTCTGCTATTAGCTGAGATAGCTGGTTGGATCTTCCATGCACTGATGCAGTAGTCTTCTGAACAATAATAAACAAAAAGGACTGTAAAATGGTTGTCTGTAGTAACTACGTGTCTTGACTAGAGACGGGCACGAACAGCAATAGGAACTAAAAAAAGCCACGAACAGCCCAATCTGCTGTTCGCGAACAAGCTGTTCGTGAGGCCCCATTCTAAATGAACTCTAAATGAACAGGTGGTCATTGCAAGCCTCATTCGTTGCTGTTTGTCAAGCCAGACAGTCTGGCACCTGCAATCAATTCCCTTGGCAACCGGATGCAGGGACTGCCTGAACTCTGTCTGAACCCCTGCTGTTGCCCTGGAAACCCCAATCTAAACCCAATTTAGCTTGATAGGCAGGTCTTCTTTTCAAGTGTGGAGCTCCAAACTTGTTACAAGGAAGCAAAGAGCAGGGGGGAGGGGGGCTCCCAGCTCTCTTTTTGCAGACAGTGAGGGAGAGACAGATGCTGTTGGCATTTTGAGAGGGAGACAGGGAGAGTGCATTGGAGTTTGAATTTTCTTTGTGTGTGGTGGGATAGGGAACTACCTCTTCAAGTTCCAGGGCTGCTGCCAGGCTCTGGGCCAAGACATTATTTGTTACTGGTACCTTTCCTGCTGGCTGCTCAGGTAAAGTTTCTGGGAGTGGTGCGGTAGGGATCTACCCCTTCAGGTTTCAAGGCTGCTGCCAGGCTCTGGGGCCACGTGATTATTTAGCATTGGTACATTTCCTGCTGCCTGCTCATGTAGGGTTTCTGGGAGTGGTGTGGTAGGGATGTTGATGGCTGGAGGAGAGCCTGTTGGCCCCCACGAACAACGAACAATGAACAACGAACATGTTCGTGAACAGGTCATATTCGTCAATGTTCATTGTTCGTTATTCGTGGCTGGCAACGAACAATGAACACTATGATCTTTTTTTTCTGCTTGTGTCCATGTCTAGTCATAACTGTGGTCCAGGCCATTCTCTTCTTAAGGTATTTTATACCTCCCCAGTGCTAAGCTACCCTTCCTCTAGCCTAAGGAGTCTTCCTCCAGCTTAAATGGTTCTACGTCCAATGGAAGAGCCACTTCAATTGGAGGAAGTTCTCCTTAAATGAAGAAGGCTCCTTGGAGGATAGTTGGATCCAACAAAAGAGTCACTTGAGTGCCATGTGTGCACACTCCCATGCCATTGATGTATTCTCTGAACTGATATATTGATCTGCTCTGGTTACTGTATTGATCTACTGTAGGGTTTTATGCCATGCTCACTTAGTTGTGCTTTGTAAGGTAGCCACATGTCATGCCATTCTTGACTTGCCTGAAAATGAAAGTACTAATGCTGATTTCACAGAGAAAGTAACCCGCCTGTTATTTCTGAAAATATATGGTGCTGGCCTTGCAGCTGGAACCAAAAATGTAACTGTTGCCTAGGGGACAGAGAAGAACTTTGCTCTCTTTGTAATCTTCTGCCGTTTCTATCCAGACTAAGCTATTGTGTTCTCACACAACTTCTTAGGTTTTCGCACCTAAATGCAAACTGCTCCAAGGGAGGGGGGAATATTACTCCCTATATCAATAGAGCCTTTGCTTGTATAATCATTCCTGCCAACTTTCCTACCTATGGATGTACTCATGAAATTTATGGATCTCTAAATAAAATCCTTTCAACCAATGCACTGGAGTGCTTGCTGTGAGGGGTTTGGGGGTCTATCTGCCATGGACTGCCATCCCTAGAACTGACATTGAGTTGGAGGAATGCTTCTTAGGCTAGAGGAAGGCTTCACACTTTGCTCCTGCAAGCTGCTATGACTGTGAGCTCAGAGGAGTGGTAGGCTGGGGTATGCTCCACCCCACTGTCCGTTTCAGCACCATTCTCTGACCACAGTTCTTTGAACTTGCACTAATTGTGCATCCAGCTGCTTCTGTCCTCTCTCTGAACAGTTCATGCCTGGATTTGCTCATATCCTATCTCCCCAGTTAAAATCACACTGTATAACATTAGATTTACAAAAGGGACAGGATGCATGATCTCCCTGGTAGTAGTAGAGTATTTGCACGGGGCGTGAAACCCAGGTGATTACTATGGCATTCTTGAGCGAGACCATCTCAATGCATAGAGAGGGTTCCATATGCATGGGAGGATAGCCAAAGGTTGACCGCATCCAATGAATATGATGCCCCTCTGAGCAGGTTCTTTGGGGCAACTGTTGGATTTTCCAAAACAGCAGGGGGTGAGCCACAAGAGCGAAATTAGTTCCTGCTGCTTCATCTCTGCAGTACTTATTTGCCATGTTCACTGCTTCGCATCAGCAATTGGTGCATGGGGGCTGCTTCCTCATTGTTATCAAATTGCTACAGGTTCTCTCTGAGTGCTCCAGTGAGCACATTTCATTTGTTATACATGCATTTTCATCTTGGCTTGGCCAGAAGGCTCTCTCTTCCTTTCATACCCAGATGCCAGAGCCCCTATTTAAGTATGCTGGAAAACAGACTTGGTGTCAAAGGAGGTGTGTGGCTGGCAGAGTGCCCTACCAGAAGCCAGGGTAGATAACATTTCACACTGCAAGCAACTGCCTATGTTGGTTCAGGCAGTGTGATTCCCATCCATGGGTTACAGCTAAGGAACCCTCTTTCAGGTCAAATGGCTACACCTGCCCCACATTCCACAGGAGACACATGATTTTTTTAAAAAAGACCTCACAATTGCCCAATGCTATTACATAAACGCATGTTGTACATGCTGAAATATTGGGTGTGTATTATGTGCAATCATGTCATTTCCGAATTATGGTAACTTTATGAATGAAAGACCTCCAAAGCATCCTACCATTAATGGATGTGCTCAGAGCTTGCAAACTGGAAGATGTGGTCTCCTTTATGGAGTCCAGTCATATCATTTTGAGTCTTCCTCTTTTCCTACTGCCTTCTACTTTTCCTAGCATTATTGACTTTTCCAGAGAGTCTTCTCTTCTCGTCATGATGTGCCCAAAGTAAAATAGCCCCAGTTGTGTTGTTTTAGCTTCTAGGGAGAATTCAGAATTGATGTGATCTGGAACACACTTATTTGTCTTTTTGGTCGTTCATGATACCTTCAAAACTCTCCTCCAGCACCACATTTCAAATGAATCAATTTTCTTCCTGCCAGCTTTCTTCAGGGTCCACCTTTCACCAATGCTATCTGGGTCTCAGCTTGTTTCATGTTTGGTTCCAGAGTCTAAGGATGTTCTCAGCAATAAGGTGGGTTAGAAAGCTGCTTCTTGGGGCAGGAGATGGAACTATTCTGTTGGTAATTTGGAGGATCTCCTTGGTGAAGTTTAAGTTCACCCCCATGATAGCTTGTTATATTGTACCTGATATATTTGATGGTGACAGTGGACATTATCTAACGAGGAGGACAAGTAAGCCCACATTGAAGCCAGTTAACATCACACTGACCTGGATAGCCTGAGTGAGCATGATCTCATCAGATCTTGGAAGCTAAGCAGGGTCAGCCTTGGTTATTAACTGGATGGGAGACCTCCAAGGAAGACCAGGAGAGGCAGGCAATGGCAAGCCACCTCTGTTAGTCTCTTGCCATGAAAACCCCACCAGGGGTGTCATAAGTCAGCTATGACTTGATGGCATTCTCCACCACCATGATAAAAAGGTTGACCATTTTGAGGATATTGAATGATGTCAGGAGAGTTCTGCAGCCAGGGAGCCAGAAAATATCCAGATCTATCTGAAACAGCCATTGCTGGTTAGTTCTCAGCCCTGACTGCAGTTTCCAACAAGCATTAAAGGAAAATGACTGGAGAAGGTGTGCACCTTGTCCTCTAGCTGGAAAGACAGGTGCTTGGGGAAGAGCAGGTCTCAGGCCAAGATTACTGCAGAAAAAAATCGATACAAGGAGACACAAAATGGTACAGAAATAATCGTAGGTTTTCTTCACGTAAGAAAAGACAAAATTTAAAAGGGGATTTTCAGGTTAAAGCAGAGATATTTAAAATAATCACTCATGATAACGATGTCAAAATTAGGATTATTTTTTTTTTGCATAAAAGCGCCAGATGATTAACATGATTTCTAAAAGGATAACAGAATGAAACAACCTGCTCTTGCGGCAGCCATGAGATGTGCTTTCGGCTACAGGAATGTCTCAAACAGATTTCCACCCCCACCCCCCTTTTGCCAGCTCTGAAGAAGGAGGTTTGGGGCTTATCTGAGGAATTAGATTGGCCTTAACATTAAACTGGCATTTCCAAAAGGTGAAATTCTATTTGCTCGTTGGTTATCTGTGATTTGTCTGATAACAGTATTTTCTCAAACTCCTTTCTAGGAATGAGTGCAATAAAGGAAACCCAGTTATACACATGGCCATCTTGACTATTTGGATTTTGTCTGGAATGGTTGACAGAAAGAAGTTCTGTCTTGCAGGCAGAAGCATGGATGGGGAGGTCAGATTGCCCCCTTTTGTGGGAAACTTCGTGCCCTTGGCCTTGGTTCCTTCTCTCCCACACTTGATAAGGCAGTGGGGGGAAATGGTGAGGGGGCAAGACAGTGCTGCAACACCATTTCCAGCTGCATAACAGGAAATGATGTCACTGTGTCTATGGGGTGCTCTAGGATTCCCTTGAAACTCTCTGGTTTTTAACAGAGTTTCAGGAAATCCTAGAGCAATGTGCGATGTGGTGACATCACTTCCAGTTATGCAGCCGGAAGTGGCACCGTGGCATTGCAGGACCCTGTATGGGTAAGTGTCCACCTCCTAGACTCCTAGGGGTTGCCAGGGAAATGTAAGCATGGAGCCTTGGGGAAGCATTTGGCAAGGCTGGATAAAATATTGTAGTCTATGCTTATCTGAAGTCTATGCTTATCTGAAAGCCAAATGTCTTGTAATCCAAACCCATGTGAATATAGTCTTTCGCCCGGAACAGAGTCCATATTAAAAAAAAACTGGTCTGAGAAACCCTATCTATTTAAAAAACGATACTCCTCACTTTCTTTCCAAAGGATTCTGAAGACAGATAAATAAAGAGTAATTATATACATCATTGAATCCCAGTAAAATTACCCATTACTCAGATCGATGGAGCTCACCTACAGAACTCTGCTTTGCTTGCCCTCCTGAAAAGCACCAATGAAGATGACTTCTGAGCAAGGTTATCAACCTCCAGGTGATGGCTGAGATTACAACTGATATCCAGGCTATTGGTATTTTTCCCCTGGAGAAAAGCAGCTTTCGAGAGTGGAATCTGGCACTATACCCCTTTGAGGTCCCCTCCCTCCCCCAAACCCATCCTCCCTGGTCTCCATTCCCAAATCTCCACAAATTTCCCAACCTGTAGCTGGCAACCTACCTCTGAGATGCTGTTCCATAGGGTAGGTCAGACGATGGGAACAGCCCACTATTGATACAAGGGCAGCCTGAACAGACTGCATGGTGATATTTTCAACAAAACTGATGGGAGAAGAAAGGTCAACTAACTTGATACAATTTCATGTGCAATGCACATGAAGCCATTTGCAAACCATTTAGGTTTGCAGTAGAAGAGCAAGATTCAGGTCCAGTAGCACCTTAAAGACCAACTAGATTTCTAGGGTACAAGCTTCCAGAAGTCAGAGCTCCGTTTGCCATATATGAGGACTCCTTATATCTGACAATGGACACTCTGAATCTCGGAAGCTCATACCCTGGAAATCTAGTTGTTCTTTAAGGTGCTACTGAACCCAGATCTTGCTCTTCTAACTTGATACAGGAACAGATGACCCCATTTGAAGAAATGGATTTTCGTCCACACCTTTTCACCCCACTGGACTTCCAAGCTGCTGGTGGCTTAGATTTTAACACTGGCTGAAGCTAAAGAGGAACAGAAGTTTGAAGTGCTTTCTCTGATCCAAAACCAGTAGAATGCCTCATTAGAGAGTTGCAAAGTCATGAGCTGATGAGCTGTAGTCAAGTATGTACAATTGTCTCTTTGTTCTACAGCCAAACATAAAAGAATTTTCAGACATGGGGGAACAGTATGCCAAATGTTTTACTTGAAGAAAATGAAAAGAGAAGAATTTTAGGAGAGTACTAATTGTGTGCACTGACCTGGGTAATCCAAGGTAAACAGGTTTTGTCCTTGGTTAGTCCTTGGAGATCTCAAGGAAGTCTAGAGTTGCTATGCAGAAGCAGACAATGGCCAACCATCTCTGAATGCCTCTTGCCTTGAAAATCTTCCAGGGTCACTATACTTAACAGCAAACAGCAACTCATTGTGTATGCCCTTGCTACATTCAACAGCTTTCCTGTTTTTAATTTTTAAAAAAAATTCCTATATCTGACAACATCCAAAACTGCGAATGCTGAAAACATAAAATTCAGATTATATAAAGTCAAATTTCAGCAGAATGAGATGGATTTATCTGAGAAGTCCCCCTCCACCCAATTTTCCCTTTTAAACACATTTCTAGCCAGCATTAGAATGATCAGTAGGGATTCGCAAAACAATACCCCTTCAATTAGAACATCCTTGGCCCACTAGCCAAGCACTAATTAATTGCAGTTGGTTTGAGGTTGACCTTATTTAGACGCATCCCAAATTTCTGAAAAGTGCCCACCTGAGTCAGATAGAACGAGTGCTATCGAAACAGGATGCAGCACTTCTAAAAACATTCTGATCATCAAATGGTTTGGAAAAGATGATTGCATGAGGCTGAAGTCTGCATAGATTTTACAGTCTGTTAATTTAGAGTTTAGCCTGCAACCCAAGATTGGGTTGGAGAGTGGGAATTGCTCTGTGATTCTTTCCCTCCAAACAATCAAAGATATGGTCGGACAGAACGAATCGTTCTGTGATTCTTTCCCTCCAAACAATCAAAGATTTGTCAGACACAGCGAATCATTCTGTGATTCTTTCCCTCCAAAAAATCGAAGATTAGGTCGGACAGAGTGAATCGTTCTGTGATTCTTTCCTTCCAAGCAACCCAAGATTTGGTTGGACAGTGAAAATCGTTCTGTGATTCTTTCCCTCCAAAGCTGCTGGTCTGGCACACTACTCTTCTGTACCCATTTTTCATCCATTTGGTCTTCACCCTTCCTTTGAGCTTTTCTTTTCTCCCTCAGTCATCTGGACCCATTCCATCCCCAAGTCCCAGCCTTGATTTCAAAGGATACATACCCACGCCTTCTTTGGAAGGTCCATAGTTCCTAATTTTATAGATCATTGGTTCTTGAACCTTGATTCACTAAAACCTTTCCATGCTCTGCCTCCCATCATGCTCTATGCTCCTCAGCCAATGGCTGCTAATGTTCCCCCTATTCCTTTGTGACATTTTATTAGCTCAGTCAGTCATCAGCTAGAGTGATACAGTCAAGACTGATACAGACAAAGGAGCCCAAAGAAGCTTGGATGAGACATATTTTAATCAAATGTATGGATCTCAGCAGCCCATTGCAAAATAACATATAAATCAAGACCTGGTTTTGGTGTGCAGTTCCCTGCTAACACCTCTCCTTTTGTTGGCAGGTCAAACAATAACAACCTAGCAGAAATCTCTGGGTTTTCTTTTATGTGGCAAAGCTCCTGTGCTTTTCCTGTGGGATTGCTCTGATCTTGACCCTAGATCTTGACGCTTTCAGCATTTGCCTTCTACTGGCTTTACACACAGATGGAGAAAAGGCGCTGGATTTCTCTCAAGTCTACCAGAAATAAAACAGAGCTTTTGTGAAGTTTTGCAAGTCCTTGATCACCGCTTGAAGTAGATGTGCCCCAGAGCTTGTAAGGTGAACGAGTTAGAACTCATCGTTACAGAGCCAGTTTTCAGTGCAAAATTCATAGTTTCTCTAAAACACGGGCCCCCATACTGGTGGACTGCCTGAAAAAAATGAAATTTTCGTAAGGATCCTGGTTGACGACACAAACGTTTTCAATAGGCATTTGTGAGCATTCAGTAACATCTTACGCAGCAATCCCCAAAACAATAAACCTAGCCTTTTGGCGATGGGGGGATAAGAGGATAAAATGAGAATAATCTCCAAATGAGAAGATTGTAGGAAACCGTGCCTCCTTGTAGGAAATTGTGCTTCCTAATCTTCCCCAGCACAACTTCCTGTCAGGCTTGATGGGAACTGTAGTTTAACATGTTCCTGAAATGAATCAGATGGCTGGAAAAAGCCCCTCAAAAGTCCCATCATTCCGAGCACCCATAAATCCTGAACATGCTCTGTCAGCAGCGATTGGTCAGCTGCCTATAGGATGATGAATGCTACCAATGGCACAGACACAACTACGCTTGAAACAGTGCTTATTTTCAACAGTGAACAAATCATCTACGGGAGCTTATGGGGTGCTCAGCTCAAGAGAACAGATGAAGGGCAGGTCCAATTTTCAAACACGTTATTTGCGAGGATTGCTAGCTTTTCATCCCTTCGTTTTGACTTTTTGAATGAGCCTGCTGAAGTAATCAAGGTATGACATTCTTCATAGTCATCGAAGCCTAAGGGACTCATTCATCATCTCTGCCATTCATGAAAGCATCTAAGGAACGTCAACAAATTGGTCCCAACTGCATGTCCTGTTCTCGGCAAGTCCACCTTGCAGGAATCTCTTCTCCGGTTTCTCTCTCTCTTTTTTTAAAATAGGTTTTATTAAAACTTGAGTACAGAAAGTAAAGTTTACAACGTAACAATTCCAGAAAAATCTGAGATAAAAATAGTACGTTAAATTGCAATAACTTACAACAATTTCTTAGTAAATACCTTAAAGAGAGTGAGCTATGTGTTACACAACATAAGAAACAACAGAAGAAGAGCATGAAAAATATTTACACATATTCATACATATAAAACTGTTTTAAGCCTGGATGGGGTCTGTTAATTTCAAGGTAGACCCGGAATGGGAACCATGTTTCTAAAAAGTTTGTAACTCTTGGGAAGTGCTCAGTTTGAAAGACTTTATCGTTACAGCTTCTCTTTAAAGAGGCTGCTGAAAGAATTGTGAGGGATTTACACTACGGAGGGGCAGTAAGGCGGGTCACTGGTCTGTAGCCAACCCCATTCCAAAAACTTAAGGACACTTATGTGTTTTTAAGGGGGAGTAATGATTTCTTCCAGTTCTGTTAGCAGCCAGATTCCTCCTCCATACTGAAAGGGCAGTTTATGGATATGGAATATCATAAACACCTGACAAGTTCTAGGCACTGCCTGGTCCCAAGGCAGAGAGGATGCCAACTGGCCTGGAGAATGGAAAGTTACTAAGCCATGAGCCATAGGTGGAGGAGTGACTGACTAACAGCCTTCCACACCTTGCCATGAAAATCCCACCAAGGGTTGCCATATGTCAGCTATGACTTGAGGGCAGGATTTCATTTTTCATATGCATATGTATATGTATATATGTACATGTTGTGTGTATGTATATATTAAACAAAAGTTTTAATCTGAATTTTTTTAAAAAATCATGACATGTAAGCCACCTTGACCCAAGAGGAAAGGAGGGTTATAAGTATCTTAATAAGTAAATAATAAACAATTGAAAATTTTCAAGGGACACACACAAAAAAAAAGTTAGTAAAGGACAGCCATAGTTCTCGAAGAGTTTTGTACATCTCAACAACTCTAAGACAAAGAAAATATGGCAATTGTGCAACCTATGATCAGCAGGGCATCCAGCTGGTGCGCTTGTAGTTGGCTGGGGTTCAGCCACCTTCTCTACCAGCAGAGAATGTATAAGAATACTATTTATTATTTATAAATCCCATCAAAGATCTAGGTTCTGACAATTACGGGGCGGGGGGGGGGAATCTAAATACCAGTTCTGCTCGGAAGAGTTCATGGCCACTTCTTCGCTATGCAAGGAGAATTATTGCCTTCTACCAGATGCAAACTAAATTATTCACAATAAGTAAATATATGCACATTTGCTTCATTTGCATAATATATGTAGATCACAAAGTTCAACATTTCTTGGTGAGCTTGGCATAGAGTTTTATTTTTTTTTCACACCACAGATACAGAGATGCCCCATTCCACGCCCTGCAGTTTCTGTTCTTCAACCAGCGCTATTCCTGACTTCTCTTTCCCACCGACTGTTCGTTAAGGTAATGCATTTAGCATCCAGCCAATTAAAGCCCACGCAATGCACTGCTATAATTCTCACCCATCCATACAAATTGCATTGGTAGATTCCAGAGAAAAGGGCCTCGTAAATCATCCACCAGAGTCATCGTTTCAAACATTTCTCACGGACACCTGAACATAAATCCTGTACCTTAGTGATTAAAATTCTGTCTGTAATCTTCCAGGGATTCCTTTTTAGCTTCTCTTGAACAAGAGAAATAAAAAAAAGAATGCGTAGCAAATACTATGTGCCCTGTTCTTATCAAGGGGATAAAGGAAGAAAGTGTCAAAACTATCCCTTTACTGCAGAAGAAAGGTGTCAAATGCCAGATATGCATTAAACTAAGGTTTTTAACTGCTGAAGTAGAACAATTTACAGTGAAATCCTCTTTCTGGACAGTAAGCCCCATTGAGCAGACTCGAAGACAATGGTGAGTACAGCAGCTTAGAACTGCATTTAGACTCTCCCCGACCTCCACTTTAGTGCAGATTCCAAATGAGGCTTTTAGGCAGTTCTACCGAGGCTCTAAGCTCCGAGAACTCACCTATAGCGCAATCCTAAACAGAATTACACACTTCTAAGACAACTGACTGCAATGAAGAAATCAGAAGACGATTGAGACTTGGAAGAGCAGCTGTGAGAGAACAAGAAAAGATCCTTAAAGACGTCTCTCTGGGGACCAAGATCAAGATAATCCAAACTTTGGTATTCCCCATTGCCATGTATGGATGTGAAAGTTGGACGGTGAAGAAAACTGACAGGAAGGAAATTGATTCATTTGAAATGTGGTGCTGGAGGAGAGTTTTACAGATACCATGGACAGCCAAAAAGACAAACAAGCGGGTTATTATGTATTGAGTTGAACTACGGCTTAACAGGGCTTCTAATGCCCTGTTAGAGCCTATCTGTAGGACTATGGACAACAGGGTGTTCCAAGCTAAGGGGGAAGGCGTGTTGTGTATTGGGCTGAGGGCCAAGCTACAAGTGACAAATGACACTTGAATGACAAGTGGACTGAGTGGAGCGCAAGTGAACAGGGAGAGGAATGTATTTAGAAGAACCTGACTCAGAGGGCTTTAAAGCCAGTTTGGCGTAGTGGTTAAGAGCGGCAGGACTCTAATCTGGAGAATCGGGTTCAATTCCCCACTGCTTGAAGCCAGCTGGGGGACCTTGGGACAGTCATAGCTTCTAGGAGCTCTCTCAGCCCCACCCACCTCACAGGGTGTTTGTTGTTGTGGGGATAATAATGGCTTCCTTTGTAAACCACTCTGAGTGGGTGTTAAGTCATCTCGAAGGGCGGTTCTCAAAGACCATCACATTTTCTCCATGACTATGAGAGCTAACAGCAGAATAATTTTTTTAAAGAACGAAAGCAGAGATTTCACTAGAAACATGCCTACAAGCCCCAATTGTGGTCTATGGATAATTTTTGATGAGTATTATGTAATCTGTTGAATTTAGTATTGATTGTAACTTTACCTTTGAAGATTATGAAAAATAATAGAATTAGAGGGAACAATGTATGAATTATAGGGCATAAGCGCTGTTGGAGGTCTGACGGGGGGAGGGGAAGGGTGGGCTGGGGATAAATTTGTACTCAATAGAAGGAATAGTGAAATGTATATCTTTATTTTATCTTTGTTCTCAACCTATCCAATAAAAAGTTTCTTTTTTAAAAAAAGAAACATGCCTACAAGCCAAACAAATATGCCTAGAAAGGAGTATGTAAACTGATCGACTTGGTTTGCCCATCGTCATGCTGAATGCTCTACATGAGCCAAGGCATTCCAGAGATCGGCCTCCTGACATTTCTTTCTGTGGCTTCGGGGAAACACACAAATGCACACTTTTAAGTGGGTAGCCATATAGTCTGCAGTAGAAGAGAAAGATTTGAGTCCAGTAACACCTGAAAGAGCGAGTTTGGTGTAGTGGTTAAGAGTGCAGGACTCTAATCTGGAGAGCTGGGTTTGATTCCCCACTCCTCCACTTGAAGCCAGCTGGGGGACCTTGGGTCAGTCACTTAAGAATGGCAGGACTCTAATCTGGAGAGCCAGGTTTGATTCCCCACTCCTCCACTTGAAGCCAGCTGGGTGACCCTGGGTCAGTCACAGCTTCCCAGAGCTTTCTCAGCCCCACCCATCTCACAAAGTGATTATTGTGAGGATAATAATAACACACTTTGTAAACCACTCTGAGTGGGTGTTAAGTTGTCCTGAAAGGTGATATATAAATCACATGTTGTTATTGCTATGCCTGAGGTTGGCTGAGGTCAATAGCGCCTGTGAGTCATGGCTGAAGTTCTCCGTCACCAATGGCTGGCCACGAGCTGGTCACTTTCGCTTAGTAAAGTGACATCTTAAAGACTAACACTGTTCATTTCGATATGCACTTGGGACTCACTTTTTTTTGCACTCACTTCTTTGGCCTGTGAAGGGAAAATCATACCTAACCTAGACCCTTTTCACCCTTTTGCGTGACATCGCGCAAAACTCTCATGAGAAGACGCTGTCTTCCGCGTTTTTTGCGCTGCGTTTCACAATGTTCTGGAAGCAGGTATGTAGTGTGAAAAGGGCCCTACTTCTCAACATATTTATGTAGTCAAAATGGAGGGGAAAGCTATGCCACTCTGATCTTGATAGAGAGATAGAGAACCAGTGGAAAAATCCCATACTAGTAGAGAAAACTAAAAACAACACTGGAGTACATATTTCAGTTTCCCCCTGCACAGAACTTTGAATGTCTTGGAACAACATTTTAATTTTTCTTTCAGAAACAGGCAGGGAGAGTTTCTGTTCCAATGTATTGCTCAGAGCAGGACAAACAGATTTGCTAAAAGAACTTATAGGTTGCTGACATTTTTAATGTTTCAAAAGAAATTCAAGTTATAAAGCAAGGGAAAACAAGCCCGATCCAAAGACACCGCCTGGGACCGAAACATTTCCAATGCTTTAAGTTTCCTGAATTGCAAGTTGACAGTTAAACTTTCCGTCAAGTATGTTGTTGTTGATATATACACAAACTCCTGGCCTCTAAATGGCCTTTATAGTTTTCAGACTGGCTCATTCCAGAATTTACTGCCAACCTGATAGCATTTTTTAATTTACTGAAGCAACACAGTAATGCAATAGTGTCCCTAAAGAAAGATCAGGGCCATTATTTTGCTGGTGTTAAATTTCTCTAATGAAATAAATTCCAATTTATGCTGCCTTTGTTATAATATATAACTCACTGTAGAGGGTAAATGTTCCAGCCGCCTGGTTGTAATGACATTCTACGTCTCTGCCCACAAACACAATCTCTGCTAATGGGATTCATAAGCGGGATGTACAACTGGTTGAAACTTATCAGAAGAAAATTATGATGGACTTTTTTTTTAGTATGAGGGGAGGGGATAATGAACATGTTCAGACTTGAAAAGAGAACGCCAGCCTAATATAATATCTTTTCTTCCTTCTAGCTTGGAACATCCTATGAAGATGGACTTCTCATCCTTTTTTTATGTAATCAGTTAAGCAATTGGTTATTTATTTATGTCATTTATAGTCCGCCTTTCTCTCTAAGACTCAAGATGGATTACACACAGGGTTTTTTTCGGGCTGGAACGTGGTAGAATGGAGTTCCGGAACCTCTTGAAAATGGTCACATGGCTGGTGGCCCCACCCCCTGATCTCCAGACAGAGGGGAGTTTAGATTGCCCTCCATGCCATTTTCGCCAAGGGCAATTTAAACTTTTAAAAACTTGTTCCAGCTGGCCCAAAGTGATGTCATTGGCCCTGGGAGCATGCATGCACTTTGTGCACACACATGTGGAACCAGGGGCACCACCTCCCACCAAGAGTTGCCCCCTGTGCTGGCAACTCACTAAGTTCCACCACCTCTTTTCCCAGAAAAAAAGCCCTGATTACACAGTATGAGATTAGTACAATCCATATCAAGGACATTTCCATACAGTATCAAGGACATTTCCATAAACAATGCCATAGGGTAAAAAGAGACCAGTTTAAAAGATGTTGCGTTAGCAAAAATCCAATACAGAGCAGAAAAAATACTGAAACAGAACATAATCAATTCTAGGACTGACATTAGACAACATGGAGCACTAGTGGTACATATTTAAAGCAACATATTTACATATTTAAAGCAACAGATAATATGTAAGGCAATATAGTGATGAAGTCTATGGCCCCTAACTCATTAGCAAAGCATGATGACATCACTTCCAGAGGAAACCCGAAAGTGATAGTACTTCTATGAATCACTAGAAACTCTATGGTTTCTAAGGTTGCCAGCTCTAAGTTGGGAAATTTCTGGATATTTGGGGGGTGGAGCCTGGAGAGGGAGGGGAGGAGCCTCACCAGGGTATAATACCATAGAGCTCACCCTCCAAAGAAGCCATTTTATCTAGGGAAAGTGATGTCTGTTGTCCGGAGATCAGTGATAATTCCAGGAGATCTCCAGCCACCACCTGGAGGATGTTAACTCTAACAATTTCCTAGATTTCTACAGTTGCTCCCTTCACTTCTGGGTTTTCCTCGGAAGTGACACCATCATTCTTGCAATGCCATCCCCCCACCAAATCCCCACCCCCAATCCTCCTTCTGGTTGCCAAGCTTTGCCTGGTAATTGTATGGGAGTAGGTTTGGCTGAGACAGCAGTGACACAGCATGGCTCCTGTAAAGGACCATAACAGTTGTGTTGTTCAAGACATCTACTCATCAGTCGGGGATGGGGGGAGGAATGGCTGTAAGGAAGTCTTGGTCAGCAGATTCACCACACCCTCTCTCCAGCCCTCTCAGATTGCTGTGCTGCCACCGTAGTCAGAATGAAGAGACGGACACCAAGTTTGGATCTAAGGGCCACCTTATTAACTTCATACAATTAGAACAAGCCAGAACAGCAGCAAGACCCTAAAGTGGTGCAGGTCAAGCCAGGGGGTCCACCCTGGACCACAACCATGACCGGTTTGAGCAAGCCCTGAAGCCCCGGGTGTGACCCATCCATGGATGGTGTGGACCTGGCTGGCCAAGCAATTTGGTCACCCCCTTTCAAGCTCCTGAACACCTCAGCCATACAGCAGTGAGGGAAGGACTTCCACGTGGGAGTTCCTGAAGGCAGCCTGCCCCTGCAGCTGGCAGGTGCCCTTCAGATGGCCCCTCTTCCCACCAATAGGGAAGCACGAAGGGTGCTCACCAGCCTGCACCCTATCTCAAACTCAAACCTGCCAATGACACTGGTAACCTGCACCACCCTTAGCCAATGACCTCAATCCCCGAAATCGGTACAAGGTAGGCGAAAAACCCCTCATTCCTGTGCCAAATTGGAAAGAGGGTGAAAAATTCCTACCTGGCTCTGATAACAGCAGCCGGCTACTCCTGCACCAATACAGGGTGAGGAGGGTGGGCCGACTGACTCTTTGCCACTGCAGCTGGGCAGGGCGGAGCAGCCTCCTAAGCCCCTTGTCTCTGCCCTCCCAGCCAAACCCTGGACTGAAAAAAAAGGAGTGGTGCTGCCTCCCTCCTTCCAGGGTGGCAACTAACAGCCCCCGGCTTTAGCAGCGTAGCTGCATGCTGGGAAGGGGCCATATTCCCGTGAGAGCCTTTCAAGGGTTGCTGGGCCTTCATGGTTTCAGGACACCCTCTAAAAGTGCAGTCTGTGGAAAGGCGTGGAAGAGAGAAGCCTTAGGGTGAAGTTCCTTTCCTTGTGCTGAGACTTTCTCAACCTCAAATAAAGAACCCTGGAAGAAGGTCAAGTTCCAGAGCCTTACCCGGGGATGCTGATCCAGACACATGTCGATAGCAAAGGGTGGCTGTTGCCTTCTTGACCTGCTTCCAAGCTGGGTGTGTGTTCATATTCCAAACTCCTTCTGACGAACACCTCACCCATCAATCGTTAGGAGACAATTGATTCAAAGAGCAAGAAATCTTCTTTCGATAATTCAAAGGTTAATGAAGAATTAGATCCAGAGGAGTTAGCCGTGTTAGTCTGTAGTAGCAAAATCAAAAAGAGTCCAGTAGCACCTTTAAGACTAACCAATTTTATTATAGCATAAGCTTTCGAGAATCAAGTTCTCTTCATCAGATGCCTGATCAAAATGCCTTTGATCAGGCATCTGATGAAGAGAACTTGATTCTCGAAAGCTTATGCTATAATAAAATTGGTTAGTCTTAAAGGTGCTACTGGACTCTTTTTGATAATGAAGAATTAGGGTACATATATTGCAAGCTTGCAATATTTGATAAATGATGGTTTTGAAGAGGTCTTCTCCGTGTATGAATTCCGAATGTTTAGAGGTGGAGTGTTTGTTTTCTTCTTCAGTTGACTGCAGAGAGAGGGCTTAAAAACCTCTGCACTTTAATAGATAGGGAGGCACTTTTAGCTTATTGAAAAGGTGCTTTAGGAGCCTAGATAAGAAAACAATAAAACCCAAGTGTGTGGTGAAAGGCTGTTCTGGAGCTCAGCAATTCATCTTGGGTGTAGTAGGTAGTTTCCCCTGGAGTCTATCTTTCTAATTTTATGGGTGAAGACCAGCACATTTGTCTCGAAATTTCCATCAAGGAGGCCAACCCAATGCACTAAACATTTATGGCTCTGCTAGTGAATAAGCTGTCCCGGGTGGCCACTGTTTAATTTGTCACTTACTTCACTTACATTTATCCTTTGGCTTGATGTTCTAGGATAGTCCGACCTTTAGTAAACATTCCACAAGGAGACGCACCGCCCCGAACACCAGGCATACCGGATGATCTAATTACAATTAGACACCTTCATACATCTTCTACTTCTGGCTGCAGGAGTTGATAAAGGTAATCTTATCATTCACCCCTCTCTATCAACACATCATTAGGGTTCATTGCACAACCCAAATCAATGCCATCCTTTGGAAATCATTGCTTTTAATAGCCAGGTCTACCTAATTGGGCACCCAAGGAAGAATCAACTTCCCCATGGGCTTTTATTTATTTACCGACACACTAAGTTGGGTGAAATGTAAGGGCACAGCCTTCTCAGCAAACATGCTGTAAGCCAAGTCCAAAGAATTACACAGTGCCCCTCTAGTATGTGAGGCAGCATGAATACAGCTTTGGGGTTGATGTTCCTCTGTCATGGCCCAGCCTCGGTCTGTTACTTTGCCACCCACCATCGAGTCCTCTTCGGAGGATGAGGAGTTCGGGGGGCCGGCAGAGCCAGCCTCCACGTCAGAGGAGCCGGCAGCAGAATCGACCATGGCTCCAGTTGAACTGTCAACAGAGCGGCAAGCAACGCAGCCAAGGACCTCTGAAGAAGCAGTCGGGGCTGATGGCTCGCATGGAGCACAGAAGACTTTGACATCAGAGAGAAAGAAGCCCTCCGAGCTAGCTGTGAGAAGGAAGAACCGGGCATGGGAGGTGGTTTGGTAAAGATGCTGGAGAGCTAGCTGCAAGCTCAGTGCAGGGCGGGACTGAGAGCCTCGCTACAAGTGACATTTTACACGTGAAGGACACTTGATCATTTTTGCAAGACTTTCTGGGAACTGAAGTCCCTCTCCCCCACCCTTTTTCCTTCTGTTCCTTCCCCTCTCTGTTAGAATGGCTGCCTGAAGAGACGGAGAAAGCCTACGGCAACAGCAGCTTTTGGAAATCGTCTTGCTGAGGGGTGGGGGATGCTCTGGAGAAAGCTGACATGTCGGTGAAGTGCCCTTCCCCTCTCTGTTAGAACTGTTAGAATGGCTGCCTGAAAAGTCAGAGAAAGCCTGCGGCAACAGCAGCTTTTGCAAATCGTTCCTCCAGTCACAAGCCTGCTCTCAACGATCTTTGGGGGCGGGCAGCTGCAACTTTCTCAGCTTTGTATTGTCGAAGGCTTTCACGGTCGGAGAAAGATGGTTGTTGTGGGTTTTCCGGGCTGTATTGCCGTGGTCTTGGCATTGTAGTTCCTGACGTTTCGCCAGCAGCTGTGGCTGGCATCTTCAGAGGTGTAGCACCAAAAGACAGAGATCTCTCAATGTCTCTCAGACACTGAGAGATCTCTGTCTTTTGGTGCTACACCTCTGAAGATGCCAGCCACAGCTGCTGGCGAAACGTCAGGAACTACAATGCCAAGACCACGGCAATACAGCCCGGAAAACCCACAACAACCATCTTTCTCAGCTTTCTCCAGAGCATTCCCCCCCTCCCCCAGCAAGACGATTTGCAAAAGCTGCTGTTGCCATAGGCTTTCTCTGTCTCTTCAGGCAGCCATTCTAACAGAGAGGGGAAGGAACAGAAGGAAAAGGGGTGGGGGAGCGGGACCAGTTCCCAGAAAGACTTGCGAAAATGATCAAGTGTCGATGTATTGTCGAAGGCTTTCACGGCCGGAGAACGATGGTTTACATCGGGACCACAAAGCGTAGCATCCAGACAAGAATAAAAGAACATGAAAGACACTGCAGACTTGGACAGCCTGAAAAATCAGCAGTGGCTGAACATAGCCTAACTCAAACAGGGCACAGTATCTTATTCCAGGACACCAAAATACTGGACAACACTTCCAACTACTTTGTCAGACTGCACAGGGAAGCCATTGAAATTCACAAGCATAAGCAAAACTTCAACAGGAAAGAAGAAACCTTAAGAATGAACAGAGCATGGGCTCCAGTTCTGAAAAACACCAGGCCAACAAAACACTCCACACCCGACAATAGCCCTGCAGAGAAGATTAGCACATTAAGCACCAATCCATATGCAAAAGACCCTCCTCAGGATACAGTGAAGCCTCCCGCCATTAGCATTCCACACCCTGGGAAACTCTTACAGAATGACTCAGCTCAACCCCACCCCTCCTGAGTAGATACAAATGACCTACATCTTTTCCACACTGTGACACTGAGAGATCTCTGTCTTTTGGTGCTACACCTCTGAAGATGCCAGCCACAGCTGCTGGCGAAACGTCAGGAACTACAATGCCAAGACCACGGCAATACAGCCCGGAAAACCCCCAACAACCATGATCAAGTGTCCTTCACGTGTAAAATGTCACTTGTAGTGAGGCTCTGAGCCCCAAGAGCAAGGTGCTGCAGTCAGGCACAGAGGAAACACCTGCACCTTAGCCTCTTATCCAGAGCAGAGGATAAAAGGGAGACGCCAAGCAGGGCTTGGCATGGAAGCAACCTAGCTTACCACTCCCCTCAACTTGAGCCTTGTGCCTGGAAGCCCTTGACCCCAACATTGCACCTTGCTACTCCTTGGACTGAACTCTCATCTTATGTCTCTGGTTTGACTCCTGACTTTGCCTCCGCCTTCCTGTATTTGAACTCGGGCTGTTGGATTTGTTTTTGGACTGCCCTCTTCACATGTGACTTTGGACTGCCTGACCATTTGTAAGCCAGTGCACACACCAAGTGCAACCTGCCAGCTTGGATCAGGGCCTAGCCCTGGAGCGCGACCTCCTCTAACCAAATCATTCTCGGTTCAGCTCTGGTTTTCAATTCCGGGTTGTATTCCTCTGTCACTTCCGGGTTGTACCCGGAAGTGATGTAATGATGTCAGCCATGTTGCCAGCATCACATGCCTGCCTCCTTGTCTCCACCCCCAGCTCTCCCGCTGCTTACCAGGCTCAATCTAGCAAATTTACTAATTCTACATAGTAAAGACCAAGGCCTGAAGGGTCATTTTACCACATACCCCTCCCCCAAATATCAGAACACTTGTTACATTCCATTGTTACAGTCCACAAAATTGTTCAGCTGACTCGCCAGTGTGGGGAAATTCACCACAGGTGCTTTGCACGCATCTGTTCATAGATTCATTCCATGCATCTGTTCATGGTATCTTTGAAAGATCTCAAAAATCCTCACTGGGCAAAATGGTAGCTTGAGATTTTAAGAAACAATTGCCAGACAGACACGTAACAGATACCACTGGGGGATTCATAACCTTATAGAAGACAGAAAGAAGGAGAGAAGGTCTCAGCTGTTTGCATGCAAGCTTCCACATAAGCCTTTTTTTCTCCCCTCATCTTTCTATGAAACCCCCTTCTCTTCTCCCTGTTTTTGCATGGGTCAGTAAACACGTCCTAACCTATTACTGCAACAATTACTACCGAACCTGCGGAATGAAGGGACCCACGCCTAATCCCATCACACTTAATAAGATAAATAGCCATCCAAGAACAAATCACTGCTCACCCAGTATCTGGGTATCAGACTATTAATCAAGGCCTCTCATTAATGGATCAGGATGTCTTTAGCCACAAAAGAATACTCCCGCATTAGCATTCGTCTTCTTCTTTTTTTAGGCACTTTTCCCCTGCTTTTCTCTTTGATGGGAACCTAAAGCAGCTTCCGAAAATGCCAAAATGCAGTTTATATGATAACCAAAGAGACAAAACAAATAGGTTACTCTTTAATAAGAGATCGTTCTTAAATAAAAGATTCATTCTTCAATACGAAGGTCGTTCATAAATAAGAGATAGTTACGTTCTCCGGACATTCTTTTGGGAATACATTCCAGAAAGGTAATCGTATTAGAAAGGAAACATTTCTCTTTCCCACCCTGATGTTCGATGAAGACAAAGTCTCCAGACCAGCTGGCTGAAGCTGATGATGATCGGACCTCTTAAGACACTCCATGCCTCGGCAACCAAGGTCACAAGCTACGGGTCAAAGGTCAAGAGCCCTTTGGATCTTGTCCTTTGTCTTGTTGCTTTGGACTAGTTCAGGTTTGACAAGTGCCTGGGAAAAGGTGCAGGGCCAATGCTCTCCCACAGGTCTTAGTTAGCTGACTAACCTCATCACACTTAATAAGATAAATAGCCATCCAAGAACGAATCACTGCTCACCCAGTATCTGGGTATTGGTTTCCTGTCCAAATCGGACTGTTCCTGTATTGGTTTCCTGTCCAAATCGGACTGTCCCTGAAACAGGATGAAGACTATTTGGAACTGCCTGCCAGAGCAGTGTGCCACCAAGAGTGCATAAGATCAGGAATCTTCAGTAGTCTCAGTGATGGAGACAACACTTTTATGAACGCACGTATAGATGTTATACTCACATTCCAATGAGCACATGGTGGGGCTATGTACTACATGTAGATGGGCTCAGCATGGCCATTCCCACTCGGCCTCATTGCTGAAGTAGTAAAGAGACATTTTACACAGGGATGCTCAAGTGTAGGGAGATGAAATTTTAGCCAGGAAGCGTAGTTTAAAAAGACAGAGCCAGGGGAGATCGCTCCTCGGAGGGTTTGTTAATTTCATCTTCATCTGAAGGGGAGGTGAAATTGACAGAGCCTTCAGGGAGGCAAAGATAAAATTAACAAACCCTCTGAGGAGTGATCTCCACCGGCTCTATCTTTTTAAACTACCCTCCTGTAGAAGGATGAAATTGACAGAGTCTTCAGAAAACCAGTGGAGGTTGCTCCTCAGAGGGTTTGTTATCTTCACCTCCTGTAGGGTCTGTCAATTTCACTTCCCCTTCAAAGAGGCGAAGATGAAATTAACAAACCCTCTGAGGAGCGCTCACCGCTGGCTCTGTCTTTTTAAACTATGCTTCCTGGATAACATTGCATCTCTCTACACCTGAGCATCTCTGTGTAAGATGTCTCGTGTAGAGAAACTCCTAGACACTGCCTCCAAATCTCTAGGAATTCCCCAAACTGGAGTTGGCAACCCTAATTCAACACCTTCTAGGCCTCCATATAGAGATAATGGGCTCCATTAGGCCTACTGGGCACAAGTTCTACAGGCCTGAGTAAAACCTTTTGTATATTGTACCCCATAGAATTCTTATCCCTTTTCTTCTAGCTCTTTCAACTGTACCTTTGGACTGTAGTACATGTTGGATTTGGAGCTGAATTTCCCTGTTGAAAAGGAATGAAAAAATGCTTCCACAAAATAGATGCTCTTATCTTCTCGAAACTTTAGAAAGAAATCTGGGCTTCGATTTGAGTCCAGTGGCACTTTAGAGACCAGGTTTTCAAGGGATAAGCTTTTGAGAGTCAAAGCTCCCTCCTTCAGATCTGGGCTTGAATCCTGTGGAAAATCTCTGCTGAAAGAAAGGATTGTCAGTACCAAAGCCAGACTTCTTTACTCCACCTCTTCCCACTTCATCCCAAGCACTGAACTGTTGGTTCTGAGAACAGGAGACCACCCAAAATGGCATGGAGGGGGGATGGGATGTCTGCAGAAAGAGGAAGTCATCAATGAATATTAACCACCCCCCCCCCGATTCCTGCTGGAGTCAACTCATGGTCCTGAAGAATACCATGCATTGTATATAGTAAAAAGTCCAGTAGCACCTTTAAGACTAATCAACTTTATTGTAACTTAAGCTTTTGAGAAGCATAGCCCTCTTTGTCAGATGCGTGCAATGAAGTTGGTTAGTCTCAAAGTTGGTTAGTCTTAAACAGGGCTAACTCCTCTGGATATCTATCTCTCTGTCTCTGTCTCTGTCTCTGTCTCTGTCTCTGTCTCTGTCTCTGTCTCTGTCTCTATCTGTCTGTATCCATTGAATATTTAAAAAAAAAAGAAAGAGATGTCCTTCAAAAGGAAAAAAAATAGCATCTATGTAGGGTCTATAACATTGTAACATATGATGGGCCATTTCCCACGGACAGCTGCCAGAAAGCAGTGCCTAAAAACAGTTGGAGTGTATGGGAAAAGCACAGCCTGTCACAATTTTTTAAAGAACTCTCGACATCTTTAGCATTCAATGCATTTTTTGTTTAAAGACATCCTAATGAGTTGTTTTTCTTTGATATTCTTTTATAGTCATCTTGGCATCTGTCAATTCGTGAAACTCCTCCAGGGGAAAAAAAGAGATTCCATACTTTTCCTTGGGATCTCGTAGCGCACAGAGCTGTTTGTATACTAACTGCAAAGGCTGATCTTCAGGGGGCGGGTATTGCCACCTGCTCCACTCCTGATCCAGGCCGAGTGACGGATGAGCAGGAATTGCACTACTGCACTAATGATACTTTAATGCTATTCATGGTTTGAATTCTTCATAAAGGAACAATTGTATTTATAAAATTTTGTAGGGACGACTGGCAAAGATATACCACAATGCATTCGGTCTGTTATGGTTTACTAGTAACAAAGCCCATTGTGGGAAAAATACAACAGGCTTTAGAATAGGGATGACAGGCAGGCGAACATTGCCTCCTCTGACTGTGACTGGCTGGGTGAAGGTGGGGGGCAGGCATTGCTAGCTCGTCTGCACTTGATCTCAGCTGGGTGAAGGGGGCCGGGCATTGCCTCCTGCTCTGTGCCAGAGTCCATCCAGGTGAAGGTAGGGGGTGGGCACTGCCAGCTGCTCTGCTCCTGATCCCAGCTGGGTGAAGGGGGGTGGGCATTGCCACCTGTTCCACGCCTGATCCAGGCTGATGAAGAAGGGGCAGGCATTGCCTCCTGCTCCATGCCTATTTCCAGCCATGTGAAGGGGGTGGGCATTGCTGCCTGCTTTGCTCCTGATTTCAGGTGGGTGAAGGGGGGGGCATTGCCACCTGCTCCATGCCTGTTCCCGGCTGGGTGAAGGGGGGGTAGGCATTGTCACCTGCTTTGCTCCTGATCTCAGCTGGGTGAAGGCGTGGGGTGGGTATTGCCTGATCCTGGCTGGGTGAAGGGGGGGTGGGCATTTTCACCTGCTCTGCTCCTGATCTCAGCTGGGTGAAGGTGGGGGTGGGGCATCGCCACCTGCTCTGTGCCTGATCCTATCCATGACTTTCTTAGATGGACGGGCTGCCTCATCTGGGCTTCCCTCCATAGCAGTGCCCTCTGGAGGCACACCAGATTAGCAAATGAGTTGTCTGGAACATGCCTACTCTTTTACATAGTAGGATGCTAGGAACATTCCACAGGTTTGAGGGAGCAATCTTCGGATGGTTCACTCTGAAGCAAGTCACGTTTTATTTAATGGGAACTACTCCCAGAAAAAGTGTTCTTAGAATTGCAGCCTTAGAGTCAAACTAGAACTGACAGTGACATTGTGGCTGCCACAGGGACACAATCACAATTTTAAAGTGTTATAAATATACCATCTGACCTGGACAGCCCAGGTGAGCCTGATCTGGTCAGATCTCAGAAGCTAAGCAGAGTCAGCCTTGGTTGATAATTGGATGGGAGACCTCCAAGGAAGACCATCTTGCAGAGGCAGGCAATGGCAAACCCCCTCTGTTAGTCTCTTGCATTTTAAGCAATGTCAGTGGTGGCCATGAGAATGTCATCACATCTAGTTTATTCTTAAGATATGCAGTTCATTTGTTAAAGATATTTAACTTGTTTAGATTGTATTAGTTTCATAGAGTAGACTTGATTTTTATATCTATAATTTTTCTTCTCACCTTTTCCCGCTTTTTCTGTTTGTTGCTGGTTTATCCCCCTCTCTCTTTTGTAAGCACTAGGAACTTGGCTTTTCATGGTCAACACACAGCAAACTTTTTGCATCAACTACAGACTTTAGCAAATAAGAGTCTATCTTAAGAAAGGAGTTAGGTGTGGCCAGCACCAGGCTGTCTCTTAAGTCTCTTAAATTTCTGGATTGGACAAAGTATCTCCCATCTCCCAGTAATTCGTTGCCTGTAGCAGTATGTTTTCAAAAAGCAATTTGAATCCGTCACCAAAACTCCCTTATTTACAAAGCTGTTGCAATATTTTAGATCCCAGTTTACTTTGCTTCACAACTGAAGTATGGCACCCATTGGAATTCGAAGCCCACTGGAACGTACGGAAAAACGAATGGCCGCCATTAGCTGCAAAACACGTATTTTGTCACCTTTGGAGTCAGAACATTTCACAACCTAATAAGGATAAATGTGCCCATTTATATGCTTGCTTTACATATGTAAAACTGAACTGTGCACTACCCAATGCGCTGCAGCCCTGTAAATAGGAGTTGATTCATGGTTTCGGCATTAACTACAGCAGACCATGAATTACTACTATATAAATTCTCCTTTGCATTTTCAGTGCTGCCCACTTTATCTTTTTGAAGGCAACTATATACGTTGAATGGGGCTTGCAACAGAACTGAAGATTATTGTTATTTAATTATACTTTATGATACGTTAGGAGGAGGCACATTTCCTCCTCCTCCTGGTTGGTAGATTGCTGAGCTTGCTACCCAGTTCTTCAGGTTGCCACCCCTGAAATAAGGGTGGTCATTTTGCTCAAAAAACCTCATCTTCTTTAGAATTGGAAGATGTATTTATTTTTTGTGATGTCGAGGGAGTGAATCATTGTACGGGGTCTGAAAAAGCGTACTCCACTGTGACTCCTGGTCATTTGCGTGCCCTGATTGGCTGTAATGTTCTATGTGATATCTCTTCTTTGGGACAACATCAGCAAGGCTCTGGTATCTGTGCTCCTCTTTGTGGGCATTCCAGGACATTAGGGTGAACCCTGAAGGAAACAAGATGTTAGCTGAGACGGGCATTGATCTGAGCCATAAGCTTGCCACGCCTCCCGCTATGTTGCCTGCTGCTGCTCCGTTTGACCATTCGGTTTGTGCATTGAATTTCTGCACATGAATGCTTGGGGTTCGGTCATAGAGTTTCAAGTCTGCTGTGGTGATACAAGAGTGGCTCCTGATGAAGATTGTGCATCCTGAAACAAGCTGAGTTATAAAGCCGGCAGCTTGTAGAGCCGAGCCAGGGGAGCCCTGGCTAGGCCTTTCCCTTTTGTCTTCTTGACTCAACCTGTAAAGAAAAAAGAGAACAGATTTAAGAATGTTAATTTCAAGTCAGAAGCTGCGCCACGTTTACTTGAGAGTCGAGTGAGGGGAGCCCTGCTCTGGGGCCTTTTTCCTCCTATTTCCTTGATTTTCACCTGGAATATAAAAGAAAAAGAAAAAGTGAAAAAGATTCAACGGGTCTTTTCCATTTGGCTGTTGTACCACGTCCTCCTGGGATCCCGACCTTGGGCTTGAGCTCTTCAAGCAAGAAAACACGGCAGTGAAGGACTCATGATACCCTAGGGACTTCCTTGCAGGAACGTTGTTTATTTGAGTATTGATTCTTTGTACATTGGTAGCCTGAAGCACTTTAAAGATCTTAAGATATTGTGATAATATTATTAGAAGTGTGTATATTTATTCATTTGCTGGTGCTTTTGTCAGGTAGCTGCTCGGTTTGTGGCAGCAGAAGAAAAACAAAACTAAAACAGGAAGTAACAAACAGGAAGTGACAAAGGAATTGCCAGAAACTCTATGGTTTTACCACCAACTTACTAGCAATTCCTAGAGCTACCCTTCATCACTGCCGAGCACAACTGGGTACAATCATCAGACATAGTGATATCGGTGGCATCTCTGACATCGCACACATGCCCCCTTGAATTTGCCCCCAGGCTTGCCTGGCAAACCTACCAATCCCAGTTAAAGTGCACAAACAAGAAGGGCACTACGTAGTACCAGCAACAGGAAGAGAAAATCCTACTGCGGTAAGGTCAATATCAAAGGTACCAAAAAACACTGTGGCAATCCAGCAAGGTCCTTCTTATGTCCTCAGCACTTGAATGGAGAACACTTCTCCCTCCTTCCCCCTGCTATGCAAACACTTTCATAAAATCCGACAAGTCTCCACTTACATTTGATATTTTCATTTTCTTGTAAATGTTATTACTTGCCCTAGGCCGTATCATACATTTCAATACATTAATAGAGGGAAAGAAATAAGAACAGTAAATCCATCTAGTGAATTTTCAAACAAAAGCTAATGCAAACTGATTGCTAAAGGAGAACCTACTGAATTGTAATTGAGTCAATAGATCCATATTTCCTTGCACAGGCAATCATGAAAATGTGGGCAAGCTATTATTTCTTTAACAGGATTTTTAATCAATATATTAAAAAGAAATGCCACTTCAAGGGGGTGCTTGGGCTCTGGGAGATTTCAAAGCAGAAACCTATATATTTTCCATCCACTTATAAAACAGCAATTAGCTCAGATTACAGAATGGGGAGGGGATGGTAATGACTGAGGATTTATGAATCTCCATTTTTTTTGTTATGCATTTTTTTAAGGGAAAAGAAAAGCCAAAAAAATAAATAAACTGGAAATTGCTAAGTGACTAGAGTTGCCAACTCCCACCTTGGAAATTCCTAGTGACTTGGAGGTGGTGCCCAGGGAAGAGGGGAATTTGCAGGTATTCCATAGAATTTGTCTTATGAAGCTGCTGTTTTTCCAGGGGAACAGATTTCCTTAGTGTAGAGATCAGTTGCAATTCCAGGAAATCTCCAGGTCCCACCCGGAGGTAAGCAACCCTACAGAGGATGCTATGCTTGCCCCATATTGTGCGGTTATAAATTCATGTCACCATCATCCAAAGATCAATATGACGGCGATCACCTGAACTTTAATGACTTAAAAGAAACCACAATGGGTTAAAAAAAAAAGATGCTGGAAATTGGCTATAAATGGGAGATGGGAGAAATCAGGACAGTCCAATAGCAAGACATTTGCTCTGTCACCAAACTGAGATCCCACGCCTTGGTAGCAGTAGCAACTGAGGGGTTGCAAAAGTCATGTGCAGCCTGGGCATGAACAGTCCGCTGATCCCCAACCCAAAAATAATTGTGTATGGAAAGGTCATTATCATCTGACTCCCCTGCCCATGCGTTTGTTCTCAGGTTTGTATTGAGATCCGTGGTGGGGAACATTCTTTTTATCCTTGCCCTCACCTGAATAGCCCAGGAATAGCCCAGATCTTGGAAGCTAAGCAGGATTGGCCATGGTTAGTAATTGGATGGGAGGCCTCCAGTGAAGACCAGGGATGTAGAGGCAGGCAATAGGAAACCTCCTCTGTTAGCCTCTTGCCATGAAAACTCCAGCAGAGGTCAGCAGGTATCAGCTATGACTTGGCAGCACCTTCCACCATCACCACTGTATAAAGAAGGAACATTTTAAAAAGTAATTCAGTCCTATTGGAGGGGAGATGACTGGCTTGTGTCTCTGTTCTAACTTTCCATATTTTGCCTGCGGGATTCAATACATATAGGCTCCTAGTTGTAAACATTTTCTTATTGCTATCCGTTCTCCCATTTGATCATCCAACACACTTGTCGGGGGTGGGGCGGAATCTGAGTGTACAACAGCAGACCAGGAGGGTGGGAACATGGAGCAGGTGACATCACTTCTGGGAAAAATCTGGAAATGATGTAACACCTCTCTAGGAATCACCAGACACTTTATGGTAAAGCCATAGAGTTTTTGGTGATTCCTAGAGAAGACTAATGTCACTTCTGCATTTTTCCTGAAGTGATAATATTCCTATATAATAATTGTTCCTTCCTGCTTTTTCCAGAAAATCAAGTGTGTTCACAATTAGAGATGGGCACAAGCAGCATTACGAACGCAAAAAAGCCCACGAACAGGCTGTTCGGCTGTTCGCAAACAAGCTGTTCGTGAGGCCCCTTTTCTAAAAGAACTGGTGGTAATTGCAAGCCTTGTTCATTGTTCATCAAACCAGACAGTCTGGCACCTGCAATCAATTCCCATGACAACTCAGGCAGGGATTGTTTGAACTCTGTCTGAACTCCTGCTGTTGCCCTGGAAACCCCAATCTAAGCCCAATTTAGCTTGATAGGCAGATCTTCCTTCCAAGTGTGGACTGGAGCTCCAAATTTGTTACAAGAGGAAAAGACCAAGGGGGTGGGGGGCTCCCAGTTCTGGCTTTCAGGGAGAGACCGCTGCTGTTAGAGAGACAGGGTGAGTGCACTGGAGCTTGAATTTTTTTTGTGTATGGTGGGATAGGGATCTACCCCTTCAGGTTCCAGGGCTGCTGCCAGGCTCTGGGGCCAAGCTATTATTCATTATTGGTACCTTTCCTGCTGCCTGCTCAGGTAGGATTTCAGGGAGTTGTGCGGTAGGGATCTTGATGGCTGGAGGAGAGCCTGCTGGCCCTCACAAACAACGAACAACAAACATGTTCATGACAGGATCATGTTCATGGATGGCAACGAACAACAAACACCATGTTTGGCTGTTTTTTCTGTTCATGCCCATGTCTATTCACAGTCAGCTATATTCTCTGGATTTATGTATTTTTGCACTTCAGTCTGGGAACTGCAGCGTGATTCCTTTAATTTTAAGCATGTCAGCCCAAGGACTTAAGACTAATGGATGAATGGTACTAATTCTACAAAGACAGTACATATCTTTACTTATTCCCTATTGGAGGAAGTGCTGATCTATAACTATTTTAACAGATAAACACCTGGCCAGCCATCATATTGACTAGTGTTGCTTCTTTCTGTTTGTTTGTTTTGGCCCCAGGTCTGTTTACTGGTTGCCAGAATGGACGCCAATTTTTCATTAAGCAGTTTGGCTGTTCACAAGTAGCTCAATTTTATTTAGCTGATTTTATTTACTTGGTGGTGGTGGTGGTGGTGGAGAGAGCCCTCAAGTCAGAGTTGACTTATGGCGGCTGCTGGTGGGGTTTTAATGGCAAGAGACTAACAGAAGTGGTTTGCCATTGCCTGCCTTTGCAACCCTGGTCTTCGTTGGAGGTCTCCCATACAATTACTAACCAAGGTTGACCCTGCTTAGCTTCTGAGATCTGATGAGATCAGGCTCACCTAGGCTTCCAGGTCGGGGCATTTATTTACTTACTTCTTTTATACCCCACTTTCTGCCCAATGGGGACCCAAAGCAGCTCACAATATTCTCCCCTTCCCTATTGTATTCTCACAAAAACACTGTGAGAAAGGTTAAGCTGAGAGTTTGGGATTGGTGCAAGTGTTAGCAGTCAGATCCCTCCTTCTGCTGAGGGGCAGCTTATTGATATGAAATCATAAATACCCTTCCCCATATAGCATAAGTATAAGACACTGCATGACTTGAAATAAAACAAAATGGATGCCAACCAGGTAAGAGCCTGCAAAATATTTTTAGAAGTCAGAGTGACTTACTGATTAAACACCCCCTCTACACCCCGGAGAGACAAATAATTTAGGACAATGGGTGGTCTAAGGACTCCTGACTAATCTCATTCATGCCCAGCCTCACTTCCCTTCACTCATTTACCCTGATTAAGAAACACCCAACACTGTTCACCAAACCTGGTAGCTTTTCTCATCCAGTACTCACAGGGTCATCAAGCAACATTTGCACCCATTATCCACCTCTGGAAAACCCATCAAGTTATTGTTTCAGGGGCGAAAACATCAGCTCACCCCAGGAAGCATTTTGCCCTAGATAGACGGACCTTAGCCACCAGTGCGTGTGTGTTTCTTGGATCTGAACACACATCCCCAAATCTGTTTGAGCCTCTTTGCTTATTTGTGAAATGCTTTTCATTTTGCTGCTGCCTCCATAGACCTCTGTCTTTGAGACTGGTGGTAACTATAGCCTTCCCCAAAACTGCTTTCTCCCCTTTTCTTCATATGTCTGCTGTGTGTGATTTTTGTATCGTTTCCCTTTTATTTCCCTTTTAATTAAAAACAAATCTTTCTAGTTGAACATCTGGCTGGTTCATTTTGAGAGTTCTCTTAAGGGAATAAGCCCCCTGTAAACAAAGGTGGAGAATTCCAGTTACTCCCTCTTGTTTGTCTCCTTAAAGCTAATTCCCCCAACTAATTAGGAGACTGTCTATTTGGGTAATGCAAGGTCACCTAGCAAACTTTCATGACAGAGGGGGGATTTATACCTGGGTGTCCCAGATCCTGCCCTGCCCTGGATAGCCCAATTGAGCCCAACCTTTTCAGATCTCAGATGCGAACCAGGGTCAGCCTTAGTTAGTAATTGAATGTGAGACCTCCAACAAAGACCAGGGTTGCAGAGGCAAGGAATGACAAAACCTCTCTGTTAGTCTCTTGCCATGAAAATTCCACCAGTGGTCACCATAAGTCAGCTTGACTTGAGGGCACTCTCCACCACTATCACTCCCAGATCCTAATCTGACACTCTAACCACTACACCATGCTGACCATCATTATCCATGCATTCGAACAGTGCAATATACTGTAATTGGCAGTATTTTACACAGGTATAGTCTCACATGTCTTATTAAGAGTCCTAGTTGCTTGCTACATAGCGAACCATCCATGACCTTGGGGGAGAATCAATTTCATTGATTGTGTAAGTACAAACAGAGCCACAAGGCAGAAGGAAATGAAACTCAGCCCCTTCGGCTACTGTGCAGCTGCAAAACTGTTCAGCACACTGTTCAAGTTGTGAAGCGGGGCGATCTGCAGCTCATGAGCGATTGTGTCTGCCGAAAGTTCTATTTTTGGTAGGTAAACATGTTGCCCATGAAGTTTTCAGCTTCCCTAATGGTGAAGACAACCGTTGCTCAAAATACTGGGTTGCATGATGCATCCAGCCAGGTTTTCACTCAGTCCCACTCAATCCCCCTCCTTATATCACCACCCCATCCCATATGACTTTCATCCATTGTGGGCCCTTGATCCCCAGCACAGCTTTTATGGTGGTCAAAGGTAGTGGTTTGGTGAAGTAGTTAAGAGCAGCAGGATTCTAATCTGGAGAACTGGGTTTGATTCCCCACTCCTCCACTTGAAGCCAACTGGGTGACCTTGGGTCAGTCACAGCTTCTCAAAGCTCTCTCAGCCCCACCTACTGCACAGGGTGCCTGTTGCAGGGATAATAATGACACTGACTTGTTAACCACTTTGAGCATGGCACTAATCAGTCCTGAAGAGCGGTATATAAATCAAATGTTGTTGTTATTGTTGTCATTGTTGTTATTCCAAGGGAACCCCCCCTCTCTTTTTCACCAGCGGAAAACGTTATTGGATCCTTCCTAGCGTGGGTTTTTTTAGATGTAAGCAAATCTTTGAATCAATCCTGTGAGGTATTTGACACAACACCAAAAGGGCATTTGCAAGTGCGAATGCTAGTCAAGGTTTTTCAGAACTTTGCAGCATCCCTGGAGAAAATGAACGTAGAGAAACTCGCCCCCTTGCCCGCATTCTATTTTGTGTTCACTAGAGCCTCAAGCGACAAGGTATTGGCGCTCAAGGGCAAAGCTGTCAAGGTCAGGCAGGCCTGGCTTCCAAGCAAAATTAAGCTCCAGCTCCTTTTCTACATCTGCAAATTAAGCACTGAGTGATTTTGATATTTGGAGTCACTGAGTCAACTCAGCAACCTGAATACTGGATAATTGAATTAAGCCATAGGACCAAGCAAGCTGCAGGTACGTATCTATGCAGCTCTAGATAACGATGTGATAGTTTTACAAATCTATGAACATAACCTAGTGGCTTTCGGTAATATACTTGCCCTGGAATGCTCTCTCTTTTGGAGTTTATAGCTTCATTACAAAATGGCTTTAGTGCGCCGGACATATCGGAGCTTAATTCCCGACTACATCTTAATGATGCCATAACTTTTTTTTTCACTGTTCCCTTAGGAAAAGCAGCCACATTCCAAATGGCCATGAATGTCAGAGATTCCGTTCTGCGGCGTGAAAAAACATGCAGATGAATGAGCCTGAAGAATACGGTAGATGCGCTGCAGCATCTGCATGCCGGAGCCCATTGCAGCAAAGAGTTGCTTGTTATCTGGCTGACCAATATCTCCAAGAAATACCAAGATTTCATTGGGGAAGCATAGGTTAGTTCAGCAGTAAGCTCAGGGCCAAGCGACACATGACGAATGACACTTGAACAGCAAGTGTATTTCTCCCTGTTCACTTGCCCTCCACTCAATCCACTTGCCGTTCGAGTGTCATTCGTCATGTGTAGCTTGGCCCTCAGCCTTCCATCCTTCTGAGGGCCAAGCTACACATGACGAATGACACTTGAACAGCAAGTGTATTTCTCCCTGTTCACTTGCCCTCCACTCAATCCACTTGCCGTTCGAGTGTCATTCGTCACGTGTAGCTTGGCCCTCAGCCTTCCATCCTTCTGAGGGCCAAGCTACACATGACGAATGACACTTGAACAGCAAGTGTATTTCTCCCTGTTCACTTGCCCTCCACTCAATCCACTTGCCGTTCGAGTGTCATTCGTCATGTGTAGCTTGGCCCTCAGCCTTCCATCCTTCTGAGGGCCAAGCTACACATGACGAATGACACTTGAACAGCAAGTGTATTTCTCCCTGTTCACTTGCCCTCCACTCAATCCACTTGCCGTTCGAGTGTCATTCGTCATGTGTAGCTTGGCCCTCAGCCTTCCATCCTTCTGAGGGCCAAGCTACACATGACGAATGACACTTGAACAGCAAGTGTATTTCTCCCTGTTCACTTGCCCTCCACTCAATCCACTTGCCGTTCGAGTGTCATTCGTCATGTGTAGCTTGGCCCTCAGCCTTCCATCCTTCTGAGGGCCAAGCTACACATGACGAATGACACTTGAACAGCAAGTGTATTTCTCCCTGTTCACTTGCCCTCCACTCAATCCACTTGCCGTTCGAGTGTCATTCGTCATGTGTAGCTTGGCCCTCAGCCTTCCATCCTTCTGAGGGCCAAGCTACACATGACGAATGACACTTGAACAGCAAGTGTATTTCTCCCTGTTCACTTGCCCTCCACTCAATCCACTTGCCGTTCGAGTGTCATTCGTCATGTGTAGCTTGGCCCTCAGCCTTCCATCCTTCTGAGGGCCAAGCTACACATGACGAATGACACTTGAACAGCAAGTGTATTTCTCCCTGTTCACTTGCCCTCCACTCAATCCACTTGCCGTTCAAGTGTCATTCGTCATGTGTAGCTTGGCCCTCAGCCTTCCATCCTTCTGAGGGCCAAGCTACACATGACGAATGACACTTGAACAGCAAGTGTATTTCTCCCTGTTCACTTGCCCTCCACTCAATCCACTTGCCGTTCAAGTGTCATTCGTCATGTGTAGCTTGGCCCTCAGCCTTCCATCCTTCTGAGGGCCAAGCTACACATGACGAATGACACTTGAACAGCAAGTGTATTTCTCCCTGTTCACTTGCCCTCCACTCAATCCACTTGCCGTTCAAGTGTCATTCGTCATGTGTAGCTTGGCCCTCAGCCTTCCATCCTTCTGAGGGCCAAGCTACACATGACGAATGACACTTGAACAGCAAGTGTATTTCTCCCTGTTCACTTGCCCTCCACTCAATCCACTTGCCGTTCAAGTGTCATTCGTCACGTGTAGCTTGGCCCTCAGTCCCACTGCTGGAGTACGCCCTGCCTTGATTTGGGGTGGGTCTAAGCAAGTGTTAGCAAACACAGGGTAGGAAACACCAGCCGTCACCAACCTGCTGTGAAACAGTAGCCTTGTTCCATGTTACAGTGGGATCATCTGCTACACTGTACACTTATTTATTTATTTTAATATGCATTGAATAATTTTCATATTACACTCAGTGCATGTACAGCTGAAATGGTGAAACAAATCCTGCATTTATCCAGATACCGGTCCCTGGTTTCAATTGCCAAGAGAACATATCTTGGCTCTTTCTTAGAATCAGGTATACGTACATACATGAAGGATATATATGTGAATGGGGTTGGGAATTTCTGGAGATTTGGTGGTAAAGCCATGATTTGGGGAGGAGAGGGGCCCTAATGGAAGGTAATGCCATAGAGTCCAGGCCACCCTCCAAATCCACCATTTTCTCCAATGTTTGTATTCTGGAGATCAGTTGTAATTCCAGGAGATCTCCAGGCCCCAACCTGGATGTTGGCAACTCTAGAAAGGGGGTAGTAAAAGCAGAGACATGCAAGAGAGATCACAAAGACAACTGGAAGTCCTGGCTGTGGAAAAGTCAGCTAGGAGATTGCAGAAGGAAAGTTATGTCTCAGGGGAAACTTTGGTGCTGCCCCACAAGCTGCTTCTCCTTCTAAATTATACCCCCCTCTCACCTGGAATTGCCAGCATTCATTTATCTTTATTTATTGATTCATTTAATTATTGCCTTTCCTGCCTATCCTCTGTAGCTTCAAGGCGTCTTCCGTATTTTGAAAAGAGAAAAAAAATAAGCCCGATCCCACATGCCTGTTCTCCTATTGTTGTGATCCCAAAGGCACCATGCATCTGTCAGATGCATCTGACGGGGAGAGCTGTGGTTATCGAAGGCTTATACTGCTTTGGAATTGGATGGTCTGGCTGTTTTGCTGCTACAAACTAACACGGCAAACTCCTTTGAAGCCTCACACAAGCCAACTGATCCCCACACCAAAAGGAGATGTTTACATTTACTAGCAAAGGAATGCTTTGGTTGCTCCCTCCCCCTCCCCCCTAATTGCCTCTTCTCTCTCCTCCCCTCCTCCCCCTCCTCTTTTATATTTGACCAGTTTCTGTACCATGCATCTGACGAAGAGAACTTGATTCTCAAAAGCTTATGCTACAATAAAATTGATTAGTCTTAAAGGTGCTACTGGACTCTTTTTGATTTTGCAAAGGCACCATAGCACCCATCAATGGGTTTTTAACACTCATATGCTTCTTGGACAAATAATATATTTATTGATTTCCTTATTTATTTCATTTACACTCTGCTTTTCTCCCCAGCGGGGACCCAAAGCAGTTTACATCATTCTCCTCTCCTCCATTTTGTAACAACCCTGTGAAGTAGATTAGGGTGACAGAGGCCATTTCCACACACGTTGAATAATGCACTTTCAATGCACTTTCGTAATCCTTTAGAAGTGGATTTTTTGTTCCACACATGGAAAATCACTTTCAAATCTTCACTAAAGAGTATTGAAAGTGGATTATCCAACGTGTGTGGAAGCAGCCACAGTGTTCGACTGGCCTAAGGTCATCCAGCTAGCTTCCACGGCAGAGTGGGGATTCAAACCAGGGTCTCCCAGATCCTAGTCTAACACTCAAACTGCTACATCACAGTGTCATCATCACAGTTTTCCCCAAACAAAGAGACGATCCTGGCTCTCCCTCCCTGCAGGAGAGCACTTGCTAAATAAAAGGTTAAGGTGAGCAGTTATTGACATAGGGTTGCCAACTCCAGGTTGAGAAATCTCTAGAGATTTTGGGGGTGGAGCCTAAAGAAGGTGGGGTTTGGGGTGGGCAGTGACCTCAGTAGGGTATAATGCCATAGATTTCACCCAGCCATTTTCTCCAGGGGAACAGATCTCTACGGCCCGGAGATCAGTTGTAATTCTGGGAGATCTCCAGCCACCACCTGGTTTCCAGCTGTTGCTGAAGCACGTGATCAACCCGGATCACCAAGCGCTGTTCAGAATGTTCCCATGGTGTATCAAGTGAGCAAACTAGGATAGTGGGCTGCCTGGTTTCCCAGTGGGGTTCACAATCTCCAGACAGGGCCTAGGAATCTCCCAGAATTACAACTCATCTCCAGACTACAGAGGCCAGTTCCCCTGGAGAAAATGGCTGCTTTGGAGGATGGACTTTATGGCATTACACCCCACTGAAGTTCTTCCCCTCCCCAAACGCCCTCCTCCCCAGGCTCCACCCCCAGATCTTCAGAAATTTCCAATTTGGATTGACAACACTACTTCCCATACTCCCAGAGCAACCTAGGCCCAAGGAATTTTGTACCCTAGTCTTCTCTCTTGGGCCCAGCCTGACAACCAGTGGGAGACCTGGGGGGACAAGGATATTAAGGGTGTCATAGTTGCCAGTGTGACATCATTTCCAGGAAAATTAAGAAGTGACATCATTCCTATTTAGGAATTCCTGTCAACACTATGGTTACCATGGCAGCTGTTTCCTCCAAGGGAACTGATCTCTGTCATCTGGAGATCAGTTATAATTCTGGGAGACCTCCAGGTGCCACCTGGCAATTGGCGACTCTAGGGAGACCTCCAGCCCAGCAGCCACAATTGCCCACTGCTGCTCAATTAGAGCAGGAAGGAGATAAAAATAGGCGTTACGCTGACATCACAAAGTCACTTCCGGTGCAAAGTTGGAAGTGACATCATCGTGTTGGTGTGAGTCTAGGATTCCCACAAAACTCGGTGATAATATTGAGGAATTGGTGTGATAGCTATTTGCATGTCCCCACAGCCCTAGACTGCTCACTGGTTGCCAACCCTGGACTGGCAACTGTCTCTAATGAGCTTCAGGGATGACAGAGGATTTGAATTTGAACTTTCCAGCTCCAGAATTCCTACTGCTGCATGACATAGAACATTCCAAGAAACTTACACAGCAGTTGTGAGAAGAAAATGAGATGGCCTCTGTATGACGCCCTGAATTGTCTTAGAGGAAGGGTGGGATACATGAGTAAAACTAAATGAATATTATGCTAGAGTTTGGCATCAGACTGCAAAGATATTCATCCAGCTCAGCATGTTAGTCAATAAGCCTTTTCTCCCTCTATGCTGTATGAAATGTGTATGTGAGGGCTACTGCAATGGTTATGCATTATAACCCAGGGTCAGGAAAAAAGGCCATTCATCTTGTAATTGTTTAAAATTTATTACTCATCGCAGTGGACAAATGAATAAAGCATTACTTTTTTCAGAAGACTAAGTATATTAAAAAAAAACCTAGCAAGGTTATATAAGTATGGCAGCTGCAACCCCCCAAAAATATATCAAACCTTTCTCTTAATATGCTGACCACCGCTTAGTTACTATGAAAGAATCTGAACTCCTCATTGAGTCAGTTGAAGTATCCCATTATTTTCAGTATCCTTGGACCCCTGCCTAGATTGTCCCATTAAATGGCTCCTGTATGTTGTGATTAAGAATCAATGTTTCCTCTGGAGAAGATAGAGAAGAAAATTACAGAGGAAGTGGCAGGAAAAAAAAGAAAGGAATTGGCTTCAGAGAGAAACCTGGGGCTCAATTAAAAATCTCACAGATGTTTAACATCTGAATTGCCCCAACAATGTGATTGTCTCTGGGCCAAGCTACACATGACGAATGACACTTGAACGGCAAGTGGATTGAGTGGAGGGCAAGTGAACAGGGAGAAATACACTTGCCGTTCAAGTGTCATTCGTCATGTGTAGCTTGGCCCTCTGTCAAGAAACAGGAAGACCAACCTATAATAGTGACAGTAGGAATCAAAATATTTCTGAGTTGTACATTGTAGCATTGGGGGGGGATCAGTTCTGGGGGACAGAAGTAAAGAACTGAAATATAAAGTGGCAGCCATTTTGAGATCAGTTCTGAAAGGTGCACATTTCTTTTGTTCCACACTTCAGTCTCCTACAACAAAGTTTACAGCAGCAGCCATCCCACATTTCCCATTAAAATTGGATTGCCAGCACAGTTCCTACAAATAGTGGGAGCTTTCAGGGAGCAGAACTCTTGGAAACGCAGCATCACGTGCATCGCAATGTCACGTCTGGCGAAAATCCAGAAAAGTCATCATGGCCACCCAGACATTCTGGGAATCCCCCAAACTCTATGGTAAAGACAATTGAGATTTGGGGAATTCCTAGAGCGTTATGAGGTGGCTGTGATGTTATTTCTGTTTTTTTCACCGAAGTGACTCTGCAATGCACATTGTATTTACTCCCATCCCTCATTTTTCTCCCATTGCCTGGAGAAAATGAGCAGGAGAGCTGCACCAGACAAAGAGAGAATGCCTGCCATCAACTGGAGGTCGGTAACCAGATGCCATGGTTGTCTTCCAAAGCCCAGCTTCAGGTGCCCCGCCTTCTAAGATGAGGCAGGTGGCAACCCAGGAGATAACCTTCTCAATCATAGTGCCAGAACTATAGAACTCTTGCCCCAGGGATCTTCACATCATCATCATCATCATCAATATAATAATAATAACATTTGATTTATATACCACCCTTAAGGATAATTTAACGCCCACTCAGAGCAGTTTACAAAGTGTGTTATTATTATTATCCCCACAACAAACACCCTGTGAGGTGGGTGGGATGGAGAGACCTCCTAGAAGCTGTGACTGACCCAAGCTGGCTTCAAGTGGAAGGCGTGGGGGGATTCAGGAATCAAACCTGGTTCTCCAGATTAGAGCCCTGCTGCTCTCTCAACCACTACACCAAACTGGCTCTCATTCAATTTTGTAAATGTCATTCACTGACTAATGTCATTCGGCATCTGAAATCACTCCGCTCTCCAAGATATAAAGACAGATGGACTCGCACTCTAGCTGTAGCTAAAGAAGGGAGCTGTGACACACGGGCGTTATGTATTGGGCTAGCTTTGAGTAAAGCGGGGCTCCTCAGGTCTACAATCCTATTGGGAAATAGGGTTAGCAACAGCCAATCATTCCTCTGGGATATGAACCAATTGCTGCCTTGTAAACATGTTGCCTTTTGTCAGCACATGCAAATGAAGGATCTTAGTTGTCTGTGTTCTCATTGGGGGGGGGGTACTAAAAGGGGGCGTCGTTTGGGGTGTATATATCTGGCTTCTTCGGGAGTGTGTGCATATAGTATTTGCAATAAAGTACTCACATGAGCTGAAATCACTGCCTGGCTGAAATTGCTATGAGCAAAAGGCTCAATATTTAATAACGAAAGCTCATACCCTGCCACAAATTTTGTTAGTCTTATAGGTGCTACTGGACTCCTGCTCTTTTCTCCCTGCTGTTTGATGTATATATTTTAATTTTAGTTTTAAGTGTATTTATGATGTGTTTTCGGGGAGGGAAGGTGGCATGGTATAGCCCGATCTTGTCTGATATCAGAAGCTAAGCAGTGTCGGTACTTAGATGGGAGACCACCGAGGAAGACTCTGCAGAAGGTACTGGAAAACTACCTCTGCTTCTCACTGATAAATAAATTATTATGTAGGCCCCAGAATCCTAATTAAAGAATTCCACATTTGGGCCATTAGCAGAGTCTATCGTTTGGCATAGGAAGTGTGATTATAGGTGGTTGTGAGCTCATTCTGCTGGCTGGTGTGTGTGTGTGTGTGTGTGTGTGTGCAAGAAAGAAAAGCATAAATCATACATTTGCTTTATATCTAGAAAAGAAATGAGAGTTCTTTATTGTAGGAACTCCATACTCTGATAGGAAAGGAGGAGAGACAGATCCTAACTACCTATCTAGTCTAACGATGGACATGGATGGCAGGACAAGGCCTGCATCCCTGCTGCCAAGATGGAAGGAGAAGAGGAGAGAGATGTTGCCTGGAACAATGCCAGGAAGAGAAGAAGTGAGAGGGAGGAAGTCAGGAGGAGGAAATCCTGAGAATAGCAATCTACTTATCAAATGACAGTGAGAGCAGTAAACAGTAAACAGAGTGCCCTGCCCTCTCTATCTTTCTAACCCTTTGGTTTGTCCCTCTCTGAAACCTGAGGAAAGGGCCAGTAAGCACCCTTGGCATTTCCCCATTGGTGGGGAAATGAGGTCTGCCAGGAGCGGCTGGTACTGCTTGTGGCGGCTGCCAGCTACATAGGCGGACTGCCCTGGGGAACCCCATGTGCAAGTCCTTCCCTCACTGCTGTATGGCTGAGACATTAGGAGCTTGAAAGGGGGGGACCCAGATTTGCCTGGCCATCTGAGTTCCAGCCATACACATGGCTGGCTCGCACCTGGGGCTTTGGGGCTCACCAAGACAGGTCAAGGCAGAGGTCCAGGAGTGACCCCATGGCTTGAACTGTACCACTAATTGGCCCTTGCTGTATTAATGGTTGATGTTATGTTTAATAAAGTGGCCCTTTAGTTCCAAGCCCTGTGGCTGTCTCATTATTCTGACTAGGGTGGCAACAAACACCCTGTGAGGTGGCTGAGACAGCTCCGAGAAGCTATGACTGCCCCAAGGTCACCTAGCTGCTTCAAGTTATATCATCCTACACATTACACAATCCCTGGCTCGTTGAGAATTTAGTGTTGCTGTGGAAAGGGGAATTTCTTTTTCGAAAATTCACTTTTTTAACTACATCCATTGATTCCTCTTATTCTAGTTTTCCTCTTTTAAAAGTAGGATTTCTCTTTCATTTCTTGTTGATTTATATTTGAAGAGAAATCAATGCACCCTTTTGTAATTTCAGTCCTTGCAATTGTGTTACATTACGCACCACCGGGAGGAGCTCTAATAGGACCACAGGAAGCTTTGGGAAGATATTACCTGCCTGTATCTACAGAGTGAAATTCTGAAAAACTGCAGAAACTGTTTTCCTGCCCTTGTGCTCATTGAATTTATAATAATAATAGTAATAACAGGGCTTTTTTCCAGCAGGAACGCAGTGGAACGGATTTCCGGAACCTCTTGAAAATGGTCACATGGGCTGGTGGCCCCGCCCCCTGATCTCCAGACAGAGGGGAGTTGAGATTGCCCTCCATGCCATGCGATGCGGAGGGCAATCTCAACCCCCTTCTGCCTGGAGATCAGGGGGTGGGGCCACCAGCCCATGTGATCATTTTCTCCGAGGGCAACCCATTGAGTTCCACCACCTCTTTCCCCAGAAAAAAAGCCCTGAGTAATAATAACATTCGATTTATATACTGCCCTTCAGGACAACTTAATGCCCACTCAGACTGGTTTACAAAGTATGTCATTATTATCCCCACAACAAAACACCCTGTGAGGTGGGTGGGGCTGAGAGAGCTCCAGAGAACTGTGACTAGCCCAAGGTCACCCAGCTGGCTTCAAGTGGAGGAGTGGGGAATCAAACCCGGCTCTCCAGATTAGAGTCCCGTGCTCTTAACCACTACACCAAACTGGCTCTCTTTGTTGATCACAATGAAATTGTGATTTGTTGATCAAATGAAATTGACTCCGGATTCCTAAAAAGTGGGAAAGAAATAGATTGTTGGGTTTCATGGAGAAATTGGGTAAAGAGGAATGAAGCGAATTTCTCTAAATAACTCTAGTTGGGAGAAATGCTTCATTTGCTCTCCATTTCCTTATCTGCATCATTTAAAAGTTTCTTTGGGTATATTTATATTCACGATAAAAGCACTACTGCCCTATTTGCTTGGATTTCTGGCTGGGCACGAACAAGCTTTCTTCTTGTTACTATGCCCGCTGTGATGTATTAATAGAAGCATCTTCCTACAAATAACCAATGAAAGTAATGACTAACATGGGAGCAATAAGAGAAGAATCAATAAACAGTTAAACTTCTAGTTTCCAATTATACAATGAAGGAAAGTCCACATCTGGGGCACAGAAGAGGCAGGGACAAAGCATAGAGATGGCAGAATGATAGCCAATACGTAATGCTGAATGAAGGGATGGTTGCTGAGATAAAGTTCCAAATTGTTCCATTTGAATTCTGATGGAGGGTTGTATATCTGAATGGAGAGAACTGAAATAGGAGCCCATGAAGGGTGTGACTTGCAAAAATTTTGAGTTCAGTTATTCTACTGGGTGCCCTGACCTGGATAGCCCTGGCACGCCCGATCTCATCAGATCTCAGAAGCTAAGCAGGGTTGGTCTTGATTAGGATGGGAGACCTTCAAAGAAGACCAGGGTTGCAGGAGTAGGTAATGGCAAACCACCTCTGTTAGTCTCTTGCCATGAAAACCCCACCAGGGGTCGCCATCATTCAGCTATGACTTAAGGGCACTCTCCATTACCATTCTACTGAATGTGTTTTTTAGTATGCTGGGATTTGGAGGGAGGCATTTTAATGATAATGATAATGATAATGATAATGATAATGATAATGATAATGATAATGATAATGATAATGATAATGATAATGATAATGATAACTGTGCTGATATTTCTCTCTTCTAATCAGATTAGTGCTCCACTCAGAGTGGTGAAAAAAGTCAGTGTATTCTTGTCCCCACAGTACAGCCGGGGAGCTGGGGCTGAGACGAGCGGCTTACCCAAGGCCACTTACAGAGCTCAGGGCAGTACTGGGATCTGAACTAGCAGAGTGCTGATTTGCAGCCCAACCACTTATATAATCCAGAAGTTCTGTACCTGAAAAGTATGCCCCACAGTACAGCTGGGGAGCTGGGGCTGAGACGAGCGGCTTACCCAAGGCCACTTACAGAGCTCAGGGCGGTACTGGGATCTGAACTAGCAGAGTGCTGATTTGCAGCCCAACCACTTATATAATCCAGAAGTTCTGTACCTGAAAAGTATGCCCTGTAGAAAAATCTGTCCTGAAATTAAGAAACCCTCTCCAATTACCCTTTCCTTTAAACGTTTTAGAGAGAAGAAAGGATAGGAAGGCAAGACTTACTGGGCTCAGCCCCGGCGCCAAGGTCATTGCGTGGTGATGCCGGGGGCATTGGCTAGCGGGTGTATAATGATCTTTGGGGGTGGGCAGCTGCAAGTTTCTCAGCTTTCTCTAGAGCATCCCCCCCCTCCCCGAGCAAGACGATTAGCAAAGTTGCAGCTGCCTACCCCCAAAGATCATTGAAAGCAGGCCTGTGACTGGAGAAACGATTTGCAAAAGCAGGCTTTCTCTGACTTTTAAGGCAGCGATTCTAACAGTTCTAACAGAGAGGGAAGAACTTCACCAACGTGTCAGCTTTCTCCAGAGCATCCCCCACCCCCCAGCAAGACGATTTGCAAAAGCTGCTGTTGTAGGCTTTCTCTGTCTCTTCAGGCAGCCATTCTAACAGAGAGGGGAAGGAACAGAAGGAAAAAGGGTGGGGGAGAGGGACTTCAGTTCCCAGAAAGACTTGCGAAAATGATCAAGTGCCGTTCGCGTGTAAGATGTCACTTGTAGCGAGGCTCTGAGTGAGAAAGGCAAACTACAAATGAATGAATGAATGAATGAATGAATGAATGAATGAATGAATGAATGAATGAATGAATGAATGAATGAATGAATGAAGCCCTTCCTATGAAACAGCCACTTTCTCCAGGGGAGCTGATCTCTGTCTTCTGGAGACCAGTTTTAATGCCAGGAGATCTCCAGGCCAGACCTGTAGGCTGTACTGACTGCTGCTGACAGAATGACGAGCCAGTAAGAGGCTGCATACCTGCGGATGGGCTGACATTCATGCCTTCCTTCCATTGTATTTTCTTGTAAAAAGTTAAAGGGCCACTGCAGGGGCTGGCCATAATTTCCCATTCCTGAAACTGCAAACACTCCAATTTTTACATTACTCTTGAAATTTTAGGAGTGTTTACTTGAGTATAACCAAGCTGAACTGAAACTGCTAATTTCAAGTATATTTCTAGGGTATCCCCCTAGAGCCTATAGCTCACCAATTTGGTTTGCTCTTTGTGCACATCAATTGTGCGGTGGGAGTCACATCAATCCATTTCTTCTTATATGCCTCTAAAACCACCCACACCATCAGTCTAGGTGTATTTCCCTAACATACCAATATCAGGGGCAGAAACCGTGATCTTAGGCTGATTTCTTCTTTGTTGCCCAAATTCTTATGGTCTGAACTAAAAATTTGGCTAAAATGAGTAAATTCTCCACTCTTGAGTCTGTTAGCAATTTAGGAACTAAATAACTAGTGCAGACTCTGTCCAGTGTAATGTCAGGGGTTTGATCCATTTGTGTCTCGCCTTGTAAAACATGGATTACAGATTCGCTAGGACGCAAACCACAGCCACAATATCTATTTGAGAATGGTATATCCAAAATGCGTCCTTCAGAGAATGCAGAACTGATTTATGTATTCATTGCTGTTATAGCCTTTACTAAGAGTCCAGTAGCACCTTTAAGACCAACCAACTTTATTGTAGTATAAGCTTTCGAGAGCTACAGCTGTACAGAGCGAACCCATTGTTCTTATGTGGTGGCCGGCCAGCAAGAAGCACAGAAGAAGGCCCCTCTCTACCCCGTTGGGGAGAGGGGACAAGGATGCACCCCTGGCTGGGTGGCTCAGGGTCACTGAGGAAAGCTCAGGGTCACTGAGGAAGGCCCTTCTCCACCCCTGTGGGGAGAGGGGCACGGACATACTCCTGGCTGGGTGGCTCAGGATCACTGTGGAAAGCCCCTGACTCGGGGTACAGCTCTCGAAAGTGGGCTAGTCTTACAATAAAGTTGGTTAGTCTTAAAAGGCGCTACTGGACTCTGTACTATTTTGCTACTGCAGACTAACACGGCTAACTCCTCTGGATCTATAGTCTTTACTTAAACCCATTCAACCTACTGCAGCTAATGGTCCCTAACTCAGTTAAGGCAATCTAAAGGCACCTGGAAGAGAAAGTGTGCCCAAATATGTACTTTCAAGCCACTGTTGAAAATCTCTCTACTGTTTGTATTCAAGGGGGGGAAATGGCCACAGGAGACATTCAGTGTTATCTGACCTTCATTTTTCATTTGGCTTGCTAATTACATCTCAGGCATTTTCGGATATAATTTATTATCTCCAATTCCCCTGCTGTTCCCATTCTTCCCTGGCTCCATGACTCCCCAGATACTGTTTGTCCTTGGCGAGATATCCTTTTAGGTTCCTTCCTTCCCAACTGTGTCTGGCTCATGATCCCATGTTGACACATAAGACACAATCCACCTCGAGGTTTTCCTGTCGTGGTTTTGTGTATTAACCACTGTATCTAAAGGGACTTGAGCTTTAAAAAAAAAAATTATTTTATTAGTGTAAAATAGAAAAACAAAAAAAGCAAACAGAAGGGAAGAGAAAACAGTGCTGGTTACAAAAACACTATTAGCAAATTTATTCATAGGTATCTATAAAAGATTTCCAAATATCTAAAAGTAAGTCCAAGCTCAATTGTCTTCTATATGTGATACATTCAAATGCTGCAAAATAATAAAGAGTCCAGTAGCACCTTTAAGGCTAACCAACTTTATTGTAGCATAAGCTTTCGAGAGCCACAGCTCTCTTTGTCAGATGCATGTTCAAACGCTGATAACTTTATATAGTCTTCAATCTAGTGATTTACAGGAAGTGGGCTTTTGTCTTTAATGGGACTTGAACTTGTCCTTAAATTGTGCTTTCATGTAATGAAATATCAGGTACAGAAACCAATATTCATGTACTGAATATGGATTTGTTTTATTTCTATTTCATTTACAGACAACCCTCATCCCAACTGAAAGGCAACAACCTATGGCGGTAAACTTAAAGACGCAATACCAAAGTCTAACCTTAAATGTACAACCTTTATATAAGTGGTAGTGACACACAACACTCAAATTAGGTGGCAAAGACACAACACAGTCCTAGGTATTCCAGTCAGTTAAAAATAATAGGGAAGGTCTTTCAAAAGTCTAAAATTGGACTCCCATGAACAGGTAAGTGGAGGAGAAGAATCCTGTGGTGGAAGTACCAGCTATCAACTGTCTGTCTCCATTATTCCCTATGGCCAGTTGCTGTCCCCATTATTCCCTATGGAAAATCGATATTTTCATTATTCCCCATGGGCAAGTATTCTTTCCATTGTTTCCTATGGTCAATTGCAGTCCACATTATTCCCTATGGGCAAGAGTGGTTTCCCTTATTGCCTAAGGACAATCACTGTCTTCATTATTCTTTAGGGGCAAGCTTTATTTCCATTATTCCCTACGGGCAATTGCTGTCCCGATTATTCCCTATGGGTTATTGCTGTTCTCATTATTCCCTAAAGCGAAGTGTTGTTTTCATAATTCCCTATGGGCAAGCATGGTTTCCGTTATTCTCTATGGGCAATAGCTGTCCCCTTATTCCCTATTGACAATTGGTGTTTTTATTATTCCCTATGGGCAAGCTTGCTTTCCATTATTCCGTATGAACAAACAATGTTCCCGTTATTCCCTATGGGCAAGCATGCTTTGCATTATTCACTACGGGCAATCGCTTTCCCCATTATTCCCTATGGGCAATCTCTGTTCCTATTATTCCCTATGGGCAAGCATGATTTTCATTATTCCCTATGAAGTACCAACAGCTCAACAGGTCGCAAGCTGGACTCCTGTTTTGGTGTTGCTTGTCAAGAGTGTTGATAACCAGAAATAAAGTCAGAATTAGTTCACAATACAAAGCTCTCATACAATTTTCTCTTCTCTGCTCCCATGTGGAACTGTTTATTTTTCTTTCCTACATTGTTTTCTAATTTCTGTAATCTGCTTTTTACTTTTCTTGTGTCTTGTTTTATACCGTTTCTGTTGCATTGCAGTGGAACATTTTAATCAAATCTTATGACAATATTTATTCTGCCTATACTGTTCCTATTGCATTGCTAAATTTTGTAATCCATCTTGAGATTCAGCAAGAAAGGCAGACTATAAAGTAAATAAAAGGGAAACGAATGGGAGATAAAATGCAGAGGAGTAAGATCTAGGTAGAGTGGGAAGGTGGCATGGTATAGCCCAATCTCGTCTGCTCTCTTCAATTAAGGTCAATAACAACAATGTGCTTATATACCGCGATTGTAGACAGACTCAGAGCAGTGAACAAATTCAGTGTTATTATTATCCCTGCAATACACCTGGGGCTGAGAGTATTACTTCCCCAAGGCCACCTGCTGAGCTCATGGCAGTAGTGGAATTCGAACCAGCAGAGTGCTGATGTAACCCAACCACTTTACCGCTGTGCTATGGCAGCTCTCTTGGAGACTTGCAGTACTAGGACTGAAGATTACCAAGGAAGACTCCGTAGAGGAAGGCAAGGGCAAACCATTGCCTTCCTCTGCAGAGTCTTCTTTGGTGGACCCCCATCCAAGTATCAACCCTGCTTAGCTTCTGAGATCTGATGAGATTGGGCTATAACATATCATTCCACATCTCCAGCGGTAGGTTATCTGGACTTCATTGGAAAAAACAATGAATATGAGTTCAGTGCAAAAAGTATTTTGCTGTCAATCTTTCTATGAGATCAAATCTCGCCCATCTCGGATGCTAGGTGGCTGAGTTTACAGTGATAGGGATCCCCATGGAAGAAAAAAGAATTATCCTCAAGAGTCACAACTGATGCCTCTATGACAGCACTGCATTAGTTTTAGAGCTAGTAAAGCATAATCTCTAAGACTAGCCATAAAAGGTTAAGCAGAACTACACCTATCTACATGCATTGAAACCAATGGGTTTCAGGGGCTGGAACTTGCTTAGGATTACGCTGGGAGCTATAGATCAGGATTTTGCCAGTTTGAATCTCACCACTGCCTCAAACTTGGTAAAAAACCTTAGGCAAGCCACCTCCTCTCAATCTCAGCTTCTATCTGCAATATGGGGCTGGTAATATTGACCTCCCATGACCTAGATAGACTAGGCAAGCCTGATCTTGTAAGACCTCGGAAGCTAAGCATGGTTGGCCTTGGTTAGTAATTGGATGGGAGACCTCCAATGAAGACAAAGGTTGCAGAGGCAGGCAACGGCAAACCACCTCTGTTCATCTCTTGCCTTGAAAACCCAAGCAGAGGTCACTATAAATCAGCTCTGACTTGATGGTTCCAATCTTGACCTGCCTCGCAGGACTGTGGTAAGGTAAACAATGTCAAGTGATTTCAACAGTCAAAATAGAAAAACTTAATATTATTTTCTGATTCACTGAGTTTCTCACTGGCTAGATCCAGAAGGTGCCAGATTGGTGTTCTCAGCCACCCCAAAAAGGACAAAGTTTCCACTGCCCCATCAACGATCCTAGCATAGAGCACTGAAGAAGGAAGCCATATGGGAGATTCTTTGTTTTTACGCTTTGCATTGTCCATATTGAAGGGTTGCTTTATCCAGCCCTCCTATCAAATCCCAGAGCTAGATCCGCTCACGGATCAAAAGTACAGTTTTGCTGGATCTCTAGATTGCGTATCTCAATGCATAGTCATATACAAATATAGACTCGCTCACCCCAGTTGTTTGCAATCAATAAAACCTCTGCAATCAATAAAAAGTGTCGCTCCATTTCTGTAATACTGAGACTGACATTTAAAGCTCGCATTCAACGACCTGTATAAATGATATCGCTGTTTGTGCCAGTGCTACTGGAGGGGATGAAAAAAAGCTGTATTACTCATTGTGCAAGAGATTGCACATCATCGATTCATTCTCCCCTCCTTTCTTCCCTGTGTTAAGGAGAAAAGCAAAAATACAGCCTCATTGTATTTGCTGTGTTAAGGAAATGTTGTATTACTAGCCCCATTATCCCTTTGTTCACATCACAGCTGTTTCACAACTTGCGAGCAGAACATTTGAACCTCGAAACAATATTTGATATTTTTCCTGGCCTTCAAAATGGGATTGAAAACAGTCATTCTCTTTGTGTTCTCACACTGCATTCCTCTTCCCCATCTGTCATTTTTTTTATATGTATAACAAAATCTATTAGAAATCAATTACGAAAAGAAAAAGGTAATTCAATCCTACATGGGTGGTAGAGGAAAAGATACATGGCTTGTCTCTGTATCCTAGCCTTGCTGTTTTGCTTGGCTAACTCAATGTCAGTTGAGTCTGGATTCTGCAAATCTTTTAAGTGGTTGGGTTGCAAATCAGCACTCTGCTGGTTCAAATCCCTTTACTGCCATGAGCTCAGCAGGTGGCCTTGGGTAAGCCTCTCCTCTCAGCCCCAGCTCCCCAGCTCTGTTGTGGGGATAACAACTCTGACCTTGTTCAGCATTCTGAGTGGAGCACTAATCTGTATAGAAGAGTGGTATATAAGCGCATCATTAATGTTGTTATTATTCTATATCACATGGTTGTTTTGAAGTTAAAATGGAGGACTGGAGAATCCTGTATAAAACTCTAAAAGAGTCCAGTAGCACCTTTAAGACTAACCAAAGGTGCTACTGGACTCTTTTTGATTTTGCTACTACAGACTAACACAGCTAACTCCTCTGGTATAAAACTCTGAATTCCTTAGAGGAAAGGTGGGATTAATGTGACAGTTTGGGGGGAAAGTGAATATTTAAGGGAGGTTTGCAAAATATTTCTCATCCTCTCTACTGGACATAGATTCAGAGGAGTTAGCCGGGTTAGTCTGTAGTAGCAAAATAGTAAAGAGTCCAGAAGCACCTTAAAGACTAACCAACTTTATTGTAGCATAAACTTTTGAGAATCACAGTTCTCTTTCTCGAAAGCTTATGCCGCAATAAAGTTGGTTAGCCTTTAAGGTGCTACTGGACTCTTTACTATCCTACTGGAAATATTACTTTTGGCTTTCAAATGGAAATGAATGAGCAGTCGATGCACTCCTGTTGCCATTGTATGATACTAGGCACACACAGATTGGAGTGTCAGTCTGGAATTGAGCGGAGTGGAGAAAAGCGTGCTTGACTCCAAACAACTTTGCATGAGCCAACCCTCCCCTTCTCCTCACCCCACTGTGCCAAAGATTGCTTCCTATTTCAAGAAAATTAAAGTCATGACCTTTCACTGGAAATGACTCGCTCAGTCTGGGGTTGCTACCTTTGTGCAGATCAGCAGGGAATTTGTATTCAAAATATGGCCCAGCAAAGGATACATGTGGAAACTAAGGGCACAGGAAGACAAAAGATCAATGAAATATTTGAGCTCCTCGAGACAATAACGGCAGGAGGCAAGTGCATAGGGGCAGAGAAGTTTCAATAACAATCAGGATTTCAACATTTCCTAGTCTGCATTCAAAGGAAGACACAGTTAGGGGGATCTATGATTAGAAAAGACCAAAGAACTATTAGTTTTGACAAAGTAGGAGGTATTGGGTTCTGTTTGGTTAGGATAGGTACTGAGGAAATGGATTTGCTTTCACTTCTTCCTAAATTGGACATTAAAATTACAGTAACAGGCTTTTTGCCACTGAAAGTGTTGGATGTAATTTGTTAAACCGTAGCACAGTGCTTCATACAACTTATTATTAGCAAAAATATAATATATTAATTTGGAAAATGAAGACATCTAATATATACCTCAAGCATTATCTTCAAATAGGGATGTCTCTCTCTGTGCTTTGCTCTTTTCAGTTGTCTTGAAATTCCTCCGATGTTTTGGTTATATGGAAGCCAGTTTGGTGTAGCGGTTAAGAGCAGCAGGACTCTAATCTGGAGAACCGGGATTGAGTCTCCACTCCTCTGCTTGAAGCCAGCTGGGTGACCTTGGGTCAGTCACAGCTTCTCAGAGCTCTCTCAGCCCCATCCACCTCTCAGGGTGATTGTCGTGAGGATAATAATAACACACTTTGTAAACTTCTCTGAATGGGTGTTTAGTTGTCCTGAAGGGCAGTATATAAATTAAATGTTATTATGAATTATATCAGCTTCAAATCCCTGTGGAGTTTAGTTTTTCCCTATTTATGGGGGAATGCTAGGGATATACGGACTTGGGTTACCATTTGCCTGCTGTGGGAGGGAGTTTCCAGGATTTGAGTTCCGACCTCCCACTGTGCGACTTTGGGTAGTAGGATGAAAATGGCAGTGACATTCTATGAATTCACCTCCTAATCTTTATGGTCTTACCGTACAAGCTAGGAGGCCAAGGTAAAGCACAAGTTTGCCTACTTCCTGGTGGGTTCATGGTTTGGTGCTGATGATGATCCTGAAGTCATGAACTGCAACAGACATTTCCTGTTGCTGAATTGGTTCATGGTTTGCGGTTTGTGGCGCTCAGAACAGCCTCCGTTGCACTTAGAGAGCCCATATTCACAGAGAATGTGTAGCAGGCTGTTCTCCAGTCAGCACCCAAGTTTGGTCAAGTTTGCAATAGGGATCTTGGAGTTATACCCTCTCCAATCCGAGGCCCCCGGGAAACTCCCACAAAAATCCAAGCTAAATTATACTCACTCTGTCTCTCCACAAAGGCTAGCAAGTAGCAAGCAACAGCTCTCACACTCCACTGCTCGCTGAAAGTGAAAGCCAGCCTGGGAGCCCAGTGCTTTTTATAAGCTGAGGTCCCATAGAGCAACGCAGGAGGTCTATGTTTGGCCATCAGAGCTGCCTATCAGGGTTTGCACGGATGAGATTGGAGTGCCCATGGCTACAGAACACCCCCTCCCCCTCCCTCCCCCAGGTGTCTTCTCCCAACTTGTAACTGCTTTGCAGCTCCATGGTTGGAAGGAAGACCTGCCAATCAAGGTAAGCTGGGCTTCGATTCGGGTTTCCAGGGTGACAGAAGCAGCACAGACAGAGTTCAGGCATTCCCTCGGCTTCGTTTCCAGGCTGGTGCCTGAGTGTCTGGCTTCCCGAACCACGGCCAAATGCACCGAACCAGTCTTCTTCCGAACTCTGGTTCGTTTGCCGTGGACAATCATGAACTGCTGGATCACGAACGCGCAATCGCCAATATCGTGGGTTTTTGAAGTTCGTAATGCGGTTCGTGCCCATGTCTAATCCAGACTATAGAGATCATTTACCCTAGAGAAAACAACAGCTTCAGAGGATCAATTCTATGGCATCACATCCTTGTCCAAATATCAGAATGTCCACAGCATCCCCCGGTGATGTGCTGACATCACTTTCAGGTGAACAGGACTGATGATGACCTGTTAAGTCCACTCCCCCACTGGAAAGGGTGAAATCAAAGCCTTCCCCACCCTTCCCTTCAGGATCTGCTGCCTGCAAGCCAATCACTTTTGTGCTAGCGGCTGGCTCCCTGTCGAGGCAGAGACTCCAGGGATACGGCCAAGGACCGCTGCTTTCACTGCTTCCTCTGTGGCCTGTTATGTGGAGTGCCTGGAGGGAGGGCAGCATACTTGCAATTTTATTCTGATGTAAGCTTTTGTTTGTTCTATTCATCACCTGCATAGAACTGTTCAGAAGCATTTATACCCAAAGCCCCTGACAACAGAATGGTGTGGGGGGTGTGCATTGCAGGGAAAGTTTCAAGAGGGGCCAGTTTAAAACAATACCCAATTATAAGAGAAATCACTCTATTCGGAGAGTGTGAGTGAATGAACAAGAGAACGTATAATTATGCCCCTTATGCCTTATAATGAACACTTTAGCACAATTGTGATGTATAGGATATTTTTGTTTGTGTTCAGCTCAGCAGTATTCAAATACGTCGAGTTTGCCCCTGTGCGGCCAGTTTCTGATTTGGACTGGATGGATTCGGGTTCATTTTTTTAAAAACATTATTATTTATTTATTTTTATTTCTTAGATTTTTATACTGCCTGAAGCAGTTTACATTAAAAACAATTTTAAAACAGCAATGAATATCATTCATTATACATATTCTTACTCGTAGCGTTGTTGTGATGATAAAATAGGAAACATGTAGGATGTGTAGGACTTCGTGGAAGGATAGTGGGCTAGGAATGTAATAAATGGCTATTTTAAATAGCATCGTGGCACATGATCCAAAGCTGGCATTTCCTCCAGGAGAACTGATCTGCATTGTCTGGGGACCCAATGGAATCATGGGAGAACTCCAGGTCCCATGTGAAGGCAGGCAACGTCAGGACAGGGCTTTCTCGGTGGTAGCTCCTCCAGGTCCAAGGCCAGCTCTAGAAAGCAGCTCCAGCTCATTTCTATTCCTCGCTGCCTGGATGCAATCCCACACAGTTTGAGACTGGAGAGGTGAAACTGACAGATCCTTCGGAGAGGCAACGTTGAAATTAACAAAGCCTTTGAGGAGCGATCTCTGCCAGCTCTGTATTTTAAAACTATGCTTCCCGGCTAACATTGTGTGTCATGGGGCTCAGTGAAGGTGAGGACTCCTCGGGAGAAGAGGAGCCTTGTGAAACCAGACAAGCCAGCTCTGATACAGCAGAAGATGGCAACCAGGAGGAACAGCTGCTGGCAGATCAGAGTCCACGGCCAGCAGCTGAGCCAGAAGCCCCAACACCACTGGTGAAGCCCAGCCAGCAGTTACCCAAAGCCCTCAGTCAGCAGCTGAGCCAGCAGCACCACCGCCCTCCAGTTCCAACACCACTGGTGAAGCACAGTCAAGGACACCCAAACCTCCAGCTTCACCCAGAGAGCACCGTAGACAAAAGCAACGAGTGGAGCTGCAGGAGAGGCGGCAAAGTGCACGCCTCCTGGCCAGATGCCAGCTGCTCGTTGAGAGTGATGAGGAAGTAAGCACAGGATAGCTCCCCAGCAGCTGGCTGCCAGCCCTGCCTGTCTATAAAACCCAGCCACAGAAGACCAGGAGGCATGGAAGCAACATGTCGGAATCCTGTTCCTGCTGCAACCACCCCACTGAACCTGGCCTTCCTCTTGCCTTACTATTGTGACCTTTGGACCGTGCCTTGCCTAGCCCTTGGGACTTGCTGTTAGCTGATCTTTGGACTGCCTGACCTGGCTATCTGGACTCTGGAATGGACTCTGACCTTGATACTGGAGCAGCCCACAACAGTGTGATAGACTGTTATCTTGCAGGTCTCCCTGATGATGTTACAACAGATTTAGGAATATCCCCTTTGCTGGCTTTTAGCATCTATGTTCAGCCACTGAATAAACTCTTCTGGAGTTTTGGATTTGGGTATCATGAAAATGATGGTGACACCATGCTGTTCCTATCGTGAGCTAAGCCCCTGGAAGCAGCTGCTTTGATCCTAGAGTAGTGTTGGAATCTTGTGGCCACTGGATAATGGGGAGCAAGCTGAAAATGAATCCAAATGAGGAGGATGTGGTGACAAATGAGGAAGCTGTTGTCCTGGAAGGGATTGATTTTGGTGCATTAGATGGGTTTGCTGGCTTCGGCTGATCAAGGGAAGAGACTCAGGATGTCTCTGAGCTCAGTCTTGCTAAAGGAGCAACAAGCAGGAGCAGTTTCACGGAGCACTATCTAAATTTTCATTTTCTGGACTCAGCTGACTCATATTTTAGTAACCTGTAGACTGGATTAGTGTGTGTGTATGTCTGCGCGCGTATGTGTAAGGTTCCATCAAGTCACATTCAACTTACGGAGACCCCATCAAGGGGTTTTCAAGGCAAGAGACAATCAGAGGTGGTTTGCCATTGCACAGCAACCCTGGACTTTCTTGGTGGTTTTCCGTACAAGTACTGACCTTGCTATCTGGACTCTGGAATGGACTCTGAACTTACTACTGGACCAGCCCATGACATTGTTTCTCCCTACACTTGACAAGCACATGTTGTCCGTCTCGTTTCATTTTTGTTGTTAGTTGCCTTGGGCAAGGTTTTTAGAGAGGCAGGGTAGAAATATCCTAAGTAAAGAAGAGTACAGTGAAATTAAAAAAGAGATTTTCAGGTCAAAATGGCAAGGAAGAGAAATTCAAAAACATTTCCATAGGCGTATTTATAGTGTTACGTTCTTGCTGTACCCTTCACGAATTTAACATAAAATGGCAGTAAAAAAGAAAGCTTTATCATAAGTTTTTGATCTTTATCAGTAACTGATATATAAGCTAAAATGACATCTTCATTCCTAGCATTAATTTCTTAGACACCTCCCATGTAAAGATGGAAACAGTTCTGTGTGTGCGTTTAAATATGTTTTACAAAACTACTTTTTATGCAAAAAATCTGCTGTTAAATATTTGATAGCTAGCCCCAAAAACAGACTTGTGAGAAGAAAAGGCAATTATAACCAGAAGAATTGTTCCTATAAACTTTGCTGTTTTCAATTCCTGTTTTTACTGTGAACTGTGGAGCTCACAGCAACCAATTCGAAATCAACATTTCGACAGAAAAATGAACCGTGAAATACAAAATAAGAATAAAAATACTTTCTGCTGCCTGGTGGCTCATGGGATTAGGCACAAGGGTCGGGAAATGGCAATGAGAAAGTTTAACTCCTGTATTTTTTAGTGATGGGCACTCGGGCATTTATTAATGAGAAAACAAAATGGAAAGACGTTTTTTGCTCCTGTCAGTATTAAAATGCAGTCAATGCTAAAAATTACAAGACTTGTAACTCTCCGAAAACTTTTTTATGCCTGAACTGTCTGTTTTTCCAAGTTATGTGAGGCAGCAATGGGAAAGGTGGTGAAAGAAGAGCTAATTCAGCAGATAATGGAAATGATAGGCTCATCTTCCAACCAAAAGAGTTGGCAGATGTTCCTGCCAAACCTAATAGTTGTGAGTGGTCTATCTATATTCAGTATTTTCCCACACATTGTACAACCTCAGTGGCTTAGGGAAAGATTTTGAATTTCATATGAGCTAGCAGCATGACACCCTTCCTCTGTTGATGCAAGTACTTTTTCCTGAGAAACTGTGAGTTTGCAGGTTCTTTTATCACTCGCTTTGCTAATAGCAATTCCTTGCCGCAATATTATGTGTGAGACTGTGTGATTTGTTTTAGTGAATGTGTGAGAGAGAATTTCACAACACAGGCAGCGTTTAATGTTTTCTCTTGTTCTTTCTTTCTGTCGGTGTAAGCTCTACCATAGTTGTCTGCAAACAGTTTTTCATTCTGTGTATCTATGTGTGTGTTCTTACGTACCTAAATAGAGAGCTCTTGATGTATTGTCGAAGGCTTTCACGGCTGGATCTCTTGAGTTTCCAGGTTCAAACTTCCATCACTGTTCTGTCATGTTACCATGACCTACCTTTTTTCAGATTGGCCAGACAGAATTGTTTAGCAGTCTGCAAAACAAAAGAATTAAAATACTTTCTGCTGCCTGGTGGCTCATGGGATTAGGCACAAGGGTCGGGAAATGGCAAACAGGGACACCTTCTCTTATCTAACCGTGACATTAGACAAGGCTCCCTTAGGAGCAGAATTCTTTCAATGGAACTGAAATTAAGAGGGACTGGAATGCACCACAGGGCAAACTTCCAAAACAAGAAGGTGGAATTGGAGAAATCCATTCATCCCTAACCAAACTGACATGTTACAAGTAGAGATGGGCATGAGCCAAAAAACAAAACAATGAACCACGTGATTTGTGGTTCATAGCATTCCACGGAATCTCGAACTATGAACTTCCAACCTTTCCCCAGTTCGTGGTTCATTGTTCTGTTGTTCTGTGTTCGTGGTTCATTGTTCTGTGGCATTTCAACCACCCTACATTGGCTACTGAAGTCAGTGCGGGGCGTTTGAAACAGACAGCCCTTTTCTTCTGCTGCCTGGGCAGTGGGAGAAAGGGGCTATCAGTTTCACAGACCCTGTGCCGGTTTCAGACTTGCTCAGATTTTGCAAACTGGAGGCCGTGATTTCCTTAATTGACTCAAGCCATCTCCTTTTGAGTCTTCCTCTTTTCCTACTGCATCCAACTTTATGAGACTCCTAAACTCAAGTCTTCCTGGTAAGATGGCTGTAGGAGTAGAGAGTGTGTGTAATATCCTCTGGGGCATGGAGGACAGGGGCCAACTTTACCCATCCGATCACCCCTCAGTCCTGCTCAATAGCCAACATACTGCAAACTTTGGTAGCTTCAATAATAGGCATTTTTATTGCCTCTAACTGGGAAAGACCACTTACAAATGGACGCCTGACACAGGTTAGACACTTGTCAGCTTCCCTCAAGTTTTGATGGGAAATGTAGGCATCCTGGTCTTGCAGCTGTAATGGAGAGCCAAGTTGTAAAACCAGGACGCCTACATTTCCCATGAAAACTTGAGGGAAGCTGACAAGTGTCCAACCTGTGTAAGGTGTCACTTGTAGCTTGGCTCTGAGACACTTGCTAGAAAGCTGAAATCAGCACACAGAGAACATGCAGGCCTTGAGGAAGGAAATGGCTACCAGCTCTTGAGACTTAAAGGTATACATGGACATCAAAGAGTGGGCATGTAGGAAAATAATTGCTCTCTGACTGATGCATCCTTATTGGCTGCTCTTTTTTCCCCAAAGCCAAATTGCAGAGCTGGCCAAGAAGAGAGGATATGGAGGAAAAATGGGAGAAACCGCAAGAGTTAATTGACTCCTTTCCAAGAGTCTCATATTTAGTGAGAACTTGAGGAGTAAATTTTTTTGAAATTTTAAAGCCATTAGGGGAAAAGATGGTCCCCTCCCACATATTTCACAAGATGGGAAGGACTGTAAAGTTTTGGGAGGGGGGGGGTCAAATATAAACACTACTTACTTTTCTATAAAGCCTAATTTGCTCCTTAACAACATGAAATGTGTCATTTAAAACTTAGTTAGCAAATAGATTTGTGTTAATTGGCATATTTATGGAATTTGCAGAAATAAACGCCTTTAAAAGCAAAGTTCCAGATTCACCGAATGCTAAAGCTGAAAACTTTTCTACCTGGTGCAATTTTAGCACGCTTCATTAAAAAGTTCTTAGGAATTGTTTCAATGTTCCCCCAAATCTCTGTTTTTTCCAAAGGCAAACTTGAATGCTATACATTTTGAGGGAGCAAAACCTAGTCTTAAAACAGGATTTCACTGATTCCAAACGGGGAAAAGGTAGAATTTTTTTTCAATGTTCTTCCAAATTTCCCAACTTTTTCTGATGGAAATATCAGGTTGCAGGGGAAGTCTTCAGATCTTGTGTGTGTGTGTGTGTGTGTGTGTGATGCTGTGACTAAATCCTGGGTTTAAAAGCATTTCATTCATTTCAAAAGATAACAGGTATGTCAGAGGATTTTTCCAGCGCTCCCCCAATATCCAATTTTTCCACCTGAGAAACGGTCCTTAAAAAGCGACCCTCCATTTCTCCCCTAATTTTTCCCATTATTTTTTCCGGGCATTCACATCTCTAATTAGACAATTGCTCCATCTAGTTCAGGATTGCTTTTTCCTGATTGACTGCATATCTATATGATCTTATTCAGGGAAAGATATTGCCTAATCTTTAATACCAGAGAATGTTTAAGTAGAAGCAAGATGTAGCTGAGAAAGTAGAACATGCAGAAGGTCTACAGGATAGCAGGTGAAATGAAGAACCTCTACCTGAGAACATGGTTAGCGACTGTCATTAAGATTAGACAATACTGACTGCAAGAGAAGATAGGGCATTTATTTTACAGGGGAAAATCCCAATGGGCTGCTGTCCTGAGCTCCGTCTACACTACAGCAATAGGGCTGAAGAAGAGAGGTGCCATGGTGCCTATCTTTGCCATGCTAGCCCACCTCTAATGGATCTTGATGGAGCAGTGGTTTGATTTATTAGAAGGCAGTTTAATGAGAGAGATCAAAGGGATTGAACCAGGGGTCTTTTGTACACAAAGCACGTGCTTTTCCACTGAGCCATGGGATGTCCCAGGCCTTTGATTTCCAACTAGGAGTGCCAGCTCCAGGTTGGGAAATTCCTGGAGATTTGAGGGTGGAGCCTGGGGAGGGCAGGGTTTGGGAAGGGAAGAGACCTCTTTAGGGTATGAATGCCATAGCGTTCGCTCTCCAAAGCAGCCATTTCCCCCTGGGAACTGGTCTCTGTAATCTGGAGCTTGGTTTTAATTCCAGAAGATCTCCAGGCCTCACTTGAAAGTTGACAACCCTATTGCCAAATCGTATTTTAATCTGTGTGTGTTTCGTTGGCTCCAATGGTGACATAAAATTCTGTTTTTCTGGATTTCCTCAGGATGTTATACTGTATTTCTTCGACTGTCCCATTTTTGGCACTTCCATTCCCGTATCCTGGCACACAAAGACTTCATAATAGGGGAAGGGAATTTCTTTAACCAAAATTCATGTTTTGAAAGATATCATAGAATCATAGAATCATAGAGTTGGAAGGGGCCATACAGACCATCTAGTCCAACCCCCTGCCCAGTTATAGCCATTGATCCCTCTTATTCCCTTTTTCACTTTTAAGAGAGGAAATCCTCTTCTGTTTCTCTTTTTGCAGAGACATCTATGCACTCTTTTTGCAACCTCAGTCCTTGCAGATGCTTTCTGTTACACCCCACAAGCTGGTGCTCTAGCAGGAAGGTTTGGGAAGGTGTGCCTTCTTGTGGGCATCCACAGAGAGAAGTTCTGAAGACTCTCCCTTCCTGCCTCTTCTTTCTTCAAATTTCTTTCTAATCCATGTGGAATTGATTTGAAACAGATTCCGAATTCCTACAAAAAGAAAGAGAAGGATTGTTGAATTCGGGGGAGAACTTGGGTGATGAGAAATTAAGAGAATTCCGTGTAACAATCCTAGTTCATAAAGTATGGGATAAAACTGTAAGTCAGGAATCCAGACAGTTTTAGGTAGACTGAAGATACAGTGTTTTAGTCCTAAGGGACCATCAAATGTGGGGTGTGTTGCCATAATCGGTCTCTCATCTAAGCTAACTGGGAGGCTCCAATTGGTGCAAAATGCTGCGGCTCGACTATTATCAGGAGTGAGCAGGAGCTTGAACATCACTCCTATCCTACATTCACTCCATTTGCTACCTATCGGTTACCATGCTCAGTACAAGGTAATGGTTATTACATACAAAGCCCTTCACAGCCTTGGTCCAGCATACTTACAGGGCCACCTCTCTCCCTACGTCCCTCCATGGCAGCTTCGCTCATCTGAACAGGGTCTCTTGCAGGTGCCAGGCAAAATCATGGGCAAAATCAACAGCAGCCCATACACGGGCTCTCTCTGTGGTGGCCCCTACCCTGTGGAACAGCCTGCCTGAGGAGGTCAGAAGAGCCTCCACCCTCCTGGCTTTCCACAAACAATGCAAAACTGAATTATGCAAAAAGGCCTTTTTCTCAGCTAAGAGGGTGGTATTGTAGGAAAGGGATCCCAGATGTTTCGCTAATGAGTTAGAAACCATAGATTTCACTATTATGTTGCCTCACATATTATCTGTTGCTTTAAATATGTACTCCTATATCCTATCTGTGCTTTACGTTGTTCAGTGTAAGTTCTAGAATTGATTATGTTGTTTCAGCAATTCCTCAACCCCGTACTGGATCCTTGCTAATACTATATTTTTGTAAACTTATATTCTTTTACCCCGTGACGTTGTTTATGGAAATGTTCTTTACACAGTATGGAAATGCCTACCCTTGTCCTTGCCAATGATTGTAGTAATCTCACACTATGTAATCTGCCTTGAGTCTCAGTGAGAAAGGCGGAATATAAATAAACAAATAAACAAACAAATAAATAAATAATGGAACTCCACTGGTGAGCATCTGATATGTAAAGGATGAGATCTAACTCCGAGCTAAAGAGAGATACTTAACAGGGGTCATGTAAGTATAGCAATTGAATCTCACGATGCCTTGTATTTTAATACAAATATATAGAGTTCCCTCATGACACATCAATACAATCCCAGCTCAGTAAATCTTAAGAAGATTGTCGTGGGAGCAACTTACACCTGTTTGTGTTTAATGGATTGGGTTTTTTTTCCCTGTAACAATCTCACACACAAAATGCTGAACTGAAGACCAATGGCTCCCTCATCCTTTCAGGATAATTAGAAGATTTTTGACTGCAGTTACCATAGGGATTGTCACTAAGGAAAATGAAAATGCAGATCGGCTGGAGTGAAATCCTTGCCAAATTAACTCAAATACTTCTTTCTGGGCACTCAGGTCACTAGAAATTGGCTCCAAGGGACTCTTGTCTTAAAAGTATCCTAGGAGATCTGCCCTATGGTTTTTCCCCTCAGAGTAACATGAATTTTGTGAGCTGTCTTCACAAATAAATGGTCTGAACACGTACAATCCTACACAAAGATTTACTTTCCTGATCGGATCCTATTTCACTCACTCCCGTGAGGTGAAAAAAATCTCATTTCAATACCCGCTAATCATGCTGTGATTATATATTCTCCATCAGGATTGTCTATGGAAACGCTCACACCCTCACGCCATGAATGAAGACACAAAGCACAAGAAATGGGCTAGAGTTCTTTAATTAATAGCTGAACTATACAATTTACTAAAACTCATTATCTTTTTAGTGGTGGTGGTGGAGAGTGCCCTCAAGTCAGAATTGACTTATGGCAACCCCTGGTGGGGTTTTCATGGCAAGAGACTAATAGAGGTGGTTTGCCATCGCCTGCATCTGCAACCCTGGTCTTCATTGGAGGTCTCCCATCCAATTACTAATCAAGGAAAAACCCTGCTTAGCTTCTGAGATCTGACAAGATCAGGCTCACCTGGGCTATCCAGGTCAGGGCATTCAATAGTGGAGGTTTTCCTTGGAGATCTCCCATCCAATTACTAACCCAGGCTGACCCTGCTTAGCTTCTGAGATCTGATGAAATTGGGCTCACCTGGGCTATCTAGGTCAGGACTACTACTTCTACCCTAATATGCTGTATAGGACAGTGCCAGCATTTGGCTATCACTTCCTTGGCTCCAAGCCTGGCAAGGCCAAGAATTATCCCTTGCTTTCCTTGCTTGCATGAAAGCATGTAGCAGGAGATGCTCCCATTAACCTTATTCCCCCATAATGGTCAGTTTAAAAAATCAAGTGACAATGATAAGAGTGATGGGGTCCATTCTTTAGGTGCTTGGGAGCAGTCAACCAACAGTGGTTGCTTTGAGTATCTCCTCCCGTTCTCAAGTGCCTCCAGGTGTGGCTATCTCCAGCATATACAAGTACCTGGATTTGGTGACGGAACAAGGATAACAAGATGAAAGTATATCATGACAAGGTGAAGGTATGGAGAACTAATGTTCTGGAGAAGGTAGATTTACCCGCTTTAGGTGGATTATGGTTATTATTATCAGTTTGTTTGAAAAGTGTAGGAGTGTGGCTAGACCCTCAACTTTTGTTTGTGGCAAGGGATAGTTTTCCTTCAACTATGTTCAGTGAAAAGATTTATTTATTTATTTATTTCAAAGATTCTTTTATTTATTTATTTCAAATTTCTATTCCGCCCTCCCCGTGAGCAGCCTCAGGGTGGATTACAACATATTAAAATACAAAATACAATAAAAACAACATATTAAAATACAATAAAAATCCATACACATTTAAAACAGAATGGTGAACAGTCTTCACAGGGAGGGTTAAGATTTTACACACCCCTTTTTTGCAGGCCAACAGAGGCCCAGCCTCAGCCATATGCCTGGCTGAACAAATCTGTCTTGCAGGCCCGGTGGAAGGATAGTAGGTCCTGCCGGGCCCTGATCTCAGCAGACAGAGCATTCCACCAGGTGGGAGCCAGGACTGAACAGGCCCTGGCTCTAGTTGAAGCAAGGTGGGCCTCCTTGGGGCCAGGGACCACCAACAGCTGTTTGACCCCTGATCGGAGTGTCCTCCGGGGAATATATGGGGAGAGACAGTCCCGTAGATACACTGGTTCCAGTCAGCACAGGGCCTTATAGGTCAGTACCAGAAACTTGAATCTAATCTGGTACTCCACTGGCAACCAATGCAGCTCGCGTAAGAATGGTGTTATATGTGCCTTATTTGGCACTCTCGTAATAAGACACACCGCTGCATTTTGTACCAGCTGTAATCTCTGGGTCAGGCTCAAGGGCAGCCCCACGTAGAGCGAGTTACAGTAATCTAGCCTAGAGATTACCATTGCTTGGATCACTGTAGTTAAGTCATGGGTTGGCAGGTAAGGGACTCCACTTAGTGTACTCCACTGGCACTCTTCTATACTCAGCCAGTCTGGCTGCATCCATTCATGCTACCATGACCTTACGGCTGGATTTCTGCAATGTGTTCCATGTGGGGCTGCCTTTGTAGCCAACTCAGAAACTTTAGTCAGTGCAGAACACAGCAGCTCCTCGGCTTATTAGAGTAGATAGATTTGAGTATATTGCTGCACCTCTAAAGAAGCTGCCATGACTACTAATGTGCTTCTGAGCTGAGTTTAAGTTCTTCTTGTTACCTATGAAGCTCTTCACAAAAAAGGACCAATATATCTGAAGGAATCTCTCCAAGTATAAGCCCAGGTGAGGAGCCAGATATGCCCAGAAAATTGTTGTTGGTTGTCTTCCTCACTGAGAAATTTAGCTAGCGGGTGTTTTTCTGCTATATCTCCACACTTGTGGAATGGTGTCCCAGAGGAGGTTTGTCAACTTGACGTGGCTATTAAAGAAGATTTTGGGATGCTGATGCATGGCATTGGTATGATAAGACCGGGATGGTTTATGATTTGTGATTTGCTGTGTGTGTTATAAGAATGTTGGATTAGAAGGATTTGTTAGCTAAGCTGTTTACTGGGTTTTATTTGGGGAAAAATATTGATGTCAGCCACTCTGAGCGCAAGAAAGAGCAAAGTAGAAATGTTCGAAAAGAAATAAATATATAAATATGATTTTGCTCTTTGTTATTCCCATTCCCATTTTGGCAGTAAGAAAAGGGGAACAGCCGAAATGAGATGGTTTGACTCAATAAAGGAAGCCACGTCCTCCAGTGTGAAAGATCTGAGCAAGCCTTTTAACTATAGGACATTTTGGAAGTCTTTCATTTACAGGGTCACCATAAGTCCGAACCACCTTGATGACACATAACACACATATGCCCATTATGCGAGCATGCTCCTTATGCTTTCCCTCAGTAATTGCATCATGCCACTGCAGCTAGTCTTGACTAGAGATGGGCACGAACAGCAATATGAACCAAAAAAAAGCCACGAACAGCCCAACCTGCTGTTCGCGAACAAGCTGTTCGTGAGGCCCCATTTTAAACGAACAGGAGGTTGTTGTAAGCCTCGTTTGTTGCTGTTCGTCTTGCTGTTCGTCAAGCCAGACAGTCTGGCACCTGCAATCAATTCCCTCGGCAACTTAGGCAGGGATTGTCTGAACTCAGCCTGAACTCCTGCTGTTGACCTGGAAACACCAATCTAAGCCCAATTTAGCTTGATAGGCAGGTCTTCTTTTCAAGTGTGGAGCTCTAAATTTGTTACAAGGAAGCAAAGAACAGGGGGGAGGGGGCTCCCAGCTCTGGCTTAGTTTGCAGACAGGGGAGAGGGAGAGACAGTTGCTGTTGGCATTTTGATACAAAGAGTGCATTGGAGCTTGAATTTTCTTTGTGTGTGGTGGGATAAAGATCTACCCCTTCAAGTTCCAGGGCTGCTGCCAGGCTCTGGGGCCAAGTTATTATTTATTATTGGTACCTTTCCTGGTGCCTGCTCAGGTCAGGTTTCTGGGAGTGGTGCAGTAGGGATCTTGACCAAACTTGGATGATGGCTGGAGGAGAGCCTGTTGGCCCGTATGAACAGCCAACCATGAACATGTTCGTGAACAGGGCCATGTTTGTGGTTGTTCATGAGTCCCTGTTCGTGGATGGCAACGAGCAATGAACATCATGCTTTTTTCCCCTGTTCTTTCCCATCTCTAGTCTTGACCAAACACCATGCTAGTGATGCTGGCCAGCTAACTAGCTTATGGGAAGAACACACAGGATATGTCAGAGGCAGTCTCTATTGGGTTTTAGTTAAGGCACGTTAACTAAATAAACTGCATTCAGAAAGCTTTCATCCAAGTTAGAGAACCAAGAACTGTTTATCTAAAGAAATATATTTACATAAGTTTAATGGAGAGAAAGAACTAGTGACTGATCTAACTAGCTAGGATGGCTTTAGATTGAAAGTAGGCCATCTCTCTCAAAAGGAGACACATGTGCCTCTCCTGGTACATATAGGGAAGAAGAGAGAGAGGAGGGGGAGAGAAGGGAAGGAAGGAAGTTCCCCTGACAGGAAGGAGACTGATAGCAGCCTATCTAAGTGACTCTATGATTGTTGCCTTCCTTCTTCTCTGCTGGTAATCCTAAAGGCGTGAGCAAGAGACATTGCCAGTCCCTTCTAACACTCTTAATTACCCTACATAGGGTACAGCTGGGAGAAAAAAAAGAGTGGAGGGGGAGAAAGGGCAACTTCTTCTTGTCAACTGCAGGTTGGGATGTTCCTGGAGATTTGGGGATAGATACTGGAGAGGGGAGGGTTTGGCTAGAGGAGGGAGTTCCATTGGGATGTGATGTCATACAGTCCACCCTCCAAAGCCGCCATTTTCTCCAGAAAAATCGATCCCTGTAGTCTGCAGATCAGGTGTCATTCCAGGAGAATTCCAAGCCCCAACCTGAAGGTGGGCAACCACACACGAAACCACTGCATAACATGAATAAATAAATATTTGCTGATTTATTGGAAGGTATATTTCATTGTCTTTAAAAATGAAATGAATGGACCATTCTTCTTTCTATTTGCCTTCTGCATTCATATAGATATTAACACCCATTCCTATGGAGAAATGCTTCCCTTTGGGAGAAATTGTCATTCCCCCAATGTCAACTTTTGTTGCAGTGTCCTCCAAATCCCACAAAAATTCAAGGCAGTCCTTCTTGTAACACCCTCAAACCAAATATAATTGAGAGACTCCTTAATATCCCATTACACAGGGCAAAAAAAATTCCCCTTTGCCTGTCATAGGCTGTATTTGTTGATTCGGTATAGCCTGTCCTATGTCAGTGTATTACTAAACTGACCGCAACAATTCCCTTTATAAATCTTAAGAATACTTAATAGAATGTTTAATCTCATAATGGATTGATTGTGCTGATTACAGAATAGCTGTAATTCAAAACACATTCTGCAACCTTTCTTTTCCTGGAAAAGGAAGGCATGCCTTTATTTCCAGTCTTTTCTACCCTGCCTTTTAAAATATTTTATTTGTAAGTTGGCTTCCGATAAAGGCAAAGAAAAGATCGTAAAATTGCAACAACAAATGCCAGTGAAACGGGTAAACCAACCAACACGACTGCCGGTGTATCATAGTGGTTAGAGCGTCAGACTAGGACCTGGGACCTCTGGGTTCGAATCCCCACTATGCCAAGGAAGCCGACAGGGTGATTTTGGATCCATTACAATCTTTCAGCCTAACCTACTGTGAAGGAAATGGCTTTTCTGATTTAAGCTCAAACTGTAGCCATGTTTCAAATCTTTGGTTCAGGCAGAGAGGCCTGGGAAAAGAACTTGTTAGAAGCTCTCGGTATACAGTGACCTTGGAGATAAGATAGCATGCTACCTCGTTAGCTCGTTAGAACCTCCATGTACAGCTTTGAGCTAATTAACATTGCTTAACACTCAGCACATTTTGCACCAGTGGGAAAGGGGCTGGGACCAAAGCTGCAGATGGGTTTCACTTCTACCCACTCATGTACACACCCTAGTAATGGTGGCATCAGCTTTGGAAGTTCTAATTGGCTAACAGGCCTGGGCCACTTAGGCTCCCCAAGCCCATAAAAATAGGTTAACAACATGGAGCTCTAGGCTTTAGTTTTGTTCAAGCTTTCAGCTTCAACTTTGCTATGGCTTTGCAACAAACTTTTTGACTGCTGAAATGGATTTGATCAATGAAATCCTGTTTGCTTCTATGCAAGAGACTGTTATTCTGCACCTGTGCCTAACTTGTGTTTTGCCTTCTGGAACTATTGTGGTATGTATAGTTAGAGCTTACATGCTAAGGTTTTGTTATTTTATTTCCCACAGTCTGTCTTGTCTTATTTTGAATATCTTTGCACCTTAAATAAATAATTATATTTTGGACATTGCCTGGTTCTGGGCTTTGAAACCTCAAAGATGAAACCCATGTCTTGACCCTTGAACCACCTACCAGGTAAATCTCAGTTAAAGAATTCTGCTTGCAAAATCACCTTTGCATGGTAGACCTTCCATTTAGTTCTCTGACAGGGATGGAGATTTGTCCTTTTGCTCCTGTGCCTGTGCAGTCCCTCACGGGCAGTTTTGTAAAGTTCTGTCTAAAAGGAACGCTGGGTTCTGTGTGTGCTTCCCCTGCCCTGGGTGAGGCGACGGCCCCGCACTTCCTTGATACCATTACCTACATCACAACATTGCTGTTGTGCAGATGGGGTGGAGAAAGGGAGAACAATATGAAAGGCTGCTTGTGTCTTGATTAAGGAGAAAAGCAGGATATCAATTTTTAAAAATAAGCATTAAAAACAGGGCTTTTTCTGGGAAAAGAGGTGGTGGAACTCAGTGGTGGAACTCAGGACCGCACAATGACATCACTTTGGGTCATCTGGAACAAGGGGGGAGTTTTTTAAAGCTTAAATCATCCTTGGTGAAAATGGTCACATGGCCAGTGGCCCCACCCCCTGATCTCCAGACAGAGAGGAGTTTAGATTGCCCTCCACGCTGCTCGGTGCGAAGGGCTATCTAAACTCCCCTCTGTCTGGAGATCAGGGGGCGGGGCCACTGGCCATGTGACCATTTTCAAGAGGTGCCAGAACTCTGTTCCACTGTGTTCCAGCTGAAAAAAAGCCCTGATTAAAAATAAAACCATAACAGAAGGTCACAGAACAGCAGATAGGAAGAGTAATAAAAGAATTAAAAACAATTAAAAGCTGAGGCAAATAATATTGCTTTAACTTGTCACTTAAAACATTGTTCTCAGGTTTTTTTTTAAATCAAAGCTAAACTATATGCAAATGGCTTGCTCATATAAATTTTCACACTGAACACATGAGGTTTGTATGAAACATGGGTATTGTAACTTGTTTTTCCTAGTTTGAGTTTCTTATTCATGTCCTTAGCTTGTGATTATAGAACTAACAGTGTAATCCTAAACAAAGTTACTCTAGTCTAAGACCACTGAAATCAATGGGCTTAGGCTGGAGTAACACCATTTAGGATTGCCACATAAGTGTTCCCAGGAACTGATGCTCCTCTCTGGTTCTGTCACCACCACATCAGCTTTCTACCTACCTCTAACTCATCACTTGTTTAGACAGTGACACCTTGTGTTGATGCTGCTGGACCACACGAAACTGCTGCACAGCTGCAACGCCCTGAGAGATTTGCTGCACTTGCAGAGCAGAAATATTCAAAATTCACCAACTGTTTCATTCAAATGTCAATGAAAAATTGCAAATGTGAAGCTTGGATACCAAGTTCTAACTCAGCCGTCATGTGCTTTAGACTCTTGGTTGTTTTGACTGTGGAAGATAGTAATCCCATAAGCTAGAAATTGTCAAATGCTTTTGAGTATTAATCAGTGTTGGATGTCCTGTGTCACATGCGCCATTGTGATATAGGGCCAAGCTACACATGACGAATGACACTTGAACGGCAAGTGGATTGATTGGAGGGCAAGTGAACAGGGAGAAATACACTTGCTGTTCAAGTGTCATTCGTCATGTGTAGCTTGGCCCATAGTCATTAAGGTTCTGAGAGATTCTTTCTCTCTCAATCTAGCCTATCTCACGGTATGGTTGTGAAACTACAAAAAGTAAAGGTAAAGTCCCCTGTGCAAGCACTGACTCATTACTGACTCATGGGGGGGATGCTGCATCACATCGTTTTCTTGGCAGAATTTTTTTGTTACGGGGTGGTTTGCCATTGCCTTCCCCAGTCATCTATACATAACCTCCAGGAAACTGGGCACTCATTTTACTGACCTCGGAAGGATAGAAGGCTAACTCAACCTTGAGCCAGCTACCTGAACCCGACTTCCGCCAGGATTGAACTCAGGTCGTGAGCAGAGCTTGGGCTGCAGTACTGCAGCTTACCACTCTGCGCCATGGAGCTCCTTATTGTAAAACTATAGAGCCACGTATATCACAATAACATAAGAGGTGTAGAAGAGCAAGTTTTGGGTCCAGTAGCACCTTAAAGACCAACTATATTTAAAGAGAACGAGCTTCCGAGAGTCAGAGTTTCCTTCATCAGAGATCTCACTCTAGAAAACTCTTACTTTGGAAATCTAGTTGATCTTTAAGGTGCTACTGGACCCCAATCTTGCTCTTCTACTGTAGACCAACATGGTTGCCCACCTGAAACAAGGCACAGAGGACAAGATCTCTTTCTTCTGATGCTGTCTTCCAGCACTGGAATTATTGCCCCTAGATGTAAAGGTTCCCTTTAGTCGTCATGTCTAGTAGCCACAGATGGGCCTAACCTGCATAGAATCATAGTGTTGGAAGGGTAATCTAGTCCAACCCACTGCACAATGGAGGAAATTCACAACTACCTCCCCCTGTAGACACCTATAGTCTCCCCTGCTCCATGCCCAGAATATATCTAATTCTGAACTCCATGGAAGAAGGCTGGGATGAAAATTTACTAACAAAATATGAATGTATGCTTTCAGTCACTGCTTTGTCTCTTGCATCTAAAAGCATTGGGTTAGATCCAAAGGATGACACATGAAGCTCTGCCTGCCTAATAGAACCTTCCTGCCTATCCCCTCCTTACTGCTCCCTGCAAGACAACTCCTGGGGGTTGGATCACTCTCAGTAACAGCATGAGATGCAACTTCCTCTCTCTCTCTCCCAAACTATTAGAACTCAACAGCTTCCAATGAAGCTTATGGACAAAAGGAAATCCTTTATACAACAAGTGATTACAATGTGGAATTCGCTACCGGAGGATGGAGTTATGGCCACAGGTATGGATTGCTTTAAAAGAGGATTAATATACAACAAGAGAAGGGAAGTATGCCAAAAAATATATTGCAGTACCACTATGTGTTCTGTACCACAACAATAACAATTCAATATGTCTACAATGAGTTCAATTCAATACATCTACAATGAGTCCAAAGAACATGCAGGGAGAGAGAATAAAGTCCCAGTATAATAGAGAACTCTCAAATTTTTGTTCACGACGTCAGAATGCAAACGGTGCCAGTTGAAGCCAGAATATAGCTGGTTGGTGGCATCCAAAATTGCAAAATCAAAGGTGGCAACGAGCTGTACCGGCCACCAGTATCAATTAATCAATTAATCAGACATTTCAGCAATATGGCAGCTGAATTTTGAATTTGAAACTGACTGGTATTTGAACCTTGATACAAAATCTCCTGATTAATTGATACTGGTGGCCTGATGAAGGACCGCTTCTGAAACGAGCCGAAAGGAATTAGACCGGTACAGCTCGTTGCCACCTTTGATTTTGCAATTTTGGATGCCACCAACCAGCTATATTCTGGCTTCAACTGGCACCGTTTGCATTCTGACGTCGCGAACAAAAATTTGAGAGTTCTCTATTATACTGGGACTTTATTCTCTCTCCCTGCATGTTCTTTGGACTCATTGTAGATGTATTGAATTGAACTCATTGTAGACATATTGAATTGTTATTGTTGTGGTACAGAACACATAGTGGTACTGCAATATATTTTTTGGCATACTTCCCGTCTCTTGTTGTATATTAGTTCTTTCGAGGAAGTATATTCTCCCCCTCCCTCCCTTTGGTCCGTTAAAAGAGGATTAGCCAGAAACATGGAGGAGTGGTCTACCAGTGGCTATTTATTTCACATTTCTATTCCGCCCTCCCCGCAAGCGGGCCCAGGGCGGATAACAACATATTAAAATACAAAATACAATAGAAACAACATATTAAAATACAATAAAAATCTATACACATTTAAAACAGGATGATGGACAGCCTTCACAGGGAGAGTTAAGATTTTACACACTTTTTTTTTTCCCAGGCCGGCAGAGGCCCAGCCTCAGCCATATGCCTGGCTGAACAACTCTGTCTTGCAGGCCCAGTGGAAGGATAGTAGGTCTCGCCAGGCCGTGGTTTCAGCAGACAGAGTGTTCTACCAGGTAGGAGCCAGGACCGAAAAGGCCCTGGCTCTAGTCGAGGCTAGGTGGGCCTCCTTGGGGCCAGGGACCACCAACAGCTGTTTGTCCCCTGATTGGAGTGTCCTCCGGGGAATATATGGGGAGAGACGGTCCTGTAGATACACTGGTCCCAGTCCGCATAGGATTACTAGCCATGGTGACTCAAGGGAACCTCCATGTTCAGAAGCAGTAAATCTCTATAGGGGATGGGGGTAGAACAGCATGATTTATTCTGATCTCACCAGATGTTGGAAGCTAAGCATGGTTGATATCTGGATGGGAATCCACCAAGGATGTTTGGGGTTGTTCTGCAGAGGAAGACAATGACAAACCACCTCTGCTCCTCACTTGCCTTGAAAGCTCCTTGCTGGGGTCATCGTAAGTTGATAGCACACTCTAACTTAGTGATTTATATGTTAGTCACCATGTCTAGTGGTGGGCCTAACCTGCATAGAATCGTAGTGTTGGAAGGGTAATCTAGTTCAACCCACTGCACAATGGAGGAAATTCACAACTACTTCCCCCTCAACATCAGGGGAAGGCCTTGTTGTTGAGCCTCCAGAGTAATTGGAAGGCCGCTGTGTGAGACAGGATGCTGGACTAGATGGACCACTGATCGGACCCAGCAGAGCTCTTCTTATGTTCTCATCGTTCATCCAGCTCAAGACTCTTCCACAACGGTCTCAGAGGTGAGCATCATGCTGTAGAAAACACAGGACTTCTGTAGAAAATGGCAGCTTCGTGTCCTCTTCGATATAAAGGGCTGACCTCATGTCTGGCTATTTATGTTCTTTATGTTTAAAAGGGGGATCTGCAGCAGGAAGTGGAACACTGGCATCACCCTCCATCACCCCATCAGAGCAGAAGAACCCTTCCAATCATGGTCCTTTGCATCTAACCTAGAGAGAATATTCTTAAGCCTGTCATCTTTCTTGGAAGCCTTCTCACCCAACAGATATTTGGTACTCTACAGGCATCAACAGGTCATGCAGACTGAATCTACTTCATGCATCACACTCTGTGAGACTTCAAAGGATTAGACTTCTTTGGGGACAGAGGACTGTGTTCATTTTTCTCTGGGTCCCTTCCAGCACTGTGATCCTCTGATACACTGCACTTCATAACAGCGCTGTTAAGCAACAGAGTTCAATAGCATACTACTAAGTCAAAATCAATAAAAATCAGCACAGCCAAAATATGTTTCTTGTGTTGAGCAAACAAATAAGTAAGGATGGTTTGATGGCAAGTTGCATTCAGCTCGATCTAGACGTGGCTTGCATTCAAAATTTGTGGGGAGTGAGGGAAAAAATAAAGATGTATAGATCTGCGCAGCAGGCTGTGTCAGAGCCATGAGAAGCACATGGGTGGCTGTTTCATAGATTCTCCAACCCAGTGTCATCGTGGATAGTTGCTGGGAGTTGAATTAACAGTATAAAGTGCAACTGGCAAAATTTACACTGCTCTACTGAGCAGGTTAAAGGTATAAAGTCATACTCCTGATCTTAATGTCAGAATAGAAGTAATACAGCATGCCTGGACACTGGGGGAGGGAGGGGTTGCTATATTTCCCCCTTTACTAGAACAAGACTATATATGTGAGATACCGCTCTTTGTCTGAGCTAGAAGCTTCTTTCTGACTTGTCCTCCTCTTTCTGCGCCTTTTGTTCTCTCTCTTCTGCTGGTCTTGCAAGAAGCAAGACACTTGCAGCAGTTCTCCTGTGCAAGCTTGCAAGAGGCATGCCTATACTCATGCACAGCCAGATTAGCTGGCTACTTGTAATGGGTATTATTTACAGTGGGTTTCTATTTTTCTTCTGCTACTACAAAATTGCAAGTGAATGTGAATCAACTTCAGTAAAAGTAAGTTTTATCCATTGCATTATAGTGGCTCTGAGAGTGTTTCACCACATGTGATTTCACACTTTCTGGACTGTGCAACTTTGCTACATCAGCTAACTTATCCTCAATACTTAAAACAGGCCTGGGCACCATAGAGACTTCCTGCTTCCTGTCAGTCAGAATGACTCAGGGCCAAGCTACAAGTGATGAATGACACTTGAACGGCAAGTGGATTGAGTGGAGGGCAAGCGAACAGGGAGAAATACACTTGCCGTTCAAGTGCCATTCGTTACTTGTAGCTTGGCCCTGATTTTGCATATTGTTTCTGTGCCTGAAGATATGTCTGAGTACGTATATTCTGAAGTAACACACATTAGGGGAGTGTCTAGCCTCAGACCATAAAGTCACTGGTCTGTGCCTTGACAGACTGAATGGATTTGCACTGGTCACTCACATTTCAGCAATGGATTTCCCATTTGGACCACAAATAGCAATGGATGACCTCACTTTACTCCTGATTTATACGAACTTGTGAATAGACATGGGCATGAACCGCATTACGAACCAAAAAACCCCATGAACCACCTGATCGTCTGTTTGCAATCCAGCAGTTTGTGAGGGTCCATGGCCAATGAACCAGTGTTATCGGAAGCCCAGTTCATTGCATTCGCCTGCGGTTCGTGAAGCCAGACAGGCACCATCAATCAATTCCCTTGGAAACAGAGCTGGGGGAATGCCTGTACTCAGTCTGCACTCCTTCTGTCACCCTGGAAACCTGAATCAAAGCCCAGCTTACCTTGATCGGCAGGTCTTCCTTCCAACCATGGAGCTGCAAATTGGTTACAATTGGTTACAATTGGTTACATGGGAGAAGACACCCAGGGGGAGGGGGAGGAAGGGGGGTGTTCTGTAGCCATGGGCACTCCAATCTCATCCCTGCAAACCCTGATAGGCAGTTCTGATGGCCAACCCCTTGTACACTGGGCCAACGTCAACTGGTGGCTCTAACTGTATCGAGTGGCAGTTTTCTGGGGGCCTCAGATTGGAGCGGGTATAACTCCAAGATCCCTATTGCAATCTTGACCAAACTTGGTTGCTGGCTGGAGGAGAGCCTGCTAAACACTCCCTGGGAATATGGGCTCTCTAAGTGCAATGGGGACCATTTTGACGCCCACGAACCACAAACCATGAACAGGTTCGGTAATGGGAAATGTTCGTTACGGTTCGTTTGTTTGGGTTTGTCGGTGGCACCAAACCACGAACCGCAGGTTCATTATTTTTTTTTTTGGTTCGTGCTCATGTCTACTTGTAAATGCTTAAGAACTTGAGCTTCTGAGAAAGCTTGCAAAGAAGTGATTCAAAATCATAATCCCTATTACACACATACTATTTAACATGAAACTTGCAACATAAGTACAATTCAACATGAACACTATAAGTTGCCTTATAGTGACTCAGGCAATTCATCTATCAAAGGTACTATGGTCTAATCAGACTGGCAGATGCTATTAGGGAGAGGTTTTCCACATCACCTACTAACCATCCTTTAAACTAGCATTGTTTAGAGGGATTCTCTCGTTTTCCCCCCCACCCCCACCCCATTTCACCCTGAAATCCAGCAACCCATTTCTTCCCCCCTCTTGTTTTGGAATCTGGAGTCCATTTCAAATCCATTCCATTTTGGGTAAAGAGAAATTTGAAAAAATGGAGGGGCAGGCAGGGAGATTGTACAACATTTCCGCAATGCATTTTGAAGATGCTTGGACGGAGGCAGCACCTCCTCAAATCTTCCTGTCCTTCTGTGAGAGCACTCTGTTGCATGTAAAAAAATAAAATAAAAATCAGCAATGCTGAAGTTACAAAAGGATGTGAAATGGTGTAACAGAAAACCACAAACAGAAATCAAAAAGGAATGAAAGAGATTTTTTTTTCCTTTTGAAAGAGAATAAGAAGATTCCATGGCTATATCTTAAAAAGTGAATTTTGAAAAAAAAAATCATAACAACGCTACTTAAAACTGATGTAGGGCTGCCAGTCCCCCGCTGGGGGTGGGGGATCCCCCGCTCCCACTCTCCACTCCACATCCCTGCTGACCTGGCTGATGAGGGGGGGATGTGCCTCCCTGGGCCTGGATCAGGCCTGAATTGGCCTGGATTGGGCCAATGAGGAGCACAGTGGCGTTCCTGTGCTCTACAGTGGCCTGATTCAACCCGCCTTGGGCCCGAGTCAGCCCTATTCAGTCCCTGTGGAGTGCAGGAGCACTCTCAGGGTGGCCTGCAGCCCATGTGATGACATCACTCACCCACTAAAGAGAAGGTAAGTACTGGTCCTCCCACCTCCCACCCAGGGGGTAGGGGGACCTGGCAACCCTAAACTAACGATTGCCCCGATTGAATCTGGGATCATTTGAATGTAAAACAGGTGCTTCCCTACTAAGCCATAGACCCACTTCTTAACAGGACAGCAAAAGCTCTTTTGTTCTTCCGTAGGAGAAAAGGATGCATCCGTGTTGCCTCCATTTTCTCTCCATCGCCCACTCTCCTTCCAGTTACAAAATGTGCTTCCTTGAACAACAGGCTAAGGGAAACATACTTCCCCATGGTGCATAAGTTTCCTACCTTGGAGAACTCTCCTGGCAGACCCTGAGATTTTGCTTTGACAGAAGGAATAATGATGGGAAAGGGAGAAAGGAGAAGAAACCATGCTACAACTACTAAGGAAAATTGGAAGAGGGGAAAAGGTGAAGGAAGACCGAGAGGGCAGCTGAAGAACGTCAGGGGAAGCCACAGAAATTTCCAAGCAATTAGTGAAATTTCTTTGGGTTGGCAGGTAAACAGACCCAAGACATAAAGGCTTAAACCTGAGCTATTAATTCTCCGTCACATTTATTAACTTCTAGTATTCCCTCTTTTCTTTGCAGCTGAAGGAAAATCTGCAATAAAATACAGGAAGACCTTCAGGGAAGAGACATTAGGACATTTGCTATTGCTTTGGACTCCAAACCTAGTTTTCAAACACTCCATTGTAATATTCTTGTGAGTTTTCTTTCCATTTTTTATGTAGATGGATTTTCCCATTTATGGGATCTTGGGATGCTAGTTTATGGGTTTCTGTGAACAGGGGAGAAGAAAATGATCGAAAACCACACAAGTGGAAATAAAATGCTTGATTTGCCTTCCAGTACGGATGCAAATAGATGACTCCAAGGGAGAAAGAAAGTAATGAAAAAGCTGGGAGCAATCAGGAGCTATTGTGAAGGACATTTTTATGGTTCTCCATAAATATAATATGCTGCATAATTTGACTGAAAATTGCATTGTTTCTGTTTTTTCTGTCCAGGGAAGTGTCTTGTGGGTTGGCGAACCGAGAACGGAACGTGTTAAGAAAATAAGGACATAATTTTGACTACAGCTGTGTAAAGGAATTCTCAGGCCTGGCTTGGGCTTTACTGGAGGACTGCAACATAAAATCGTTAAATGAGGACTTGCATCACAATTCACAAGTATCGTACACACAGGGCCAAGCTACAAGTGACGAATGACACTTGAACGGCAAGTGTATTTCTCCCTGCCCACTTGCGCTCCACGCAATCCACTTGCCATTCAAGTGTCATTCGTCACTTGTAGCTTGGCCCACAGTCTACTGAGTATAAGGCCAACAGGTGTAGGAGAGACAAGGGTGCTTGGACGTTATTGGCAATGATTGAAGGCAGATGTAATAAACATACAGCTTTTATGCATCTGAGGGTTCAGCTGTGAGCAAGGAATGCAGCCAGTGGAACCTCTAATGTATGGGTTCTATGGGACAAATTTAGGAAGGAAACTTTCACACAATTTTAAGTTAACATTTTTTTCTTTTTCACCAAACCCTTTTCACAATTAGAACAATACAATTTGTTTTCTTTAACCAAACTCGTAAGCGTGGCAAAAACAAAGTTTCAGCCAACCATGTCTTTGAAAACCACTCAAGGAAAGCAAGTTCAGCTTGTCGCATCCCACCAAGTGATAAAGTCCTTTGTCACAATCTTTCCAATTTGAAGCAAACGGAACCCGGGATTCTGGCCTCTTCTTGGGGAATTTCAGCCCTGCAAGATCAACACAATCCCTGTAATAACACCATTGTTCACATACAACATTTCTGATTACCTTATTCATGGTGGTAAGAGCATATTGCTGTAATCTGCTCTATAGATGGTGATAGGTGAATGTATAACGTGCTGCTATGTTTTTATTGTTATAGCTGTATCTATATGGTGGTAATATGTGTTTTAAATGAATGATATGTATTTTTATATTTTTAATGGCTACTGTTGATGAATTGTGTAGTGTGTTTTAAATTGTTGTGATCCGCCCTGAGCCCACTTGGTTGGGGAGGGCGGACTATAAATTTGAATGAATGAATGAATGAATGAATGAATGAATGAATGAATGAATGAATGAATGAATGAATGAATGAATGAACATTGTTATCAAACTCCCCGGCAACCAGAGGAGTTAACCGTGTTAGTCTGTAGTAGCAAAATAGTGAAGAGTCCAGTAGCACCTTTAAGACTAACCAACTTTATTGTAGCATAAGCACAAGCTTCCAAGAACCACAGCTCTCTTCGTCAGATGCATCTGTAGCATAAGCTTTCAAGAACCACAGCTCTCTTCGTCAGATGCATCTTTAGTGTAAGCTTTCAAGAACCACAGCTCTCTTCGTCAGATGCAGCTGACAATGCATCTGATGAAGAGAGCTGTGGCTCTTGAAAGCTTATGCTGCAATACAGTTGGTTAGTCTGAAAGGTGATACTGGAGCCTTTATTGTTTTGGTAAAGAGACATGGTCTAGGCAATACTACTGGATAATGTCTGTTGATGCAGATATGCTCTTACTCAGTAGTTTTGACGTTGTTTAATATGTCATGCCAAATTACTTGTGCTTTGCTCCAGCAATGTTTCATCTCTGTACTCAGATTTATGCTTGCCTTCAAATTAAATACCTTGCTGTATTGTTTATTTAATGCACCAGCCATTGATGACATTGATTTACACCATGTAATCCACCTGGAGTCTCAGTGAGAAAGGCGGACTATAAATAACATATAGATAATGAACAAAGTTATGCCCACTTCACCTTACAATAAAATGAACAGAAATAAAATAACTAAAACCGAACACATATGATCCATGCAACAATTAGGAATTAATATTTTAATTAAAATAAATTTCAGAATGTCAGATTTCAGATTTATTACAGTCAAATGACCAGCAAGAAAAAGATCACATATACAAACCACAGTTCCTATCTACATAAAAAGAGAAATTCCAGAATGTTAAAAAAATCCTTTGACTCTAGAAGGCTTATTTTTTCACTCACAAGAAGCCTGGATGAACGGCCTTCACTTTGATCTAGCTTTAAACATCACCACATAGCTGGTGTAGCATAGTGGTTCAGGGGCTGGGCTGTGAATCAGTATTCCATTAGTTTGAATCCCGCTACTGCCATGAGCTCAGCAGGTGACCTTGAGCAAGCCATTTCTCTCAGCCCCAACTCCCCAATTGTATTGTGGGGATAATTATAACCTGACTTCGTTCATCACTCTGAGTGGGGCACTAATCTGTCTAGAACAGTGGTATATAAGCACAGTTGTTGCTGCTGCTGCTGCCGCCGCCGCCGCCACCACCACCGCCGCCACTGCCACTGCCACTGTTGCTGCTGCTGCTGCTGCTGCAGCAGCAACATTTCATTGGCTACTTGTGTCATCAGGAGAAGAAATTGCTTCTTGTAGGTAACAAAATAAAGCAGTTCCCAGCAGCACAGAGGAACACGAATGAGCAGTGTATGACCTCCTTTATAATTTCAGGGATGTAAAGACTTAGAGCCTCGCTACAAGTGACATCTTACACGCGAACGGCACTTGATCATTTTCGCAAGTCTTTCTGGGAATTGAAGTCCCTCTCCCCCACCCCTTTTCCTTCTGTTCCTTCCCCTCTCTGTTAGAATGGCTGCCTGAAGAGATGGAGAAAGCCGGCTTTTGCAAATTGGTCCTCCAGTCACAAGCCTGCTCTCAATGATCTTTGGGGGTGGGCAGCTGCGACTTTCTCAGCTTTCTCCAGAGCATCTCCCCCCCAGCAAGACGATTAGCAAAGTTGCAGCTGCCCGCCCCCAAAGATCACTGAGAGCAGGCTTGTGACTGGAGGAGAGATTTGCAAAAGCAGGCTTTCTCTGACTTTTAAGGCAGCGATTCTAACAGAGAGGGGAAGGACACTAGGACTTCACCGACATGTCAGCTTTCTCCAGAGCATCCCCCCCCACCCCCCAGCAAGACAATTTGCAAAAGCTGCTGTCGAAGGCTTTCTCTGTCTCTTCAGGCAGCCATTCTAACAGAGAGGGGAAGAAACAGAAGGAAAAGGGGTGGGGGAGAGGGACTTCAATTCCCAGAAAGACTTGCGAAAATGATCAAGTGCCGTTCGCGTGTAAGATGTCACTTGTAGCGAGGCTCTGAGTGTTGGTAGCTAGCAAGTGAAGTTAATTTTGTTTGTGTTTGTGACGTTAAGCCTCCATACTTCCAGAATTTCAAGGAAACGCTAAACTAGGACCAGGGCCTTCTCAGTCCTGGCACCAACCTGGTGGAACTCTCTGTCTGAGGAGACCCAGGCCCAGCAGGATTTATTATCATTCTACTCAGCCTGTAAGACAGAGATGTTCCGCCAGGCATATGGTGGCTGAGGCGAGCCACCCAACAGGCCTCCTGCCATAAAGGGGGCATATCTGCTATAGCACAGTGGTTAAGTGGTTCAGCTGTGAATCAGCACTCTACTGGTTCGAATCCCAGTACTGCCATGAGCTCAGTAGGTGGCCTTGGGTCAGCCACTCCTCTTGGCCCCAGCTCCATTGTGGGGATAATAATAACACTAACTTGTTCACCGCATTGGGTGAGGCAATAATCTGTCTAGAAGAGTGGTATATAAACACTGTTGTTGTTGTTGTTATATGCCCCTCTGGGTCTGCTGTCTTTATCAATCAGCCACCCTGCCCCACAGATTTGTTGATACTGGAGGGTTGTGCAATATGTGCACTGCTATTTGAATGAATTTTTATACTGATGTTTTATGCTACCCTGTTTGATTTTATATCTTCTGGTTGCAATCTGTGCTGAACCTGCTTGCAGAGCAAGCGGAATATAAATCAAATTAAATTAAAACATAAAATAAAATTGTGAGGCCCCGCCCCGCCGGCCGCACCTTCCCCGCGTCCTGCCGTCCCGGGGGTGACCACCAGGGGGAGGTTGAAGATGCTCCCTCGGCCTCAGACTGGATAGGGGCAGTGGTTCAAGCACCAAGCTCTGCCTCCTATCTGGCGTTCTGGAATATACTCGCTCTCTCTCTGTGTCCAACCTTCCAACTAGCCGTCTCCTCCTCGGCGTCACTGGGAGCTCCCTTCTTATAGTCCCTCCTGGCTCTGCCCCCTGGCTTTCCACCAACCCTCTCCCCTGGCTCATCTGCCCTAGTCGCTAACACCTGGCTACTCCCGCCTGGTTGGTTCCCCTGCCCTTCCGTCACCCTTCCTCCCCCTGCCCTCTCTCTAGTGCCTGTTTCTTCCCTCCACCACCCTTCACCAATCCCCGGTGCCGCTTCAGACCGGGGAGCCCTCCCAGGAGCCATCCAGCCAACCCAGAGCGGGGATGTCTCGCTGGGCGTCCCTCCTTCCGCCCGCCCCATCCGGGCTTTCCCCCTCCCCGCGCTGGGCCGCGCTCGCCCCGGAGCCGCCTCCCCGGGCGGCTGCGGCGGCGTCGGAGCTACCCTCCTCCGTCCGCCGCTCCCGCTTCTCTGCCGCGCGGCCGTCGCCCCCGCCGGGCAGCCAGCCCGGCTCCGGCTGCTCCGCGGTCGCGAGAGGCGGCCGCGGCCGCAGCCGGCCCCCGCCGCGGCAACGGCGGCTCCGGGCTCAACTCTCCCGGCGGCGGCGGCGGCGGCAGACCCGGCGGTTCTCGCAGCGGCGGCGGCGGGCCCCGCTGCCCCTGTGAAGGCCGCGTCGGTGGCGGCAGGTCTCGCGGCTCCCGCGGCGGCGGGGGGCGCAAGCGGGAGCGCGGCCGGGAAGCCGAGGGTCGACGTCCCCTCCGAACCCTGTGCCGTGGGCTCCCAGGTAGGTTGGGGGGCTGGGCGGGGCTCGGGTGGCTGGTGGTGGGCTCCCGAGGGGGTGGGGGGTCGGGTCCAGTCCGGGGGGGGAGGGCCCACCCCGGACAAAAATAATGAGATAAAATTGGAGATCCTCATCCCCCAGGTAGGAATTGTAGATCTCCCTAATATTACCTGCCAAACACATCTGGTAAATGACAAGTCTGGTTTAGGTAAAAAAACACTCTGGAAATTTAAAGGGAAGTCAAAAGAATTTTGAAAAGACTAGCAATTTTTTGGCAGAAGTCGGAGGAGAATTGTCATATCCCCTACCTACTTTTAGAGATGGTTCCTGGAAGGACGTGTCCAACATCTCCTTAGGAATTACCTGTTTATAAATCATACATCACCTCAGAGCTATGAGATCCACTTGCTCTATGTTGCTCCATCTCTCACTCAAAATAGCTCTAGTAATTCTGGTGTTAAGAAAGAATTCTACAGCATCACAATCCACAAGAGTTTCAGAGCCAAGCTACAAGAGACAAATTACACAAAGAGGAACACATGAAGGGAGTCACTGAGAAGCTGAGTTTTAAAAGAGATCAGAAGGCTTTTTCAATTTCCCCTCTCTACAGAGCCAGGGAGATCTCTGTTCAAAAGGTTTGTTAATTTCCTCTTTGCCTCCGGAAGGCTTTATCAGTTTCACCTCCCCTTCTAAGAGGTAAAGAGGAAATAAAGAAACCCTCTGAGCAGAGTGCAACTCTATAGAGAGGGGAAATTGACAAACCCTTCTGATCTCTTTTAAAACTCAGCTTCCCGGCTAACATTGCGACTCCCTTCACGTGCTCCTCCTCGTGCAATTCGTCTCTTGCAGCTTAGCTCTCAGATTCTTGCACTCTTCTAGGAGGGAGGGAAATGCTGCACTCAACACATAGCTACATTTCCTTTACTGCAGATGCCTATGGTAGTGTCTGATCACTGCAGTAGGGTTGCCAACACTGGCTTGGAAATTCCTGGAGATTTAGAGAGAGTACCTGAGGAGGAACTTCTGTTTCTCCTATACTCTATTGTACAATGTAGAGTACACCCTCCAAAACTGCAATTTCTCTAGGGAAACTGATCAGTTGTAATTTGGGGAGAATTCCAGCATTAAAACAATCAAAAGGACTGGTCTCAACAATCTGAAAATACAAGGGGACCGCAGGTCCCAGAAGACCACACTAACAATATAGAATTTTATTGTTCAAAGTGCTAGTGCAAAGTGATTTTTTTTTTTATCAAGCCATCATTTAACACATCCTCTTCAACAAGTATCTTCACTACATCGGCACTGGCAAGTGTCTTCCTTACAAGCAGTGAAGATGAAGTGTAGTGAAGATACTTGTTGAAGAGGATGTGTTAAATGATGGCTTGATAAAGCGTAACAACGTGAAACAGGCTGTTACAACTGCTGGTGCTCCCGTTGCCAACTGCCCAGGAGACCTATATTCCATCCTGTCTCCCATAGGGATTTCTCTGTCCTCCATTGATGGCTTTTGCCTACAGAAGAAGAAACAACAGATTTCATATTGGACATTGCATCATATGAATTCAGTACTCTTGTTGCCTATCATCATTTAGGAATTGGAACTGTTATATTGGACTTTCGAGCATTGGGTCTATGCATGGAGTAGATTATAAGTTATTGTGGGGGGGCGGAAAATCACTTTGCACTAGCACTTGGAACAATAAAATTCTACATTGTTAGTGTGGTCTTCTGGGACCTGCGGTCCCCTTGTCTTTTCAGAATTCCAGCATCAACCTGGAGGTTGTGTATGAAGGAGGGGCTTGCACTGGACACAGAAACTACAAGGAACAGGGCAGCCTCTCAGAAACCAAACCAATCACTATCAATATATATATCTCAATTCTTCCATATAATTAAAGTACTAAAGTGCTCAAAGTGAACAATGGCAGGAGAAGCCTTCAAAAGAAATTTTCAAAAGGAATTGCCTTTCATTCAAAGTTCAATGCCTATAGAAGCCTTCAATGAATGCCCAACGGATTCTGCCAGCATGCCATTGGCCTGTTTCACTGAACACTTCCTCAAGGGCACAAATTAATATTCATACCATTTGGTACCAATGTTCCAGTCTCAAAAACCTAGTTTATTTATTTAACGTCAATTATAGTCTGCCTTTCTCACTGAGGCCATCGTCACACGGGCCCTTATTTCGTCAGTTTTGCACTAGAAATTGTTTCTTCTGTTATCGTTATTAGAATGGATTCTCCCATCTTTTGACTACTGCTTGCGCTTCCAGTCAGTCACATTAAAAGGGGAAAGCGCAATTCGATGGTCAGTCAAAGTGCCTCCGGAAACGGAGCCCTAAAAATCCCGCCCCCTTTTTAAAAAAAAATTCCGCATATTTGCGTTATATCACTCTTCTATTATAATGTTGTGCTGGGCCAACCCAAAAGCCAACCGTGATAGATAGCAGAGGTTTCCCACCCATGGCAGAATAGTGCTATAGCACTATAGCGCTATAAAGCTGACGTTTTTTAAAAGAAATTACTTTGAGGCTTAATTGTGGGTCGCACTGGGGCTTGTGGGAGTGTAGGGCAGGAGAATCCGTGTTAGGTGAGGCAGATGATCGGGGAGAGTGAGCGTTTTGGTGTTGCAAAGCGTTCATAGTCGATCCAAGGCATTCACATGGAAGTGGATAAAGACGACATAAGGAGTCACAAAGCGTGAATTGGGGAGAATGACGAAATCTCAAGAGAGCCGGAATAAGGTGAGAATTCAACAGGAGATGGTGCTAGTTTGGTGCTAAATTTATGGCCATGTGACGAAGGCCTGAGACTCAAGGTGCATTACACAGTGTGAGATTAGTACAATCAGTAGCAAGGACAAGGGCAGGCATTTCCATTCAGTGTCAAGGACATTTCCATAAATAATGTCATAGGGTAACTGAATACAAGTTAACCAAGGCATAGCATTAGCAAGGATTCAATAGGGGGGTTGAAGAATTGCTGAAACAAAACATAATCAATTCTAGGACTGATATTAGACAACGTGAAGCACAGGTAGTATATAGGAATATGTATTTAAAGCAACAGATAATATGTAAGGCAATATAGTGATGAAGTCTATGGTCCCTAACTCATTAGCGAACATCTGAGACCCCCTCCCGACAATATCACCCTCCTATCAGAGTAAAAAGCCTTTTTGGATAATGCGGCACTTACCTGGCTCGCTGCATGCAGCGTTAGCCGGGTGCCGTTAATTGCCGCGCTGGAAGGAGGGAGGCTGCACCAACACCTCCCCTCCCTTCCTTATCTGGGTTGGCTGGGCGGGGCGGGGCAAGAGCCTTAGAGGCTGCGCCGCCCGTGCCCAGCCGCAGTTGCAACAGTTGCTCGGAGAGACGGGTCGCGTTCTCCGAGCAGCTGCGGAGGTGCAGGCCTCGAGCGGCGGTGGCTACGGCGGCGGATCCGCGGCATCGAGGAGGATCGGCGGCGGCGGATTCAGACGGCGTTGGGGCCAGTGGCCGCGTGCTTGGCTGCAGGGCAGGGCAGCAAGGGATCGGACGGCTGCGTTGGTCGCGGCTCGTCCGGGGAACCTCCCGCCCGCCAGTTTTTTGCCGCTTAGGCGGCGTGCGCGATTGGTTGGGGGAGGGCTTGCCTGAGTGCCACGGCGGCGGTGCGGCCGTTCTCCCCGGCCTTTCCATTCCTTGCCAGTACTGGCTGGGGGCTGCTAGGCAGGGGAGTGGTTGGGGGGCAACTAGCTGGGCGGCACAGGGGCCCTACCCCCTCCCACGTGCCGTTGCTTATAGCCTGCGTTGGTGGCTTGTTAGGAGCAGGGCAGTTTGGTCGGCCTGGGTGGTTGCCGCGATTGGTTGGGGGAGGGCTTGCCTGAGTGCCACGGCGGCGGTGCGGCCGTTCTCCCCGGCCTTTCCATTCCTTGCCAGTACTGGCTGGGGGCTGCTAGGCAGGGGAGTGGTTGGGGGGCAACTAGCTGGGCGGCACAGGGGCCCTACCCCCTCCCACGTGCCGTTGCTTATAGCCTGCGTTGGTGGCTTGTTAGGAGCAGGGCAGTTTGGTCGGCCTGGGTGGTTGCCGCGTGGCGTTTTTGCCTTCCCCCCCCACCCTTGGGGCAGGCGGCAAAGAATTGCACTGCGTTTGGGGGTGCTCGGCGCTGGCCGGGCCATTAGATGCCCCCCCCCCACACCACCATTAGCCTCGGCAGGTGAAGTGGGGCTTCTGGGCTTTCGGGCCAGGGCCTTTTTGGTCCGGTTGGGGGAGAGGGGAGAGTAATTATATTTTGGCTGGCGGCCATTTTGTGGCCATTTCTGAGTGCAGCGGCCATTTTGGTGCAGGGCTTTTGGCTGCTTTAGTTAAACTGCAGGCTTGCTGGGTCTTTCCTTACCATGGCCCCTAGGAAGGGTAACGGTTCTAATAAAGGGAAGCAGCCTGCTAAGAAGGCTGCTGCTAAGCGACCTCAGGTGGCTTTATTCTCCTCTGATGAGGATGTACCTGTTGAGCAAGGGGACATCTTGCGGCGTCTGGTTGCCCTGGAGCAATTAAAAGGGGTCCCTGGGCCGGCAGCTCCAGGGGTGCGCACAAGTCGACCCATTAGGCGTGCATCCAGGAATGCGACTAATAAGGAAATTTTGCGTCGTTTGGCTCTTTTGGAAGGTGCTGCGGGAGCATCTGCCGGTGAAAGCAGCAGAGGGAATATGACGGCCGGCATGGAGCAGGAGGAAGCACCGGTTGACCTAGAGCAGGAGTGGCCCGAGGACACCGCGCCTGTGGCTGTTGCAGTGGAACCTGGGGATGTTGGTAAGAGCACTGCACCACACCTTAGCGGTTCATGGCCTTGGGGACCATGGGGGCATTTTTCAGCTGGCACAGCTCCTGAGCCTGCCATGGGTACCCTGCAGCTACCTCCTGGTGCGGTTTCTGGGTCTCCTTCGGGCAATTCAGGAACAGTGGCACAGCCTCAGGGCATCACCCCTGCATTGTGGGGCGGTAGTGGGTTGTCGCCTTTCCCTGGTTTTCCCATGGGTTGGCCTGGTTGCCCCGGGAACCCTTGGGGGTATCCTTATTCACCTGTGGCTTATGGTCAGGTCCCCTTTAATGCCATGCCATTCGGGGATACAGCATTACCATTGGGTGACCACCTGACTCAGGCGACGAAGGACAAAATCCTGAAAGGGGAGTATGTTGACCTGTTTTCTTTGCTATTTCGTGAGCTGGAGAAGAAAAGCAAAGATGAGATGGATGATAGGGAGAAAGAGCGCCTGAAACGGAGGCGAGTTGATAGGACCTGGAACAACTGGCTTCCTGGTTTTATAATATATGCAGGGGTTATAGTCAGGGCCCAGCCCAGTAGGGCCATCCAGCTGTTCCAATACCTGGATATTATTTTTAAAGGGTATACCGGTTTTTTAGGGGGGGCATGGATGCAATACGACGAAGAGTTTCGGATGAGGGCAGCCATGAACCCTAGTTTGCCGTGGGACCGCGTTCATCAGGACTTGTGGCTTCATGTCATGTCTCCTGCTAAACCCAACACGGGTGATAGGTCTGATAGTGGGCACGTCGTGCACCGCTCTGCGCAGTCTTCCAGCTCCCGTACAGTGGCGGGTCAGTCGGTTCAACCCCGGCTGTTATGTTGGGAGTTCGCATATAAAGGCTCGTGCATGCGGAAGCCCTGCCGATTCAGGCACGAGTGTCCCTCGTGCGCCGGTCCTCACCCCTATAACGCCTGCTCTAAGTTTAAGCAAGGTTGGGGAGGGAGGAAGTCGGGGGGGGCAACGCAGGTGGTCAACACCCCCCTGTTAAAGGGCCCCAGCCCGGTAAGACTGAGGGCCCTTAAGCGTTTGTTGTTAGAGTACCCGCTTCAGGATGACGCTGTTTATCTGCTGCAGGGTTTTAGTGAGGGTTTTAGGATCCCGGTGCAGGGCGGCCGTGCTCCATTTATGGCTGGTAACTTACGTTCCGTATTAGGAAAGGAGGACATCGTTCGTCTTAAAATTAGGAAGGAATGCGCTGAAGGCCGAGTGTTGGGGCCGTTCTCGGCCCCTCCAACGCCTAATTTTAGGGTTTCTCCCCTGGGCGTTGTACCTAAGAAGGCAGCGGGTGAGTTTCGCCTCATCCACCACCTGTCATACCCCAAAGGCGACTCAGTTAATGATGCCATACCCGGGCATCTATGCTCAGTGCGGTACACTTCATTTGACCAGGCGGTCAAGGTGGTGCGCCGGAACGGTGTGGGGGCGGAGATGGCAAAATGCGACATCAAGTCTGCCTTTCGGCTTCTCCCTGTCCATCCTGACGATTTTGAACTCTTAGGGTTCGCTTTTGAGGGGGCATATTATATGGACAGGGCTTTGCCAATGGGGTGTTCTATCTCCTGTTCTGCCTTTGAGCGCTTTAGCTCGTTTCTTGAATGGGAGGTGCGACGTCGGGCGGCTTCCCGCGATACGGCGCATTATTTAGATGACTTCCTGTTCGTTGGGCCAGCGGGGTCTGGACAATGCGCCAGGCTCATGGCTACGTTTATGGAAGTGGCAGATGAGCTGGGCGTCCCACTGGCTCACGAAAAAACGGAAGGCCCCTCCTCGGTTTTGACTTTCCTGGGGATTGAGTTGGACTCCGTCCAACAGTCCCTGCGATTGCCGATGGAAAAGGTCGTTGAGATTAGGGCATGGGTGCGGGAGTTCAGGAGCCAGCGTAAGGCCTCCCTTATTGAGCTACAGCAGCTAGCTGGTTACCTGAATTTTGCCTGTAAAGCAGTCGCCCCGGGGCGGGCCTTTTTGCGTCGCCTTTGTGACGCTATGTCGCGCCTACGGGCCCCCCATCACTGTTTGAGGGTGTCCATGGGTATGAAAGAGGACTTGGCTGTTTGGGAAGAGTTTCTTACTGAGTTCAATGGTGTCACCTTGTGGCGGGACGTGTTGTTACTTGAAGCTGAGCTTCAAGTCACGTCGGACGCCTCTGGATCCACTGGTTTCGGGGTCTATTTTCATGGGCACTGGTGTGCTGAGCAGTGGCCTCCCGATTGGAGGGCTTCTGTAGTGGTGCGGGACCTCACGTTTTTAGAGTTCTTTCCCATTTTAGTTGCAGTTCATTTGTGGGGTCCGGAGTTAGCAAACCATACTGTCCACTTCTGGTGTGACAACCAGGCAGTGGTGCAGGTGGTGAACTCCTTGACTTCCAGGTCCCCTAGGGTAATGGTGCTGGTGAGGGAGTTTACTCTGCTTTGCCTCCGGCTGAATATTTTGTTCAGAGCTAAACACGTTCCAGGGATCAATAATGAGGTGGCAGACGCTTTGTCTCGCCTACAGATGGAGCGTTTTTGGCGGCTTGCTCCGGAGGCCGATCGGCAACCGGTCCGGATGCCGGCGGAGCTGTGGCAGCTTGGGAGGTTGAAGCGTCGCGGGCTATTCAACTGGCAATCGCGCCCAGCACACGGAGAGCATACCGGAGAGCGGTAGGCCAGTTAAGGGTCTTCAGGAAGGCCGCTGGGCTGGCGGGCAGTTGGCCAGTGCCGGTCGAGCACATTATTCAATTTTGTATTTATCAGAGGGGTAGGGGTATGGCAGTTAGGTCCATTCGGGGGCAATTAGCGGCCCTGGCTTTTGCCAGCAAGGCCCGGGGATTGCCTGAGGCCACGGGCGATTTCCGGGTTCAGAAAATGTTGGAAGGATGGGCCAGGGAAAGTTCCGCTCATGTGGACACTCGGGAGCCCATTTCCCCGGCAGTCCTTCGGGGCCTTAGATCGTCTTGGAAGGAGGTGTGTAGTTCGCGTTACGAGGCCATATTTTTCCATGCAGCCGCTTTGATGGCCTTTTTTGGGGCTTTACGGGTGAGTGAACTCGTTGTGCAGTCGAGACGGGATGCCTCAGGTCGGGCTCTGATGGTTAGGGATCTGAGGTTCGTCGATGGCTCAGTTGAGCTTACAATCCGTTGGTCTAAGACGGACCAGAGGCGGAGGGGCATAGTGGTTCGGTTGGGGCCTTGCCAAGAGGTGGACTTGTGCCCGGTTAAGGCCTTGCGGAGCTACCTGAGGGCGCGTGGTGAGGCTGAGGGTTTGTTGTTTTTACACCAGGACGGGGTGCCTTTAACCCGCTTTCAGTTCTGGGCGGTGACCAAGCGCGCTTTGGCTAAATTGGGCTTAAAGGGTGTTAATTTTGGGACCCATTCTTTTCGGATTGGGGCCGCATCCACGGCGGCGGCTATGGGATATTCAGCAACAGCCATTCAGAGGATGGGCAGGTGGAAATCTTCGGCTTATCGTTCTTATGTGCGTCCTTTCCCTCATTTTTGAATGTTACTAATTGATTGTTTCCTAGGTCCTGTGCGCGGTTGCAAGCAGCGGATCCTGATTTGTGGACACAGTTTTGTTTTCTGGGCTGCCCATCAAGCGAGACGGACGTCTGTGGGGTCTCAGCTCGGGTTAAGTGAAAGGGCTGTTGTTGAATGGCAGGGTCGTCGCGGCCTTCGGTGGTTGGGCCTGTTGCCTTTGCTGTTTGGGGGAGGGCTGAAGGAGCCTCCCCATATACTGGTTTTGCATTTAGGGGGCAATGATCTCAGGATGCTGCAAGGAAAGGCCTTGTCTGCGCAGGTGCAGTCAGACTTGCACCTCATCAGGGCGCGCTGGTCTGGGGTGCTGATCATGTGGTCAGCGATGGTTCCCCGCCTCGTATGGAGGGAGGCGGTGAGTCGCCAGGCCATAGAGCGGTCTAGGATGAAGGCTAATCGAGCCATTCAGAAAGCATTGGAGGAGGGGTTGGGCGTCTATTTGCCCCATCCCCGGATCAGGGCCGACTGTCCCGACCTCTACAGAGGTGATGGGGTGCACCTATCTGAGGCGGGCAACCAAATTTTTTTGGAGGATTTGCGGCAGGGGCTTAAGTTGGCCTTAGGCTATCAGTGGGGCGCCAGGGCCTAAGCAGAGGCTTGGCCCTGGCGTTGGCAAGTTTGGGGTCAGTTAAGTGCGGGACGGTGAGCACCCTTGGCGCTTCCCCATAGTGGGAAGAGGGGCCTGCCTGGGGGCCTGGTACTGCTTTGACGGCTGCCAGGGGTAGGGCAGGCTGCCTTTGGAAACCCCCGCTTGTGAGACCTTCCCTCACTGCTATACGGCTGAGGTGGTAGGAGCTTATTAGGGGGGTGACCACGTTGCCTGGCCGGCCGGGTCCACGCCATCCATTGGATGGGTCGCACCCGGGGCTTCGGGGCTTGCCCAGATGAGTCAAGGCGGTGGTCTGTGGGACCCCGTGGCTTGACTTGTACCGCTGTAGGCCCTTGCCGCTGTTATTAGTATTGTATGTATATAGTTAATAAAGTGGCCCTTAGATCCAACTTGGTGTCTGCCTCTTCATTCCGACTAGGGCGGCAATGCGGCACTTACCTGGCTCGCTGCATGCAGCGTTAGCCGGGTGCCGTTAATTGCCGCGCTGGAAGGAGGGAGGCTGCACCAACACCTCCCCTCCCTTCCTTATCTGGGTTGGCTGGGCGGGGCGGGGCAAGAGCCTTAGAGGCTGCGCCGCCCGTGCCCAGCCGCAGTTGCAACAGTTGCTCGGCCCGCCCTCCGCTCCCTATTGGTGTAGGATTAGCTGGCTGCTGTTACAGAGCCAGGTAGGAATTTTTTCCCCTCTTCCGTAATTGGCCAATGGGAGGAGGGGTTTTTCGCCTACCTTGCACCGATGTATGGGAGTGGTGATTGGCTTAGGGTGAGGCCTCTTAGTGCTGTCCTGGCAGGTTTGGGGTCAGTTAAGTGCGGGACGGTGAGCACCCTTGGCGCTTCCCCATAGTGGGAAGAGGGGCCTGCCTGGGGGCCTGGTACTGCTTTGACGGCTGCCAGGGGTAGGGCAGGCTGCCTTTTGAAACCCCCGCTTGTGAGACCTTCCCTCACTGCTATACGGCTGAGGTGGTAGGAGCTTATTAGGGGGGTGACCACGTTGCCTGGCCGGCCGGGTCCGCGCCATCCATTGGATGGGTCGCACCCGGGGCTTCGGGGCTTGCCCAGATGAGTCAAGGCGGTGGTCTGTGGGACCCCGTGGCTTGACTTGTACCGCTGTAGGCCCTTGCCGCTGTTATTAGTATTGTATGTATATAGTTAATAAAGTGGCCCTTAGATCCAACTTGGTGTCTGCCTCTTCATTCCGACTAGGGCGGCAATTCGGTTTTGCATTGTTTGCAGAAAACTAAGAGTGTGGGGGCTCCCCTGACCCCCTTAGTTGGTCAGGCAATGACAGTCTGTTGCGTTGCCTATTTAATCTCCTGCAATAACATCAAGAAGGCAACAGTTTACACTTAAAGCATAATGAATGCTTACCTAACTACAGTCTCTGGACTCTATACTTATTGAGGTTCCAAGTGGTGGTTGAATTACCATATTGTTTTATACTTATCAGTTGATCTGGAAGACTTCTGTATTATATCTGGATGAAGAAATATTGTATTGCTGCTTGTTGCATGTGTTTATACTGTTGCATTCTTTATTGGCGTATTTGTGGTATTTATAGATGGACTGTATGATATTTGTATGATTCCCACCATTGTTTACTTTGACCACTTTAGCACTTTAATTATATGGATGAATTGAGATGTATGTATTGGTAGTGATCGGTTTGGTTTCTGGGAGGCTTTCGTGTTCCATCTGGAGGTTGGCTAACCTAGCACTGCACCCCTGGTGAACATTGCTCAGTTCTTCCCTGTGAAGGTTTTATAGAATCGCTCAGTCTCCCCAAAATAAACACATGACAATATAAAACACCCTTCTTCAGTATATCTTTATTTGGGATTAGATATACTGAACACACACACACACGCCTCTCACACATGGATACCACTAAAGTTTTATGCATTTAGTAATTCCCATCTGAATGGGCTTTTGAACATTATAGCTGAATTTATCATCCCAGTGACAGTCAGAGAAAGATTGCAGCTGCCAAGGAGGTGGAAGTGGGTTCACCGGCATTATACATTTCTATTTATTCCAGTGCTTTGCCTACTCTCTCCAGCACCAAGGAGATAAAGAGATTGAGATTACTGATCCTCAACTCACCTCCCAACTGTTCTTACAAATCTATTACTAGGCTGATGGGCTCGGCGGAATAGGGGAAGAAATAGAACAGAGGGGGAAAGCAATCCGTATTCTCATTTGCATCCACTCCCTTTGGAACGCAGGTAACATCAGCAACTGTTTATAAGGTGTCTGTCTGGGTGAGTTTCCCTGTGTTGTTTAAGCGCTTCCTCCACCCCTGTTGGAATATTCACGCTTGTGCATTTAAATTTCTATTGGGAATCTGTTGCTAGCAAACACCCGGAGGACGGATTTGGGGATAAAGCAGAATAAAAAATGAACAACTGCTTTGTCTCGTATAATTTGGTGCAGCGGTTGGTATCAGTGATAAGCGAATGATACTAATATTTTTTCTTTTGTGTTTGTTTACATTGTTGTCAGTGCAGTTGGTTCTCCTCTTTTAACTGTTGGTCCTGAAGATTTGGTTGCATTGTGTATGCACACCAAATGTGTTTTATACCCAATTTATGTGTCTTTTATAGGTACGACATATGTCATTTATATGTATAATATCCATATATCATGCTGATTTGTTGATGTACACAACACGTTGAATAATGCATACATTTTATGAGAAACATTTGGTGCAAGGAAACAAAAGGGTACAAAAAGAAAGAATTACACATTCAGTTTGCATATGGGAAGAAGCAAATGTTCTTTGATGACTTTTAGCAATAAGCTCTTCCTTTACTTGCTCTGCTGTCCCCTTATATTGCTCTGCTGTTCCTGCTGTTTTCTTTTCCTTCCTTGGGAAAGATTCCCTCTTCTTGCTTTTTGTAGCTACCTTGACTTTGCAGTTTAACCACATTGGCATCTGCTTGGTCTTGACTGTACCACTCCTGATTTGTGACATACTTTCTATTTGAACATCTCTTAGTAAACATTAACCCATGTGACCTCCAATCATCCTTAAGGAATTGGACCCCCTTGATTCTCTTCCAAAGTTCTCTTAATAAAACACTCCATCAACCTTTTCTATACACAGTGCTCAAAGAGGTAAACCCTCAAAGAGAAAGATCATAGTATTTTCTGTGTGTAATATTTTAGGGGTATTCAGTGATGTGACCTGTACTCATACCACCTGCTCCCTAAAGATGTACGCTTTAGGAATGCTTCATTCTCATGGCATTTTGGAGAGAAGGGTAAACCCAGATCTTTGGAGATGTCAGTCCTTTAGAGTGGGCCCTGTGGCCCTGTGTAGCTTCTAGAAATGAGATGAAGTGTTGCAATTTGAATATACACATTTTGATTATCCTCCCCAAGGGATTGAACCTGGGACCTCCTGTATGCCAAGCAGATGCTCTTCCATTGAGCCACAGCCTTTAAGCCGCATTGGTCTCTGTGACTGGTAAGCAGTATGAAGCCTCTGAATTACCCAGACCTGGAATAAATACCAGAATCTTGCTGCATATCAGGCTCCTGTCAACTCAAGCCATGGACCTCAGTGAGTCCAGCAATGTGACCCAGTTGTGGCTGTCCAGGGCCCTACCCTGTGCTGACATCAACAGTTTTATTTGTCATTTATAGTCTGCCTTTCTCACTGAGACTCAAGGCGGATTACAGAGTATGAGGTTAATACAGTCAATATCAGGGACATTTCAATCAACAATGCACCATCTTGTTTTAAATGTGCTGTTTTTAATGAATATGCATTTTTAACAGCATTTTAATTGTATTTTAATGTGTTGTTATTCGCCCCGAGCCCAAACACAAATTTGAAACAAACAAACAAACAAATAAATAATAGGGTATCTAAACGTGAATTTGCAATGACGTAACGTCCACAAAAATCCAATACAGAGTCAAAGAAATGCCAAAGTAAAGCATAAGCAATTCCAAGACTGACATATTAAACAGCATAGAACTACCCAACAGGATCGTACTTAAAGCAACAGATAGTACATAATAGTAAAGAGTCCAGTAGCACCTTAAGACTAATCAATTTTATTATAGTTTAATCTTTTGAGCACTACAACTCTCTTCGTCAGATGCATGACAAAGAGCTGTGGTTCTCAAAAGCTTATGCTACAATAAAGTTGGTTACGGTTAGTTTTAAAGGTGCAACTGGACTCTTTACTATCTTGCAACTACAGACTAACATAGCTAACTCCTCTAGATAGTACACAGTAGCACATCCTTAAAGCAACAGATAGGACATAAGGCAACACTGTGGTGAAGTATATCTCTTTAGAGAAGCATCTCTTGGTGGGGGGGGGGCGGTCACCTCCTTACAATACAGCCCTCCTATCTGAGTAGAAAGCCCTATCAAATAATTCAGTTTTGCATCATTTGCGGTAAACTGGGAGAGTGGAGGCTTCCTGGCTTTGTCCAATTCCTGGGCGGCTACATGACCTGGGAAGCAATTGGCAAAGAAACCCAAACAAAGCTTTGACATTTGCATATCCAATCAATATCCTCTGATGTTAATGGTAAGGTTTATGCCAGGACAAGCGTGCTGACAAGAACAGATTTCATTTGCGTGCAGCCTTCCTGCGAACAACGCAAATGACCTTTTGGTGCGAGCAGCCAATTTTGACACAATCCATTTTAAAATAGACTGCAGGGTTAGGAAGTTTGCAAAATTGTTCCATAAAGGACATCCTTTATTGTCTGCAGTTGAAGGGGCTGCATTCTAAGCAAGGAGATGGAAAAAAGCAAACACAAATCGTTATCAACCCCGAATATTTCAGCAAGCAGAGATAAATGCTCTCCCGCCATCATTTAGGGAGAGCTGTTGACACATCTATATTTATGTTCAGTGTCATGTGGGGGGGTTAGGATCTCATAAAAATAAATATTAGAAAAGTAATCACCTGAGGTTTGACACTTTGAAACGGGTGGTTCAAATTAGTATTCTGCGGCGGTGCTGCCATAATGTGTGTGATCGAATGGCTTTTGTTATTGGAACAAACTGATTTATCACCTTCTGCAAGGTGTAAAAGTAGAATCAAAGCCAGTGTAATAAAATCTTATAGGGCTCAAATATAATTTTATTGGGTTCTTTGTATACTGTAGCATTTTGCGACCAGAAACTGAATGTGAAAATTAGTGTGGTGAATTAGATTGTCCGTCGGTTCATGTGGGTCAGTCAAAAAAGAATGACATCTAGATGACAGTCGGATGAGATAATGTTATTTTGAAGTATGTGGTTCAAAAAAGAAAAAGGAGAAGGAAGGAAGAACCTCAGTGCATCAGGGTTTATGGTAAATGATGATGTATGCCAGTTTGCATGTGAATATTCTCATGTGCTTTTCATTTAGAGTTGTATGGAAATCACAAAAGGTCCTAGAGAAATATCAGCTACTGTCAATTAAAAATCAGTTTGAGAGAAAGATTGGGGGGGGGGACAGCAGCCAGCCCTAACCTAAATTAATGTTTTGCTTTAAATTTCAATTAAATGGTTTCTAAGTTGCAAGGAAAAATTGGAATTCTTTGTTTCTGCAGAAGGGATAAGAAAAGGTCCTTGACTGGATTATCAGTGCATGGTAGGACAAGTGAATCACCTCTCCATGCAGACAGGAAATAAAACCGCACCCTCCGGAGTGTGCACAGCATGCTTACCTGGGAGCCGCCATTTGCCCTCCTGCACAGAGGGAGAGAGGCTGCATCATTCCCGGGCATCCCGGCAGTTTCAGGGGGCGAGGCCTGGACCTATATTAGCCAGCTCCGCCTCTCCTCCTTCAGCAGTTGCCCAGAAAGCTCGAGCCACCCGGCTCGGCCCTTCTTTTCTGGCAGTACAGGATTAGCTGTTCGCTGTTTTCACAGGGCCAGGTAGGAATTTTTTCGCCACTTTTCCTGATTGGCTCCATGGGGAGGGGTTGTTTTTCACCTTCCTTGCACTGCTATTTAGTGAGTTTTTTTCTGGGGTTTAATGGTAGTGTTAAGGTCCATGGCAGGTTAGTTTTGGGTAGGCAGAGTGGGCCGGTGAACACCCGGTGGCACCTCCTCATTGGTGGGGAATGGGGGTCTGTCTGGGATCGGCTGGCAGGCTGTAAGGCTGCCAGCTGAGAGGGCAGACTGCCCGTGGGACCCCCTGTACAAGTCCTTCCTTCGGGCTTCACGGCTGGGTGTGTGTGGAGCTTTAAGGGGGGGACCATTTGCCTGGCCAGCCGGGTTACAGCCATGTGCTTGGATGGCTCGCACCTGGGGCTGTGGCTGCTCGCCCAGGCAGGTTGAGGAGGAGGTCCAGTAGACCCCTTGGCTTGACCTGTACCGCTAGTTATACCTCTTGCTGTTCTTAAGTTACTGTTGGTCAATAAATGGCCCTGTTTTTTCACTCGAGCCGTGTGTCCGTCTCTTCATTCCAAATGGGGGGGGGGCAAATTCTCCTTGTTAATTGTACAGAAGGGAAGACTGTACAGAAGTTGATCTGATCAGGAGCTTTCTTTGCATGAACAAGAAAGAGTTTGATTGAGGTTAGTTGGCCTGGTGATTGTGTTCACATTCAAGTTGTCGGCATCCCTAGAGGGGAGGTGTGAGTTGCACGTTCCACTCCATGCTTCCAGCATAACGTGTACATCTTTCATATGCTCTCAGTGTGGGTACACTCCATGCACTTCCTTGAGGAAGAGATGCAGTAGTTCCTTCTTCCCCAAAGCCATTGGACCCTTCGAGTTTATTTATTTATTCGTTTGCTTGCCAGCTGAAACATTTATAACTCATTTATCATATTCCCAAAGCTCAAGGCAGCTTACACCAATAAACAATAAAATAGGAATCCTAGGTTATGCTGTTTGCAAGTATTCTCAAATATATTCAGCCAAACGTACTAATCTACAGCAGCTGCAGTATATAGTAAAACAAATCCGTAAAACAAATCAATCCCAAGCAAATCGATTTCAGGCTCTCAAACAAAAGTCCTTTCAAATAGTATAGCTCCGCAAACCTTCCTGGAAGACACGAGGCTATTTGAGGAGTGTCTGGGAAATGATTGGGACCCACAGTGAAGAAAAGTTCACAAGTGGGTCACAGTGGTACATACTAGCTGCTCTATAAGGAGAAACTTCTCTGAGGAGGAGGCCACCATGGGTTCACTAGGAAGAGGCGGTCCTTCAGCTATGTGGGTCATGGGAGGCTATAGATGTAAGAGCTAGCGCTTAGAATTGATCCCAGAAATGTACTGGTAGCCAATGTAGTTGTTTTAATATTGGTGTAATATGTATGTAACAACTAGTCCATGTCAAGCCAACGGGATGCTGAATTTTGAGTCAATTTCAGCTTCCCAGTTATCTTCCAATAACTGTTATAATAATCAAAACACATACTATATGGGACTTCTGTTGAAGACAACAGGGAAGTTCAATTGACTGTAATGCAGCATCCCATCTGCTTAACAAGAGTTAGTTGTTATATAACAACAAAAACAGTAATGATAACAGTGTGCTTATATACTACCATTCTCAACAGATCAGTGCCACACTCAGAGCGGTGAACAAGATCTGTGTTGTTATTATCCCCTCAACAGAGCTGGGGAGCTCAGGAGGCTCACCCAAGACCACCTGTTGAGCTCATGGTAATAGTGAGAGTCAAACCAGCAGAGTGCTGATTCACAACCCAACCATTTAATCATTATGCTACATATTAACAATTATGTACATATTACACCAATATTAAAACAATGACATTGGTAGTCCAGGCTCTGACCTGGATGGTTCCAGGTTAGCCTGATCTTGTAAATGAAGCAGGGTCTGCCCTGATTAGTACTTGTATGGAAAACCACCAAGAAAGTCCAGGGTTGCTGTGCAATGGCAAACCACCTCTGATTGTCTCTTGCCTTGAAAACCCCTTGATGGGGTCTCTGTAAGTTGATTGTGACTTGATGGAACCTTACACATACGCGTGCAGACACACACACACACTAATCCAGTCTACAGGTTACTAAAATATGAGTCAGCTGAGTCCAGAAAATGAAAATTTAGATAGTGCTCCTAGAAACTGCTCCTGCTTGTTGCTTCTTTAGCAAGACTGAGCTCAGAGACATCCTGAGTCTCTTCCCTTGATCAGCCGAAGCCAGCAAACCCATCTAATGCACCAAAATCAATCCCGTCCGGGACAACAGCTTCCTCATTTGTCACCACATCCTCCTCATTTGGATTCATTTTCAGCTTGCTCCCCATTATCCAGTGGCCACAAGATTCCAACACTACTCTAGGATCAAAGCAGCTGCTTCCAGGGGCTTAGCTCACGATAGGAACAGCATGGCGTCACCATCATTTTCATGATACCCAAATCCAAAACTCCAGAAGAGTTTATTCAGTGGCTGAACATAGATGCTAAAAGCCAGCAAAGGGGATATTCCTAAATCTGTTGTAACATCATCAGGGAGACCTGCAAGATAACAGTCTATCACACTGTTGTGGGCTGCTCCAGTATCAAGGTCAGAGTCCATTCCAGAGTCCAGATAGCCAGGTCAGGCAGTCCAAAGATCAGCTAACAGCAAGTCCCAAGGGCTAGGCAAGGCACGGTCCAAAGGTCACAATAGTAAGGCAAGAGGAAGGCCAGGTTCAGTGGGGTGGTTGCAGCAGGAACAGGATTCCGACATGTTGCTTCCATGCCTCCTGGTCTTCTGTGGCTGGGTTTTATAGACAGGCTGGGCTGGCAGCCAGCTGCTGGGGAGCTATCCTGTGCTTACTTCCTCATCACTCTCAACGAGCAGCTGGCATCTGGCCCGGAGGCGTGCACTTTGCCACCTCTCCTGCAGCTCCACTCGTCGCTTTTGCCTACGGCGCTCTCTGGGTGAAGCTGGAGGTTTGGGTGTCCTTGACTGTGCTTCACCAGTGGTGTTGGAACTGGAGGGCAGCGGTGCTGCTGGCTCAGCTGCTGACTGAGGGCTTTGGGTAACTGCTGGCTGGGCTTCACCAGTGGTGTTGGGGCTGAAGGGTGTTGGGGCTTCTGGCTCAACTGCTGGCCATGGACTCTGATCTGCCAGCCGCTGTTCCTCCTGATTGCTGGCTTCTGCTGTATCGAAGCTGGCTTGGCCGGTTACACAAGGCTCCTCTTCTCCCGAGGAGTCCTCACTTTCACTGAGCCCCACGACACACACTGAAAGCAAGTGAGAATGCTAATCAGGGTTAATAATAATAATAACACTCGATTTATATACCACCTTTCAGGACGACTTAACACCCACTCAGAGCAGTTTACAAAGTATGTTGTTATTATCGAAGGCTTTCGATGTTGTTATTATCCCCACAACAACAAACACCCTGTGAGGTGGGTGGGGCTGAGAAAGCTCCAAGAAGTTGTGACTGACCCAAGGTCACCCAGCTGGCTTCAAGTGGAGAGGTGGAGAATCAAACCCAGTTCTCCAGATTAGAGCCCCACTACACCACTACACCAAACTGGCTGTATAGTCATATTTCTTCCCATCTATCTCAAGATACAGGTCGTCAGTATTTCTGGACCCAGATCCAGATGGAGAGCTAGGCTGTTTCCAAATGCCCTTGAAGGGACGGTCCCCTCATAGAATGCTGGTGACGTCTCTGTTTACGAAACGTTTTACAAAACCACGGAAAGTGCAGTCCCAGAAAAGGCGCCAAAAAAAGAAAGCCAAACGGCCCGCAACCATGTTGCAAATGGAGATGTCTGGATTCCTGGGGAAATGTAGCCAGCATTCAGTGAGTGAGCCGCTTTAAAGGCATGTGGAAATGGCACTGGAGAGAAACGTGACCATGTTTTGCTTAAAATACTGTGTTAGGTGCCAGATACATAACGATACCATATAACGATTTTTTAAAAATTAAGTCCGTTTGAATCTGCTGAATGACAAATTCTACACTGTAAATCAGACTCCTCATTTCACGGCATGATTTGGTTCTTGTAGTAATCTGCATTCACTGCCCCCTGTTAAAAGCGGTCAAGTAGTGAAATGAAATCACCCAATAAACCCTACCAATTGGCCCAAGGCTCAGATTTATTCATTTCTCAAATGAAACAAAGCTCTACTGAAAATCAAGGCCTTCCATCTCTCCTTCATTTTCCTTTGACTTAGATCTGATTCATACTCTTACCAGTTAGATATGCCGATCCGTTCAGTAGAAGAGTTGTGTACCACCTCACCTCTACCATGGGCAAAACATCCTGCGAGGTGATTTATTTGGGAAACTTGTATACCCCACCAGTTTTGTATTTTCCAACAGACTGGACCCAAGGCAAATGACATTCCACATGTCTCTCATTTGTGAGATTCTTCTCTCCCGAAAAAGGTAAGTTTGTACAAATCAGGTTACCTTGTGTGATATGCATGCAAAGGGGTAGTGGGTGCCAGTACTTCATCACACAGATTTTAACATTGGCAAGATTGTCAACTGGCTAATTTTCTACTAGCAGGACCATTTTCCCCGAGATGGGGGTGGCTAGATCGGGTTTGTTTCAGTCTTTATATAATGGAAAGAACCGGAGAAAGATGTATTGTCGAAGGCTTTCACGGCCGGAGAACGATGGTTGTTGGGGGTTTTCCGGGCTGTATTGCCGTGGTCTTGGCCCTACAATGCCAAGACCACGGCAATACAGCCCGGAAAACCCCCAACAACAACCGGAGAAAGCCTTATTTTAAGGCAAAGGGATTTGCCGTGTTGCACTTCGGAGACGTCCACAACGCTAGGCTTGGAGCCAATTTCAATTTTCAGTTTCATCTTATGCTTTTTTGAGAAGTAGTTATCATATTTGCTTCCCTTACCTTCCTGATATCTTTTCAGGGTGAAAAGAATACAGAGACAAACAGAGACGGAAAAATAGTAGCGTACCAACCTGAGTTGAATTAGCATTTTGCATTAGCTCTGTTTCTGGTCTTGACCATGCAAGGTTTGATCCTGCACATGGGCTCCATCCCTTTACCTAGGTTTGCCAACCTGCCAGCGGGGCCTGGAGATCTCCCAGAATTATACATGATCTCCTTCCTGGTGACAGAGATTTTATTTAGGTTATTTGTAGTCCACCTTTCTCACTGAGACTCGAGACGGATTACAAAGTGTGAGTCAGCAAAGTCAATTTCAAAGAAATTTCAGTAAACAATGTAATAAGGTTTATCGGTGCAATTTGCAAAGATTTAAAACTAGTAAGAATCCAATATAGAGTTGAGAAATGCTAAAACAGAGCATAAGAAATTCTAAGATTAACATATTAAACAACATAGAAACTATTCAGTATGGTCATACTTACAGCAACAGACAGATGGCTGCTTTGGAGGGTGGACTTTATGGCATTATTACTTGCTGAGCTCCCTCCCCTCCCCAAATCCTGCCCTCCTCAGGGTCCACCCTCCGAAACACCCCCCCCCCCAATCCAGAGCTGGCAACCCTACCTGGACCCCCTGGAAACTGGTGGGAGGTGGGGAGGACTTAACAGGTGCTGTGGGTGCTCGCTGGCAATATCATCACATTGCTGGTGGTGCATTGACATCATTTCTGGAAGTGATATCATCACGTCACTGGGCTTGCCAGAACAGCTCTGGTATTTGGGCCAAACGCCATGATTTTTCCCCAAATACCAGGTTTTTGCCCTGTGATGTGATGACATTACTTCTGGCCATGCTGTCCAGCTCCTATCCAGTTTCCCACTCTTTTCCCTCACCAGCCAGCTGAGCAGCAGTGGGAAGCCCCAACTAGAGGCAAGGAACCCTAGAAACCACTGAACTCTATTTAGAATCATAGAATCACAGAGTTGGAAGGGACCTACAGGGTCATCTAGTCTAGCCCCCTGCACAATGCAGGAAATTCACAACTACCTCCCACTCACACCCCCATTGACCCCTGCTCCATGCCCAGAAGGTGACAAAAACTCTCCAGTATCCCTGGCCAAATCTTACCCCAAAGTGGCAATCGGCATTACCCCTGGCATGTAAGAAAAGGCCATGAGAACTAAGCACTGGTGTGACCCTTCCTGCCCTCCTTCACGTGATCTGCCCAGGTACACAGAATCAGCATTGCTATCAGATGGACACCTAGTCTCTGCTTAAAAACCTTCAGAGGAGGAGAGCCCACCACCTCCCGAGGAAGCCTGTTCCACTGAGGGACCGCTCTAACTTGACACCACTGGTTTTATTCTTGTGTTGTTGGACCCAGCTTCACCCCACCCTCCTGTTCCCTGCCCTTTTTAACCATGTTGGCCGTGTACTATTTCTCCCAGTTCATTTAATTTTTATCATTGATCCCCTTCCCTTTTTTAACACACCATTGCTGGTGTGTTCTTGCTGAAAGCTTCCTCGTACCTATTCAAAGCATTTCAGCTGTGATTTTGCTACTCTTTCCATTCGGCAGAAGTCAAGCAATTTTGTGGTCTCAAATGAAGACTGAATGACCTTTCTGCTAGGGAAAATGGGCAAATGGCTCATCCCTAGATAATACGCTTCCTTATCGGAACCATCAGCTGCGGTGCACTTTATCTGCGTGAACAATTGCGAGCATTGCATTAGCCTTTTAATGAACAAAGTCTCCCGTTAAAGGCTCCGCTCTAATTCCATGTCATTTATGGTTTGATTTATTGATGGATGCCACAGAGCAGTTACCCAGGAGAATAAGCACATTTTTCAGAAGTCGCTATGCCACGGTTTAATAGGTCATGGAGCTAAATAGAAGACTCTGGCACTGGAAGGGCAAGGGTAAGCATTCATAGGAAGCCAAAAAGTCATGGAACTTAAGAAAGACCTGGTAAGGATCAAAGAGCTCAGAACAGCTCCTTAACGTTCCTAGGAGGGTCTCTCACACCGGTAGCTTCTCTAATGGCAGTGAACATTTTGTCCTTCCTTGCTTGGAACTGAGAATCAGTTTGTTGTAGTGGTGAGTCTAGGAACTGGGAGATGCAAGTTCGAATCCTTCTTGGCCATATGACCTTGGGGCAATGACTGCTTTTCTGCCCTGCCTACCTCATGGGATTGTTGTGAGTATCAAGCAGAGAAGGAAAAGGTGACCCATGCATGGTGCTCTGTATGAGCCCAGCCAGATGTTCCTCTGACACTGAGGGATTTTTGTATTCTTGGTGTTTTGGACGGCAATCAGTGGGAGGGCTTCTAGTGTCCCTTCCCCACTGGCAGACCTCCTGAGGACACCTGATTTTTTGGCTGCTGTGTGACACAGAGTGTTGGACTGGATGAGCCATTGGCCTGATCCGACATGGCTTCCCTTATGTTCTTAGGGATCCCATAACACAGCCTCCTTGGCAAACCTCAGAGAATAAACAGACCCACACGGTCTTTCAGGTATCTTGCTTATTCTTGGAGCTATGAAAACAGGGATCTGTCAAGCATCTGGTAAACCACAATCACGGGTTGGTGGGTCATGTTTAGTTTTGTGCATCACAAGTTGTGCAGTACTAGAATACTTCCTAATAGCTTTCCTTGTTAGCAGTCAGACCTGCTCCCATAATATTAGAAGGCTTGTGATTATAGATATGCCTTAAGTCCCTTCTCTGCATGTACATCAAGCACGAAAACTACTGCTCAAACAGCAGAAAACATGGAAGCTGCTGCCCAAGCAGGCAGACACTTAGAAGCCAGATCCCAGCTAGGAGATGGAGTGTGCAAACCTGGGGAATGACAGGAGAGGCCAGTTCACCCCCTCCCATGTTCCAGAGGCGTGCTAAGGATCCTGATACAATAGGGCCGAACTGAGTTTCCTGAATTAATCAACACAACATACCCTATTGATCTCACCATAACCTCTTTCCTATTCTTAAGTGATTCCAATAACTGATAGCCTCACCCGTCCACTTCACGGGTCATCAATCACAATTAATAACTTTAGTGCCACCCGGGAAGACCTAATCAAAACTTCCTAGTTTATTGCTACATGCCAGAGATGGTTTACCAAAAAGCAAAATAAAAGGGCTAACCAATGAAGAAATATAAATGCATTTCAATTGAATTTTGTCACGGAATAAAGTGCATAAGAGTGCAAATTGCTATAGAGACATACAGTCAAAATTTACGTCAAAATTTACAGTGTAGCAGGAACAGCGGCAACCAACAGTAGCAGCATAGGGAAACAGTCAAGAAATTCACACAAGGGCTCAACCACGAAAGCCCAATGGTGCAACAATGAGAAGTACATGTATACAAAAATATCTCGAAACCATTTTTCTTATCAAACTCTTATAATTACAGGGGCAGACAGGCAAGAAAAGGGGAACACAAGAACCCTCCCCCCTCCCCCCGACTCAACAAGATGCCAGCAAAGAGCTTGTTTCGAACTCTCTTCCTCAGAAGTTGTGATTACAATTACACCTGAAATGCAACACGCCACCATGAAGGTGGAAAGGTCAGCACCTCACAGGGCACAGCCGCTGGTTTACCGGCTTACTGTCTCACTTCGAAGGCAGTTCGCCCGCTCTTTGTCTCTGCCCGGAGACAACTTCTCAATCCTTTGCTACACCCCAGGAACAACCAGTCAAGCTTTTGTTTTTGGAGTAGAAGATGCATTCTTGCCCATGGTATAAAATAGACTGCCCCTCTGCCCCAAACTGTGTGCATGCTTTGGATCCAGCATCCACGCTTGAACCTCCATTTGAGCCCTTCTTCTTTGAAGCATTAGCTGCTCAATGCTCCTCCTCTCTCTCAGTCACCTGGGCCGATTCCAGACGGCCCTCCCTGTCCCAAAACGTTGTGCATCATGCGGAAAATGCAAAATACTGCATTTTCTCGCACGAGTTTTGCGCGACGTCGCACAAAACTCGCGCGAGAAAACGCGATATTTTGCATTTTCCGCGCGACGACGCGTGACGTTTCGGGATGGGGAGGGCCGTCTGGAATCGGCCCTGGATGGTAAATATTGCCCAACCTTTACTCTCTTTCCTAATTAGCCCTGAATGTGTGTTGTGGTGTGTGTGTGTTGTGTGTTTTTGATCCTTGTTGCTCTCAATAAAAAAATCCCTGTTGAAATATCTGTCTGGTTGTTGAACGGTGTTCTTTAGCTGGGACAATCCTCATATACATCCCTCAGTTACCCCTTCTCTTTGCTGATAATTCCCCCCAACTCACAAGAAGACTTTCTTTTTGGGTAACATCCTATGGAATGGGTTGTGTTTCTTAACCATTTGGACCAATTCATTGTATCTCAAGACTATTTTTTTTCTGTTGTAAGGATTATTTTTCTTCTATCTTTCTAGCCTGTTTCTGTCATTTTGATTTGTACATATATGAAAAACATCATGAGAGAGAGAGAGAGATACTGTAGTCAAATATACTTTGCCAGACAACAAAGAGATTCTCATGTCACTTTCTTGGATTCTACAAGGTGACACCAGCGAGCATTCAATCACCCAAAAGAGGCCATTTGCAAGCTGCTACCTGCCATTTTTATTAGTGCACCACACCGTACGTTGTTAGTTTATGATGCCCTACAAAATGAAATATCAAAATCCTCACTTCACACACAAAAACGCACCCAGAAGGAAAGCGGCTTTTAATTATATTCTCTAGTTAGGGAGCTTGAGGAGATGGGCAGGCAGCTAACAAGGTAAGTATAGCATGACAAGCAAGGAATGACATCGAAAACCCCCCTGGAAAGGCCTTTCTAAAAAAGGAGAGAAAAAAGGTTAAGATGGATGTCTAACAAGCAATATGTGTAAGCAGAGCAGTCCGAATTAACCGTAATAATCGATTTATATACCGCCCTTCCGGACAACTTAATGCCACACTCGGAACGGTTTACAAAGTGTGTTATTATTATTCTCCCGACAATCACCCTGTGAGGTAGGTACGGCTGAGAGAGCTCTGAGAGAGCTGTGACTGACCCAAGGAGTGGGAAATCAAACCTAGTTCTCCAGATTAGAGTCCTGTCGCTCTTAACCACTACTCCAGACTGGCACTCTATCTATTCTAAAAATGCGATCTGTTCCAATAAACACTATTATAGCTGTATTTTCTGGGAAATCCCAGGGAAGAAGATTGTGTCCATCTTCCCATCCACCATATTTTATCCTTCCATTAAATATCTCATGACATCATATGCAGTTCTTCCCTCCCTGTTAGGTCCTGACAACAACCCTGTGAGGTTGGTATGCTCCACCATCCCCTTCAGCTAACAGGTCAGTGAAACTCTGATGAGATTTATCTGTAAGAGCACATCCTCAGGGATACTTATATTTTCTTTTAAACTCTTTTTCTGAACTTGTTTGGATCGCTCATATCAGGGGCCATCCTGCAACATTGATTGCCGGTAGATCTCAAGAGGAGCAGAAGGAAGTATGCCTTCACACAGTATAACTTGCTGACATGAGATGTGGCTATGGCCCTTGGCCTGGTTGTATTCAAAAGGGGGTTGGACAAGTTTATGGAGGAGATTGTATTCCCTGCCATGAGCCAGCTGATATCTGAATGGAACTTCCAGGTTTGGAGGCAGTGTTCCCGTGGATGCCAGATACGGGAAAGCAGATATTAGATAGTAGCTTTTTCCTGACGGCCCTGAATGTGGGCTTCCCTATGGCAAATTACTAGCCACAGTTGGAAATAGGATACTGGGCTAGAAGGAGCATTGGTCTAATCCAGCAGGGATGTTCTTACATTCTAGTGTTTAATGACACTCGAGTTCCTAATACATTGGTTTTAATTTGAAGGAAAGGTAATTCAGAACTCCGCAACCCGGTAGAAATTTGGATGAATATTTCAAAAGCATATTTAATCCTGTCCAATCAGAGAACAAGCAATAGGTAGACTAGGCTTACAACTAGAGATGGGCACAAACAGCAACACGAGCAAAAAAAAGTCATGAAAAGCCCAATCTGCTGTTCGCGAACAAGCAGTTCATGAGGACCCATTCTAAACAAACAGGGGGTTGTTGCAAGCCTCATTCATTGCTGTTGCTGTTTGTCAAGCCAGAAAATCTGGCACCTGCAATCAATTCCCTTGGCAACTTAGGCAGGGATTGTCTGAACTCTGTTTGAACTCCTGCTGTTGCCCTCGAAACCCCAATCTAAGCCCAATTATCTTAATAGGCAGATCTTCCTTTCAAGTGTGGAGCTCCAAATTTGTTACAACAAAGGAGCAAAGAGCAGGGGGGAGGAGGGCTCCCAGCTCTGACTTTGCAGACAGTGGAGAGAGACAGCTGCTGTTGACATTTTGATAGAGAGTGCATTGGAGCTTGAATTTTCTTTGTATGTGGTGGGATAGGGATCTACCCCTTCAAGTTCCAGGGCTGCTGCCAAGCTATTATTTATTATTGGTACCTTTCCTGCTGCCTGCTCAGGTAAGATTTCTGGGAGTGGTACAGTAGGGATCTACCTCTTCAAGTTCCAGGGCTGCTGCCAGGCTTTGGGGCCAAGCTATTATTTATTATTGGTACCTTTCCTGGTGCCTGCTCAGGTCAGGTTTCTGGGAGTGGTATAGTAGGGATCTTGACTTGGATGATGGCTGGAGGAGAGCCTGCTGGCCCCCACGAACAGCCAACCATGAACATGTTCGTGAACAGGGCCATGTTTGTGGTTGTTCATGAGTCCCTGTTCGTGGATGGCAATGAACAACGAACATCATGTTCATTTTTTTTTCTGTTTGTGCCCATCTCTACTTACAACCCATGTAGTATAAAGGTTAGGGTCCTAGACTGAGGTCTAGGAGATCCAGGTTCAAATCCCTACCCACTCATGGAGCTCATTGGGTGTTCTTAGGCTGGTCACTGTCTCTCTCTCAGACTATTTTTTGAAGGAAGAAACGGTATTAAAATATAATAATAAATAAATACATCAGACACTAGGGAGCCAGCCATATGAAATGACATCACTAAGGGCAAATGAAGTCAATTGAAGGAAAAAAGTAAGAGAGGGTAATAAAAAACACGCCATGATGAAAAATGGTTCGGTATTACTTTCTGTTCCTGAAAATTGGTAAATAGATTAGGCTCAGCTGTTCTACTCAATATTGTTTTTCTCCTCTAAATGCAAATTCATTCCTTTGTTTGTTTTGTTTAAAATCCTGGACCAGTTTGTGCTTAGACTGCAAACACCTACCCTCTAATGTTCTCTTTTTTTGCCCATTAGATGAAAGGCATTTGATTAGTACAAAGAAATGCACCCTCTGAAAGATGTTGGAAAATAGGTATTCAGTGAATTTGACAGTAGGCATAGCGTGTCTCAAGATAAATTGCTCACAAATTCCCCCGTAGTTAAATATGGCTGTTTATTTATGTAACAAACAAATATGGCACATGATAAGTCAAGGAGATGGGCAATTAATTTCTGTCTATCTCAAAAAAAGAAAAAGAACCTGAATTAACGTTTGGGAATTTTCATCGTTCTTAAAATACAATATATATATATATATATATATAATTTTGAAAAACAAAATACAGAAAGAGAAAAGCAATTACATAACAAAGTTTTATAAATCAGAGATTTATCATATATCACAGAACATATGAACCACAAAGTATTTCTCCCCACCATTTCCTTATTTACTTATATTAAAATACATTTATATTCAACATTTTAAATTACTAATTTAATAACTAATCCATTTTACTGATAATTGTTTTTCTGATCATTCTTCTTAGTTCTTGGCCATTTAATGGCACGATTTCTGATGTCATTGTGCCATTAAAGGGGATCATGCCAGGAAATCATGCTAGGAAGGCACTTTGTGTTGTGAGTTTCGTGAAATCTTCTGGAGGCTTATGGGTGTGTGTGAAAACGGCCCTTCTTAATTTTCTACTAATCAAAAAAAGCTTTTATTGTATAAGGAATAGTGTTTGAATGTTTATTTATAATATTTTTATTGTTTTAAAACTGTATGTTACAAATTGTATGCTGTTACACCACCCTGAGCCCGTCTGATGAGGAGGGTGGTCTAGAAATGCAATAAATAAAATAAAATAAAGTTTGGACTCTCAAACCAACGGCTGGGTGCCTTTGGCATTTAATCTATTTTTTCCCTAGAACTTCTGGGTAGCAAAGCAAAACAACCATATTTGGATTCAAAGGCTTGACTTGAGTACTAAAATGGCCTTCAAATAGGTGTATGTCCCTTTTTTTAAAAAAAACTGGTGCCTTTAAGATTATTTTACTTAGGCTCTAGACAAACGTTTGGGTGGCTGTGAGCAATGGCGTTGCTGATGTTTGCAGTTTGGGTGAGGTTGCAGTGATGGGATAAAAATGACCTTCATAGTGATGCTCTAGGGATTTCTCTACGTCTCTGTGGTCTTTACCATGGAAAGTAGAGACATTCTTGGAGTGTCATCAGGAAGTGATGTCACATCCTCCTCAAACTCCACCACTCTCAAAATATCCCAGCATTTGCCTAGGCAGTGATTGCAATCCTACTTCAGCCCCTTCCAGAGTCCATTGTGAACCCATTGTAATTCCTGTTAAATTTAGGCCAGTTAAATTTCATTCCAGTTAAGTTTGGGCCCGGCTAATCCCAGTCTCACTGCCAGGCAGACTTGTCCACATCTTTTTTACCCTAGCCAATTTACCTGTGTGAAAATGAAAAGTGGAAGTGGGAAAGGATCGTTGGCAATAACTTTAGAATAGCCTCCTATCACACTTGATAAAAAAGCTAATCCTGGCCGTTCTCCTTCAAGCTAAATCTAACAGAAGTCTACGTTTCACATTCCAAATAAAAGGAAATATTTCCAAAACCTGTTAAAAATCTACTGTTAATCTCTCCTTGGTTATGGCCTCAGTTTCTTGCAGTCTTGAAGTGAGAACACCCAAAACTTGAAGTAGAACAGCCTGAGACCAATTAGATGGGGAAGGTTTGGCCAAATAATTTGTTTTCTTGTTCTCTTTGGCTACGCATAATTAAACTCCACGTTTGTTTGGGAAGCAGCAGCACTTCTCTTCCCTGCTGGGGGGTGGACCTGAGAGATGTTCCCTTAGCAGATGGGTGTCTTCGGGAGGCCACAAGGAATCTTTTTGCATGCTGTTTTGGAGCTGGTGTACAGAGAATTATATGAAAGGAAACTAGGCAAGGAGTAAATTCAGGGTGGAGAAAAGGAGGGTTTATGGGGAAATGGAGAGTACACCAATAAAAAAAGCCACACCATGAAAAAGAAACATAATTATGCATGGAAGGAAAATGCACACAGAAAGAAGACTATTCAAAGATCAAAAATCAGCTGGGGCCCCACAGGATTCAACCAGTACTCTGACGCAAAACACACTAATAATGAGTTTCAGTTTATTTAGAGTTTCTATTCTACGAAAAGTGATCTGTGTTTGACTTTGAGACACGCCTCATATTTGCTTGTGAGGACAAGCTGTCACTCAAAACTTTAATAAAACAACCTGTCCTCTCAACTTAATGATAGAAATTAAGCTTGATTGAGTGGGCCATTGCCTCTGAGAAAGAAGATGTAACTACTCTCCAGATAAAGGCCTGGACTGAAGAAAATTTATGACGAAGTGACACACAGGGCTTTAGATGGGAAAATGGGCTCTAGTCCAGAATGTGGTTCATGTTCTGTCCTGGGAGACCTTACAGGCAAGTGACCACTTATGGGTGAAGACCTGGAAGTGATGTCACTGTTATGAACAACACTCTAGGAATCTCCCCATCTCTATGGTAAATTGGGAGAATTCCTAGATTGTTGCTTGGCAGGCTGATGTCATTTCTGCCCCCACCCACCATTATTTCCTCTGTTGCTTTGAGTGCTGGTGAGGCCAGGAATATGGTCGGCAACCTGGCTTCCTTAGTATATTTGAGTTGCACTGTAGAGCAGTGTTGGTGCGTAAATGCCATGCACGTAAAATGTCAAAGTTTCTATCCTGATGCCTCTAGTTAAACCTTCCCAGGCCCCTATACCCTCCTGGTAGAAGTGGGGGGACCTGATCCTTACCTCATACCTTCGGCATGTGTGTCTTCACCTGTGTGCATTCTGTGTGCACTTGCATGATAACATCACTTCCGGAGGTGATATCACGCTGGCCATGGGTGCACTCACATGCTCTCACAAGGGGGCCTAGAATTGGTGCCAAATGAAGCACAAGAGCATACCCATAGGAAGAGCAACAACATCACTTCTGGAGCATGCTGCATGTACTCCTGGGGTACCTATGGGTAGCAGGCGATCTCTGGGCAGCCCCAAACCCCATTCGCTGCCACAGGTGGGCATCTGGGATCCCTTCTGGTAGAGGTTGGAGAAATCTTGCTTGAAATCCAACAGAGCCACTGCTGGTCAGAATAGACACAATAGTGGGTTGGATGGACCAATTACTTCACCCAATATATGGCAACTTCATATACTAACACAGTGGTATAGATGTTTCCTTCCCTTCTTTGGTAATGTCACGACTGGGCCTACAGAAGATGTTGGGCACCAAGCTGGTTATTATCCATCCATATGGTTCCAAATATATTTTTTCATTGAGGATATCAAACTCTCAGGATCAGCAAAGCAGGCAAAGTGTGTGTGTTGGGGGGGGGGGGTGAAGTTGAGGAGGAATCAGGAGAAATTCCCTCTGTCTTTTCATAAAACTGAAACATCCTTAAGTCTTTAGATCTGTGTGGTTCAATGCAGGCCACTGGTTCTACATATTGGTTTGCCAGGCATTCTCTTATTTTGGAACATTTCAGCCCTCCTGGCCGGCAGCACCACAGCATGAATGGGGGTCATGTTTGCAGCCCCGGAAGAAGGAAAGGCAGCTGGACTTTTCCCAGGCATCCCGGGGCTTTACTGGGTGGGCGGAGCCAAAGGCATATAAGCCTGCTCCACCCCTCCCTAGCATGCAGTTGTCTTTGTTGCTTGGCCCAGCCACCTCCCCTATAGCAGTGCAGAATTAGTCGGTTGCTGTTTATCAGGGCTAGGTAGGTACTTTTTTCCTCTCTCAATTGGCATAAAGAGAGGTGTTTTTTTTGCTTACCTTGTACTTTGGGGTGAAGTCATGGTAATTGGTACAGTGGAGCCATAAATAGTTTGGCCACTGGCAGGTTAGGATGGGAAAATGAGTGGGCCGGTGACCCCCTTGACATCACCCCATTGGTGGGGAATTGGGGTCTGTCAGGAGCGACTGGTAGGCTGTACAGCTGCCAGTTGTGAGGGCAGACTGTACAAGTAAGGCCCTTCTGCTTTACGGCAAGGTACTGCAGGCTTGGAGGGGGGCACCATTTGCCTAGCTGCTGGGTACAGCCATGTGTTGTATGAATCCGCCCTGGGGCAGTGGGGACACATTCAGACAGGTCAAGGTGGAAGTCGTGGGTGACCCCAGGCTTGACCTGTGCCACTAGTTAGTTAGATCCCTTGCCGTATTGACAGTTTATGTTGTAATCAATAAAGTGGCCCAATTTTATATCCAAGCTTTGTGTCTGCCTTTTATTTTGACTAGGTTGTGTGTGTGGAATCCAATAAACAGTGAAACCAAAGAGTTTTAATAAGCAGAACTGGAAATGAATTTGGAATTTCTAATCAAGAGGAAAAGCTGCAAAAATTCCAAGGGAAGTTAAAGAAACCTCAGTGAGGATAATGAAATTTCTTGAAGCAATTCTGCACACCTCTAGATTTCCATATAAAATATAATTTATGAGTGACTTTGGGGACTCCTACTTGGCAAAATAGTAAGGGGAATTTTAAGGGAAGTTGGCAGAATTTTAACAATGCTGCTGAATTTTATGAAAACACTGTTTTGATTCAGAAATCACAAGTTCTGACATAGGTTCTCCTCACTTAAGAGGAAACTGCAGGTGTGTTTCTTTCCTCCACTGCATTATCAAAATTTGATAGAATTGGTACCATTAAAACTGACACCTGTTTTTTTCATTTGTTCAGTAGAAACAGGATATAAAGAGCCTAAAATGGCCTAAAATGTTTTCATGAAAATGCCAGTAAAAATAAATGAAACAGCAAGGAAAAAATATACAACGTGAAAAGGTGGTTTGGGGTAGACAGTCATGTTGGTGTTTAGTAGAACAGCAGGATTCGGCATCTTTGATTCTCAAAAGCTTATACCCTGAAAATCGTGTTGGTTTTTATGGTGCCACTGGACTCAAATTCTGTTGAAACGGTGGAAATGTCAAGACCAAGTCTAATAAACTTAAGTTACTGGACGACAGAGTTTGGTTGAACATTAGGAGAAGCTTCTTAAAGGTAAGGCAATGGAACAAATCTCAGAAGAGGTGGGCTCTCTCAAACATCTATTGTCGTTTATTGGCGACACTGTAGCTTTGTATTTCCTGCATTGAACAAAGTGTTTGACTAGATAGCCTTACATGGACCCAGTTCTATGACTTTATAACAGCATGGCCATTTCCACACGGCTCCCCACTGCTCGTAACAAGCCGGAATATCGCGAAAAAAACGCAGAAGATCACGTTTTCTCACACAAGATTTGCACGATGTCATGTGACGTCGTGCAAATCTCACGCGAGAAAACGCGATCTTCCGCATTTTTTTTGTGATATTCCGGGTTGCTACGAGCAGCGGCGAGCCGTGTGGAAACGGCCCATATTAGAGCAAAGTAGAAACCAAAGAGGTATAGTTGTATATTACTAGATAAGAATGGTGACTAGAGGTCGGCACAAACTGAAATATGAACCAAAGTTTGTCATGAACTGGGCCAGTTCATGGTTTGCGAACCTTTCCCCATTTTAAGTATTTAAAAACTGTTCTTTTTATCTGTATTTTACTTCGCTGGTCTTGTGACCATAATAAACCCATTGATTGATTGATTGATGGATGGATGGATGGATGGATGGATGGATGGATGGATGGATGGATGGATGGATGGATGGTTGATTGATTGATTGATTGATTGATTGACTGATTGACTGATTGACTGATTGACTGATTGATTTGCGAACCAGTGGTTTATGGTAGCTCATTTCTCACGAACCATGACAAATTTTAGCCCAGTTCATGGTTCGTGAAATACGATGAACCACGAACCGCACAGTTTGGAATTTTCCCAGTTCATGCCCATCTCTGATGGTGACATTTTCTAACAGAGTACACGTGTCACAATAGCCACTGAATTTTCTGTAAAGCAAAATGTAAGGTCATTTTAGAAACCAGTGATCAGACAGCACGTCTATCAGATGATCATGGAAAATTAACAGAATGTTGATCAGAATTGCGAAATTTCTTGGGTTGGCTTGGGTTCCTGCAAAAGGAGAACCACAAAGAAGGAAAATCAGGCCTGCATTTCTAGTCTTTGAAAGTTAGGAAGACACCTCTCTCTTGTGTGTGTAGATATTCTTTCCACTTCATAAAGATGAGGCCCTTTCAGAGATTAAAGTGTCAAAGAAGGAAGGGCTGGAATCAACTGATAACGAAGAGAAGAGCAAGTCGTTTGGACTGGAAGGTATATTATGTATCCGGGAGTTTGGGAGGGATTTAAAAGGCTGCCTGCTACCTAAAGTAATCTTTCATTAACATCAGCGATTGCCCTAGACCATGGGCCAACTGAAAATGTAATCACCTTCCCGTCCTCTTTCCTCAAGTTGCTAGGATTAATTCTGGGAATTAAAATAGGTTCAAAGAAAGGTTAAAAATACAATTAAGAGATATCAAGATGAATATGATATCAAAGGGACACACCACCACGACTCCTTAAGAGGAACAGTTGCCTGTACCTTATTCATCCAAATTCTTTGAGCTAATCATCCAAAGGGATTGAACTTCTCTGGTACCTGATTTGGTATCCAATGGAATGCTCTCAGAATGGATCCAAGACACCTCTGTGTTCTGAACCAATTCATCTTCCTGTTGGTTGCCAGCCTTGATCTGGCAATTCAAAGCCCCACAAGCCAAGAGCCTTTCCTACTTCTCAAAACATGGGGCAGATGCCGCATTAGGGTAGAGTGATCAGAAGAACTGCAGGTGATATGCTAAAGAGTCACACGTGTCTCCAAAACTACTGAATGGGCATATCCCTGATCTACACACACCTGCAGGAGCTATGGACTGAAAAGCCTGTGATGCAAGGCAACTCAAAGTAGAGGTGGGTGCAGGCAGCAACCCAAATGGGACAGCCATGGTTGTACTGGCGAAAGACAAAGTGTTGCTGAAAGGAACACAGATTCCACCTTAGAATTCTTCAGGATATGTCTGAATGAATGGGGATTCTCAACAAGGCAAAGGCATCGGAACAAACACAGAGCAGTAAATTGGAATGAATGACTTCCATTAAACATGCTTTCAAGTACACTAGCGATTAAATGACTGGAAAGGAACATTTGGAAACATGGAATGATGTTTTCATGTTGGGAAATGATCCTGCTGTATAGCATACTGCTCTGAAAATAACTTCCTAGAATTGGGTAATCAGTGTGCCGCAATAAGGAATTGTTTCCATGCGAGCTCTGTCACTTTATTAACAATCACTGGGGATAATAATAACAGAGCTTCTAATGCTCACAGCGACTGGGACTTGGAAAGGTTTAGAGGGGAAGATAACGTGCAACCACCTGGGGAGCCTTTGGCATTGCGCTGTAAACAGCAGACATACAACAATAAACAAATGATTAGGCACAACAGAGCATCCTTGGCAGAAGGGGGCAGAAATCAAACATCATACATATTTGCTTGGAACCAAACCTTCCTGAAATACAAGAAATGTAGAGACTCCTTGGATTCTCATTAATTTACTGGACACATCTAGATCTGGATTTCCCCATTCTTACTGAGGCTGTAGATGTACAACATCTTAAGAACAGGTAATGGGCACCATCACAAAATGGCTGCCATGGGGACTGGGGATAATCATGGAGTGTTGAGATGGCACAAACCAAGCATCCTATGAAGATGGAGGCAGCTGTTTCTGAATAATCGCAGAGAAAAGACAAACACATCTTGAGATCTTCTGGAGCTCCTTCTCCATTGTGGTGGAAGAGGAGAGCCAGGAGTGGCTATCTGATTTGAGGAACATACGTTTTGGGGAAGAAGGAAGTGTGTACGAGGTAACACATTGGTGAGACCCAAGGCACCCATGAACACCATGTTGGGGATAACTGATTTAGATGAGCATAAAGGAAGTTATCCCTCTACTCTGCCCGCAAGGACGTGTCCATGTTACAGTAGGATTTGAGTCCAGTGGCACCTTAGAGACCATCAAGATTTTTCAGGGTATAAGATTTTGAGAGTCAAAGCTTCCTGAAAAAAATGCGTTGGTCTCTAAGGTGCCACTGGACTCAAATCCTGTCATTCTACCACAGGCCGACAACACTACCTATCAGAAACTATCTGGGCATGTTGTGCTTTTTAAATGTAGGCTCAGTTCAGACATCATAGGATTTTCAAGGTAAGTGAAGTGTGTTGCTGAAGGAGAGCTTTGTGGAAAAAAAATTACTGCCTCTGATGGTTTGACTCCCACTACTGCCATGAGCTCAGGAGGTGGCCTTGGGTATACTATTCCTCTCAGCCCAGCTCTCCAGCTGTATTGTGGGGATAATAATAATATTGACTTTGTTCACTGCTCTGAGTGTGGCACTGTTCTATAAGCACACTGTTGTTGTTATTATTGTTGTTGTTGTTGCTGTTAAATGCCCCCAACACAAGTTGTTTAAAATAGGAGTTATACCCACAATGCAGTCTTAAACACTGTGATACCCTTCTCAGCCTCCAGACGCCCTTTGACTTTGAAGGGTGTATGTTTAGGATTGTATTAGGGAAATGTTATTGATTTAACGTTAGCAGACCATATTGAGGAAATGACAATGTAGGAAGATGAAAAAAGCCTAAAAGAAAAATGACTACAGTCATAGGGTGAGAGTTATAAAGGAAAGAATAAAGATTACTCAACAAACTTATAAGGGAAAAAATCCCACATTATAAAAGAAACTTTCCCTCCGTAACTACATTTACAAGTATTCTTTCAAGGAAAAAGAAGACTTGACAGCTTCCACGACTGGATCCATTTGTTTCCTTGATGATAGTTGTCGAAAGAAATAACGTTTAACATGATAAATGTCTCTTCGCTTCAATCATTCTTCAAAAAACTTCCAGTCATTTCCCATTAATTCCCCAATGAACAGAAACAGAGAGGCCTTATGATTCAAAGGAAGGCTGTTTTTTTGTGGATCTAGGACTATGTTTCTACCAAATTGTTATGTGGATCATTTTTCTCATTCGAAAGGCTATGGATGTCTCCCTAACAGACGATCTCAAATGGTGAACTTCCTCTGAGGACTTTCAAGTGGCACTTTAGCTTTATACCAACCTTGGAAGGTAGCTTTGTGTGTGGAGAGACCAGGGCTTTTTTTCAGGGGGAACACAGGGGAACGGAGTTCCAGAACCTCTTGAAAATGGTCACATGGCTGGTGGCCCCGCCCCCTGATCTCCAGACAGAGGGGAGTAGAGATTGCCCTCCATGCCGGCAGCATGGAAGGCAATCTCTACTCCCCTCTGTCTGGAGATCAGGGGGCGGGGCCACCAGCCATGTGACCATTTTCTCTGAGGGCAACCTACTGAGTTCCACCACCGTTTTTCCCAGAAAAAAAGCCCTGGGGGACACTATAGCCACTTCTTCCTGACTGGGCATTTGGGAGGCATACAAAATCTCATCACTAGGAATTCCAATATCTAGTGTTGTTGACTGCCGGTGGACAAGGTAAGGGGCAGGAGAAAAGAAATGCAAGCTTGCATGGCACTGGAATGCTAATGTCACTTCCGGTAAAAATGGAAGTGATATGGTAGACGCACTAGGCTTTTGCAAAAAACTCTATGTTAAACGTTTTTGCAAAATGCAATGTCCGCCATATCATGTCCTGTTTTTACCAGAAGTGACATAAGCAGTCCAGCATGATGTCTGCATGCTGGGCCCTGCCTCTCATTTCCTCCCAGGGATTACCAGCTGTGACTTGGTGTAAGGAGCAGTGTCATGTATGCCAGCATCCATGCCATTGCTATATTCTGCATCCATGTCATTGTTTTGCTTTGTTTTAGCATGATTGGCGTAATTGGAAGTGGCCTGCCATCTGAGATGCTGTTTTATATGTATTTGTGGGGTTTTTTTTAAAAAAATGTATTTATATGTTACTGCTAATTAGACTTTTAAATGTATTTATAGGTTTTCAATGCTTACTGAGCATTTTATTGTAACCCACCCTAAGCCCATTCGCAGGGAAGGCAGGCTAGAAATTGAATGGACAGACAGACAGACAGACAGACAGACAGACAGACAGACGATGTCACTCCTGGGAGTGACGTTGTCATGCTGTGACAGGAGCACAGCCTGGGAGGACCATTCCTGTGCCTTTCCTTCCCCCCGGCCAAGTGAGTGGTGGAGGGGGGACGAGGGGGGACAAGGGGGGGAGGCTGGAAGCAGGGTGTCCCCCACCCTCACTGAGTGAGCAGCAACCCTACTTCCCTGGGAGTCAGCACTATGGAATAGCATGGGTCATACATATGAGTAGACCCATTTAGGTTTTTTTTATAATTTTTTTTGGTTTTCTCATATAAGAGTAGGGAGGACGGGGCGGGGGGAGATAGGAAGGGAATATCCAATATATATCATAGAGTCTGCTTGAGTTAGAATTTTACTTATGCATATCTTTTCATCATAACATTTCAACAAACATTTAACTATGATTATTAGTAATAATTAGAATAGTGTCTTCATATAGTTACTACATTCAAGTCACTATATTTGTTTTTTATCCAACAATAGAATGGTGTCCGTGGGGCCGTCAAATCTTCTTCTAATTGTCCTTTCATTAGCGAGGTTAATTTGTCCATTTCTGCATTTTCCATTATCTTCACTATCAATTCTTCTTCTCGGGGTATTATTGCTCTTTTCCAGAAGGATGCTAATAGAGTTCTTGCTACTGTTACTCCATGAATTATAAAATATTTCTGGTCTTTTCCAAATCCTTCTGGTACACAATTTAACAAAAATATCTCAGGTTTAAAAGGAATTGTACATTGTAAAATTTGTTGTAACAGATTATGCACCATTATCCAGAATCTGTGGACTTCTTTACACGTCCACATGATTAGACCCGTTTAGGGTCCCCTGCCCCCATTCTGCGAGCCATTAGCCTATTCTGCCCTTTCAAAAGCAATCCTGCCTGCCCAAAGCAAAAGGAAAACTTAAGGAAAAAACACAGTTCTTAGCAGGAGGTTCAGACGATCATGCTCCACAACTTGAGCAACGAAGTTGTACCGAAAGCAAAGGAGTGTGAACTTCATTAGCATTCCTTTTGAATTTGCTCTTGTGGGATCATACACCATGGGGGATGGCCGCTGATCTCATGTTGAGAGACGATTTCAAATATTTCATCCCTGTTGATTTCAAATTCAATTTGGCTTCTCAGTTGCGCAAACTGAACTATGTTTCTTTCTTCTGTTCAGAAATCTTCCCATAAAATGTGCTCATCTTTAGGCTGTTTGTATAACAATAAATCAGCATTACACAATATGCATATATTGGCCTGTATCCAACCACGCAGATAAGAAGAAAACAAACCAGAGAATCACATAGTAGAGATTTGCTTAGCTTTATAACTCCAAACTATGGGTAGAGGATTGCATGTAATTATGGTTCCCTTGTCACACACAAACATAATGTATCGTGCTGATTTATTGATGCAAAAAGGGTATGGGAGAATGCATATCTTTTATTCAATGTGAGAAAATAGGAAATGTAGAAAAGTAAAGAATTGTGGACTCAGTTCACATAAGTGCAAAGCAACACGGAAACAATTGGGGAGAAGTGGTGGGGTGGTAGCCAGCTTTTTTGCTCAGCCAATTCCCTTCCTTATTACAGCCCATATCCTTCAATCTTGGGTTGTATTAAAGGGGCCAAAGCATTGAAATTGCAGGAGGTCATAGCCCCTCTCTATACTGCCTTGGTCAGGCCGCAACTGGAGTATTGTGTGCAGTTCTGGAGGCCTCACTTCAAAAAAGATGTGGACAAAATTGAGAGGGTGCAGAGGAGAGCGATGAGGATGATCAGGGGTCTGGAGACTGAGCCCTACGAGGAAAGGCTGAAGGCCCTGGGAATGTTTAGTTTGAAGAAGAGGAGATTGAGGGGTACATGATTACTCTCTTTAAATATTTGAAAGGCTGTCATTTGGAGGAGGGCAAGGAGCTGTTCCAGTTGGCAGTAGAGGGTAGGACCCGAAGCAATGGGCTTAAATTACATGCACAAAGGTACCGGCTGAATATTAGGAAAAACTTTTTCATGGTCAGAGTAGTTCAAAAGTGGAATCAGCAGCCTAGGGAGATGGTGAGCTCCCCCTCACTGGCAGTTTTCAAGAAGAGGCTGGATGAATATTTGTCAGAGATGCTTTAGGCTGATCCTGCACTGGGCAGGGGGTTGGACTAGATGGTCTGTATGGCCCCTTCCAACTCTGATTCTATGATTCTACATGGCTTTTAGTCACGCAACTCCCATGATAGCATTTTTTTGGGAGGGGGGGTCATTTTTCACCAGCTGAAAAGTTACTTGAACCCAAGGTTTTTTCTGGATGAAACAGCAATCCCAAGTTCTACTGCCACATTTTGTGTAATGCTTTGTAAATAATTTCTTCATTAAGATGTTTGGAGAACAAGGAACTATTGGGTGGGGGAGAATGGTACAGATTTCAGAGTGGCGGAAAGAAGAGAAATAGAAAATAATGAGTAGAATTTATCAACAGGGGAATGGTGTGGGAGAGAAACAAGGAAAGAGTGTTGGTGCTGACTGAGTTTCGGAAAATGAAATATGGAACTCCAACGGGGACAACCGGGACATTCTAGCTTGTAAAAATTACACATCGTAGCAGAGGGGAGTGTAAGGTGGGTTTTAGAGTTGGCATATGCTTGTGTTCAGTGCCACCATGATACCAGCTTCACCTCTGTTACCAGTGGCTGTTTATTGGCAGTGATTACTCAGTCCAAAAGGACAACTGTAAATATATGGGGATATATGGGGAACCTGAAAAAAAAACAAGCAATGGGGGAGGAAGATGTACAACTAGCAATTAGCATATTCAGTTATGCTCTTACTGAACACAGAATGGATTGGTGGGGGGGATGCATGCTAGTGGCTTTTCTTTAAAAGCTAAACACACAGCAATGTTTTTGTTTTACACAGAACAGCGTGAAATTATGCCAGTGATTAAATAGGATTTAATACATGACTGCAAAGTAAGAGAATAGGCTGTATACCACATAAGAGCATCAACAACATGCTCTATGAAGTTCTTTGAAAAGGGAAAACAATAGCTGTGGAAAACTGGAGGAGGCAGATCTCTTGGGGGCCATGTTCAATATACACAATAGCTTTGTTTTTTGAACCAGTTGACGACTCCCTCTGAGATGAGTGTGATTTAGAGGTGTTTTAAATGAAAGGCATAAAACCCACTGGGTCTCTTTTAAATTTTAGTGAGTTGGATATGGGGTTTGGCTTTCTTTTATATTTTTGTATCAGAGCCAAGATACACAGGCAGGAGAACACAGAGAGAGAAAGTGCGTGTGAGAGAGGAGCATTTCATACAGGAAAGCAAATTGATGTGCAATCCTTTGCTCGCACTCTAAAATGGTATAATCCAGCACGAATTGCACCATACAGTTCCAAAGTTCGTGCAGCTCAGCTTGTAGGCTTGAAAAGATGCTTAGCAGTAGGAGAATAGATACTTACTTTAAAGATAATCATGACAAAGTAGCTTGATTAACCAGTAACTTTGTGCAGTGTAGTTCAGATTTTGGATTAAAATACTGAATTTTGGCTGATTCAGTGAAATCCAGATATTCTGAATCAAAAAGATAGGAATTTTGAATTTTCACTGAATTAAGTTGGTAAAATTTTGTAAAATCTGGCCATTGTTTCCTATGAGGAATTCATTCTGGGGTTTATCCAGTGGGCTGGGGGAGTCATTTTTCATGAAAACTTTTCAACGTAATTTGCCAGCCCATAAATGAGAATGATACATTCAGCGCATAAATCATGCAAGGTACATGTCATAAATAAATATAAGGTAAATTGTGTCATTTTGTCGCAAATGACTCATGGCACCCCCATGAAGTTCCATCTCATGAGATTTTCAAGGCAAGAGATGATCAGAGGAGGTTACTACCCCAAGTAGTAACCATGACTATTAGGGCTGTTACTTATAAATATACAAAGAAACAAAATAGATAGAGGTAACATTTGTTCATTCCTTTAAAGTCTTCAACAGTTTGGACAAGTACACTTACAATCTAATCCTAAACAGAGTTATTGCTGTCTGAGCCTGGAGATTTCACTGGGATTAGAATGGAGTAACTCTGTTTAGGATTGCATTGTTAGAGAGCCAGTTTGGTGTAATGGTTAGGAACAGCAGGACTCTAATCTGGAGAGCCAGGTTTGATTTCCCATTCCTTTGCTTGAAGCCAGCTGGGTGACCTTGGGTCATTCGCAGCTCTCTCGGAGCTCTCTCAGCCCCACCTACCTCACAGGGTGATCGTCGTGAGGATAATAACAACACACTTTGTAAACCTCTCTGAGTGGGATCGTGATTGTGAATATGAATATAAGTGTAATCCTAAACAGAGTTTTAGGTGGGTAGCCCTGTTGGTCTGCAGTAGAACAGCAGAATTTGAGGCCATTGACACCTTATAGACCAACAAGAGTGTAAGCTTTCAACATCCTAAGCAGAGTTACACACTTCTAAACTCACTTAAGTCTGTTGTTCAGGATTGTAGCATTTGTCCTATCAGAGTCTACCTACCACTTAAGATCTTTGGCAGAAGATTTTCTCTGGCTGTCTCCATCTTAATTGGCTGTTAGAGATTGCTTAAGCCATCTCAGAAGCATTCGCTGAGATACCGCAGGTTGTAAATAAATGTTGTATTCCAATAATTAATTTGTTGTTTCTTAAATATTCTATGCTTGGGGGAAATAGATGATGTGGGTAAGTAGGATGACGTTGAACAGAGAGGCCAAAGATTGGGTTAGATAAGACTTCAAGCCACACCATACTCTTGCTTCAGATTTATTAAGGAAACATCTTTTAACTTGCAATAGCCTTTTATATCTAGCAGGCAGGTTTTTTAAAAAAAAAATTCTGAGAATCAGGGCTCTTGAGTACAATTAATAAAAGATGCAGTAAGGTAGAGGAAATAAGGATTTTATCAGTGTTGTGCATTTGAAAGATAAATAATAGCACTTGATCCCCTTTTCTGATACACAGAGATGTCATTTTATTGTACTGCTTGCAACATGGGCACGAGTCACTCGGCAAGCTTGTGCCCAGACACCATAGCAATGTTTTATTAGCATTTTATGAGCTGCACAGTGATGTGTCACTGAGAACAGCAGCTGCCCTTTGCATTTCTGCCTCCTCTAATATTTTCTCAAAGCTCATGTAAATCCAAATGTTTCATTAAAACTGGAGAGGGTAGTCTTGAAAAATGCTTACGCATACAGGTAAGAAGGCAAGAGGAGTTAGAAGTGACTTCCCCATTTTGCAAGACTGATGGCAAGCCATTCTTAATGACAGAAGTTTACTTTGCAGTTTTCCAATAGAGTGCCACGAAGCCTAGAAATGCACTGTTATTTTAAAACAAAATTTAAAAACGTGATTACGCCAATACATTCTTCTCCGGTCCATTTTCAGAGAGGATACCATGTAACTTTCTCCCGTAGGTGAAAAACCAGGGCTGTTTCCAGATGGCTTACCTGCCTCCGGAACGTCGCACCATCTTGCAGGGAAAACGCGATATTTCGCGTTTTCCCCGCAAGATGGCGTGACGTTCCGGAGGCAGGTAAGCCGTCTGGAAACGGCCCAGATTGAGGAGATGATTTGAAACTACAAGTTGATGAGTGGTGAAGCAAGTAAAGCAACTTCATAGAATGTAACTTTAGCCTTAAGTACTAACAGTGCAATCCTAAGGAGAGTTACTCCAGTCTAAGCCCATTGATTTCAATGAGCTTAGACTGGAGTAAATCTCCTTAGGATTACACTGGAAGTCTTTGAGATATCTGTTCCGTCTTGCATTTCTGCTTTTTTTGTGCAAAAGCTTTCCTTCATGGATTTTTAAAAATGTAGTCAAAATAAACACAGCTCTCGGCTTCTCTGTCCCGGTAACCTCTCTGGGACAGGACGTGTAGAAGAAATGGAATCAATGTGTATGTGGTATTGTGTATTTCTTACCAACTGTGTTTTTTTGTTGAAGCATAAGAAGACTGCTTCTCTCTGTTCCCTGCCTTTAAGGTGACTAAGAGCCGAACTACAAGTGACAAAAGGCACAGGTTGGACAGTTGCCAGCTTCCCTCAAGTTTTGATGGGAAATGTAGGCAGCTTGGCGGAATGTTGGACAAGTGACAGATGAAAAGTCCATTGGACAGCAGTCAGAGAGCCAAGCTGCAAGACTAGGATGCCTACATTTCCCATCAAAACCTGAGGGAAGCTGGCAAGTGTCCAACCTGTGTCATTGTTGTTGTTGTTGTTGTTGCGGCACAAAGAATCTGATAGTGTTTCTGGACGAGGTGATTTTTCAAAAGACTTCTTCTTGGACTGCTGTATATTTGCCCCCCCTCTCCAAAAAATTCCCAGAAAGTTATATATAGAATGCTCAATTTAATGAAGTAGGACTGCAAGCTCTATTTCTGAAATTTCAAGCCATCAGACTGCTGGCAGGAGAGATGGCTACATTGTGAAACTGTCATCGTGTCTCAAAGCCCGAACAAATATAAGACTCTCTGTCTCAGAACCTCATTTGGTTTCCCAGCCAACTTGCTGTTCAGTGCATTGACAAAATCCTAACTCTTTCCCAAAATGACAGGAACAGCTGAGGGGTGGCCAATTGACAGCGCAATCTACATATCTGTGTGGACAGAATGTGCAAAATTAGGCCATAATGGCGCACTAACTTTACTCACTTCTATGTGCAAGTCACTCAAGGAGGAAACAAACAGATGGCTGGTGGCCACTGCTTCCAAATGTCCTGTGCGGACATCAGCACTGTGAATAGCTTTGTTTTTCCACAACACACAGCAATCCGTTGGGTCTGCTTTGAAAAAAAAAAAACACCTCTGTTTCTACAGATAAGGGTCCTCAAGATGGAGTTCTAGCCCATGGGAAGGTAGAAGTGGTCACATAAATGGTCTGGTTTCATATAACCCTGCAGTTGGAATTACAATGGTATGGTTTTATAACCCTGGAAGGTACCAGTTCCATTGTCTGGTAAAGTTGTGTGTGAGGAAGGTCAGATATCTCTTCCAACTTACTTTCCATTGAGCTATACTTTTGATGAGACTTCATACCTCCCATCCTTGGTTGCATTACTGTCTCATGTGGGAGTTTACTCAATTGGAGAACTAGTTGCCTCTGAGATCTGGGTAGCGGATTTGGATGCCAGGCCTCCTGCTATAGCAGGATACCATCCACTGGAAGCCCTAGTTGCCTGCCGCTATTACGAGAAGCAAACGAGATTTTTTTTTAAAAAAACAGCCATGTCTACACTGCTACATCACTTCTGGGGAAAACCAGAATTTCCAAATTTGCGGATCTGTGACATAGTCTGCAATGCAACATCACTTTTGGTGAAAACCTGGAAGTGACATAGGGTAGCTCTAGAAATACCATAGAGTTTCAGACAATTCCTAGACCTATCCTATGTCACTTTCACCCCCCCCCATAAGTGATATAGCATCGCAGATGATGTCATCGTTCCCTATATGTCCCTGCCCCAAAACTTTCTACTGGTTGTCAGGCATTGCTTGATGATCTGAGTGGTTGGAATGATAAAAGCCTACATGGGCCACATGGAAAAGATTTACTCTGTGACCACACAGACACAGACATACACAGCACTCCGACATTTAAAGAAGATTAAGATCAAGGGCTTCAGCTGAACATCAAAAAAACAAAGATCATGACCAACACTAACAAACGAGTCCACATCAAGATAAACAATGATGAGATCGACGTGGTTGACAACTTTGTCCTCCTAGGTTCACAAATCAATAACAGGGGTGACTGGACACCTGAAGTAAAGCGGCGAATCACACTTGGATGCTCAGCAATGGTCAGCATGGATTCAATCTGGAAATGCAAAGATGTCACAATAAGCACCAAGCGCCGATTGGTCACAGCCATTGTGTTTCCTATAACAACCTACGGATGTGAGACATGGACCTTAACAAAAATGGACAGGAGAAAAATTGACTCATTCGAACAGTGGTGTTGGAGACAACTCCTGAGGATCCCTTGGACAGCAAAAGTAACAAACCAAGCTGTCTTGGAACGCATAAAACCTGACATGTCTCTGGAGGGGGAGATTACGAAGTAGAAGCTCAGCTATTTCGGGCACGTAATGCGGGCCAACTCACTAGAAACATCAATGATGCTAGGAATGGTGAGTGGAATGAGGAAGAGAGGAAGACCAAAAACCCGCTGGCTGGATACCAACATGAAAGACACTGGACTGAACATGAAGGAATTGAAAGAAGCTGTCAGCGACAGAAAGGCCTGGGGGGATACGATCTACAGAGTAGCCAAGGATCGGACACGATTAAATGGCTAGGATTGGGATTGGGAAGATCAAGAGCGAAACTTACCTATCTGTAACTGAACAAAAAAAGCCTCTGTAGTCACTCACCTGAACCCTTCACCAAACTGTAAACTGCAGCAAGTGCTCTCATGCTTCTGGAGAGCATTTGCTAGTATTGCCAACCTCCAGTTGGAGAAGTGGGGGCTGGAGATCTCCCAACTGATCTCCAGACTACAAGAGATCATTATCCCCTGGAGGAAATGGCTGTTTGGAGGATGGACTCTATGATATTATACCCCATTGAAGACTCTCCGGTCCCTAACCCCACCTTCCCTAGGCTCTTCTTCCCAAATACCCAGGAATTTCCCACTGCACAGTGGGCAATCCTAGGAATGAAGGTCACAAACAAGGAAGTAAGAGATAAGGGGGGGGATACATTTGACATTGTGGCTTAAAAAACCAGAGAGAGAGAGAGAGACAGACAGACAGACAGTCAGAGATATATCCATTCTATTCAGTGTTCAAGAACAAGATGTTTATACTTTCCTAATCCTGACCGTATCTATTTAAAGATCTGTATAGAGCATACAAGTGCACACATAGGTGTGTGTGTGTGTATTATGTGCCGTCAAGCCATTTCCGACCTATGGCGACCCTATGAATGAAAGCCCTCCAAAACGTTCTATCTCTAACAGACCTACTCAGATCCTGCATACTGGAGGACATGGCTTCTTTTATTGAGTCAAGCCACCTTGTTTTAGGTCTTCCTCTTTCCCAGCTGCCTTCCACTTTTCCTAGCATTATTGACTTTTCCAGAGAATCTTGTCTTCTCATGATGTGACTAAAGTATGATAGCTTTAGTCTTGTCATTTTAGCTTCTAAGGAGAATTCTGACTTGATTTGATGTAGTACCCACTTATTTGTCTTTTTGGCTGTCCATGGTATCTGCAAAACTCTCCTCCAGCACATTTCAAATGAATCAGTTTTTTTCCTGTCAGCTTTCTTTACCATCCAACTTTCACATCCATACATGGCAATGGGGAATACCGTAGTCTGGATTATCTTGATCTTGGTTCCCAGAGAGACATCTTTATCTTTAAGGATCTTCTCTAGCTCCCTCACAGCTGCTCTTCCAAGTCTCAATCTTCTTCTGATTTCTTCATTGCAGTCTCCTTGTTGGTTGATGATAGAGCGAAGGAACAGAAAATCTTGAACAACTTCAATTTCCTCATTGTCAACTTTAAAATTGTGCAGTTCCTCAGTAGTCATTACTTTTGTCTTCTTGATGTTCAGTTGTAATCCTGCTTTGGGACTTTCCCCTTTAACCTTCCTCAGTAGTAGTTGCAAGTCTTCACTATTTTCTGCTAGTAATGTGGTGTCATCTGCATATCTCAAACTGTTAATGTTCCTCCCACCAATTTTCACTCCACCTTCTTCTAGATCTAATCCAGCACACATAGGTAAGCAGAGAAATAATTATTTACAACGTTTAACAGGCTTCCCATTCATTAGAAGACTGAATCCGTCATTGTCCAGCCAGCCGTTGTCACAATGCACAGATCATAACCAGGCTCTTAATCATATTAATGACTGTGGAAATGCCAGCATTCACATGAGTGCTCTTCATCGGATAGATCTTCTCTGTGCAACAGACATCCCGTCTGTGTTTGACCCACATTGCCTGCGGTCCACTCAAGTCACAGTTTGTTAGTCAGAACAACTTTTCATGATCAACGAAGAGCGATGTCTCTGTAGGCAAAGAGTTCAAACAGAGTGCAGGAGGACAGTCCTGGAAAGTTGCAGTCTGTCCTAATTAAGAGCTGGCCTTCTCAGGCACAGACACAGTGAACCTTTCCACAGCCCCAGGCTGTAGTTAGATGAGGGGATACAATTAGGAAGAGGCTACTAGAACACTATAGATTTAGTAGAGTTAGCAACCCAACAGGCCTGGAATTAACAGTGAATGATTTCCAAGATATGACCTTTTGAGAGTCAAAGCTCCCTTTGTCAGATTCATGCAGTGGAAAAAGGAAGGGGTCCTTATAATGCAGGCAGAGGGTGGGAAGGGTATTGCAAAAGCATCAAGAAGATAGCTATAACACATGTTGTAACTATCTTGATAGAGCCTGGGTATGAAGTACAGAAAATTAGCATCTATAGTGGGAGAAAAATCCAGAGGCAGGCAATAGCAAACCACCTCTGTTAGTCTTTTGCCACGAAAACCCTGCCACTGGTAGCCATAAGTCAGTTATGACTTGAGGGCACTCTCCACCACCACCTAAAGAGGATGTAGTTTTAAGGATCTGATGTCACAGCTGGGGGATATTCTATTCTCCTAATCACTATAGTGCCGTGAAGTGGATAGCCCAGGCAAGCCTGATCTTGTTAGATCCTGGAAGCTAAGCAGGGTGGGCCATTGTTCATAATTGGATGGGGGATCTCCAAGGAAGACCAGGGTTGCAGAGGCAGCCAATGGCAAACCACCTATGTTAGTCTCCTGCCTTGAAAACCCGAGCAGGGATCGCCACAACTCAGTTATGATTTGACAGCACTTTCCATCAGCGGGACTTGCCTCCTTTAATTGGAGATATCAGGAACTAAATCTCTAACCCTTTGCATGTAAAGCAGGCACTTTACCATTGAGCCACAGCCCCTCCTCAAAAAGTTTCCCTGCTCAATTCAGTTTTGTAACCTCATCCTAAAACATTTTCTGCTCTGACTGGAAGCAGCTCTCCAGGGATAAATAGGTCTTTCCCAATACCTGCTATCTGAGAGCTAAACCACACGACACGAATTACACGAGGACACTCAAGTGAAGGGAGAGGCAATGTTAGCCGGGAAGCATAGTTTGAATTTCACCTCTCACTACAGTTCTGGCCAGATTGCTCCTCAGAGTGTTTGTTAATTTTCTCTTTGCCTCCCCAAAGGCTCTGTCAATTATTAACAAACCCTCTGAGGAATGTTTGCTGGCTCTGCAGAGAGGTGAAATTAACAAACCCTCGGAGGAGCAATCCAACAACAACAACATTCGATTTATATACCACCCTTCAGGATGCCGTAACACCCACTCAGAGTGGTTTACAAAGTATAACATTTTTATCCCCACAACAAAACACTCTGTGAGGTGGATTAGGTTGAGAGACCTCCTAGAAGCTGTGAATGACCTAAGGTCACCCAACTGGCTTCAAGTGGAAGAGTGGGGAATCAAACCCGGTTCTCCAGATTACAGTCCTGCGCTCTTAACCACTACACCAAATTGGCTCTCTAGCCGGCTCTGTAGGGATAGGTGTAATTCAAACTATGCTTCCCGGCTAACATTGTGTCTCTCTTCACTTGAGTGTCCTCATGCAATTCATCTCATGTGGTTTAGCTCTGAGATGCTATCACTGGAAAAGCTAGGCTGTAGAACTTTCTGCATACAAGTGTAGGGTTGTTAGTACTAATCGGGACTTAGGCACCTGTTTTGTAAATGTAAATTCCTTTGAGAAGGGAAGTAAATCAATGTTGCTGGGACCTCTAGAGCCAAGGTTCTGAGAAGCCCTCTTTAACAAGGGGAATAGGATTATCTCTTTTTATTAGATGGATTGGTAATATTCTCTTGCTGTGGGCTGTGTGAGTTTATAAGATACTGCAATTGCTAACCTTGGCAACGAGGAACGTTAACTGTGATTAATGAGTCTGACTCTCAAAGTCAGGCCCATGATACAATGTAATCTGCCTTTCTCCTCCGGGGGGAATTTCATAAGACTCTTTAAAATGTTTAAACAGGACTCAGCTGCCTTTCAGGTGCTGCGGCCGTCACGATGTCTTTCTCAACTTTTCTTGAACCTTTTGCAAAAATTTCAGCCTGTTTCTCCTGGACTGTTTGAAAATCAGAACACAAACAGTCAGTGGGCCAGTATAGGGGAGAATAGGGGTTTCAAACTGAGTTCCGATGTTCATTGAAGAGCAACAATGATATTCACAAGGAAAAGTTGAAGTAGTTGGGTATGTTTAACCTGGAGAAGATTGTGGAACGACACGCTTGAATTCTTCAAATACCTGAAGGTATATAACAAGAAGACAACAAAGATTTGTTCTCTTCTGCTTCAGAGAACCAGGCTCGATCTAAAGGATTCAAGTGACAAAAATATTAGGAGTAGAGATGGGCAAGAACATAAATATGGACTAAAAAAAACCCATGAACCAGCCCGGTTCAGGGTTCACGAACCAGGGTTTGTGGAAGCTCGTTTCCACGAACTTCCACAAACTGGATTAGTTTGGTTCGTATTAAAGGGCCAGTTTAAATGGCCCTTTAATTTAAACTTTTCCTGCCACTTACAAGCAGCAGGTCCCTTTAAACTATCAGCTGGCAGGCGGCAGGGGGGATCCCTGGTTCGTGCTCATGTCTAATTAGGAGAAGACTTCCAATGGTAAGACTGGCTAGACAACAGAATCAATTAACTAGCCGGAGAGATGGGTGGCTGTTCTTTGCTAGAACTCTTCAACTACGGGCTGGACAGCCATTTGTGAAGGGTACTGTAGCTATGGATTTCCTACATCTGTCTCCATCCCCGTCTTGAAAACATGTTTAATAATTCCATACTGGAAAAGAAACAACATTCATTTAATAGCTGCCAAAGTATTGTAAGACCTGTACTTTTTGTGCCCATGTCCAAATTTCACCAAGGGCACGTTATTCTTATTGACTCATTTAACTGCATTACTGACCAAAAGCACTAGAGCTACCAGGCATGTCAGAATCTGCCCTTTTAATTTTTTTGTTTTCAAACCTTGTTGTTATGAGCCTTTCTGTTTTGTCCAGTTGCATTGTTGGTGTTCTTGAGCTATTTGTTTCTTTTACACCATTTTAATGCCACTGAACTACCGTCAAAATTATCTGAAGAAGTGAACTGAAGAAGGGGGACAGAGATGAAGGAAGGTCCTTACCTGACCATGTAGTTGGTCATCTAAACTTCTTTAGAAAACAGCAAGAGTCCAGTAGCACCTATAATACTATCAACATTTGTGGTAGGGTATGAGCTTTTGTGAGTCACAGTTCACTTCTTCAGATGTGAGCTATGACTCACAAAACCTCATACCCTACCACAAATTTTGTTATTCTTATAGATGCTACTAGACTTTTGCTCTTTTCTAATACTACAGATAGATGTCTTTTCTACTGCTAAAGACGGCTTTTCTACTGCTACAGACAGACAGCTATCCATCTTGATCTTTGTCAAAATTATGTAACTAATTGGGAAAAAAATAAGACGTTCACTTTATGCAAGGGAGAAGTAATGGCAGGGTGACCAACTGCATTAGCATCTGTATATTTATTTATAATCCGCCTTTCTCACTGAGACTCAGAGTTCATTGCATGCTGTGAGTCTGTGTAATCAATAGCATAACATTTCAATATACATGTAATGGGTATATGCATGCAATTTGCAAGATATGAAGAGAAAGTAAGAAAGTGAGGGAGGGAAGGAAGGAAGGAGAGAGAAAGCAAAAAACAAGAAAAAGCAAGCAAGGAAGAGAGGAAGGGATGGAGGGAGGGAAGGAGAGAGGAAGAAAGAAAGAAAGAAAGAAAGAAAGAAAGAAAGAAAGAAAGAAAGAAAGAAAGAAAGAAAGAAAGAAAGAAAGAAAGAAAGAAAGAAAGAAAGAAAGAAAGAAAGAAGAAGAAGGAAGGAAGGAAGGAAGGAAGGAAGGAAGGAAGGAAGGAAGGAAGGAAGGAAGGAAGGAAGGAAGGAATTTCAGAAGACTGTTTCACTTTGAAAGGACAGCGCATTTCCTCCAGAGTAGCAGCAATCCTCTCCGACTATCATGATACGACTTAAGTGGTATAGGAATACATCATAATGTAGAAATAGGATTCATTCTCTGTTATAATGCAAGCTTTATCACATGCTTTATGCCTCTCGTAAAATGTACTGGGACCTTTGGGAGCAAAGATGCTCTATAAACATGAGATATCATTTTGCAACTTTTCTCATCTCTTCTCCCCTTCCTCCCAAATGCTACATCTGCAAATTCCTGTGCATACCTTTCCTTCTCGCAAGAGGCAGTAAAAGCATCACAGAGCTCTATCTAGTCATCAGTAACAACAGCCATCCATCAAAATGCATCGCAAAAGCAAGGAGGTCACGGAAGCCATTGTACCAATCGACAACACTTTTTTATTCCTCCCACTAAGTTTCTAAATTGATCGTTTATGGAGTTTTTAAATGAAAACCCACAAAACAAGACCCTTCCCCCTCAAGCTGCAATGTGCCGTATGACTTGTGATGCTGATAAACCAACTATGGGATTTACATTGCTATGCACGGAAGGCCATTTACATGTTAAAATCTCATTTATGAGACCAATAAAAGTCTGGGGGATTTACTTTACAATTTGTGGGAGGCCATTTATGATGTTAAGCATCAATTTACAATGTCAACAATTGTGGTAGCAATAAAAATGCAAACCGTCTCTATAATGATGATTTCCAGCCCCCCGCCCCCCTCCACCTCTCTCTCCTTTGGTATGTTGTTGGCCACCCCCAATGACTTTCCACCCTGAACCATACAGATGTTCCGTTTTATCATCTGAAAGAGACATATACGTTGGGAAAGAAAATATTTCCCTCTTATGCGGATCTCATTTGTTTTTCACCAGCATGTCCTAATTTACCTGTCAGACTGTTATGAAATTATGAAATTCTTTTTCCGAGTACACTGTACAAATTTATCACTATGGGCTGGGGCTAGAGATGGGCACAAAACGGGAAATAAACGAACCCTGAGTTTCATGGTTCGTCATGTTACACGAAACATGAACCACGAACTTTTACAAAATTGTCCCGTTTTGCAAAATGATTTGTTAGGTTCGTGATTCGTCAGATTCTGGGGCCCTACAATGGCCCCCTTCATACCCAGAGATGCCATACTCTCAGGGAGACTTCAGCAGGCTCTCCTCCAGCCACCCTCCAAGGCTGGTAAAGATTGCAATATGGTGATCAGGAGACGGCCTCCCTTCTGTCCCCCCAGGTGCCACAGGTTTGGAGGGTGGGGGGTGGCCTCTGTCAAGCTAGGCCCCAGAACCAGGCAATGCCCTGAGACTGGGGTCAAGTGGGGTGGAGGAAAAAAGCACCATCACCCAACAAAGACAAGAGCTGAAAATAAAGAGGCTTTTCAGGCTCTTTTGAAGCAGCAGCAAATCCAGCCAAAAGCTCCCAAATCCACTCTCCCTCACTCCAAATCCCAGCAACAGCTCCTCCCTCTCCCTCTGTTTATTGGAACTGAAAGCAGGAGGCACAGAGCTGTGCCTTATATAAGAAACATAGAGCAGAACAGGAGCTCTTTGGTTAGCAGACAGACCTGCCTAACAGGGTTTGAAGGGGTGAGATTGGTGTTTCCATGGCTACAGAAAGCCCATCTTTCCGCTGCTCGTTGCCCTCATAGAACAGAATGGGAGCTCTCAGGTTGGCAGGGAGAGCTGCCTATCAAGTTTATGTGGGCTAAGATTGGGGTTTCCACAGCAACGAAAGGTCTACAGACATTCTGGGCCTATGTTGCCTAGGGAATCAATGGATTGGAGCCAGCCTGTCTAGCATCACGAAGCATTCATGAATCAAATGAATTGGCTCCAAAAATCATGGATTTCATGAAAAACGTGGCCCCACAAAATGTGTTTTCGTGATACATGGATCGGTCCGATTTGTTATGAAATTTGATTTGTGTTTCAATTCATGCCCATGTCTAGCTGGGGCTAAAAGAACTCATCTCTCAACAGAGAGACCAGGGCTAAAATATGTTAATGTTCTAGATGGCTCCATGTGGTGGTAGAAAGTTTTGTCAAGTCATTGCTGACTCATGGCAACTAGAGTTCCCAGGTGCCTGCTGGTGGCTTCTGGAATCGACATCATTGTGCCTCCTGCAGGAGCATTTCTGCACTTTGTTTGGGGCTGATTTGGGCCCTCCATTCTTGTTCCATCTTCCACTTTGCTTCCAGGCCCAATTCAAGGTGTTGGTATGACCTTGGAGCCAGCATAACTTAAGGAGGACCTTTTCTTAAATGAACTTACCCATCCTCACTAGTCATCTTCCGAGGCCTTGCTTTGGATGTCCCTGCCATCTAAGGCTATCCACAACACCTGAATGGAACTTCCAGGACAGACACAGTCTACTGATGAACAGCAAGACCAAGCTGTTGCCTTCATATCCTGCTTGTAAGCTTCCTAGACAGGCCTCTGTGGCAACAATAAGATAGCCTGATGGTTGCTCCAACAGTGTTTAGCTTCTTCCTTTATTCTTATGATCCTACACAATTACTCATTGTATCACCGGCTATGCAATGGAGCCATCGGGGACTACTTGTATAGTCCTAGCTCAATTCATACTTCTCCCCAAACCCAAGGTTTGGTTAAACTAAGCATGCTTAGTGTGATTGTCTGAACACAGCCCACTTCACTAGATTAGGGTACATCAAAACTGCAGCTGGTGCCACAGATTGATTTTTTTTAAAACCACAGTGAGTCCTGAGTGCAATTTAAAGTGATACACAAACATAGACATCTTCGCTTCTTCCCTATTGTTGCCCTCACTGCAGTTCAAGCTAAGACACGGGCCAGGTCTCTCCGGGGGGGGGGGGGGAGGGCGAGGGAGGCAGGCAAAAGGACCAATGCAATGAGACCAACATTCATTGAGACAAACCAGGGTTTCAGTGACTGTCTGCGAGCTCAAGCCTGGTTTCATAAATTTGCCATATTTAACCAAGTGTTTGTATTGTGTCTGAACCAAGCCATTGCCTGCAGCCTAGCATTTGGCTCCAGTGAGTAATTCTGAACATAGTCATAGCTAGCCAATTTTCAGGTCATCATCTGCCAAACTTGCGATCCAATGTGTTGTAGTGGTAGGGGGTCCCATTTACCTTGTGGGGGGGGGCGTCCAACCCCCACTCCCATTGTCCACTGCTTAGTGTGTCAGCAAAAGAAGAACTTTTAAAAATCACAGCATTGTTTTCTGTGTCAAATTATTTCCAGTACAAAATGAAAGTGACATGGGATAGCTCTAGGAATCACTGGAAACTCTGTGGTTATACCATAAAAACATAGCATTTCTGGCCATTCCTAGAGCAACCTATGTCACTTCCAATCTTTTACTGTAAGTGATGTAACACCCCAGCCAGCATTGCCCTCCCCCATATCCCCACCCACAGCCTCCTGCCAGTTGCCAGGCACTGTCCGACAAGCCTGAGTCCCCATTCTGCCATTAACATCTTTATGCAGTAACATAAAAATGCATTTGATAGATTTAACATTTTTTCTTCTGAAAACTACCACATTTGGCTTCTTTTAGATTGGGGGAAATACATGGCTACCCAAATAATTTCCCCGGCAGAGTTAAAAGCAATTGGAGGTGGTCCCTTTAGGAATGAAAATAACATAAGATGTGCCTGCACTGCATGGGTTAGAGAAGATAAAGTTTTTTCTCCCTCTCCCGTAATAATAGAATTGGGGGAGAGGTCGCCCAGTAGCATTGGTGGAGTTAAACAGTGGCTTGTCTCTTTCTTGCCTTCACTTTTAAAATGAAGCCTCCGTGCTTTCAAAACAAAGTCTGGAAAATATTCATGGATCTTAACATTCTGCCCTCTTGCCTATGAGAAAATGTAGAGAGTGCTGTGCTTGGGGACATGGTCCGAATGACATTCAAACAGCCCTTCCATTCTTGACAGATCTCACAAGGACTTGCGGAGCATGCAGTAAAACCCTGAACAGTGTCTCTCGGAGTCCTTGAAATATGTACACTGGCCTCCCTTGCACATTCTATGATGGGCGTTTTGCTAGTAAATAAACAAGATCTAATAGGGGATGAACGCTTTGTGTCTCCGAGCGGCCCTAAAGAGGAATATCTGCTCCCAGTGCTCCAAGAGAAATCTTAAGCTTCCAAGCCCCTCTCGCTTCCTCAATTTGAAATGCCATTGAACTTTCTCTGAACGTTGTCCGGATGTGGAGAAGGGCAATGCCTCCAGACCCCCAGAGTCTATTGTTTCAAGTCCACTCTGACAGCACATCAAACAGCCATCTACTGCAGACCGAGGAAGATCGTAAAGAGCAGTTCCAGAGAAGCATAAAACCTTCAGTCCCTTACTTAGGATTTTGGAGATGAGCAAAAAACGTTTCATGGCATGCGGGTTTCTTTTAAGGAGGCCAACAGCCTAATTATTTCAAAAGGAGGCCAAGTGCAGTCGGGCCAGCATGAGGCAGATTCTTTGGAGGTGGATTGCTAAGAATGGGGCCTTTGAAAATTTGCAAATCAAACGCAATAAAAGAAACCCTGTTCGGAATGCGTCAAAAGGTATTCACCCCCACCGAGGATGTATCTTTATATCATTTTTGAGTCTGTGTTCTTACTTTGCATTTTATGTTTCATCCATGCTAAGGTAAAGTGATTTCTTAAAAAATCAGCATAACCCATAACTATTAAAATATGTAACCTTAACCAGAATTGTTTCTTGCAGTAGGCAATTGTTTCCAGTATTGAACTGCCCTTATCGTTAGGATATTTTTTCTTAAAATTCAACTGAAATTTATCTTCCCGGTGACTTAAGGCCATTCGATTCAACCTTGCCCTCTGGAGCAACACAGAAGAAAATCATTGTCGTATTCTATGTCATAGTCCTTCTGGTATTTGAAGAGTGTCCCCTCTTAGTCTACTGTTCCCCAGGCTAAACATGCCAAGTTCCTTCAGCCTCTCCTCTTTCGACTTGCTTTCCAGACTTCCAGCCATCCTTCTTGCCCACTACTGAGCTGGTTCAGATATCGGCTGTTTTCACACTGCTTACCGGCCACGGAACATCGTGCTGAGCTCCCGGAACGACAGCGTCTTCCTGGTGCAATTTTGCACGAAAACGGCAGTTCTCGCTGCAGTTTGCAAATTTTGGGGCAGAAGGTGGAGCCATTTGATGCCAAAGCCACGGTAACTTTGACAATTGATATTCCGCTTGAAACTCACAGCATCTCTAAGTAGAATAGAAAAGGTGGCTGTCAGAGACAGGCATCAACAGCAATATTCACAGTCAGACCCTTCCTCCCACTGAAGGGCTACATGATACCTCTCTCTCAGAAGCCCTGGGTGGAAGACCTTTCCTTGCCTACAGACAGTCCCCCAACCTTAAACGACTTCTCACCCACAATCATGAATCGGCCAGCAGAGTCACCAACACAGGTACCAGGCCCTGCAACAGACCCAGATGCCAGCTCTGCCCCTATATCTACCCAGGGAATACAATTACAGGACCCAATGGCATCAACTACACTATCTCTGGCTCTTACAGCTGCTCATCCTCCAACGTGATATATGCCCTCATGTGCCAACAATGTCCTTCTGCTCTGTACATTGGACAAACCAGCCAGCCTCTACGCAAAAGAATAAATGGACACAAATCTGACATGAGAAATGCCAACTTCCAAAAACCAGTGGGAGAACACTTCAATCTACCAGGACATTCCATCAAAGACTTAAAGGTCGCTGTGGTTCAACAGAAACCTTTCAAAAACAAAATCCAACGGGAGGCTGCTGAATTGGAATTCATATGCAAATTTGACTCTGTCAAGCTGGGACTGAATAGAGACTATGAATGGTTATCACATTATCACAGGTAACAGATTTCCTTTACAGCGGGGGAGCTGTAAAGCGGGGGAGCTCCCCCAGTTGTCTGGGGGAGCCCAGTGGCGCCTGGTATGGGCTTTTGGGGACCACAGTTCTCTTTGTCAGATGCATCTGGCAGGGAGAGCTGTGGTTATCGAAGGCTTATACTACATAGGAATTGGATGCTTATACTGCTGCAAACTAACACGGCAAACTGACTCCACACCAAAAGGAGATGTTTACATTTACTAGCAAAGGAATGTTTTGGTTGCCTCCCCGCTAATTGCATCTTGTCCCCTTCTGATATATGTCCCCTTCTCTCCTCTCTCCCTCCTCCTCTTCTGTATTTGACCAGTTTGTATCATGCATCTGATGAAGAGAACTTGATTCTCGAAAGCTTATGCTACAATAAAATTGGTTAATCTTAAAGGTGCTACTGAACTCTTTTTGATTTTGCTACTACAGACTAGCATGGCTAACTCCTCTGAATTTATAGATAAGAAATCATAAATACCCTCTCTCATATGACAGAAGCACAAGGCACTGCTTGGCACAAAATGGATGCCGGCCAGGTAAGAGCCTGAAAAAATACTTCAGGACAGTTAGAGAGGCTGGCTAACTAGTGCCCCCCCCAACATGCCCCATAGAGATAATCTAGGACAATGTGGTCTCCCAAGAAATTCCTGACTAATCGCATCCACCTGGCCTTACTTCCACTCACTCATTTACCCTATACAAACACCATCTAACACTATTCAGCAAACCATGGTAGCCTTTCCCATCTGGTACTCAAAGGGTCATCAAGCACCATTTACACCTGTAATCCACCTCAGGTAGACCCTTTAAGCCTTCCCTGACTCTATCTACCTCTGGAAAACCCATTAACTTATTTTTGGGGGTAGAATTCTTCAGTGTGCCCCAGGGAACATTTTGTCCTATATCTGGAGTCCTTAGCCACCAGAGTGTGTGTGTGTGAGAGTGTCTTGGATACATACATACACCCCCAACCCATTGTAGTTGTTGTAATTATTATTAATTTCCCAGGTACCTGGAAGAACAGTGTAGCAAGCCCCACTTGAGCTTCCCAAACAAGGTCTGTGAAGGCCCCCATCAGGGCAGGGGATACCCCACCTTTGAGCTCCTGTTGCACTCTGCTATTTCAAGTGCTGATGGTTGTGGGAAATTTTTTAAAAAACACTAGCATCCATTACATGATGATGTCATGTCAGTGGAAACCCCAGAAACTATAGAGGTTGTAGCTCTAGGAATCATCAGAAACTCTATGGTATAACCATATATTTCCCAGTGATCTCTAGAGCTACTTCCAGGTTTTTCCCAGAAGTGACATCATCACATTTGCACTGTTTCTCCCCACAGTTCCCCCCCTTCCAAGTCTCTTGCCTGTTGCCAGGTTTAACCTGGCTCTCCTATTCCAAACACTTGTATGATGCTCACAGGAGCTTGGCAAATCCTATGGGCATGCACATTATTTCAGAATTCCCAGAGAATGAGAAGGAGTATTATCTGCTGTGGCTTCTGGGAGACAGAGGAGGGGGCCAGCCGCAATGTGGACTGAGAGGATTGTCTCAGGCAGCTCCAACAATTTATTTATTCATATGCTTTCTTTTTATTTACTACATTACAACATCTATAGTCTATCTCTCTCACTGAGACTCAGGGCCAAGCTACAAGTGACAAATGACACTTGAACAGCAAGTGGATTGAGAGGGGGGCAAGTGAACAGGGAGAAATACACTTGCTGTTCAAGTGTCATTTGTCACTTGTAGCTTGGCCCTCAAAGTGGATTATGCAGAGTCAATACTATTAATATGAAGAAACATCTAATAGGCAACACACCAGGACTATGGCTGATCTGCCACTGAGCTAGCCACTGTTGGAGGAAGAATACTGGACTAGAGGGACACCCGACTGAATCTAACAAAATTCTTCTATTGTTCTTTTGATACTTGGGCCATCTAGATCCAGAGGAGTTCGCTGTGTTCACCTGTAGTTGCAAAATAGTAAATCTGACGAAGAGAGCTGTGGTTCTCGAACGCTTATGCTACAATGAAGTTGGTCAGTCTTAAAGGTGCTACTGGACTCTTTACTATATTGGACAATCTAGAAATTGGTCATTTTATGGCAGAAGCAGAAAATGGAAACCTGCTCCTGTCTCTCTGGAGGTTAATATCCCCTTGGTTTCCCTATTCACTTGCAAAAAGGCAAACACATTTTAAAATGCAAAAGTCCAAAACATTCCTTTCGTTATAGAAAAACCAAAGGCACTTTTGAGCAGCTTCCTTTTAGAGAAAGAGGGGGAAAAAACCACTTCTCTGCATGTATTCTCTGTGGGATCTCCAACGTGGAGCTCAGCAAGGACCTCCTGCTACCTGCCAATCTCGGCTTTATTACTTATGCGCCATTTACCCTTTGAGATTTGCTGAGCTAATCAAAAGAAATGCTTGTATTTGGCAAACTGGGGCAGCCCCTGGATCAAGGACACCCGGTGGTAAGTTGGTGTTGACTTAGTGGAACGGCAGCCCGTGCCAGGCATATTTTCTTTTCCTTTCTTCCAATGCAATTCTGTCAGCTACCGGTTTCTTAAGAGCTTGCTACACATTTGCTAAGTACCCCTTATAAAACGACCTTATGTACTGGCCTGAGCTAATCCCCTGCACAAGCTATTAGGTGCATCCCTCCCATGAAGATAACTCTCTGGACACGGGTGGCAAGGACTGGAATTCCCTTGCACGCAGCAATATTGGTAAGATGAAGGAGAAATGTAGCAGGGGATTGGATATCTCTGCAATTTTAGAAGCAGATCTGTTTGCTACGTTGGTATGCCACAATTATCGTCAATGAGGTGGCTTATATAGTTGCCCTTTTCCTCTTCCCATCCTCAGAACAACCCTGTAAAGTAGGTTAGGCTGAGATTGTGTGACCGACACAAGGCCACCCAGCACTTTTCTATCGCAGAGTAGGGATTCAAACCTGGATTTCTAAGATCCTAGCACAATGTTCTAACCACTACACCACATTGGTTCATTGTTAATTTTGCCACAGAAGTTTGCAGACCATCATTCCCTGCAAATTACAGGCACTAAAATCAATTTTAGTGTCTGTAATTTGTTCCCAATATAAAGGTGTACTATCTGAAGCAAGCTTTCTTTTAGCAGCCGCACATGCTCCTTCTCTTCTGCCAAAAAAAGTCTAGTAAGACTTACACAAAGAGGAATCTAGGCAGGTCCTCTCCATAATGATTTACATAATTTGCCCAGCACAGAAGAACAAAATGAAGCAAACCTAATCTCTGACCAGGCCCTCTCAGAGGGCCAGCAGGCTTTTCAAGGGAAGAGACAAACAAGTGGTTTGCCGTTGCTTCCTCTGAGTAGAGATTCTGGACTTCCTTGGTGATCTCCCATGCAAGTACTAACCCAGGCTGACCCTGCTCCCCCCCCCCCCCCAAGATCTGACACGGTCAGGCTAGTCAGGGTCATCTAGGTCAGGCCTCTAAACCATTCTGCACATTTAATAATGCAATACATATCCGTAACTAATTATTTACAAAAAATAATTTTGGATATCTAGTGGATATCAGCAAATCTGTTCTTTAACTAATCAATTGTGAATTGGTCATGGAATGCTGGAGACATCACTGTCCAATTGACATGTCAATCAATCTCAATAATCTATGTGTCATGTCTGTACCCCTGCATCCATGTCATTGTTCTAGGTGTTGAACCATTGCTCATCCTGTACCTTGATTTCAGTTTGTAAATGTTATAATTATCACTTTCGTTTCTCTCTCTTGCAGCCTGAGAACACAGCTGTGTTATCTCTCTCTTTGAAGCTCACTGAAGTGACCTTGCACTGTCTGAAATGTTGCTGTTTCTATTGTGCCTCTTTGTCCTGTCTAGCTGATGTATAAACTCCAGCAGAAGTTCCCAGACTTTTTCCCGTGCAAACTTGTGGTTTGGGAGGGGGGAAATAATTGAGTATTTAGAGCTGTACTTTTCTCAGGTTTCTATTCCTATCAAGGAAGTGTGTACTGCTTGGATCCTTTCTTGCCTCTGAGTAATTCTATGGACATATATATGGAAAGATTGGATTTCTGAATAAAAACCATTTAACCAAGAGCTTGGACTTTTGTTGCAATGGTACAGAGACCTGGTTACTATATCCTGTCCCTGATGTCCCAACTAAGGGGTGGTGAAGAATGCCCTCAAGTCATAGCTGACTTATGGCAACCCCCGGTGGGGTTTTCATGGCAAGAGACTAAGAGAGGTGGTTTGCCATTGCCTGCCTCTTCAGCCCTGGTCTTCAATGGAGGTCTCCCATCCAATTACTAACCAAGTCCATCCCTGCTTAGCTTCTGAGATCTGACGAGATCAGGCTCTCCTGGGCTATCCAGGTCAGAGCCCGAGCCAAAGAGAACATCTAAAATTTTACGCAGGGGAACAGCTTTGACACCATCCATGGTTAGACCTGGGGAGACAGGCAGAAGGAAGCATATTCAGCATTCAGCTCTACTGTGAAACATCTCACATATTTTTCTCCAAGACCTTTTCCAGAGATTTCTTACATTGGCCACGACTAGCACAAGTATTTCTTTCGGTCCACACAATTCTGACTTGGTTGCCTTCTGGCTCATCTGACTCACTGTGCCACATCCCAGAAGAACTCTTCATCAATATTGATCCTGAATTTCAAACTGTTAGGTTTTTACTGAGGTCACTGTGCGGATCTGTAAAAGCACCCAAAGCTAAATCGCCTCTGCCTATCTCACGGAAGACTTGAATGGAAATGGAAATGTCCAAGACTAGATTTCCTCTGACTTCTCTCTCTCTCTCCTCCCCCATTGCTCAGGCAATGCTTGAAGCTGCCAATTTTACAAATGGATTGTCCCTAAGAGGGTACACAGCCAGCTGAAGAAGTGTCACGTCTTGTCTCCATGGAGAACTTTATACAGTGCAATGAATGACAAAGACCATTACAAGATCAGAGTTACCAACAATACATACTCTGTCACTCTTTCAGCAAACAGAAGGAGAGAACATAAGAGTTAAGGAAAACCTCTTGATTCCTGGCATGTTCTGACCTTATTATTAGAAGTCAGAAGGAAAGGAGATCTTTCGAGGTTCTCCCATCATCAGGGTGTCAGAAGTTTTGTTGCCTTGAGACTTGTAAAGTTTTCTGCTTCAGATGACTTGGGGATGAGCAAAATACATTTATATTTTATTTCTTTGCATTTCATCTCTTGTGGTATGCTTTTTATATTCAATTAATGTGGTGTTTCCACATTCTCATGCTATCATTTTTATGAACAGTATACACATAGTATGTAACATTGATTTATTGATACACAAATGGCATTAAAAATAAACACATTTTACAGGAAAAAATGGTTTGAAGATAAAGAATCTCTCCACATGAGACACCTTGGTATGTGTTCCTCAAGTGTAAGGAGATGCCCGGTCGGTTTCGTTTTCTCCGCCATGTCGGACGCTCCTCTTCGCTGGCTCGAGAGGAAGCAGCCGAGCACCCTGTCCGGGCGGCTGATCTGCGAAGATTAGCCCCCAAAACTCCCAGTGAGGGAGGCTGGGTCCGGGACGCTGCGGGAAGAGCCCCCTGGAATCAATGCGGGGGGTTAATTGCCCGTTTGTCCCTACGGAGGCCGGCGGACGTGCGCGGCGCCTCGAGTGCTGCCGGGCCATGAGAAACGGCAAAGAGCAGAATTAGGCGAGAGCCTACAAGTAAGCGAATTCCTTCTGTTATTACAAGCGTACGTGAAGGAGAGGTGAGATCTGAAGCCAAGAGGGCTCACTCTTCCCCTTTGCTGAGTCTCAAAATTTGGTTGGCGCCCCCCCCCCAAATGGCAACAAAGAAACAAAGTCCTGCCCTTGGCAAGTCAGTTTCGGCTGCCTTAAAGGGAGAATCGTTGGAGGAAATTGTACGGAGGGCGGTTGGTGAAGCTATAAAACCCTTTGTTGACAAGCTGAATGAAACAGATCAAAGGGTCGGCTTAATTGAGAGCGAAGTGAAAACCATCAAGGAAGCAGCGGGGGGGGGGGGGCAGAGAAGTCTGCTCGGGAAAGTGCGTCACTCGTGAAGGCTACGAATAAAGAGCTTAAACTGGTGGAGAATCAGTTGATCGGGCTACAAGTGGAACGAACACAGACAATTTTGCGCCTCCAGAATGTGAAAGAGGAGGAAAACGAGGACCTACGGGGTCTTGTCTCGGAACTATTGGCGACACCCGCGAGGGCAACTAAAGAAGAAGTTAAAAGCGCCATTTTGGAAGCCCGTCGGGCTACTTCAAAGTATGCAATGAAGCGTCAGTTGCCACGCGAGATCATCATCGATTTTTCATCTAAGAGGATCCGGGACACTATCCTATACAATTCATACAATGCGGATTTGGACTTCTTGGGCAACAAAATTAAGATATTGAAAGACGTCCCATTTCTAGTCCGGAAAAGACGTTTTAAGTATAAAAAGTTCGCAGCTCTTCTGAGAGAACGTGGAATAAAGTACAAATGGTTATTTCCGGAAGGAATCTGGTTCACCCATAAAGATCAAGCCTTTAAGATATTATCAGAAGATCAACTAAGGGATTTTGAGGACAGGAACCCAGAATTCCAGTGCACCAAGCAAGACGAAAAGGAGAAGTCTGAGGGGGAGGGGGAGGAAACGAGCAATGCGGCTGCAGTTGCGCAGAGAGAACTCCGTCCGGGACCCAGGAGGGGAAGAAAAATTTAACTTGAAATTAAATTGTAATTTGCATTTAGTAAGGTCAACCACTCCATCAATATAATATAAAGCTTTAACTTTTGAATAATGGCAGTATGAAGGGAAAACAGAAATGTAGTGTTTAGTGTTTAGTGTTTGTAGGGTACCTTCCCCTTTTTTCCACCCCTCCCTCCCTCTCTCTTTTTTCTTTCCTCTTTCCTATCCCTTGTGTTATTGTAGTCTTTTGTAGTTACTGTTTTGTAGGGTATGTATGTATGTAGTAGTTGTATGTTAGATATTGAAAATAAAAAATTATATAAAAAAAAAAAAGTGTAAGGAGATGCAATATTAGCCGGGAAGCGTAGTTTAAAAAGACAGAGCCAGCAGAGATCGCTCTCAGAGGGTTTGTTAAATTCATCTTTGCCTCCAGGAAGGCTCTGTCAATTTCACCTCTCCAGTCTAAAACTGTGTGGGATCGCAACCAGAGGGCAGCAAGGAATGGAAATGGGCTGGAGCTCCCTTTCAGAGTCACATTTGGTCCTGTGGTGGTTCTAATGGGCTGAAGTTTCCCTTCTGGCATTTCACAGCCCCGTCACACAGCTCCAGTGATAGCAAAGCCTTTGCCCTGCCACTAGCTCTGTCTTTTTAAACTACCCTTCCCTGCTAACATTGCATCTCCCAACACGTGTTCTTCTTGGGTCAGATGTCCAAAGAATCAAGAGGAAATTCTATCAGACGGTGGAATCTGGGGTCGAAACAGCAGGACTGAGAATAGTGAAATCATTCCTACGAAGGAAACATATCTAATCCTCAGGAGCCCAGACTCATCTGGTAAACACCTTATTGTTAACCTACAAGAAAGTATACTCAGGATGACCTCAGTATACTTTCTTGTAGGTTAACACCTTATTTTTAACATACAAGAAAGTATACTGAGGATGACCTCAGTATATCAGGATTCATCTGCCCATGTGTAGTACAGTCAGGGTATGTATGTGTGATTCTAGAGGGGAAAGTCGCTATACAGCTGCCCCACAGGAAACTAAAGCCATGTGAGTCACTGGGAAAGGGAAGAGATGTTCCTTCCTTTATCTGTCAGGGAGACTGTCAGGTGAAGCCACAAACACCGCAACAGGATTGCCCTAAAATTCACTTAGGTTCAGTGTTATAGAAGTTATTTTTCTTATGTAGTTCTTTTTGTGCAGGGGTTTGGACTACCGAAACACCGATACCTGCCTGCTCTTCCCTTTTTGATTATCGAAGAGGTGTATTGTTCTAGAATTTTGCTGCTGCAGAATATGTTCTTACGGTTTTAAACTGTATTTTGTATTTTGTATTGCACTCTTAATTTTATATTATATTTTTGTTATTGTTTTTGATAATGTTGTTGCCCGCCCTGAGCCTGCCCACGGGGAAGGCGGGTTAGAAATTTAATAAATTAAATTAAATTAAATTAGACGACCCTGGAGGTCCCTTCCAACTCTGTCTCTCACTTTTCCCATCTATCTATCTATCTATCTATCTATCTATCTATCTATCTATCTATCTATCTATCTATCTATCTATCTATCTATCTATCTATCTGTCTGTCTGTCTGTCTGTCTGTCTGTCTGTCTGTCTGTCTGTCTGTCTGTCCGTCCGTCCGTCCGTCCGTCCGTCCGTCCGTCCGTCCGTCCGTCCGTCCGTCCGTCCGTCCGTCCGTCCGTCCGTCCGTCCGTCCGTCCGTCCGTCCGTCCGTCCGTCCGTCCGTCCGTCCGTCCGTCCGTCCGTCCGTCCGTCCGTCCGTCCGTCCGTCCGTCCGTCCGTCCGTCCGCCCGCCCGTCTAGTATTGCTCTTATAGCTATTATCTGAAGCAGAAATTAAAATGGAAAGAACCTTACTTGATATCATATCTCTGAGGTTTAATTATTACCCCTATATATTTTACCACAGAAAGAGTGATGGGATCATTTGTATCTGATAGTAACCACGTCACCTGGGCTCTCATATTAGGTAGTTCCATATTTTTAAGTAGAGGAATGATTAGGCTACCCTCAACTCATTAAATATGAGACATTCTATAATCATAAGTTCAATGGTTTCAATTTTATCATATGGGCATCTGCACGTTCTTTTAGAATATGGTACTTTCTTGTATTTACCCTCCAAAACTGCCAAAGGAAGGGCACTCATTCTTGCCAGCTTAAAAGCTATTGATTCTATGGGCCAAGCTACAAGTGATGAATTACACTTGAATGGCAAGTGAACAGACTCACATGCATTCCTCCCTGTTCACTTGTACTCCACTTGATCACTATGTGAACAGGGAGGAATACATGTGAGTCTGTTCACTTGCCATTCAAGTGTAATTCATCACTTGTAGCTTGGCCCTATGATTCTCTGATTCTAAGAAATCACTGACATTCCTAGCCTTTTAGAAATATGACCAGCCCATCTACTGCTTGGGCTGGAGGTGTTTTCAATCCTTAGAGTATTCTTAGAATGCTACCCTGGCACAAGCACATTTAATTTCCAACCTCAGGTTAGCTATTGCCAGTCCAGCTAACTGTGGCCAGGAGAATTCAGGAGAAACTTCCATTCAGCCTGAGGCTTAAACAAAGCTGATGCACATTGTCTTCTCTGGTCAATAGTTGTGGTGCAGAAGAAATATCGTTTGTCTTCTCAAGCACTGATGGAATTATCCTAGAAATGGTGAGATAGGAATCTTGGAGAGGAAACGGGAGCTGGGGATCCTACAGTCGAGGGGCGAGAGGCAGGAGGAGACTGGCCTGGTGTCATGTAATGGATAGAAAAGGGATCCCCAAGCTTGGTGAGTGAACTTTTAAAGGTTTGAAAACACTGCTGCTGGTCTCATCCCCTTATTACAGAGGGAGATGTTTCTGAAAGGGTGCTCCCTGTGGACACAGAGAAGGTGCCTCCTTCTGAAGTGCTTCCTATGCCAGTGAAGTGGAGGACTGGATCTTTGCTTTAGGGAAGAGATGCTTTGGGAGAGAACCAAGCGGGAACAAGGAAACATTGGCGTGTGTCCCAGCACTCACAGGCACCCCTGGTTAAAAACAGTGTCAGACTCAGCCAGGATAGGTGATGTCAGGGGGTGTGGCACACGCAAATCAGTTATGCTAATGACACATTTCTGGTGATGTCAAGGAGTGTGGCATATGCTAAAGAGTTATGCTAATGTGTTATGCTAATGAGTTCCTCCAGCTCTTTTTCTAATGCGCCCTGCTCCCATCCAATTACTAACCAAGGCTGACCCTGCTTAGCTTCTGAGATCTGGCAAGATCAGGCTCTCTTGGATTATATAGTAAGGGAAGGGAAATCTGTATATATTGATCTGAGCTTCTGAGAGGACGAGCAGAATAAAACTATGTTTGATAGAGGAATGAGGAAAATGCATACAGACACAGAGGTTTTATAAAGCGGATGACCGGATTTCCCATATTAACTAATAAATCTCTTCTCTTTAGGTCTGTGGTCAAATACACATTTACATTTCGAGTATTGGATGCCTGGATCCACATTTGCTGCTCTGAGAGGGCTGAACTGTTCCAGCCCCATCCTCCCCGATGCCAACCTGCACACTCAGCTTTGTAGAAAAGGGAGATCTTTTCACATCTCTCGTCTGGCAGGCTGCTCTTGTGCCAGGTTACGATGATTGATCTAGTGGTGTACTGAATATAATGTCAGCATGTTAGCCAATCCCCACCTCATTTAATCTTACTTATTGCAACGTGTAACGCCGCACGGACGGGTGCGTCAGGGAGATGAAATACATCTGCAGCGGAGAATCATCAGAGAGAAGCAGAAGTCAGAATTCATTTCAAGCAGATGGTAACGGGAAGCTTGACTGTCCTGACTGTGCGTCGATGGGAACATATGTACCACCAAGACATAATCCAGATACTTTCACAACGGTCAGGCTGAAGACAAGCCACATGCCCCCACAATGGCATAAAGAGCAGCTTCCTCACTCTTCCCCACTCTTTGTATGAAGAAACTTGGTGGCCCAGAGGTTGGGAGGGCATTCTGAAAAGAAGCCAAGAAGCCAGCCGGCAGTAGAGGAAGACAGAGATGATCAGTACGAGACAGGGTTGTTAAGTGGCATTATCTTCACTCCTCTTTGCCGAATTTCTCCCTGAAACCCAGTGATCTATTTCTATTCCTCTTTTTAAGAATCTGAGTCTGTTTCAATTCAATTCCTCTTTCATGGAGAGCAAGATTTGATTTAAATTGCAAAGAAGTGATGCATTTATTTATTTATACATTAGAAACAGAGTCCTTCTGCACAAGACATCTTACACAAGGATGCTCGAGTGAAGGGAGATGCAATGTTAGCTGGGAAGCGGAAAGTAGTTTAAAAAGACAAAGTTGACAGACGGTGGCATAGCGGGCGGCAGAGGGGTGGCCGCCCCGGGTGCAAAATTATTACAGGGTCCCGCCCGCCGAGGAGAGTCTGTGCCACATCCGTGGGAGCCAGGAGGCCACCAGCGCTTCCCTGGCCACTTGCCATGCCAATGGGGTGGCTGGATTGCTGGGCACCAAGCTGGCCCTCTGCAGCTGCTGAACAAGGAGCATGCCGAGTGGGCAGTGGTGGCGGCTGCGGAGAGCAGCTGCGATGGAGGGGTAAGGGGTGGGGAAGCGAGCTGCCCCAAATCAGGGGAGCGCTTGTGGAGGCAGCTGTATCGTGTATGATGCCATCACTTCCCAGAAGCGACTTTATCACACAGGGCCCAGGAGCATGCACGTGGTGCCATAGGCACCACCTCCTGCCAGGAGTTGCTCTGGGTGCTCATAACCCACACTACACCACTGCTGGTAGAGATTGCTCCTCAGAGTGTTTGTTAATTTCATCTTCAGTTCCCAGAAGGCTCTGTCAATTTAGATGAAATTAATAAACCCTCTGAGGAGCAATCTCCATCTTTTTAAACTACCCTCCTGTAGATAGGTGAAATTGACAGAGTCCTTGGCTCTGTCTCTTTAAACTGCGCTTCCCGGCTAACATTGCATCTCCCTTCACTTGAGTGTCCTAGTGTAAGATGTCTTCTGTAGAGAGACTCATAGCTGAAAAATTAAGGACAAGGTCAGCCATTAAGGAAACAATTAAACACAAGCCAGGACATGTCTGAATATAACTTTGCTGCATCTGACTGCTTTTACCCTTTGTTTCATATTACGGTGGAACAAAGGTGGCTTTACCATACTTAGATTTTTAAAACTGTTCCACAATACAGGAGAGCAGTTATAATTGCAAGACGAAATTCTATTCTTTCCCAAGTTATGCAGGGTTGAATACAAAGGATTTCATATTCTGTTAGACGTGACTGTGCTACTGGACAGATAGAAACTTTGGAGCATTGCTTATTGAAATGTAACTTTTTTCATAGTAGAAGGGATGCGTAGATTACTCTTATTTTCTTTGACAATGAAGGGTTGGCCATGCCAGGCAAGATATAAATACTTTTGGAAGGTGTGGACTTAGCAGTAACACTAGCAGTAGCCAAGGTTTTTGCTTAGTTTTTTTAAATTCAAAGGATTTTAAATTTTAAACTATTTTAAAATGGTTTAATTTTTTTATATTTTTATTTTTGCAGTATTTAGTGTGGAATTGCCCAATGCCTGTTGGCCAAATGAGTATTAAAGTATTACAGTGGAACAACAACAGGGAGATATTCACAGATGAGATCTACACTATCACATGGTTAAAAAAAAAACCCTCAAAAATAAATTAATGAGAAACCAAAGAGAATTCCTCTTTTGAAAGAAGAAAACAAGAGGAAGCAATTACTGCACCTAAACAAGGAAATTTTGGACTAAGAAGTCTACCCCCTATAAAGTCCCTAAGATGAGATCAAAGTCTGTGCTGAGCAATGAGTTGGTCAGATTTTTGTGATGAGCAAATGTGCTATGCTCAGCTCAAATCCAGCAAGCATACACTTGAAGTCGGTAATTTTTGTTCCAGTGTGTATGTGGGGAGCCCCCTTGTCCGGACTCCTATCTGCCTGGTCATTTGTGGTGACCCCTGCTGGCTGGTCGGGGCATCACAAGGCTCAGAAAGAGAGTGGGAGTCCTTCATCTTTTGGACTAGCTCTGACCCCTGGGCACTCTTGGTCAGACAATATCCACTCTTCCCCAGCTTGTTAGACGGCTGCTCATTTATCCCTTCACCAATTCCCGCTTCCACCCCTCAGTCCAACCACATCCAGCAATTGGGTGATTACTCTAGCTGCCTTAGGCAGCCACACCTGTTGGGGCTTAATTCCTAATCCCTGCAGGGCCCCTGCCTCTCTGCATGCATCTCCACCTTCCTCTCTTTCCTGTCTACTGCCCTTCCCTTCCCTTTCTTGCTCCCGAGTAACCCTCCTGCCTCGGACTGGCCCCCTGGCTACTGCTGGGCTGCTGGGCTTTAGCAGCCTTCCTCTGCTCTGAGGCTTCTGGCTGCCTCTGGGCTGTGAACATGGCGGTGTCTAAGGCCCAGCAGACACTGCCTGTTCAATTGGCTTCTGCGCCTGTCGGACCTGCCTGACTGCTTGCTACTGTGGCCTTCTCTGCCTTTATGCTAGCTTGGTTGTTGTTGCTGCAGGCTGCTGCAGCCTTCCTTGTGGTTAAGAGTGCTGTGTAGTGGTTAAGAGTGCGGGACTCTAATCTGGAGAACTGGGTTTGATTCCCCACTCCTCCACTGGAAGCCAGCTGGGTGACCTGGGGTCAGTCACAGCTTCTAGCTCTCTCAGCCCCACCCACCTCACAGGGTGATTGTTTTTGTGGGGATAATAATAACCAGGGGTCATTTCATAGAAAAAGCTGCAGGAACTCATTAGCATAATTCATTAGCATATGCTATGCCCCTTGCCATCACCAGAAGTGTGTCATTAGCATAACTGATTTGCATATCCCCCCCCCGACATCACCCATCCTGGTTGTTTTGGACCCAATTCTGGCCATTCAGGGCCACAATTGGGCCCAAAATGGCAAAAAGGGGCTGGAAATGGCCAAAAAGGGGCCCAAAATGATCAGGATTGGGCCACTGCTGAGCGGGAGAGTGATCCACCACCCATCAGAGGCCCGATCCTGGCCATTTTGGAACCAATCCTGGCTGTTTGGGGCCTGATCCTGGCCTTTTTGGGCCCCGGTTCAGGCCGAAACAGGCCCAAAATGGCCCAAAATCATGTGGGTGGGGCCACCTGACATGTGACCTTTTTGGAGAACTACCGGAACTGCATTCCTGCACATTCCCCCTCAAAATGAGCCCTGCTAATAACATACTTTATAAACCACTCTGAGTGGGCATTAAGTTGTCCTGAAGGGCGGTATATAAATTGAATGTTATTATTATTATGTTATTATTGTCCCTCCAGGCTCTTCTGCAACTGGGTGAGTATCCCAGCGGTGCGCTGTTGGGGTGGGGAGCACCGGGGGTGGGGCGGTCTTGAAGGCCATTGCTGGCACTGTACAGTGCATCATCGTATACTTACCTACAGTGAGCACATCAAGACGTGTGTTTGCTGAAGGTATAAGGCAGTTACGCAAGCACATACTGTCCCCTTTCATATATTTTTAGTCTTTGCATAATGGGAATACAGAGACAAAAGACACTCTGGAAGTGAATGTGCAAATCCAGACTTGATCTAGGGGCACAGGGAATTTCTTTTCCAAGAAGTTCAGTCGATAAGATGAAAGGAGCAATGATGGAAAGTTCTTCTGTGAGGGGGCAACCCATGCGGTACAAAAAGGAGAGAGTTCAGTCACATCTGAATACTAAGTAATTCATAAGTAGGAAAGGACAGATGGAGGAGCAATATGTTACCTTTTTTTATGTTGCAACGTAATGGTATCCCTGTGAGTGATTCGGGAGCTTTCAAATTCTGTGAGACAAATATCTCCAAAGAATAGGGCTGTTTCCAAATGACACAATATTTTTGCAAAAAAAAAAATCAATTGGATTTTGACTGCGTTTTTTTGCGGTGGGGGGGCACTTATTGTGGAAATCTTTACTTGGCCTCTCATGCCTTACTCAATTGCCCTTGCTTTGAGTCTCTCTACATGAGACATCTTACATGAAAATGCTCAAGTGTAGGGAGATGCAATGTTAGCTGGGAAGTGTAGTTTTAAAAGACAGATCCAACGGCTCTGTCAACTTCACTTCTCTACCCAAAGCTGGCAGAGATTGCTTCAAAGATGGTTTTGTTAATTTCATATTCACCTCGCTGAAGGGGAGGTAAAATTGATAGAGCCTCTGGGAGGAGAAGATGAAATTAACAAACCCTCTGAAGAGCGATCTCCACTGACTCTGTGTAGAGAGGTGAAATTGACTGAGCATTTGGCTCTCTTTTTAAACTATGCTTCCTAGCTAATATTGTGTCTTCTTACACTTTAGAGTTCTTGCGTAAGATGTCTCGTGGAGAGAGACTCTTTTCTTTAGTGATTTTATTGTGCAGTTTGCTCTGAGATGCTATGCATTATTGTGATGCCATCACATTCAGTGATGCCAGTTTGGTGTAGTGGTTAAGAGCGCGGGACTCTAATCTGGAGAGCCGGGTTTGATTCCCCACTCATCTGCTTGAAGCCAGCTGCGTGACCTTGGGTCAGTCACAGCTCTCTCAGAGCTCTCTCAGCCCCACCCACCTCACAGGGTGTTTTGTTGTGGAGATAATAATGACATACTTTGTAAATCGCTCTGAGTGGCTGTTAAGTTGTCCTAAAGGGTGGTATATAAAACTAATGTTATTATTATTATTATAATCATTGATCTCTGATCGAGTGCGACTACCCCTAGTCCAGGGAGGAGAAGAAATGGTAGTCGTAGAAACAATGTTGTCTAAAAGGTCAATATTCACAGTCTTGGGGGAGAGCCAAAATTTCTGCTCCACTGAAATTGGGAGTTTCAACCTTCCTGCTAGAAGTGGAAAATATTTGCAACGGCTCTTATGAAGGAACCAGGGAAATTCAGTGGGCTGTGTACGAAGGCAGTTTTCAAACATAAGGAATTAACTGCAGATGGGCTCAGATTGGCACATAGCACAATATGACATGGTATTTAATAGGAAGAAATCACCACACACACATAGCCCACAGGGAGGCTATTTCCACTAAGTTCCCATAACACATCACCTGTTTTCTATAGCTGTGAATATCTGGCAAATACACACAGCAAGGGATTATCAAACCCACTCCTACAGAAAACTCCAATGTCACAAATTAACCTGGAAATCAAATAAGGATATTAGCCTGGAATGGCTTTCTAGTAGGGAAAATATGTAAATTGATGCTGATATTTAAATTGATGTCAACACTGAAGATGCATTGTATTTTTGAAAAAAAACATGGAGATTAAGAACACTCTACATAGTATTTCCCTGCTATTCCAATTTTTTAAAAGCTCTCCAAAACCATATGGCTGCAATTCTCCCTGAAGCCAAAAATGGGGCTAGTGTCTTCCCCGAAATGTCTGGATGGATTTTTGACTTGCATATACGGAGCCCTAAAAACATCGACACACCATCTGGTATGTGATCTCTTTTGGATAAAATAACTTAGGCACTTTGCTGAAGGAGCATAGTGACAATCAATCTGGAACAAAATGATGCAAAATGGAGGCTGTGCTTTGGCAGCCCTTCCCCGAACCATTGTCTTTGGACAAAGAGATGAGCTGTTACTGAAAGCCGAAAAACAAATCCTCATTTCGCACATTTAATGGGTGTAATGTGGAGGACGCCTCATGGTGATTGTAGTGGCTGTCAGACTATGAACACCTCATTTCTTTCTCCCTTGAACTCTGGGATCTACTGTTTCTTCTTATTCCTTTTTGTGGCAACATATTAATGTTTTTCTTTTCTTTTTGGAGAAATGAGAAATCAAAACGCAGGGCACGAATCCTCGAGTTTCCTGTATTAACAAAAACAAGGAGTCCACGTATTTACGTGAAGGTGAATGATCAACAAGATCCCCATCTTTGAAACCCCCACCGGCCATACTTGACTTGGCTTGAAAAGATCTGTCCACCACCCTATATATATCTATAGATATGGATATATGGGTCATGTCCGAAATGAAGTAACTCTTCCATCACCATCTGAGGAGAAGTTTTTATTGTATGAGGTGTTTTAAATTTTATTGTAATGTTTTATCTGTTTTTATGTGTTTTTATGTAAATTAAAATGTTGTGCTCCGCCCTGAGTCTGCTCGGCGGGGAGGGCGGACTAAAAATAAATAATAACATGAATCTGAAAGGGAGGTGGAGCATTTAGGAAAAGCATGTTACAAGTAGCAAGGTACCGTAAAGGGCAGGGTTTTACACCCTTTATCTTCCCCCTTTCACCTCATCCCTTCATTCTGTGTTTAAAAATAGATACACACCAGATTGCATACAAATGGGAGAATTTATACAAATATGTACAAATTCCTCATTACATCTAATTTGGTCCTCAGTAGTCTCCCCCTCAACCCCCTTATTGGGATGCAATCAATGTGTGAGGCACTTTCATAGGAGCAAGCAGCTTGGGGTCTATCTATCACCTTTCCCCCCAGATTTTATTGCAGGGTGGTGTACACAATTCACCCCTCCTCCATTTTATCCTCACAACAACCCTGAGAGGTAGGCAAGTCTCTGAGGGCCAAGCTACAAGTGACGAATGACACTTGAACGGCAAGTGGATTGAGTGGAGGGCAAGTGAACAGGGAGAAATACACTTGCCGTTCAAGTGTCATTCGTCACTTGTAGCTTGGCCCTGAGAAAACAACTAGCTCAAAGCCGTCCAGTGATCTTCATGGCTAAGGTAGAGATTTCAACCTGGTTCCTAATTCTGTACTGAAACGGTGACATCACGTGTCCTTTACTGGAAGAAACCGCAAGTCTAACCTCCCCTCTGCCCTCTATTCTAACCTCTGCCACCGCATGATGACAGGAAAATTAATGGCGTTGAGGTATCTCAGGCCTTAAATACTGATTATCTAACACCTTACCTAATTGGGTTAGAAATCTGTGTTTGTCTGGTTTTTACTTATGTTACTGATTGCAGTGCACATCATTTAAAATGTCATAGCAGATGCTGCCTGGTGTCCCCAGAAGAGGGAAGGATAACTTTTGCTTCCATGCTTCCAGTTCACAGCACCCCCTGCCTGAGTGACAGCATGCATTTCAAAAGCTATTCCCTATTTATTTACTTGGGGCCTTTTTATTTATTTGTCTCTCTGAAGGGACCAACAGCAGTTTACAGACATTTCCCAACAAAACAGATTCAATGATATCATTTGAATGAGCAAAACAAAACAAACAAATATCCTGTGTCCTGGACTGACTGTCATAAGCTCCAAACTGCAAGCTATGAACCTAGAAGCCTTTGGTTTTTGCCCTTCTGCTCACATCTAGGGTCTCTGGTTTAAGTACCTGCAAGGTACTTAATACTTGCAAGGAGGGCAGAAGAGATGCAACTGAAATGGAATTGAGCTGCTACTAGCAAGCTCTTCCCAACTGCCTACCCTGCCTCTCAGTTGAATATCCCCATTTCAAATTTGTTTCTCCATTATGAGAAATTCGGCACCTAGTGTAGCATTAGTGGTTTGGGAGGGACTAGGATGCTAATTCAAGTTCAGATCCTCACTTTCCGATGAAACTCACTCGGGGACTATAAGCCAGTCGCTCACTCTCTGTCCAAACTCCCTTTCAGGACTGGAATAAATGGAGGAGGGGAGAACCCTGTATGCTGTCCTGATCCCTTTGGAGGAAGCACAGGTTAAAAATATCAATATCCTTTCTAAAAAGGATAAAAATCTTAATAGGAAAATGAATAAACCGGTTTCCTTACACCATTTCTTCTCTGTTAAAATCAGTACATTTGCACCAAACCCCAGAATCCCCCATCTACCACACCAGTTACCCACTGACACGCAGAATGATGGCAGATTTTTTTTTAAATCCCGCGGCATTGCTGGCAGTGACACTTCCAGTAAAAAACAGAAGTGAGATAGGTAGCTGTAGGAATGACTGGAAACTCGTGATTCCTAGACCTAAATATATTCATTGCTGACTCTAGTTTTAATGTATTTATAGGGTTTATTTCTGTGTTACTACATTGTTGTAACCTGCCCTGAGCCTGCTTGTGGGGAGGGCAGGCTGGGAATTGAATAAATGATTATGATTATGATTATGATTATGATTATGATTATGATTATGATTATGATTATGATTATGATTATGATTATGATTATGATTATGATTATGATTATGATTATGATTACCTATGTTACTTCAGGGTTTTTTTTTATTGGAAGCAACATGAGGCCCCAGCCAGCATCACATGCCCCATCCTTATCATAGCCCTCTGGCCTACCCTATCTCAAAAGAAGTCAGACAATTTGCCCAGCTTGGCAGGCCCTCAGAATGGCCGGGATCTTTGGATTGCATACCCCTCATTTCCCACCCTTGAAAGCAAATCACCCCCCCCCCTTTCTGCCATCACACACAACATTAGAGAGAACAAAACTGCAAGCAAACTGGAGCCGCTGTGCTTATCTAGAATCAAATCAAAACCTTCCATGAGCCAGCGTGCCAACAATGTGATTGGTGTGCACAACACTCAGCTTAACCTTTTGATTCTCATTCCCAGCCGTAATCTGGTTTATGGATGGGTAACTGCATTTGCAAAGATTCGTTCATTTCTCCCCTCCCCAACCCTCATCGACTGTAAGCTCCCTTGGGAAAGGGAGTCTCACGTTTGCTTCTCTGCCAAAGGACGCACTCTGATTGGTGTGGTTTAAAGGATGCAAAGAATTCATGGGGCTTAATGCATCTCAGGATGTCACCTTTGAAAGCTGCCCCTGGCAACACAGAGGGTTTGGCAATCTGCTTGCAGTTTCAATGAAATCCAGGATTCATAACCCTTCGATGGCTATTGCAAACTTCACACCAAAAATTCCACATATCCCTCTGCAATTGGGGCTATTACTCAATCAATGACAGTTCCTGCCTCTGTGAGAGGGGAAGGAACATAAGGTCATGGAGGCATACAATTATCAATGTCCTCACTTGATGTCCCTGTTTGCACATGTTTCTTTGGCCTCAGGTGCTGTGCTAAAATTCCATTGCTTGCCCTGGATCTCTCACTAATGGCTGCCTATTAGTTAAGTCCACATGCACACAGCTAACGTTACCAGGTCGCAACTAGACATGGGCACGAATAGCATTACGAACTTCAAACACCCACAAAATTGGTGATCGCACGATTGCAATCTGGCAGTTTGTGATAGTCCACGGCAAATGAACCAACGTTTGGAAGAAGCCTGGTTCAGTGTGTTTGGCCGCGGTTCAGGAAGCCAGACAGTCAGGCGCCATCAATCAATTCCCCTGGAAACGGAGCCGGGAGAATGCCTGAACTCTGTCTGTGCTCCTTCTGTCGCCCTGGAAACCCAAATCGAAGCCCAGCTTACCTTGATCAGCAGGACTTACTGATCCAAGTAGCTCCAAGTAGCTTTTGGAGCCAACAGTAGAGGCTGCATTTGAGTCCAACCACCATTGGAGGAACCAGAATAGCCAGTGCACACACCTGGACTTCAGAGGGGGCAGCAGAGCTACAAAGAGCTGGGATTAGGGTTCCCAGTTGGTGTGTGCCCAGTGGTGGGCAATATCCCGGTGGTTTGTCCTGTCGTCATCATCACACCAGCAGCAAGCAAGCTCCTGTGTTTTATAGGGGCCAATTGGCTAAATTGGACCAGCGTGGAGCACAGGAGCACATTCACTGCTGGCGCAATGATGTCACTTCCTGGAAGTGATGTCATCACTCCTTGTTGGGAGCAGTCATGCACAAAGTGTATGCACAAGGATTCACCTCTCAGTAAGTGCCAGGTCCCTCCTCTCACCAGGAGGGTATAGGTACCCGGCAACCCTGTCTGGGACATAAAGTAAAATAGCCCCTTTATTAATTTTTTAGCAGCACATTCCCATATTACTTTTCTTGAGTCTTATGTTTAGGCTTCCCATTTGCGTTTCTAATGTTGATTTTATTTTGTACCAGGTCTTGACAAGTTTACGCACTATGAAAATAGAGGAAGTGCTCCATAACGGGTCTTTCTATTCCATCTCTGATCAATTCCATTTTGATTTTTAAAAAAAAATCCAGAGGGGAAAGCCATGAAATAAGATTCGGCAAATTTCAGAAATGAAATCAGTGGCTTCTATCATCATCAAAAACAATAAGAATAACAATGTGCTTATATATAGCCCTTCTGGACAGATTAGTGCCCAATCAGAGGGGTAAACAAAGTCAGTGTTATTATTATCCCCACAATACAGCTGGGGAGCTGGGGCTAGAGAGGAGTGGCTGACCCAAGGCCATCTGCTGAGCTCATGGCAGTCGTGGGAGTTGAACCAGCAGAGCGCTGATCCACAGTTCAACCACTTAGCCACTACGCTACAGGGACAGGGAATATTTCCAGTCCAACCCTAAGCATGTTTACTGAGAAAAAAGTCTCATTGTCTTCAGCTGGATTTACTTCCTAGAAAGTACAGAAGAGGCAGAAAGTAAGGCCATGGCTCACTGGTAGAACATTTCCTTTGTATGCAGCATCATTAAGAGAAATTCTCTAAGTTCCTCTTTTCAAAAGAAGTTTATTTATTTATTATTTATTTATTTTCCCCTTTTTAATGGGATTTTAAATTTATCTAAATTCCTCTTTTCGTAATTTCTTCCTGAAATTCAACTGTCCATCCCATGCCGTTTTTTAGCAATTTAGATTCAGTTTCTAATCCGTTCCATTTTGGTCAAAGAGAAATCCAAAGAAAGGAAAGTCAGGAAGAGAGATTCTGCAAAATTTTAGAATTTCATCCTGCGAATACTCAGAGCCAGGAAAAATGTCTTCTCAGATCTTCCTATTCTTCTGAGAGAGCCCCACCTTGTGGTGTATAACATAAAACAACTACAAGGGCTGCAGTGGCCAAAGGGTGTATCGATTTCTCTACAAAGAAAAAAACCCTTCTCAACAGGCCTCAAAAATAACTGAAAGAGAAATCCTTCTTCAATGGTTATATCTAAAAGAAGTCTCTCTGTTTGTAAAAAAGAAATCTCTCCCTTTGGACAAAATGTCCCAGTGTGGTGCCAATGTGGTGCCATGGTTCTTGCTGACATCTTTTCCGGTGCCCATTAAGTGTTTTTAGAAAGTGTGTGAAGCTGTGGGGGGCTTTTGCCTAACTGAACTTCTGATTGGCCATTGGAGATCTATGCAGATTTTTAAACTGTTGCTTAGCGGTTGCCACTACACATCAGGAATTTTTACCATGTCATGAAGGTAAGCAAGCTGTGTATATACAAGAAAATATGTTTAAACAATATGTTGGTTTTAAAAAGGCATCCAGTTAAACAGAGCTGCTGCCTGAAACGTTGAACAGTTACTATCAGAGTTAGACATGACCTCATCTTTTGAAACTTTGTGGTTGGCTCCACCTTTTGTGGCAGCCATTTTGTAGTTGGCTCTCCTTCCTTTGTCAGTTATTTTGTAGTTGCACCAACTACACTGTTTTAACAACGGCTGATTCCGCACAGGTTGGATAATGCACTTTCAATGCACTTTATCAATTGTTTGAGGTGGATTTTTGTTCAGCACACAAAAAAATCCGTTCCAAATGATCTATAAAGAAGATTGGAAGTGCATTAACCAACCTGTGCAGAATCACTCAACGACAATAACAACATTTGATTTATATAGTGTCCTTCAGGACAACTTAACAGCCAATCAGAACAGTTTATAAAGTATGTTATTATTATCCCCACAACGATCACCCTGTGAGTTGGGTGAGGCTAAGAGAGCTCTGAGAGAGCTGTGACTGACCCAAGGTCACCCAGCTGGCTTCAGGTGGAGGAGTGGGGAATCAAACCTGGCTCTCCAGATTAGAGTCCTGCTGCTCTTAACCACTGTACCAAATTGGCTCTCAGAATTCCAAAGGTGACTGCTAGCTCAAAAAGTTGGGGACCCGTGGCATAGAAAATCCTGGCCTTGATAGATTGGCAGGCTGACTTACTGTTAAAGGGGCTTTGCACATTCATGTTTGTTTGAGGAGACTTGGTGGAGTAGATAGAGGGAGATTCACAGCAACTTTCAACAATCCTATCAACAGTATGTTGAGAATTAAACTGTTAATGACTCCCCTATTACTAGAACCAATGTGCTTCAAGAATATATTGTTACTTTTTCATACCCCATTCTTTTTTAAAGCAAAGGGATTTGTGCCTTTGGGATGCACATAGTATGTGGACTTATTTTAAGGTTTGTCAGCCTCCAGGTATGGCGTGAAGCTCTCCCAGAATCACAACTGATCTCCAGACGACAGAGATCCATTCCCCTGGAGAAAATGGCTGCTTTGGAGGGTGAACTCTACAGCATTATACCCCATTGAGCTTTCTCCCTTCCCCCAAACTCCACACTCCCTAGGCTCCATTCCCCAAACCTCCAGGAATTTCCCAGCCTGGAGTTGGTAACACTAATTTATTTATATTGGATGCTCCATATATAGCACTAGATGCTGAGCACACTCCTTCAAAGTATACTCCCCTATTTTGTCCTTACATCAATCCTGTAAGATACTTCCGGCTTTTGATCTTCCCAAAGTCATCAGTGAGCTTCATAACTGGATGGGATTTAAACCTGAATGTCCCAAGCTGTAGTCCGATATTGTAGCTGTTCCACCACACTGGCTCACTGGCCACCTTCCCCGCTGCCATCCTTAAATGGGACCCCCTGCATAGCGCTTTCAGATTTTGTCTTGTAACTCCACCATCTTTTCTTCTTCTTTCTCGAAGGAATCAGTGGGGACTGAGATTTCTGTGAGAACTCCGAATTTGAATGTCTCTGTTCACTTTGATTAATCTTTTCCATTAACTTGTTGTCATACTATGTCAATAAAAAGGAGCGTGAAAGCCTCAAGGAATTTCCCAGGTTCTCATCTTCTTAATTGAATATTTGAAAACGGTTTTTTTCCCTCTTAAAAATCACTTCTTATAAACACATCAGGAACCATAATGGTGCTGCTTCATTGTGCATAAGCTGAGAACTCTAATGTACTTTCTTTGTCTTAGCAGATTCTGAGAAATCCATTACAGATCTTTTCTTTCTATGTACTCCAGTATTTCACAGGAAAGTAAAGATGTTCTAGTGTACACGGAACACACATCTTCGGACACCTAGGTTCACCTCCTGAGCCCCCCAATTTGTGATCTACTGTTCCTTTACATTTAGAGTTGCTATATGCCTGCTAGAGGCAAGAAATCTCACAGCTCCAGTTGGCCTTGCCTCCCAGTGGAAAAATTTACACAAACATCCGTTGGTGAGGGCATGATATCGCATCTGGGAAAAACCTGGATGGCATTGTTCCATCGGCATCTACCAACTGTATGATGTGACTATGAGCAGCTGGAAAAGACTAATACAAGCAATGCCCATGAGGAAGTCCCAGTACGAAACGGGGATTGGAAAATTGCTGGCTTAGACCCATAGGGCTGTTCTTGGAGCGAGATGCAGCTCAAGGTCGTTTCCATCTGACCGACTCCTGGTGGTTCTCGAATTAAGAGTTCCAGCTTCAAGTCGTTTTCCACCGTTATTGCATCTTCAAATTTGAATTATGGACTCTTCACCGGTTGGACTATTGTCTAAATGAACTACGTAGACGGTTATATTGCTGCTAGTTCTGTATACTTTGACTGTTTATGAATGTTGTACATGAAATGTTGTGTATGAAATATTTATGATATTGATATTTATGACATTGATGGACACAATGTTTTTGCACTTAGCACTTTATTAAATCTGATATATTTCATATTGCATTAGTACCTCCAAGTTGTTTTGGGGTTCTAACAGTGTGTATAGTGGAGGCACCCTCGTTGCTTAGCTTATATGCCTTCTAGAGGCAGGAAATCTCACAGCTCCAGTCATCCTTGCCTGCCAGTGGAAAAATTTACACAAACATCTGTTGGTGAGGGCTTGATGTCACTTCTGGGAAAAACCTGGATATGATGTCACACATCTTTAGGAATTTCCAGAAACTCTCTGGTAAAAAAAGTGATCCCTACATGGGACTGATACCTCTTCCAAGAAAAACCCAGATGTGTCATCAGTCTTCTGTAGGAATCACCAGAAACTGTATGGTTTTACCAGAGAGTTTCTGGCAATTCCTAGAGAGGTGTGACATTCATTCTGAGTTTTCCTGGACATGACATACACACGGTTGCTGACAATCACCTCCCCCATTTCTCTATTCCCCCAGTCCCCTGGTGGTTGCTAGGCCAGGCCTGGTAACCTTATTTACATTATACCTACTTGGGGATTCACTTCCTGTTTCCTGTTTCAGATGCGATCGTCTTTGTGCATCTGCAAAAAATTTACCTGACTGAACTGTATCACCATGCCTTGTTCCATGTCCAATATATTACTCAATAATCAATCTATGGACAATTTCAGTAATGATAACAACAACAACAACAATGATGATGATGATAACTGAGCTTATATACCACTCTTTTAGACAGATTAGTGGTCACTCAGAGCTGTGAACAAAGTCAGTGTTATCATTATCCCCACAATACAGCTGGGGAGCTGGGCTAAGAGGAGCAGCTGACCCAAGGCCACCTACTGAGTTCATGGCAGTAGTGAGATTTGAACCAGTAGAGTCCTTCACATCCCAACCACTTAACCACTATGCTACATGGACCATAATAGATAACAAAGCGTGGAAAGTTTACAGTTCTAACAAGTGGTCAGTTCTGGCTGATGCAGATAATTGGTTGATCCTTGTTTTCTGAGATAGTAAATTCATACAGGGAAAATAGAGCTTAGTTTAAACCAATCTTGGCTGCTAAAAAATTAATTGAGGTAGAAATGGAGGTAAGTGGCAAAATGTGTTTTCTAAATTGTTGTTTTGCATATAAATTGGAAATTATACTTCCCTTTCACCTGAGATTACAACAGCCGTTATTCTGTTCCACCGCCCTTTTAAAATTTCCCCCCGTAGGGGAAGCTTATATCCAAATTATTGAAAAATTATAACATCTTGCTGACAGTGTGCTTATAAGCAATCAATCAAATGTTCTCAAGATGACAAAAGTTTTAAGGATGCTTTATTAGCTTGATAGCTTCCAAAGGTCGAGTCATTTCTCCATTCAAGGACTTTTTCATGAAGTCAATCAAGTTTGGTTAAGCAGTAGATCTTCCTCTTCTGCTCTCACCTCTCAGATTAACTAGTTTAATTAAAGCCCTGTTGCTAAGCGGAAGGATCATTACTTTATTTTCTGATGGCAAAATTCTCAAGCTAAATGCTTTCTTAGATTTCACTCATTGTACATTGGGTAACGTTCGCATGGGCAAGCAAAAAAATGGTGAGTCAGGGGTGCCCCAATTCTGGAAGAAAGTCCAGGACACAGAAGCAATTTTTTTGCATGTGTAATCAACGTGGATGTAAATGGGTATCTATAGCTGCATGTTTGTATGCACAATGAAATGCTCAATGCACTCCACTGCTTTGGCCAGATGCATATTTTAATGCGTATGTAGGAACAGTAGGGGTGCTAAGAACTAGAGATGGGCACGAACCTAAATACAGACCAAAAAAACCCACGAACCAACCTGGTTCGGGGTTCTCGAACCAGGGTTCGTGGAAGCTCGTTTCCACGAACTTCCACAAACTGGGCTATTGGTTCGTTTGGTTCATATTAAAGGGCCAGTTTAAATGGCCATTTCCCCCGGGGAAAATGGCCATTTAAACTTTTCCTGCTGCTTGCAAGCGGCAAGTCCCTTTAAACTATCAGCTGGAAAGTGGGGGGGGGGGAATTCACCCCTTGCTGACTGCCAGCTGATAGTTTAAAGGGACTTGCTGCTTGCAAGTAGCAGGGACCTTTAAATGGCCCAGCCCCCAGCCCCAGCCCCCAGCCCCCTGCAGGCCCGCGCAGCAGAGGAGAAAGCCAAAAACGCCCGTTCCACCCCTGAAATGGCAGCCATGGAGGAAGAGGAAAAGGGCCCTCCTGCCCCTCAAATGGCAGCTGTGGCTGCCATTTGAGGGGTGGGAGGGCCGTGGCAGGGCCCTATTCCACTTCCTCTGCTGCTGCACAGGCCTGCAGGGCAGTGGAGGAGGTCTCCACCACCCCAGCATCAGAGGGAAAGTGAGGGGCTGGGGCTGGGGCTTGGGGGGAATGAGGGGCTGGGGCTGGGGGTTGGGGGCTGGGGGTGGGGCTTGGGGCTCAGGTTTGGACTGCTTAACGGGCCCTGCCCTGCAAGTGGCAGGTCCCTTTAAACTATCAGCTGGCAGGCAGCGGGGGGATTTCCCCCACCTGCCAGCTGTTCATTTAAAGGGTCCTGCCCCTTGCAAGCGGCAGGAAAAGGCTCTTTAAATGATTAAATGCCCCTTTCCCTGCCAGAAAGGGGCATTTAAACCTCAGGAACCACGAACTAGTTCGCAACTGGGCCAGTTCCGTGCCAGTTCATGGTTCATGGAAACCCCACAATCCACAAACCTCATGGTTCGAGTTTTTTTCTGGTTCATGCCCATGTCTACTAAGAACTTATTCAGCCGGCAAAGGTACCATTTTCACGATCTACAGCCACTCATGAGCCAAGCTTTACTGCTGTTTGACCTGAGCAGCGTGCCCAACAGCTTTATGGCTGTGCACTAGCTGGGGTGGTAGAAATTCTTTTTCTTGTGCTTTATGGCTACTTTTGCATTTGCACATTTGCACATTAGGCGATGCCAATAGATGGTAATAAATGGTTGGGCTGGGTAATTAAATTGACGTGTCCAGGAGGGAACTACAGCTCCCATGGGGCCTTGCAATAATGCCCACGCACAAAATACTGCTAATATAAACTAACTTAGCAAAAATCGGGGAGACAACCCGGTTAGTAGGATCAAACAACCAACACCTTGCCAGAAATATAGCAATATATATATATTATATTAAAGTGCATTAAAGTGCAAATAGCAAGTGCAAATACAGTGTAAACAGTGTACAAAAAACAATAAATGTATCATTTACAATACAAATCCGTCAGTGTCTGTATATATTTCACAATGGGAGATCCAAGGAAGGGGAGGTGGAGTTCAAACTGGAGAATAAATATCCGGGGTAGTTCATAAATAATTTTAAAAGTCATAGTCCATGCATGATGAAACCATTATTGCCAACGGGCAGATATGTGCACTGATGTTCCAAATCCCATTTTGTGGCAAAAAGACACTTCCTCATGGGCATATATCTTCTGGACTATGAATAAATTGACAATACATATAATAATCATACAGATAATATCAAACCCTCACCCCTGTACATTAAAAGTTCATAATTCACTTACAACTTAATAACTCCCGGTCCAACACACTCCTGGATCCAGTATACATTCAATTAATAAGACGGACCAAAACAAAGAGGGAGGGAAACAAATTTATACTGAAGGCTAATCAGTTACATAAATTGTAATTAATTGTCTCCCAAATCCATTTTAAAGGAGCCGACCTATGGAATCAAAAATAGAACCAAAAATTGGGGAAGCATGCAGTTGAAACTTATGACCTTAAATATACAAATCTATAAAAACAAAACGACAACATGCAAAAACTGTTGTGCAGAAAAACTGCTGAATCATCCATCACCTATTTTTGATTCTCCAGTTTGAACTCCACCTCCCCTTCCTTGGATCTCCCATTGTGGAATATATACGGACACTGACGGATTTGTATCGTAAATGATACATTTATTGTTTTTTGTACACTGTTTACACTGTATCTGCGCTTGCTATTTGCAATTTAATGCACTTTAATACAATAGATATATATTGCTATATTCCCGGCAAGGTGTTGGTTGTTTAATATAAACTAACTGGCAGTCATTCTTGTCGATGACATGGAGTTAGAAGAATACCAAATGGTAAAACTTAAAAAAACAAACAGTAAACGGCTGACTGACTGACTAGCTTGCTCAACAAGTGGATGTAGAGTAGGATTCCCTACACTTCCTTGGCCACTACCAGTTGGGTGATGCCTACTCTTTCCCAAAGAGATTGTAGAAACTCCTAGAGTATAACTACATGGAGGCCATTTTTTTCTTCAAATTTAGGCATAGGAGATTGGGGCAAGGAGCAAGTAATTCTCTGCTCCAGGTGGGTAAAAGGGAGGTCTACTCTTCAGCAGAACACAGCAGTTACAGCTTTGTAGGTGGGAAATAGAACTCCCATTAGGCTGTGTGTGAATATGCATGGGTGAAATCCTATCAATTGCTTGAATACATGAAATATAACCTGCTGAACCGGCTTGTAAGGTAAAGGTAAAGGTAGCCCCCTGTGCAAGCACCGAATCATTACTAACCCATTGGGGGATGTTGCACCATGATGTTGAACCAGCTTGACTTGCTCACAAATACCTCAATGAAAAATCAGCTCCTTTCTTGCAAAAGGTGAGCAAAACATGGGCTTCACCAGCAGGTGTTGCCTAGAAGGCTCTATAGAGCCACATGCTTCTTCATACAACTCCATGGCTATGATTGTGTTGGATTGGAGTCAAGGGGGCAAAAATAGGAAACTCAGTAAAGAAACATAAAACGTATACGAAGTCCTTTGGGAGAGCGATCTGAGATAGCCACATCTAGGTGGATCTTTGAAGGAGCTGCAAATAACCTCTGCATCCCAACATAAAGTCATGGGACACGAAATATGGGTTAAACTAGATTATGTCGCAATGCCATCCAAGTAGGGATCTCAGGTCCCCTGGTGGGGGATATCCCCCTCCCACCCTTTTCCCCCTGCCACCACTCACCTGGCTGGCGGGGGAGAATGGTGCAGGAATGGGCCTCCCAGATGTGCTCCCAGGGTGATGCAATGGCATCACTTCCTGGGAGTGGTGTCATCGTACCACCAAGAGCGCTCCTGAACTTTGCAGTGGACCCCATGCCTGCACAATGATGTCACTTCCCGGAAGTGACATCATTGTGCAAGTGCACGGGCATGCACCTGTGAGGAGCACTCCCAGGACAGTGCAAAGGTGAGTGCTGAGTCCCCCCTCTCACCGGGCGGATAAGGGGACCTGTCAACCCTATATTCAAGGTAGAGGTACACCTGTCTAAGCCCAATGGGTCCTGACCTGAATGGCCCAGGCTAGCCCAAAGTCATCTGATCTCAGAAGCTAAGCAGGGTCAGTCCTGTCTAGTACTTATATGGGACACCACCAGGGAAGACTAGGGGAACTGTGCGGATGCAGGCAATGGCAAACCTGCTCTGCTCATCTCGTGCCTTGAAAATCGTGTGGGTCACCATGAATCAGTTGTGACATTTTCTGCCCTGACCTGGATGACCCAGTCTAGCCTGATCTCATCAGCTCTCAGAAGCTAAGCTGGGTCAGCCATGCTGAGTACTTGGAGGGGAGTCCAGTGAAGAAGACCAGGGTTACTACACAGAGGCAGGCAGTGCGAAACCACCTCTGCTCCTCTCTTGCCTTGAAAACCCTATGGGCTTGCTATGTCTCAGCTGCTACTTAATGCCACTTTACACAAGCCTGTCCATTGACAGCAATGGAGTCAGAAGGGTATAATTCTGAAAAGGCAGACACCGCTAATGCCTAGTCTGCATAATATTAAACATTTTAATAATGTGGTTTTTCATGAATGTGCAACCTTGGCTCCAAACTCAGCCAGGCTAACTTCTGGCTTTGTTCATCCATCCTAGGCTGCAGAGAAAGCAGAGCCAGGAGGGGCCAGCCCTTCACTTCCCCATAGTACTGTAAAACATTTCTTCCCCACGCCAATACTCGAAACAATGTTGAACAATACCAGGCTCGGAACAGGTAGGAAGCTGCTATTTCCTGCTCTGTAGGAGCCCCGTGGTGCAGAGTGGTAAGCTGCAGTACTGCAGCCCAAGCTCTGCCCATGACCTGAGTTCGATCCTGGCGGAAGCCACATTCAGGTAACTGGCTCAAGGTTGACTCAGCCTTCCGTCCTACCAAGGTCGGTAAAGTGAGTACCCAGTTTCCTGGGGGTAAAGTGTAGATGACTGGGGAATGCAATAGCAAACCACCCCGTAAAAAGTCTGCCAAGAAAATGTCGTGATGCGACGTCCCCCCATGGGTCAGTAATGACTCGGTGCTTGCACAGGGGACTGCCTTTACCTTTTTATGGTACCTGCAAATTTTGCCCCCTGTAGAGTAAATAGCACCTGGAGGGAGAGGGATTTGCATCAAGAAATAACATAAAAGGGAAATTTGTCTCCTTGTGTCTCACAGAGCTCAGCTTTCAGTATTCCCATGTTACAAGCTTGGCTTTGAGTTGTAAGCTTGGCTTTCTGTGTTCCGCTGTTACCGTGTTCCTTTTCCTGTTTGTAACAGTGGCTTTGAGTTGGTGGAAATCTGCTCAGGAATTTCCTTGTGCTTTAAAGGTAAAGGTAAGGTAAAGGTGTGCAAGCACCGAGTCATTACTGACCCATGGGGGGACTTCGCATCACAACGTTTTCTTGGCAGACTTTTTACGGGGTGGTTTGCCATTGCCTTCCCCAGTCATCTATACTTTACCCCCAGGAAACTGGGTACTCATTTTACCGACCTCGGAAGGATGGAAGGCTGAGTCAACCTTGAGCCGGCTATCTGAACGTGGCTTCCGCCAGGATCGAACTCAGGTCGTGAGCAGAGCTTGGGCTGCAGTACTGCAGATTCAGATTTCTTTATTACAGCACTTAGCCAATACACTTATCATAAAAATTAAAATACATATTTTACGACCATTAAAATATGGATATGTACAATTTAAAAACAATTTCCTAAATTCTTTCAAAATTTATAAAAACCAGAAATTCAGCATAGTTCTAGACTAGCAGCCGGAGTGGAGGCCTACACTCTAATGGACTTTAACAACCAGGGCACAAAATTTCGCTATCTGGTGTAATGCTGTAAAATCTGAGTTTGACAGCAGTTTCCCTAATTTGTTCTTATCCGGATGTTCTGAGATACCTTCCAGAAAGGGATTTATAAGTCTCAATGTGCTTCCTTAAAGAAAGGGCACCTCAGGAACACATGTTCCTGGGTTTCAACCTCCCCAAGTATACAGCAGTACTGCAGCTTACCACTCTGGGCCACGGGGCTTTAGTGTTTGCTAAATGTAATAATGCTCAGTTGTCCTTGCAATGGTTTTCACGTGAATGTGCACTGTTTGCTAAATAAATCTGCACCCCCCCCCCACAAATCCATAACAAACAACCAGATCTGACGATGTTTTTAAAAATGCTTTTCTAATTCACCCCAAACCCGTACAGTAAACATTTTGCGTAGGGAAAAGTAATTCCATCCTTCAAAGCCATTATTCTACTGAATCATTTATAAGCCTTATCTGTGATATGAATTAATAAATAGTTTTAGAGACTGGCTACAAAGTCCCTGCTATTATTGTATTATTATCCCCTCCTGGCTGCCCCCACTCTCCCTGCCTGGGCTCTTAGCCTCCCACCGGAGGGTGGGGCTAGCTGGCTTTCACCTGCTCTGCTTGACCCTCTGAGGCTTTAGTGTTTCTCTCCGTCCTTCGGTTGCTCTTGGATTTTGGACTGGGGTGTCAGTTGGGGTGGCTGGGTAGCTGTTCCCCATCTGTCTCCCATCCCCTCCTCCCAGTAAGTCTGGGGGCTGGGCCTCAGACCCCTGACAGTCATGCCCGCCCACCCATTTCTTTTCTCCAACCTACACATAACCAGTTTCTTCAAGTGCCCCACAAAGGAATTGTTTTCCATATTTCCCTGACAGTCTATATTCTCCTCCTTTGAAGCTGCTCCACTTGATATACATCCTCAGTATGATGCTGAGACCTGAATGCAGAGGGTAACTATTACTTTTTATCTCACAGTGGTTATGATTCTATTAATGCTGCCTAAGATCACATTAGCCTTTTTTGCAGGTGCATAGATGCTCATAGTTTATTTATTTATTTATTTATTTATTGGATTTGTCGTCTGCTCTCCCTGCAACCAGGCTCAGAACTGGTCACATCATTTAAAAGGACATTAAAAAAACAGATAAAAACGGTAGCATAAAGGAGCGAATACGATTCAGAAAACCACCCTCAGTGGCGCTCAATGCACAGTCCCGTATAAGATCCCTTGGGCCTGCGGGGGGCCATCGACATGATTAAACAACTAGACATGATTAAACAACTGGACAATAAAGAGTTCCTTTTTGCTGTGTCTTCCCAGTCCCTTCATTTTCACATTGTTCACATTATCCTAAAATTATGCCTTGATTGTATATTTACTTTATCACTGAATAGGTTTTTGGATACATAAAACGTAATATTTGAGATGCTTCGAGGCTATACGGCCAAGATGAGCTTTCTGTTTTTGGAAGGCAACTAGATCTCCAAGCAAATGTGTCCAGCAGGTAGTCGTAAAGCAGATCCCGGTTTACCATCATCTCCATTACTTCCAAGCTTTTATTAATTCACTGTGGATGTCTTTCCTTAAATGCTTCCAAGTAATAATGGTCAACAGTGAAAAGGAGGCATTAGACATAATGATGTCGGGGAATCGGGAACTTCATTACATATAATAGCACTAAGAAGATACACAGAAAACAACAGAGCAGACACTGCTGTGCTGAGAAGCTTGGGGAAAATTCTAAAATGTTATGGATTTTTTTTCTTTTTTGAAAATGAAGCAATTGTTGGAAAGGAGTCTCATCGCACTCCTCTTCTGTTGGATAGCGACCCAACATTGATTCGTAGAGTCATTTGCATTCATGGGTCTCTTTTGACAAAAATTGGCTTTGAGACACGGCCCAGAATATACATGCTGGGAAGTAATCCAGTTTTTCTAGTGGGAAAGCAAGCACTAGTTACCTAATTTAATGTGAGATGGAGGTGTGCCTGATGGAGACCTAATTTTTATGGGTCAACCACTTGCCAAAGGAGGGGGGAAATCACACAGATCAGGTTTAGGTATATCACACATTACATCGGGTGCATGCCCTAACCAAGCTTGCCCTGGCCAGACCAGCTCAATCTTTTCAGATCTCAGAAGCTAAGCAGTGTCGGCATTGGTTAGTAATTAGATAGGTGATCATCAAGGAAGACCAGAGTTGCTACGCAGAGGTAGGCAATGCCAATACTTTTAGTCTCTTGCCTTGAAAACCTCACATAACTTTAACATTTTTTATTTATATACCACCCTTCAGGACAACTTAATGCCCACTTAGAGCAGTTTACAAAGTATGTCATTATTATCCCCACAACCAAACACCCTGTGAGGTGGGTGGGGCTGAGAGAGCCCAAAGAGCTGTGACTAGCCCAAGGTCACCCAGCTGGCTTCAAGTGGAGGAGTGGGGAATCAAACCCAGCTCTCCAGATTAGAGTCCTGCACTCTTAACCACTACAACAAACTGGGTCCCAGCAGGAGTCACCTTATGAAGGCTGTGACTGAAGGAACGTTCTACTACCAATACAGGTGCACATTAGGTGCATGGAAATAATAGATTTTTTTAATGCTTAAACAAAACTGTAAAGTATTTCACATTTAGGGTTCATATTTAGTGGTATTTCGTATTTAGGTTACCAGTTGCCTGCTATGGGCAGGCAACTGTTACTCCAGTGATGTCACTAAAGGTGGAAGTGATGCCACTGTATCGCCAGCACTCTAGGAATTTCCAGAATCTTTATGGTAAATTCAGGAAATTCCTAGAGCGTCACTGATGCCACGACATCATTTCCTCCTGTTCAACTGGGCATGACATCACAATGTTTGTGACACTCCCTCTCAACAGGTTTTGTCAACAAACAGGACTGAGCACACCACTCATACCCAAGTGGGCTGCCCCATACCTATGTAGATTCATCATAACATGAGCACCACATCCTATGAACATGCAAGAACATACAGGTGCCACCCTGGCACTCATTCTAACATTGTAACTGTTCATTGTCACTGAAAGTTCTATGGGAACAAAGAAGATTATATACTGAAGTTCAGTGCCTGCCTTTTGGACCAAAGATGCTTGTTTACCTACTTACCTGCAAGCATTGAAGATGTTTGCCCCTTGCTACACCCCCAAAAAGGTCATTTGCCATTTTCAATGGGGAAAAGAAGCCTTTTCATCCATTTCAACTGACGTTTCTGCTGTCTTCAGTGTTCTTCTTGGCCTCTTGCAACGTTTTCCCATTAAGAACCTGGAGAGGATGCTAGTCTCGGCAAGTTGCTAATAAGAGCAACATTAAACCCATTCTTCATCAGCAGTAGCACTCGATCAATGTAACTGAAACAGATGTGCTACCTGGAATGTCTGCAGAGAAGCAGTTCCAAATTAGTCTACATTCACTTTCTGTAGTCACACACATCAGTTTCGCACCAGTTCCAGGCCTTTAGAATACAGGTTGTCAAACATTTTTACCATGAACTTCCTTAAAGTGGAGAAGACAAATGGTGCAGCTCCCAAAGTATTTATGTGCGGGTTATGTGCTGTCAAGTCACACGGCAACCCCAGCGAGTGAGAAGCAGAGGTGGTTTGCCAGTGCCTTCCTCTGCAGAGTCTTTCTTGGTGTCTGCCCATCCAAATACCAAGCCTGCTTAGCTTCCGAGATCTGACAAGATCGGGCTATACCATGCCACTTTCCCTCTCTCTCAAAGTATAGCTAAGAATTGAAACCTATTGCTTCCCCAGGTTCGACTCTCACTAGCTCTTGTTGAAAACAGTTGGGGAAAAATATTATATTTGGGACATTAGAAAACCACTTTGTGTCACAGTTGACTACTGGGATCCTTCTAGAATTTTGGAATTTCTCTCTGGATTTTGGAAATCCAACCGACTTGGGATCTACTCCAAAGCTGAACTGATGCATTAGGAAGTGTCCATTGATCTTATTATGAATCTAAATTTTGAATAGACCACGGTGTCTGAATCCCTCACTGCAGTTTTCCATTATTTTCTTTTTTCAATACATTGCATTACCAATACACATTGGCAGCTACTTAAAATAAATCACTCTTGTGAGCGTGAACCCTTTTATTACCAATGTGCAGGGATTCGCGCATATCAATTAAAACACTGCATAAAAAGAAACATGATTACCTGATCTTTTGCAAAATAGTAAAGAGTCCAGTAGCACCGTTAAGACTAGAGATGGGCATGAACCGCATTACAAACTTCAAAAACCCAAGAAATTGGCGATCGCGTGATCGCGATCCGGCGGTTCGTGATTGTTCATGGCCAACAAACTAGTGTTTGGGAGAGGCCTGGTTCGGTGCATTCAGCCGCGGTTCGGGAAGGCAGACTCTCAGGTGCCAGCAATCAATTCCCCTGGCAACGGAGCCAGGGGAATGCCTGAACTCTGTCTGTGCTCCTTCTGTTGCCCTGGAAACCAGAATGGAAGTCCAGCTTACCTTGATCGGCAGGTCTTCCTTCCAACCACAGAGCTGCAAAGCGGTTACAAGTTGGGAGAAGAAACCCAGGGGAGGGAGGGGGAAGGGGATGTTCTGTACCCATGGGCACTCCAATCTCATTCCTGCAAACCCTGATAGGCAGCTCTGATGGCCAAACACAGACTTCCTGCGTTGCTCAATGGGACCTGTGCTTATAAATAGCTGTGGCCTCCCAGGCTGGGTTTCACTTTCAGCGAGCAGTGGAGTGGGACAGAGCTCTTGCTTGCCACTTGCTAGCCTTTGGGGAGAGAGACTGAGAGTCTAATTGAGCTTGGATTTTTGTGGGAGTTTCCTGGGGGCCTTGGATTGGAGAGGGTATAACTCCAAGATCCCTTTTGCAATCTTGTCCAAACTTGGGTGATGGCTGTAGGGGAGCCTGCAAAAGTCTCCTCAGGAATATGGGCTGTCTAAGTGCCACGGGGGCCATTCCATGCCCCACGAACCACGAACCGTGAACCGGTTCAGCAACGGAAAATGTTCGTTGTGGTTCGCGACTTCGGGATCATCGTCAGCACCAAACCGCGAACCACTGGTTCATTAATTTTTTTGGGTTCGTGCCCATGTCTAGTTAAGACTAACCAACTATAGAAGGAAGCAGATGGTTCCTCCTTCTATCACATGTGGTGGACTTTCCAGAAAAGCAAAAACTTTTGGAAAGAAATACATGTTGAGATGCAAAAGATTTTACAATTTGATTTCGCCATGAATCCACAAACTATGCTGTTGGGAATACCAACAGAAAATGTAGACAGAAAACTACACGAACTATTCAGATATTTACTGATGGCGGCAAGGGTAATGTTTGCAACCAGATGGAAGGAAGATAAATGCCCAACTAAGGAAATCTGGAGAGATAAGATGGCAGAATACGCAGCGATGGCAAAACTAACAAGCTATTTAAACAGAAGACCAATGAGAGAATTTGAAGAGAAATGGGGAAACTATTTTGCTTGCAAAGGATAAAATGCATGAAATGTCTTAGTTTTAGAAACCAGAATGGGATGGTATACTGATCTATTGTTATATATTGGAGAGGGTTTTGATAAGATGAAATTGGTTAAATATCAATGATGAGGTAGAATGCATGATATGGAAACTTTGGCAAAATAATTAAGCTAGATAGAAACCATCTGTATAGAAGCATTAGACCATACTAAGATATAGCAGTTAGAATGTACAGGGAGACCACTTGTTTTAACCTTTAGTTGATCTAAAATTCAATAGAATTGTGTAGAAAAAAGATCATATTTAGTTTGAGAAGACACACAGGAGTTGGAATAGGAGATATAATATCGATGAACTCAGATTAAGGTATGTTCTGTGTACTCTGTAGTCTGTATTTTATTATTACAACTCTTGTAGCACGAAATCTTAATGTTCCTCTGACCCTGTTATTCCCTTTTCTTCTTTTGTACTTGTCTTTGTTCTGAAAATTAAAAAAAAATTAAAAAAGACTAACCAACTTTATTGCAGCATAAGCTTTTGAGAACCACAACTCTCTTCATCAGCTGCAGCTGTAGAGAGCTGCGGTTCTTGAAAGCTTATGCTACAATAAAGTTGGTTAGTCTTAAAGGTGCTACTGGACTCTTTACTATTTTGCAACTGTGGCTAACTCCTCTGGATCTATGACCTGATCTTTTGAAACTTGATTCTTCACATCAAGATTGCTTCATGGCAATCCAGGACAATATTTGGCAGACTGGGCGAAATTGAAACAATTTTTGGAAAAAAAATGGGATGTGAAAGGAGAACTGTGGCAGTTTGAGAATTTTTAAAATAAGACATTTTAGACAGAAGAGAGAAGTGACTTTACCATCAATAAACGTGTATCTATTTTAATCTAAGCTTGGATTATAGTATAGTATAAGAAGGGTGAAATTTAGAACTGATTTTTTAAAGAATAAGATAGGGAGGTTAGGATAAGTAATACAGCATATAAGTAGTTTATATAAGGCAATATAGAATGGAATAGAAGAAATGGTGATTAAGATGGTTGTTGGGGGTTTTCCGGGCTGTATTGCCGTGGTCTTGGCATTGTAGTTCCTGACGTTTCGCCAGCAGCTGTGGCTGGCATCTTCAGAGGTGTAGCACCTCTAGGTGTAGCATCTTCAGAGGTGCTACACCTCTGAAGATGCCAGCCACAGCTGCTGGCGAAACGTCAGGAACTACAATGCCAAGACCACGGCAATACAGCCCGGAAAACCCACAACAACCATTGTTCTCCGGCCGTGAAAGCCTTCGACAATACATCAATGGTGATTAAGTTAGGTTTTTAGTTAACTATATGGTTTGAAGAAGAATATGTTGTTAGTAATTGAAAATATTATCAGTATTAGCAATATAGTATATATAGAGTAAATATAAGGCTTAGGATAAGTAATTTTGTATAGGGATGGTTAAGAAATGTTTAAGATAAAATTGGTTAAGTAATATAGGGGGTAGAGGGCTGGAAAGCTGCTGGAAGTCAAGAAGGAGGGGGGAAAGGGGGGATTAGACTAGGTTAAATGAGATAGGATTAAAATGTAGTGTATGTTTGATGATGCTCACCAATAAAATTGTTTTAAAAAAAAGATTGCTTCATGGCAGTATTTTAGATACGCATATGTGTATATCAGTAATATGCCACTGGACTCAAACCCTATTGAAAGGGAGCTGCAGTTAAAGGAGGGCTACAAAAACAGAAATTTGAAACCTGATTGTGTTTGTAATGAATGTTTGCTGCTGAGCTGAGCACCTCATAGGATGCCCTTGGTGATTGGCCTGCTTCGGGTGCCATGTCAGCCATTTATTCTGTTAATGTTATTAGTCTGTAATGCATGTTCATAGATCCAGAGGAGTTAGCCATGTTAGTCTGCAGTAGCAAAATCGAAAAGAGTCCAGTAGCACCTTTAAGACTAACCAACTTTACAGTAGCATAAGCTTTCGAGAATCACAGTTCTCTTCGTCAGATGCACGGTAAGAAGAAACTGGTCAGATATATAGGTGGAGAGGGGAGCGGGGAGTAGATGCAATCAGGAGCTTCTGATAATGGGATCAGTTTGCTTCTGACAATGAAATCAGTTACTTCTGAGAATGAGATAACCATTCATAGTCCCTATTCAATCCAAGCCTGGCTGAGTCAAATTTACATATGAATTCCAGTTCAGCAGCTTCCCGTTGGATTCTGTTTTTGAAAGGTTTCTGTTGAACTACAGTGATCTTTAAGTCCTTGATGGAATGTCCTGATAGATTGAAGTGTTCTCCCACTGGTTTCTGAATGTTGCCATTTTTAATGTCAGATTTGAGTCCATTTATTCTTTTCTGCTCATCCTCCAACGTGATATATGCCCTCATGTGCCAACAACAACCCTCTGCTCTGTACATTGGACAAACCAGCCAACCTCTGCGCAAAAGAATAAATGGACACAAATCTGACTATGAATGGTTATCTCATTATCAGAAGTAACTGATCCCATTATCAGAAGCTACTGATTGCATCTACTCCCCCCTCCCCTCTCCACCTATATATCTGACCAGTTTCTTCTTACCCTCCATGCATCTGATGAAGAGAACTGTGATTCTTGAAAGCTTATGCTACAATAAAGTTGGTTAGTCTTAAAGGTGCTACTGGACTCTTTTCTGTAACGCATGTGTAACCCGCTACTGTAACCCAGTAGGGCAAAGTCAGTAGCTAGAGCCAGGCAGCTGAGGAAGAAGCTGGTTGCTGGGGAGCTTGCATGTGCTCTTATCACCTTGATAAGGTAATCAGAAATCTTGTATGTGAACAATATGACTAAAAGTGGTGCAAGTGTGTTGCGTTCGGTTGGTGTTATTACTGGGATTGCATTGTTCTTGAAGAGCTGCAATTCCCAAAGAAGAGGACAGAGGCCTGGGTTCCAGTTGCTTTATAATTGGAAGGATTGTGGCAAAGGACTCTATTACTTGGTGAGATCTGACAAGTTGAACTGTTTACCTTGAGTGCTTTTCAAACACATTGTTGGCTGAAAGTTTCAGTATGATTGCACTTATGAGTTTAGAGAAAGAAAAGAAAAATAGTTGTATTGAACTAATTGTTAAAAGGTTTGGGGGGAAAGGTTTTTTTTCTTTCTTTTTTTTTAATTAATTTACTTTTTAATTAAGCTTTATAACATACAACAAATAGAAATCAACAACGAACATCAACTGTAACACAACAACTAATCAATAATAGTTTACAAGTTTTGAAGAATATGAACATTACAATAACTTTTAAACAAAGCATACATAATATTACCAAATATCAAAAAACTGAGTCAACATCTGAGCAATTCTTATTTTGGGATGTAAATCGTGCATGTCTATAAATTCAAGAAAAGGGAACCATTTCTCATAGAAATTGGAACTGGCGGGAAAGCGTTCAGCATTGAGAATATTATCATTAATTTTATCCAGGATGAAATGGTCCCATATCTTAGAGAGCCACATCTCTTTAGTTGGCACTTTCTTTAGTTTCCAGACTGAAGCTATCGCTGATTTCGCTGCAACTAAAAATATTGCTATAAGATTCCTGATAGCTTTTGGGATCTGTGGAATATTCCATTGGTCTAGAAATATAATTGAAGGTGATAATGGAATATCGTAATTCGTTATCTGTTTTATTACTTCCAATATTTCTTTCCAAAATGTGGCTATCCGTGAACAACCCCACCAACAATGAGAGAAGGATCCTACCTCATTGCAACCCTTCCAACACAGGGGAGAGCAAGAGGATGACATTGTAGATAATCTTTTAGGCATCAAGTGCCACCTGTGAATAATTTCTTTCTTAACTTACATATGTGTGAAAGTTTGCTTCCTAAATTAGTCCCATAGAACCCGTACAAAAGAGGTTACACCTGCACCCAAACACAGATGCCCGTGGTGTTGCCTTGTTTGGGTAGTAAAGGGGAGAAATCTCATTTTTCTGCATAGCCGGGAGTTTCCTCATATATGTTGAACCTTCTCTCCTATTTATCTACGGCTCTGTTGTAAGGATTTTGCTATCCACCACTGGGGTCAGTCTTTCAGAATTAGCTATAATGATTTTTAACACAGATGGCCTTCAGATGGCCTTCTTTGTTGTTAGAACTTTATCATCCTGTTATCCACTTTGTTCTGGATACTGTTTTTATTTTACAAAGGCTATTTTAATCGTTCTTAACTGGAGCTGTTAAGAAAACATGGAGATTTTTAAATACTTGTAAGCCAGTTTAGAGAATCTTCTATGGAAAAAAAAAAGGATTAAAATTGTAAATAAAACAAACACATGAATAAATGAGGCAACTGCAAGATCTGGCAACCTCACACAGGCTCCAGTTCAAGAATTCAGTGTAGAAATTGTCCTAATTAAATCATATTTCAGGAGCAGAATGCATCACAAGACAAAATTATGGAACAATCAATGAGAACAATGGTAGGGGGCAGGGCTTTTTTTCAGTGGGAATGCGGGGGAACGGAGTTCTGGAACCTCTTGAAAATGGTCACATGGCTGGTAGCCCCACCCCCTGATCTCCAGACAGAGGGGAGTTTAGATTGCGCTGAATGGTGTGGAGGGCAATCTAAACTCCCCTCTGTCTGGAGATCAGGGGGCGGGGCCATCGACCATGTGACCATTTTCTCGGAGGGCAACCCACTGAGTTCCGCCACCGCTTTCCCCAGAAAAAAAGCCCTGGTAGGGGGGGATGTCTCATTCCTAATGGGGTAGGAAAATGATGATTCTTACTATGTATAAAAACATGGAGAAATGTTGTATCAAAAGAAAATATGTACAATTCAGGCTCTTACTGTTGAAACTTCTGATAACTTCACCCCTGAGAAATGAAGAAGGCTGGAGTACATTGTAAGCAAAACATAGGATATCTATAATTCCCTACTAGTAAGAATTGCCATGATATCCTAAACAGAGCTACACCCTTCCAAGCCCACTGAAGTCGAGAAAGGTAAAACTCTGCTTAGGACTGCACTGCTAAATGCTGACGGAGGCATCATAAAAACATAAGAAGAGTCTTGCTGGATCACAGCCCAGTGGTTCATCTAGTCCAGCATTTTAGAATCATAGTATCTTGGAATCATAGAGTTGGAAGGGATCTCCAATTAACTCCCCACACCCCCAGTGACCCCTGCTCCCTGCCCAGAAGATGGCAAAACATTGTTAGGATCCTTAACCAAACTGGCCTGGGGAAAATGGCTACCTGACCCCAAGGTGGCAATTGGCCTTACTCTGGGCGTGTTAGAAGGGACTACAAGAACTAAGCACTGATGCAATCTGTCCTGCTCCCTCTCCCTCCATGATCTGCCTAGGTTCACAGAATCAGCATTGCTGTCAGATGGCCATCCAGCCTCTGCTTTAAAACCTCCAAAGAAAACCCTCCCAAGACAGCCTGTTCCACTGAGGGACAACTCTAACTGTCAAGAAGTTCTTCCTAATGTTTAGCTGAAAACTCTTTTGATTTAATTTCAGCCTGTTGGTTCTGGCCTGACCTTCTGGGGCAATGGAAAACAACTCTGTGCCATCCTCTATATGACAGCCCTTCAAGTACTTGAAGATGGTTATCATATCATCTCTCAATTGTCTCCTCTCCAGGCTAAACATACCAAGCTTCTTCAAGCTTCCCTCATAGCACTTCGTCTCCAGATCCCTCACCATCTTTGAACACATTTCAGCTTGTCTATATCCTTCTTAAATTGTGGTTTTCCAAACTCAACACAATACTCTAGGTGAGGTCTAACCAGAGCAGATTAGAGCAATACTATCACTTTGTATGATCTGGACACTATGCTTCTGTCGATACAACCCCAAATCACATTTGCCTTTTCAGCTACCATTTCACACTGCTGACTCATGTTCAGTGTATGGTCTACTAAGACCTCTAGATCCTTTTTGCATACACTACTGCCAAGTCAAGTCTCCCCCATCCCATAATTATGCATTTGATTTTTCCTACCTAAATGCAGAACTTTGCATTTATCTCTGTTGAAATTCATTTTGTTTGTTTTAGCCCAGTTTTCCAGCTGTCAAGATCATCCTGTATCCTGAATCTGTCTTATTGTATTTCCTCAGAATTAAGCAGGGTCGCCAACAACTGCCCAATAGAAAATCCTAATCCTACTTCATTAAGTTTACTAATTAAGTAGGTAACACAAACAGTGTAACTCTTTCATGACTGAAATGAAAACACTTGCTAAATTCCCACACTATGCAGACTCGCCACCTGTATCATAAGTGGGTTCTTGGGGGTAAGCGGATAGAAGCAGGCAAATCCAACGGGAGGGCAACTATATCCCCAAATCCTCTGTTCCCTAGTTTGGACTTCTTTTGGAATAGTGGACTTCGAGTCCTGATTCAGCTTGAGTATAGTATGGTCTGCAAGGATCTTCCTCTTTTGAGAGTGTCTCGTCCAGGAACTAAGCTACAAGTGACACCAGACACGTGTTTTTTTAACATGTCAGCGATGCAATTTTATCTGGGAACTGTTGTTGAAAAACAGCATCATGTCTCTCACATGGGGAGGCAGGGGAGGGAAGATCTTTTCAAATACAGTTTTCAAAGACAGAGCTGTGTAGGATCACTGGGGGAGAGGAATTTAAAATTGTTTCTTTGTAATATCAATGGAGGGATGAGTTACTAGCCCTCCCCTGCCTCCCCGCACTAGAGATAGGGTTCAGTATTCCTCTCTCCACTGAGATTGCAAGTAGACAATTGCAAAGTTCCTCTCCCACAGTGATCCCACATGACTCCATCTTTGAAAACTCTCTTTGCAAAGCTCTTCCCTCCCTTGACTCCCTGTTCTAGGGACACTGTTTTCAGCTACAGTTAAAAAACACATATCTAGCATCACTGGTAGCTTAGCTCCAAGTGTAGTGCTGGACGAGAGAAGATCCCGATAAAAAAGGCATTCCAAAAAACAGTCTCTGTAAAAACTTTGGCCTTTTCCCAAACATGCATGCATGGAAGATGTGCAGAGTTTCCTTGTGTTCCTTTTTTTCCTGGTAACCCATTCTAATCCCCAGAAAGATAATTCCTGGAGTAGATCAAGATGGGTAGCCATGTTAGTCTGTCTGTAGAAGTAGAAAGGAGCAAGAGCCCAGTAGCACCTACAAGATTAACAACATTTGTGGTAGGGTATGAGCTTTCATGAGTCACAGCTCACTTCTTCAGATACCAGTATGAGCTTTCATGAGTCACAGCTCACTTCTTCAGATACCAGTATGAGCTGGGACTCACAAAAGCTCATACCCTACCACAAATGTTGTTAGTCTTATAGGTGCTACTGGGCTCTTGGACTTTTCAATTCCTGGAGTAGTGAGACTCATATGGTAGATAAGCCCCGTGGGTTAGTGCACTACAGTGAAGAGGAGAAGGGAGACAAATCACTCCTCTCTCTCATTTGTTAGAAGAACTGCATTTGCAGACAACATAGAAGGGGCTATTTCATCCCGTCTCTATCCACCCTCAGAGCTCTGACCCAATTGCTATTCCTCCACGTTGTTTCCTGCCACCCCCCCAAATAATGGACGTCAGACGGGAGTGTCAGAACAGAGAGGAAAATGGGAAAACCAGTGTTTCACGCATGCATGCATGGATACAGTCCTTCACCTTTAAATATTCACCATTTCTGATTCTACAAGCCTCGTCTTTGGCCTAAGTTCAGAAGCAACCTCAAAAGACCTCCCAAAGTCAATGCTCAATTAGCATGAAGTCAATGGTACTAACGAGCTTGCAAACAGATTGAGAATCCATTGTGGCAGTGGCTGGCAGCCTTTTCATTTTTTTTTTTTTTAGATTTGCTCATCTTCTTCTATTGTAGAACAGCGGGAGGGCAGGATGCAAGGTCATTGTTGGAAGTGATAATCAACTTCTCCTAGGAAGCCACATTAGCTGTCTCGTTTTTAGACACCAAGCTTAAAAACTTTTCCCAAAAACTCTTTAAAAGTTGAACCTCCAGCTGAGCATAACAACCCTGATGCCCAGACCATGCTATGTTATGTACATATGTGCCCTGAAGTCACAACTGACTTATAGTGACCCCAGCAGGGGCTTTCAAGGCGAGTGAGAAGCAGAGGTGGTTTGCCATTTTCTTCTTCTGCAAAGCCTTCTTTGGTGGTCCCCCATCCAAGTACCAGCTCTGCTTAGCTTCCACAATCTGACGAGAGCAGGAAATACAATGCCCCTTTCCCTTCACAATGCTCCTCTAGATTGGAGTACAACTATAATTATTGCAAGTGAAAAAAAGAAACCAGACAACAAGGCACAAGAATAACTGTTAAACTGGAAGACTTCGGAACACCCGTTCTCCAAACATGTTGTGGTTGGATCTTCATTGCAAATTTCCAACCACACATCCGTGTTGAATCTGGCCAGAAATAAAAATTATCAGGATACCACCATGGACTGATATACTATTGGATGGTTCACTGGAAGGACTTTGCTTTGATTATTGGACATACATATTTATTTATTTATTGTATTATATTAATTGCATTATATTGATTGCATGTACTTTGATTGCACTGATTATAGTAATATTATTTTGTACACCTTGTAGTGTGATTTCTGGGTTCCAAGGGAATTTCTTTTGGGATTTTTGGACTAACGGAACCCCCGCTTTTTCTGTTAGGATCATGGGATTTGTAGTCAGATACTCCCTTCTGATGCCTTTCCTCCAGGGATGTGCAGGAAATGTGAACTTTATTGACCCCTTTCCTGCCTTATTGTGAACTTTACTGCCTTTCCCTGCCTTTTTGCTTTGTAATCTCATATCTCCAATGAGGGATAGAGGAACTCAGGGCCAAGCTACACATGACGAATGACACTTGAACAGCAAGTGTATTTCTCCCTGTTCACTTGCCCTCCACTCAATCCACTTGCCGTTCAAGTGTCATTCGTCATGTGTAGCTTGGCCCTCAGTGAATTTTTTACTGCAACTACAGAAATGAACTCCAACCAGAAATAAAGATGTACCCTGATCATTGCTTCAATATGAGTTGTCTCAGGGTCAATGAGAATGAGATCGCTTTGCCCTGGTTGGGGCTGTGAAGGGGCATTTAAATGCTTACCTGGAAACACGACTGAACTAACTTTCAGCCTGGTACAGGAATACACCCCCAGTTTAAAAAGTGTCTCTTAGCTGAGAACAGTTAAGTAGGGGAAGGGGAAGCCAGATGTTTTCCAAGCTAACCTCAGTTTTGGGCTTTAGTTATACAGATGTGGCCAAAAGGCTTTCTGCTAGAAGCTTGCCTTTCCAGATGTGTATGAGGAAGACAGAGCCTCGGAGGACTAAACTGCCAGAAAGATTTCTTCCTGGAACTTCCAGGACAAGCATCTCTGACCTGTACCTTTGACCTGCCCAGGAGGTGGCAAAGGGAGATAATAAAACCTCTTGTCACAGGAAGGAGGGTCTCTTTGGCTCACTTGGGGAGACCTGACTAGAGATGGGCACAAACTGAAATATGAACTAAAATTAAGCACGAACCAGGCCAGTTCATGGTTTGCGAACCAGCGGTTCGTCAGATCCCAATTCTGACGAACCGCCACAAACTTTAGGCTAGTTCGCTTGGTTCATTTTTTGGTTTGTCACTGCAGACAGCCTGGGAGGTTCAAGAAAAAGGCTTTAGTAGCAAGGTTCTGTACAGCTGCATTCTGACTGGCCGGGTTGTTGAGCCGGCCAATCAGGATTCCCCTACAGACTAGTGAACTAGCGAATCGGGTTTCTGGATAATGGGTGTTTGTTATTGGTTGAATTTAATTGTGGGAGTGTTATGGTGGGGAGTTGAGTGTTCTATGGTTGCTGTTTTGATGTTTGTGTTTTGAGCGATGATGTTCCTGTTAATAAAAGAGTTATTGGAAATCACTTGAACTGTCGTACCCACTATACAATAGAGTTGGCCTATTTTTCAACATCATCCCTCGAGATACTACAGGACTTCCTTTGCGTACATTGCCAAGATCAAAATATATTTATGTAATGATTCTTACATCCACCTCCTCTGGAAAACAAGCCAATACTAACAAAGACAAGGAGGGCTGAAATCCCAATCGCTTTTTCATTATCCTGAGGGTGATTTGCATTTTGGGTCATGGCAACAGTATTTTCAACACTTGAGTTCAGTGCGTCATTACATTTAATTACATAGAGATGTAAAGGGGAATAGACGAAGTACAAAACTGCAAGTCTTAAGGTGGAATTTTAGCAGCTCATTATCTTGCAATATTGTGCTCTCTGTCAGTATGTGAATTTATTAAGGCTCCCGTGAAGTCTGGAGGGAAAAAAAATTAAATCTCGCAATGTTTGAAATAGTGTCATTCAGGTTTTCATGTCAAAATCAGACTCCAAAGTCCAGATTGGAACACTGGCCTCAAAAGCCAAAAAGATCTTGTGACGAGGAGATCCGATGATAGGTTCCACCACTATGAGTCTCTCTACACAAGATTTCTGGCATGTGTTCTTCACATGTTGGGAGATGCAATGTTAGTTGGGAAGGGTAGTTTTAAAAGACAGAGCTGGCGGAGATCATTCTGGAGGGGATGGATTCTCTCTCAGTCCTCTACCACCTCTGGCATGCCGGACTATCTCTTCTTCCAGAGCCTTTGCCCTGCTGAAGCTCAGTTAATTCAAATGAGGGGTGGGGAGTTGAATATCCTGATTAAGGCTTCATCCACTGCTCTGAGCACAGTTGGACTCCCAGATTCCAGGCTGCTTGGTACAGAAGAAAACAGTGAGAGCCTTTGCCCTGCCATATACCCCCCCCTATGGAAAATCTCACAATCTGACCATCATTCCAGGTAGATTAGCAGGTCAGGATAGCTCCCCTTGCCAGCCGTTAGTCTATGGTCCCTGTCTCTTAACCGATGCATCTCTTTGAGACTAATACCTTGCAGTACAGCCCTCCTATCTGAGTCAAAGGCCCTTTTGAATATTCCTACATTTTTCTTCCCTTCTGCAGCTCCTTCTGACCTCCAAAATGAACAATGCAGGAATCACGGGACCCATGCAAAGGACCGGCCATGTGGAGTCAGAAGTGAGAAGGAACAAGGGAATGAAATTGCTTCCTCCCATTAGTGGAGCTGTGCTTGAGAAGAGGGAGAGGAGCAATTTCACACCCTTATTGCACCTTATTGCAGTCTTGTCCAACTAGGCTTTCCCACTCGGGGGTGGGAAATTCTTGAAGTTTTGGGAGGTGGAGCATAGAGAAGGTCGGGTTGGGGAAGGGAGGGCAGGAATCTCAGTGGGGTATAATGTCATACAGTCCATCCTCCAAAACAGCCAGTTTCTCCAGGACATCTGGTCTCTGTAATCTGGAGATCACTTGTAATTCCAGGAGATCACCAGGCCCCACCCAGAAGTTGGTAATCCTACCTCTAGCCTGTACAGTTATTCTTCCACGGGGGTCCTGTGGCCCCACGAAGGATCTTTGAGGAGCTCAGAAGCGGTTGCAAGAATGGGAAGGAACACAGGAAGCCCCCATTCTTCTGTGCACAGATAGATGGATATAGATCATTGTCATTGGTTTTCTTTAGTTTTATTCTTTTATTGCTGACTAGCAACAAAGCCCGTTGTGGGAAAAAAATACAACAGGCTCTAGAAAGGGGAAGGCAGGTAGGCAGGCATTCGCTCCTCCTCTGTCACTGATTCCAGCTGGTGAAGGAGTGGGGTGGGCATTGTCATCTGCTCCACGCCTGATCTGCCTGATCTCGGCCATGTGAAGGACTGGTGGGCTTTGCTACCTGCTCCATGCGTGATGCATGCTGGGTAAAGGGGGGCAATGCCTCCTGTTCCGTGCCTGACTATGGCTGGGTGAAGGGGGGCAGGCATTGCCACCTGCTCCACTCCTAATACCAGCTAGGTGAAGGCAGGGGGTGGGCATTGCCACCTGCTCCACTCCTAATATCAGCTGGGTTAAATTGGGTGGTGGGCATTGCCACCTGCCTCACTCCTAATACCAGCTGGGTGAAGGTGGGATTCGGGCATTGCCACCTGCTCCCATCCTGCCACCTGCTCCCATCCAGCCTGGGCTTCCCACCATGGCACTTTTTCTGGAGGGACATGGTGCCTTGCCTAGGCTTCCCTCCATGGCAGCGCCCTCTGGTGGTGCACCAGGGTATAAAGTGAGTTGTCTGAAATACGCTTACTCAATGATATAGTAAAATAGGATACTATTTTGCATGCTATTTTGCAACTTCCAAAGTGAAAAAAAACAGTTTATCAAAATCTGTAAACAAATCTTCATCTTCCTCCTGGGGCTTGTGAAAGACCTCAGGTCAGAAGAAAGCTCCATTCGCTCGATAGTGTATGTGCCTTGTTTTCTTAACCATAAAGTCTTAACTTCTGCCATGCGTTATTAGTAAACAGATAGGAGCTTGGTGATCTCCAGCCAATAGTTTGCAATGTAATGAGCCACAGATTTGATTTACCGTCCTTAGCAAAACGAAACGGACAGCTTGAAAAGCTTGAACTAATTGAAGGATGTAGTTTGTTTATTACTTCCGAAGAAAAAAAACTTTGGTTTCTGTAATTAAATGGATAGAGAGATAGACGGGTGGATGAATGATGGGTGCTACAGTGATCAAATGCAGCCAATTAGTTTTCCATTACCCCACAGCATATTGATTTATTAAGATATTAGAATCCCAAATGGTATGATGATAAAAAAGGAAGAGACTGAGGTAATCCTATTGTGCTGTTCTGAAAAAAGTAGCTCCCTCGTGTGCAAGCCTAGGATTTTTTCACCTCTACCTCCCTTGTGCTTGAGCTCTTTCACCAGCTCTGCAGTTGGCGTGGGGCTATGCCAACAGATACAGCAAATGCAAGTGGCTGGAGAAAGCCTCGATGAGCCTCAACAACCAAGGAAAGACAATGGCTGCAGTAAATGGGCTTCAAAGCCAAATGAGGTGCATCACTACTGGGAATGTGAGCCACGGCCTTATTGTCAGGTCAGAAGCCATCAAAAGTAGCATTTACATGGCAACTAACTTATTGTGTTGGTTTCAATGAAGCTCAGACATGACTTGCTTTCTCTGAATCAGGGCCATAACTTTCTAAATCCAGATATGTGTTCAGTCCTCTTCTTTTTGTTTCTATGCTGGGCCTTCTACTGTATGAGCTCAGCAGAATCTTTTCTACTGTATGGTGGTGGCTACCGTTCATTAATTTATAGGCATCAGATGTCGTTGCTTTCAGGTGACATACAGTTAGACGAGAATCCCAGTGGACCCCAGTGACTCCAACTAGAGATGGGCACGAACAGCAATACGAACAAAAAAAAGTCACGAACATCCCAATCTGCTGTTCACAAACAAGCTGTTCATGAGGCCCCATTCTAAACTAACGGGTGGTTGTTGCAAGCCTTGTTCATTACTGTCCATTGCTGTTCGTCAAGCCAGACAGTCTGGCGCCTGCAATCAATTTTCTTGTCAATTTAGGCAAGGATTGTCTGAACTCTGTCTGAACTCCTGTTGTTGCCCTGGAAACTCCAATCTAAGCCCAATTTAGCTTGATAGGCAGGTCTTCCTTCCAAGTCTGGAGCTCCAAATTTGTTACAACAAGGGAGCAAAGACCAGGGGGGAGGGGGGCTCCCAGCTCTGACTTTGCAGACAGTGGAGAGACAGTTGCTGTTGGCATTTTGATAGAGAGAGTGCATTGGAGCTTGAATTTTCTTTGTGTGTGGTGGGATAGGGATCTACCCCTTCAAGTTCCAGGGCTGCTCCCAGGCTCTGGGGCCAAGCTATTATTTATTATTGGTACCTTTCCTGGTTCCTGCTCAGGTCAGGTTTCTGGGAGTGGTGCAGTAGGGATCTTGACTTGGATGATGGCTGGAGGAGAGCCTGCTGGCCCCCATAAACAGCCAACCACAAACATGTTCATAAACAGGGCCATGTTCGTGGTTGTTTGTGAGTCCCTGTTTGTGGATGGCAATGAACAACGGACATCATGATCCTTTTTTTTTCTGTTCATGCACATCTCTACTCACAACCTGAGTTCGATCCTGGTGGAAGCCGGGTTCAGGTAGCCAGCTCAAGGTTGACTCAGCCTTCCATCCTTCTGAGGTCGGTAAAATAAGTACCCAGTTTCCTGAGGGTAAAGTGTAGATGACTGCGGAAGCCAATGGCAAACCACCCCATAAAAAGTCTGCCAAGAAAACGTCGTGATGCGACATCCCCCCATGGGCCAGTAATAACTCGGTGCTTGCACAGGGGACTACCTTTACCTTCCCCTATGCACCACTGGCTCTATGGAGGAAAGAGCTTCCAGCCCAGACTTTACCACTTCAGCTTATGATCTTTGTAATTTAGGAAGCCAAGTGAAACCGAAGGACCAATTGGGAGAGACTGAGGAATCAGGTGTTCTGATTTTCTTCATTCTGGCTACCTTTTGATGGCAGATGCCACATGACCATCTACTTGAATGGTTAAGAGAGGCAGGACTCTAATCCGGAGAGTCGGGATTGATTTCCCACTCCTCTGCTTAAAGCCAGCTGGGTGACCTTGGGTCTGTCAAAGCTCTCCCAGAGCTCTCTCAGCCCACCCACCTCACAGGGTGATTGTTGTGGGGATAGTACTAGCATACTTTGTAAACCTCTCTGAGTGGGTGTTAAGTTGTCCTGAAGGGTGGTATATAAATCTATCATCGTCATCATCATCATCAGCAGCAGCAGCAGCAGCAGCAGATCTTTACTCTGCCCTCAACTTGTTTTGGATTACCTTCCAGCCTGTCTCTGTTCTTTCACCCTTCACCTAATGTCAAGGTAAATCCTCCCTTGGTAAAAATGCCTGATATGCAATACAACCAAGATGAGGAAGAAAGGTTTGTTAGGTGTCTATCTACCCCTTTGTTGACCTGCATCATATCCGACTTCAAATTGTGACAGAGTGCTTCCTCCAAATTTTCCTATATATTTTTTGCAAACTTTTCTTTTCCAGCATGAAGATGCTGCACGAGACCTTTCAAAAGGACATTGGTATTTCTATTCCTTACAGATTCTTGATTTTTCATAGAGTGGTTCTTTCTTTGATAAACAGACAGCCAGAGAGATCTTTATTTCCCCCTAGAACTTATCTCTCCTTCTGACGCGGCTGGTGTTCATTGGTAAGAAGGCTGAAGTGAATATTGATCGGATCTATTATCACTTGTTTACAAAGAAGAGTCCAAACCTCACAACCTTCCAGTGATCAATGGCTATACCCTCTGGAAATTCCATGTCAATGTTGACCTTGAAACACAGATGAGATGATTTTGGTTTCTCATCAGGAAACAGCTAGCAATAAAAGGGGAATGCAGTGGCAATTCTGTACTAATGGCTTTTCTTACCAAACTGGAAATAATAGCAACAGAGTGCCCCAAGTTATTGCTTTGCTAAAATGAGCTGGGCTGATGTAAGGAAGAGAGTGATCCATCCCTCACCAACTTAACTACACATGCATAGAAACAAAAAGAAAACCCGGCTGGAGCAAACCAAAGGTTTGTCTCTCCCAACATTCCATTTCCTAAAGTGTCCAATCAGATGTCTTTGGGGAACCCAGAAGTAGAGAAGGGAGGCAACATTTTTGTCTTATTGTATGACCCAAGCAACCGATATTTCCAGTAGGGGTATACAAATGCCTTTTCCATTTCTTTTTAGCATTTTTAAAATTGTGTGTGTGTTAGGGATCCCATTCCCCCAGCTGGGATGGGGGATCCCCCACTTTCACCTTCTGCCCCCAGCACCACTCACCTGGCCGGTTGAGGGAAAGACGTGGTAAGGGGCCTCCTGGGTGCACTCCCAGGGCAACGTGATAGCATCAATCCCAGGAGTGACATCATTGTGCCACCCCAAGAGCACTCCTATGTTTTGCAGTGGGCCAATTTGGGCCCCAAACAGGCCGAAGTGGGCTGTTTGAGGCCCAAATCAGCCCACTGTGAAGCACACATGCACTTCTGCATTGGAAATGATGTCATCCGGAAACGTGGAAGTGATGTCACTGGAAATGATGCCATCGCACAGCTGCAGGACCATGCACACACAGCGTGCAGAAGACAAACATGAAGGCAGAAGGAAGGAGAAAAATGCTAGGTCTCTTCCCCTCCCGCTGAGAGGGTAAGGGGATCTGGCAACCCTACTATATGTGTTGCCATTGTTGTCATTTTGCCCATGACAGTTGCTGTTGTTCCCAGTTAGTTTCTATAGTTGAACTTTTACAGTTTATACAACTGATGCCCATCAGATGCCAGTTTTATCAGTCCTAATGCAGTCTGTTTGTTAGTACAATGGGGCAAGGGGAGAACTCCGCAATTTTGTCCCACATTGGAAGAATCCCTGTAAAAAAATCACATTTGCCAGTCCAGAGAATCAGGGGACCCACCAAAGATGGGTTTGCTTTCTTTTATTATTATTTAAAGAGTATTGTTTTTCATTTGGGAAATTTCGGTAAGCCACTTTGGTCTGTTTGGGGAGAAAAGAGGCCTGGATAAGTAAATATGGATGTGAAAAATAATGTATTTGTCTGCTCTAAATCTCTTCCATTTCACAAGGTTATATTGAGTTCTATTATGGGAGGTGGAGTAAGATTTCTCTCTGTCTACTTTCTTCGCACTGTACATTATTTTAGCAGCCTGAAACACGCCTTCCATTTGGACATTGTTTCTTTAATATTTTCTTGTAGGGGGAGTGTTTTGACCCTTAAGTTCATTTTAGTTGCCCTTTTCAGCACTTGTTCCATCTGCATGATATCCTTTTTGGAGATGAACTATACGCAGAGTTCTAAATGCAACTGCACCATCGATCTTCACAAGGGCTTGACAATCAATGGAGTTCCAACTTCCTTCTCTAAAACAGCCACAATCATTACTTTCAGTAGGACAGCACAGAACTCCCGTTTGTGCATCAGCACAGTAAATAAAGAGTTTCAATGGGTTAAAACGGGCCATAGTAATTGTCTTGTGGTTCATTTTTAAGCAGCGTTGTTAAGAGACGTTCTCCTAATTCCTCTCTTGACCCAGTTTCTTCCTACAATCCAACAAACAATTTATTTTTGGGGATTTGGAGCCGGTTTCTAGTCTATTTCAGTTCAATCCAAAAGACAGTGCAAGAGAGGAGGAGGAGGAGGAAAGGACGTTTTACAAAATTTCAGAATTCCTTTGTGTAATCAATACCTTGCCCTGACCTGGATAGCCCAGGCAAGCCTGATCTCGTCAGATCTCAGAAGCTAAGCAGGGTTGGGCTTGGTTCATAATCAGATGGGAGACCTGCAGTGAAGATCACAGTTGCAGAGGCAGGCAATAGCAAACCATCTCATTTAGTCTCTTGCCATGAAATCCCCACCAGGGGTCGCCATAAGTCAACTATGACTTGACGGCACTCTCCACCACCCCAATTTATATCTCATTGTCAAACAAGTGTCAGTTTCAGGTGAGTCGTCTGGGCAACAATGGAGCCCCTGTCCCGACGTTTACCCTGGAAGTGTGATGTCAGAAGCCTTGTTGAAATTGTGGGCACTTGGAATCTTCTGAACACAGGTACCAGGCAGTCTTGCAAAATGACTTCTATGACGGCTAGGAATACTTGGTAACATTAAGAGGTTCTAAAGCAAGCTAAAGGAATGCACGAACTACCCCACCCGTCCACTGTACGGTACCCCTAGAGTCAAATTCCTGGCAGCAAATTTAGATCACTTAAAGCAATACTCGGAGGTCGAAAAAAAATCTGTATTGCTATCTATCTGATATAGATGCATAAGTGTCTTATAAAGTCTCTCTATTTGCAGTTGCAGCAAGAAAGATAAGAGCATCTGGATCAATATTTCTATATCTTATGGTCTGAGGGTATTACTTGCTGTACTTGTACTTTGTAGTCTTTGGAGTTTATGGAGTATATATCAACCGTATATGTTATGTGTTAATTGTAAATTTGCTACGGCCAATGGCTAATTGCAATAAACTTACTATCTATCTAAACCAAGCATCCTTGTTTGATGGAGGCAGCTGCTTCTGAATCAATGCTTCCTGAAGACTCAAAGCCTATGCCTTCTGCCATGGCCATCCCATCCTCTAGAACACCAGAGAGGAACAAGCACCAACTAAACCTGTCACTGCTTCCTGCCTGTAGAATGGAGTGTGCCACAGCCAGCAGCAGCCCTGGGAGGTGTCTCGGCAAGCCTTCTCCTTCCTTCTATCTCCTACTGTGACGGTGTGGGCAATATCTTCCAAAATCCCCATGATACATGGGACGTGGGTGAGCAGGCAACATCTTCCTACCTCCATGCAGCATGGCAGGGTTAGGAGGATGGATAGGGTCTTCCCCTCTCCCTGACACATGACAGATGGCAAGGAGGGCAGGTGGTGTCTTCTCATCTTACTGCAGTATGGTAGGAGGGGGAACCAGGGGCACTTTCCCTGCCCTGGCCTAGGATGCCCTAAACTCTCAGGCTGGCCCTAAGCACCTCCTGCTCTAGGGAGGTGGAGCAAAGCCTGGTGAGGCTCTGGCAGATGATTTGGAGAAGAAGGAAGTGGGCACCAAAAATGCATGGTCGGCCACCATGCCACCTGCCTCTTCTGTACAGGAAATGCATCCAGCCATGCATTCTACTCCCCAAGGCATCACTCACAAAATGTGTCTCTTAGCAAGTACACAGATTTTGTTTGATTTGGTTGCTAAATATAGGGCTGTTAAATGCACCCAGTCTTGTTTTCTGAGATATTACATACCCTGGGATCTCTGAGACCTGTTATCCCTGGGGCATGTAATGTGGAAACAGGCTACAGTATTAATATTTCACTCCAACCTTCCTTTCTGATTTGTGCAAATCAGATTCCTCCCTGCTGAGCATTTCAAAAGTGTCTCCTTGCAGAAGTGTTTGGGCAAATATTCTTGATCTGAGGACAGTGTTTGATTTGGATGACAGGGCTCCCCAAGAGCAATGAAGTGATAGGTACATCCATTTTTTAAAAAAAAAAAAAAAGTATGCATACATACACGCAAATACCAAAATAGATTCTAGCTTTGGGTTGCCAGCTCCCTTTACTCAAGCAGAAAAGAGAAAGTCACGGAAGAATCAGGAAGAGAAAGTACAATGCACCATGACCAACTAACTAAATGAATTACTATCTAATAAATACCAATGAAAGCACTTTATTGCAGTATTCCATTTTATTATTGTGATCTTGTGACTTATACTGCTATTGTTTATTGATTGATTGTATGTGTCGTCCTCGGAGTTCCATATTGTTATTTTGGCAGTCATTGTGTAAGTAAAATGAATATATGCAATTGAAGATACTGATTAACCAGATGAGATTTTTTCATTGATATTCATTAGATAGTAATTGCTTCATTTAGTTAGTTGGTCACTGTGCATTGTGCTTTCTCCTCCAAGTCCCTTTACCCTCCTGGTGGGAGGGGGAAGATCGGGGGCTCACCCCTTCTGTGTCTGCGCATGCTTCTGAGTCTGAGTGATGATGTCAGTTCCAGGAAATGATGTCATTGTGCAGGTCTGGGAGTTCATACCAGGCTGATTTGAGCCCCAAATGGGTCCAATTCTACCTTGTTACCAGAACTGCTATTTTAATTAGCTTGCAGTTTGGATTTGAATTAGTGCGGATCTTAACCAGCTATACCAGAGTCCTTCTTTCAGTTCACTCGTGCAATAAAGAGGCGAGACTAATAAAGATAAAACGTGTTTTACTAATAGTGTTGTGTATGCCTAAAATAACACACACAAACAAGGTACATACAAAGAACTAGGAAACAAAGAGTTGGAAAGATAGAGCCGGTTGCATTAGCAGGAGAGCCCACTTGAGATCGATGGAACTGGGTATACTCACCTGGTCACGGCGTGAAAGAGAGATGTAGCAGCGAAGTGTGGTGGTATCTAATGCCTGCTCTAGACCTGTAGAGAGAGAGGCAGCGGAGGTTCAGGATAGGAATGGCATGCATGCCTCATGGCCAGGGAGGCTGGCTTAAATATCCCAAAATGTACCCTGGGGCTGGTGCCTTTCCCTGTGTATCTCAAAAGGGGAACAAAGGCTTGATGGCTCTACAACTACCCTTGATGAGCCACTTTAGTGTCTGATTGTAAGATTGTGACACCTCGGGAAGAGGGGACAAAGGAGGGGAAGGGAGTGCCAGGCAGGTTGATTGGATCGGCCAGGAAGCTGGTGTTGTCTTGACGGCATCAGCTCTGGAATGCGGTGGCTGCATTGAGATGCGTCCATTAGCTGTTCTGGACAGTTGGCACTTAGCTTCCATTCTGGGGCGGCTTCCAAGATATGCAGAGCAGGGCGAGGTCAGCCGCTGTGGATGTGACCGGCTCGCTTTCACGAAATGGCAGCCTCAAAGTAAACTGTCCAGGCTGGCTCTTTACTGCTTGAGAACATGGCTTCTTCCTTGGCATGGCTTAGGCTTGCTAGCAGGCTGCCCAGTGGTGAGGGCAGACTCAGTGACCGTCCTGCAAGGGCCTCCCCACGGGAACTGACCAGGGGGTGCCCAGCCAGGCTCGTGGAGACTTCCTCCAGCCGGCACTGTGCTGCTGGCAGCATGGCTCCGGGTCCAGGTGAGATAGGTGCCCAAGGAGGCAGGAGACAGACATGGATGGCACAGTCCATTGCTGCAAGGAGAACAGAAGATAGGCAAGGGCAATGCTGCCCTAAAACAGAGTCTTTATTAGATCGTTAAACAGCAACACAGGAAAATGACACAGTTCATAGCAGGCCTCATAACAGGAGGAGGAGGGGGTCCTTGGCAACAACCCGTTTGAGGTCCAAATGAGCCCTGTGTAAAGCACAAGAGCGCTTCCAGAAGGCCTGTTCACCCACCTTTCCCCCTGCTGGCCAGGTGAGTGGTGGCGGGGTGTGGAGGGTGCTGCAGGGCATTCCCCACCCCCACTGGGGGAACGACAACCCTGTTCCAGCTCCTAATAGTACATATAATTTCTGCTGCTGAGCCAAAATGGCTCCCAAGTCCCAACATTACCACCTGATTCACAGTGAGCTAAACGGGAGCTTTTCAGGGTTTTTTTTGTGGGGAGGGGTTTCTTCTTACTCTCATCGTAATATAACTCTGACATATTTAACATGTGTTTCTGGGCTATACCATGACAGTCTGCTGGTGGGAGCTCAGTATCTCCATAGGAGAAAAATTCTCTGAACATAGAACACTAGCAGGTCAGATAAAGCAGCTCTACCTAGCCTTCTCCCTGACATACTAGTTTTCTATGCAGTGGGGGCTGAAGACCGAACGCTGTTCCTGGAGAAAGTGAAGTTTATAAAGCGGGCTGGGGTTTAGGATGAAAAGAAGCAAGAAGTCTGCAGCTTCCTTCTTAGGACTTGAAGTGTGTGTGTGTGTGGGAGATCATATTGAGAGTATACATGTTCTATGTTGCATATCTTTCAAAGCCAAATCCTCCCTTCAATAACCTTTTAAACGGCAAGCAGGGAGGTCCCATCTCAACTTAATGGATCATATTGGTCGACCTTCTGGGGGTTATTCCTCCTCTGAGCCGAATTGCTGTATTCACTCTTTCACATGTCCCAGCTTGCCAAGTACAAGATAATCAAAGGTAAATAAACAGAATGCGTATTCATTAGTTCAATTATTCATGCCCCACCTTTTCCTCCAGAGGCATGAAGCAACATACATTCCTGCATGTTTCCAGGGGCAAATCCACATGCCCTTGGCACATCCCGGTGTTGCGCTGTATGTTTGCTAAAAACCCAGAAGTATAGCATCTTTCTAGTGAAATTCAGAAATCGCGCTAGAAAGATGCTATACTTCTGGGTGTTTAGCAAACATTTAGTGCAACACCGGGATGCTCTGAGGACATGTGGATTTGCCCCAGATCTGAAAGTTCTTATTTATTATAATTAAGAGTTTAAAAATCTGTATTTATTTTCCAAGAACTATCCAAGGTTGTTCCATGGTGACAACGGTGGTCTGGGAAGGCAGGGGTGGTGACGTTCTTGTAAGAACCATAGATTATTGGGAGACCAGGGGGATTTCCTGCCTTGCATCCTCTGTGCCCACCACCACTTAGCAGTTTAAACACAAAGTTTAGAGGATTGCCCAACAGGATAATGTCATTTCCGGGTTGCACCAGAAGTGATGTCATGGCATCTACATGATGCCAAAAAGGTAAGCTGCGCGTACTCCAATCTCCCCCTAGTGGCCAGTTATGGTCTTACAACCATAATGCATTGTATCCAGTGAAACACAAGCAGCACACATCTTGTAGAAAATAATGTTCCTGCCCTCCCTTCCTATTGCAGACCTCTGAGCCTCCTGAATTTCTGTTCCTAGGGGGGTCAATATACATTCATAAACAGGTTTGGGGCAAATTGGGAATCTACAGTAGGAAAGTGGGCTCAGTGCCAATAGTTCCTTTTCTACCAACAGAAACAGAAATCGGTAGCAAACAATGGTTGGATATTCCCCAATAATAGCAACAATCCAATCCTCCCTACCTTTATGCTTACTCTACTCCCCGCCAGCTTTCTTTCTGTTTCATAGTACAATAAATCATCATCGAAGTTGTGTGAGACTACCTCAGGAGATAGTAGCAGTCCTTCTGGATGCCTAGACAATCAGTATTGTTTTGTTTCCTCAGCAATCCAAACATGGCTGCAAGATCTTTGAGTTAGACTGCAGTCCTCACTGCATAACGTTGGACTTACTGCCGAGCTGACTAGTTTAGGATTACTCCTGTAATCTCAGAAGACCTTGGCATAAGATATTTTAGGTTTATTTTCTTAACCATTTTGACTAACTTTAAATTTTTTCTGCCCAGTTTTTCTCCTCAGATTTGCCCAAACATCTCTTCAGTCCTTGCCTAGCCCCACGGTGCAGATTTTTTGATCCACAAGTTCAGGCTTGGGATTAGATATAAAATATTATGAATGTTTCCCATTTTTTAAAAAAGTTTCACATGGCATTATTATGAGCCTTTAGATTTCTCAGGTACTAACAACAACAACAACAACATTCGATTTATATATCACCCTTCAGGATGACTTAACACCCACTCAGAGGGGTTTACAAAGTATGTTATTATTATCCCCACAACCAAACACCCTGTGGGTGGGTGGGGCTAAGAGCGCTAAAAGATGTGACTGACCCAAGGTCACCCAGCTGGCTTCAAGTGGAGGAGTGGGGAATCAAACCCAGTTCTCCAGATTAGAGCCCTGTGCTCTTAACCACTACACCAAACTGGCTCTCAGAAATGTTATCACTAATATTTTCTGATTTTTCTAAAGTCCCTTTAAAACTGACTTTAAAGAGGCAGGACAATTATGGTCTTTCGAGGCGCTTTAAAGAAATTAAGTAAGATAAGATATAATTAAGATCTTTACTAATAATAAGAAAAGAACAACTTTAGTATAGAAATAAGGTATTATTAATAACAGGGGTTTGGAGTGCTGTTGGAAGTCAATATTGAAAAGGGGGAGGGGAGGGGTGGGGAAATATACATTGAAATGGAATGTATTTGTATTTGAAATTGATTATATATTGACCCATCCAATAAAAAAATTATTAATAAAAAAACCCTGACTTTAAAGAGGCAGTTTGGTGTAGTGGTTAAGAGGATGGGACTTTAATCTGGAGAACTGGGTTTGACTCCCCATTCCTCTGCTTGAAGCCAGCTGGGTGACCTTGGGCTAGTCACAGTTCTCTGGAGCTCTCTTGTGGGGATAATAGTAGCATACTTTGTAAACCACTCTGAGTGGATGTTAAGTTGTCATGAAGGGCAGTATATAAATCAAATGTTATTATTGTTATTATTATTATTATTATGCACAATTTTAAATAGTATGCTAATTCACTCCATCTGTGAAAAACTGGTGAAAATGCAGGCTTCAATTTTAACAATATTTCCATTGAACTTTGGGAATATGGTCGGGGAGGGAAAGAGAACTAGTTTGTTCCTGAGTGCGTAGAAGGCTTTGCAGCGAGATCCCTAATTGGGAGCCCTGGCAGCTCTTATTCAGCAAGGCAGCCTGTGCACATAAGAGAATGTATTATCTGAAACAAAGGCACATTTCCGTTGTGGCCATACCACGAAGCTCAGCTGAAAGACCTCATTACCCGACTGCTTGTTTCCTCAGACTTAGAAAGGCTGAGCTTTTTCCCAGGGTCAGATGAATTTGACATAGCTCAACAAAAGCATCAGCTCTGTGCGCTTCGAGCTGCCCAAGCCAAGCCAACACAATGTTCGGCATTACTGGCAAATGGAGAGGAAACATAAAATATATAAGGCCGTCGTGGAAATCTATTGTGTAGCCATACCTTGAATACGATGCATTTGTTTCTGTTTGTCTCCGCTCAGAGAAGGTTACCTCCGAACAGGCAGAGGTGGAGGAGGTCAAGAAAAGTGATCTGAGATATAGAGTTGTTTCGGGATGAACAGCATAGATGGTTAACTTGAGAAATGAAGCACGGTCGTAAAAACTTAAGTGCAGGCATGCTGGAACATACCACCTTTTGCTTTTACACAGCAGCTAACCAGGGCCGTTTCCAGACGGCTTACCTGCCTCTGGAACGTCGCACCATCTTGCGGGGAAAATGCGAAATATCGCGTTTTCTCGCACGAGTTTTGCGCGACGTTCCAGAGGCAGGTAAGCCGTCTGGAAACAGCCCAGATGTCCCTGGGAACCTGTATAAACAGGGGACGAAGGCCAAAGGTTCTCCCTCTGGGCCCTCAACACAGCTGTTCACAGGGTTCTTGCCTCTGAACATGGAGGTTCCATTAATTTCCACCACCAATAACCATAACTTCCAGCCTCGGAAAGAGGAAGAACTGCCTTGAAGATAGCATCCAGTCTTTAGCATGCTTGGGAACAGAGGTCAAGGGATGACTCATGACCTCCCAGACTTATTCTGAATCAGACTGGCCGTGGCTCTCCAAGGCCTTTAGCATCACTTCCTCCCTGATGCTTTTAACTGGAGATGTTGGGGACTGAACCCAAGACTTTATGCATGCTGATCAGATGCTCTTCCACTGAGCCAAAGTCCCTCCCCTACAGCAAGGCTCAGCCTCCCTTTTTTCCTTGCAGAGAAATGCAGAGAGAAGATATTTGCGTTCAGACAAAAGGGCCATTTGCCTCAGAGTTTATTTTCATTTCTCCATGATAGCTCCAGAGGAGAAAGGAGAACGTTTTTGGAGGGGGCCTGTATTCTTGTCCCTCTTTGTGGTCTCTTCAACAGCTTCCCCTTTAGGGCTGCCATCCTCCGGGTGGTGGCTGGAGACCTCCCAGAATTACGACTGATCTCCAATTGATAGAGATCACTCACCCTGGAGAAAATGGCTCAACTGGAGGGGGGATTCTATGGTGTTATACTCCACTGAGGACCCTACCCAAATTGAACCTTCTCCAGGCTCCACTCCCCAAATCTCCAGGAATTTCTTAACCTGGAGCTGGCAACCTTATTTCTCTTCTTTTCCAGCATGAAAAGGAAAGGGGAAAGTCTTGTGGAGGAAGAGATTTGCATGGAATGCCTCTTGCAATAGTCTCAACAGGAGCAAAAGAAGGCAAAGCTGTCTATTCGCCTCCAAGTGAGATGATAGCCACCTTTCACATTTTTATCTCACTCTTCTTCCAGGGAGCTCAGGCTGGATTCTCCCTGTCTTGGCACTTGGCACTTGTAAGCTACTTTGGTAGCTTTGCTGGGAAGCCAAATGTAAATCCAAGGAACATGGACATTAATTAAAAGGAATAAGCTTGGAACCTCTGTTAGACTCCCTTAGCACAGAAGGAAAAACGTGGCTCCCTCCTGTCTGTCACTTCCCTCCTTTCCCTGCAATGTGCTGATGAGTTCAAATTCATGCAAGAGATAATTTAAAGGAACTTTGCCAAATGAATGACACCCGTAATGGTTATTTACAGGCCCTCGCTTTTGAATTTCAATGATCTGCTCCAAAGATAATCTCTGATTTTTTGAGATTCGCTCCAAAACAGCTTCTCTTTTTTTCATAAATATTCACTTTATGCAGTCTAATCTACATATGCACCAGTGTTTTCATAAATATTGAACTTGGAAAACTACCAAATGACATTTGTGTTCAAATTTGCAAGCTGATGGAAGGTGTTCAGTAATGGTGGTGGGCCATGGAAAGGACTGCAGCAACAACAACAGCCAAACAAGATACCCCTCCTCAAGTGATCAGCTCAGATAAGTATATATAATACCCATTCCTCAAGAGCCTTAAACTGGGGGTTAGCGAAGGTTTAAATTTCTCAGCCCTGCTCCTTTGTGTCCCTCCTCTCAATCCTCTTTCCAATCTTAGTTCTCCTTCATGTAAATTGAACCCGTCATATATCTAATTCTGAACTGGGCCATAGAGTATGGATTAATAGATTCACAAAATGGAGTTTGGGATAGAGAGGGACAATTTCTCTACAAACCTGAAGGAAGTCTAAGATTTTCAGAAAATTCCAAAGAAAGAAAGAAAGAAAGAAAGAAAGAAAGAAAGAAAGAAAGAAAGAAAGAAAGAAAGAAAGAAAGAAAGAAAGAAAGAAAGAAAGAAAGAAAGAAAGAAAGAAAGAAAGAAGCAATTAACTCTCCCAGATACTAAAAACAGTATCTGTAGCTTTAAGAAAAGAACACCAGCTGAGTGTTCTGTGGTAGGCAACCACAGAAATATTGCTAAGCCTTCCAAGGATTTATTTTCTGTAAAACAAAGCCATAAGAGGGAGGGGGAAGATTTGGAGGCCAAAATCGCCCTGGCTGTACCATAGAATTTCTGGTAATTCCTAGACCTACCTTTCATTGCTTCTGGATTTTCCCTGGAAGTGATGACATCATGCCCAGACAATACCCTGCCCCCAAGCCACCCCTGCCAGTGACATCGTATTCAGGATTTCATAAAATGTATCTACTCAGAGTCTCTCTACATGAGACCTCTTACACAAGGACGCTCGAGTGCAGGGAGATGCAACGTTAGCCGGGAAGCATAGTTTAAAAAGACCAAGCCAAAGGCTCTGTCAATTTCACCTCTCTACAGGAGGGTAGTTTAAAAATACAGAGCCGGCAGAGATCACTCCTCAGAGGGTCTGTTAATTTCATCTTTGTCTCAGGGAAGGCTCTGTTAGTTTCACCTCCTTTTTGGAGATGAAATTAACAAACCTTCTGAGAAGTGATCTCTGCTGGCTCTGTCTGTTAAAACTACCTTCCTGTGGACAGGTGAAAGTGATAGAGCCTTTGGCTCTGTCTTTTTAAACTACATTTCCCAACTAACATCGTATTTCCCTACACTTGAGCATCCTCGTGTAAAAGGTCTCTTAGAGAGACTCTTAGAGGACTCTTAGTCAAAGCTACTTAAAACTTGGTGGTCTTTAGAAGAGATGGAGCATTAGTTCCCTGAAAATGTGGTTCAATTTACTCTAAACACACCCACATTCCAGACCACTAAGAAAAATAATACTCTATTCCCTCATAGGTAACAATCGACATGACAAGGATGGCTGGGGACAGCTTTTTCAGGGGTTTTCAAAGTCAAACTCATTCATCCAATCCCCATAAAACACGGTGAGTCTTCAGGGGAGACAGGGTTCTTGGTTCCTTGTAACTTTGGTACTATTTTCTGCAATACCATTTGCTCTAGACCCCCAGAAAAATTTCCTAATCCCACATAAGAAACAATGGACCCATAAATTTAGAAATATAGAAGGAAAAAACACCCCCAAATAAATTTGTGATGCTATAAGGATACTCAAAAAATTGAGATTATAGTATTGGTGCCCTCCAATCTGAATCTAAATTTTCCCATTCCCCCCCCCCAAAATACACACCCCCAACATGAACCCATAAAACAGACTGCTACTAGCAATTTACAAGGACACAGCTGTGTTCTGAGGTCCCAGGCAGTTGGCACTGGAAATATTGCTTGCCTCAAATGTCTCCATAAAACGTACAGTTTTCATTCTCATTTGTGCAGCAATATATCAGTATTATGTATTATGTGTAAATGATGTGCACTGTAATAGAAACACATTTTAGATTACATATAAAAGCCATACAACATGCACACTCAATACAAGCAAAACTAGAAAACCAAGTGAAAAGCAGAGAACTGAGACCGCTGGCAAAAATAAAAAAATGAATTTAAAAAGAAATGAACTAGAGAACGGCATGGATGAGAAATTTAAAATTACTTCTATGAGATAGCAAGTTTCCGTTGCTCCTCATTAGCTGCTACTGCTAGGGGAATTGGGTATGTTGCGAAATCACAATATGAGTTAAGATGCTAAAAACTTATCAGTTGTTACAATGAAACTACAACAGGAGTGCATACTGGCCACAATCCTCCCAATATGCACAATTGCCATTATATGTGAACAGGGGCAATGCAACGTGGCAAACGCACATATCAGGAGGATTGAAGGTAGCTGCATCCTTATTAGAGATGGGCATGAACCGGAAAAACCCCGAACCATGTGGTTCGTGGTTCGTCAAATTTCACGAACTACAAACTTTCAAGAACCTGCCCCTGGTTTGCGAACTGGTTCGTTTGGTTTATGAAAACAGCACATCCGGGTCAGAAAATCATCACTTCTGGGTCAGCAGAAGGCCTGCAGGAAGTCCATCCCCTGTTGCCTAGGAAACTGATTGATTGGCACCAGGCTGTCTGCAGTCACGAACCAAAAAATGAACCAAATGAATCAGCCTAAAGTTCGTGGCGGTTCATCAGAAATGGGATCTGATGAACTGTGGTTCGCGAACCATGAACTGGCCTGGTTCGTACTTAATTTTGGTTCATATTTCGGTTCGTGCCCATCTCTAACCCTCATGCATATGTCAGTCCTTGGCTGCTAGATCCCCAAGTCTCTCACAACAAGCACTCAGGTGCCTTGGTTGAAGTAACTTTTATTAGAGATCCATTCAGTAGCAAAGACATAGTGCATGAGAAGAAAAATAGGAAGAGAGATTGGCAGAATTGACTATTCAAAAATGATCAGTGATTAATATAGGGAAACTTCCCACCCTTCTGGGCCGTTAACATTCTGGCACAAACCCCCAAAAGTTACATGGCAACCGAGTAGTTTAGTTTGAACAAAATATAGAATGAAATCATCCCAGTCTCTGAGATGAGTTATACAGTATACAGAATACAAACAGTTAGCTAACAGTTATGATCAGCACAAAATGCAAAACACCTTAATGGCGGGTATGCTTCCTGTCTCATTATCAATGTTGATTCCTCCCCCCCTACCCCTCTGCATACCCCACCCTATCCAATCACACCTGCTATTGTCATTCACTGGCTATTGTCATTTGGCATCTGAAATAACTCTACTGTCCAAGATATAAGGACAGACAGACGCACATTCTAGCTGTATCTGAAGAAGTGAGCTGTGGCTCATGAAAGCACATACCCTACCACAAATTATGTTAGTCTTAGAGGTGCTACTGGACTCTTAAGATTTAGAATAATTGTCTGAACTGACAGCAGGAGCCATTCCAGACTCAACTCCTGGCGCTGGGAACCCACACCTCCCCACCCAGGGTCATGGGCTATGCCCAGGGTGAGGAGCCCCATACCAAGCTCGTACCCAGTCACAGGGCTCCAGGGACACCGCAAGCTACCAAGGAGTAAACATTGGAGGCAGGAAGTCCAAGCCTGGCAAGCCACATCCCCTGTGCATCAGTCACTGCCGGATCAGCAACACCAGCCAGCACAACAGCAGTCCTGGTCCACACTGCCAAAGCCAGCACAGTTAGCAGTCAGACCTGCCCTCAAATTAATAGAAGACTTATGAGCCAGTTTGGTGCAGTGGTTAAGAGTAGTGGGACTCTAATCTGGAAACCTGGCTTTGATTCCCCACTCCTCCGCTCTTAGCCAGCTGGGTGACCTTGGGTCAGTCACAGCTTCTCGGAGCTCTCTCAGCCCTACCCACCTTACAGGGTGATTGTTGTGAGGATAATAATAACACACTTTGTAAATCACTCCAAGCGGGAATTAAGTTGTCCTGAAGGGCAGTATATGAATCAATCATCATCATCATCATCATTATCATTAAAAGCATAAGCCACTCTCTGTTTTTTTAAACACAGCAGCACTGCCTAGCAAGGCAAGAAATGGCTACCATCTCCCGGCTGGGAGCTGGAAAATTACTGGCACGTGAGTCACCAGGTGAGACTAGCTTTTGGCCCCATGCCCCCAGAGATGTGCAGAGATCCTAAGACAACAGGGTCTTCCAGGAGATCCTGAATTAATCCCCTCAACATTCCCTTCTGATCTCCTCTTTATTTGCTCTCCCATTCTGGGCTATTCAGGGCTCTGACAGCCTCACCCATCCAGCCATCGTGAGTCATCAGTCCTCATTGATAACTTCACCCAGGAAGGTTTAATCAGACCTTCCCAGTTTCGTTATCTCACCTCGGAGATGACTTTCCAGTTCTTAAGTTGCCATTTCCTCCAGCCGATCTCTGTATTCTGGCTGGAGATCAGTTGTCATTCTAGAACTTCAAGCCCCACCTGGAGGTTGGCAACTCTACCTAGGCACCCATCTAAATTTTTGAAGTATGTATTTTTACATATATATTTTTTTTAGTTAACCTTGGTTTATTTCTGATTAATTGGCTTTCTCCCCTCCTTGTTCTGATTTCTGGCTTTTTTCAGTAGTCCCTGTTACTGAACTGTGTTGGTGAATATACTGATTGGTCTCACTCTCAGCACATTAGAACAGTTTTATGGCACCATTCCTGTAAAGAGCTCAAGTTAATGTACATGGTTGCCCCATCTTCCCTTTCATTCTCACAACAAGCCGATGTGGTAGGGCTGGTTGGAAGACTAGAGATTGGGGTGTGGGCTGGTGGATGGTCACCGTAAGCTGCTCTGGCACCCCTGAGCCCCGCCTTCAGCAGTCTTCCTGGGGCTAGGTGAGGAAGAGTTCCCTTGGCTTCAGAGTTGGGCAGGGAAGGGGGTTTACATCACCCTGACCTTCCTCCTGCCCACTGGGAGAACTGACTCTCTCTCTTGCTGGCCTGCCCTTGTTCACCCCAGCCTTCTCCTCCTGGCATCCAGGGGAACTCCCCTCTTTTTAGCTCCCTTCCGTCCTTCCCCGCTGTCAGGTGACCAATCCACCCCTGTGTCCTGCCTGTTCGTTCTGGCCTCCCACTATCGCTTGTCCTCCCTCCCCATCTCCCTCTGTGCCATTGGCTGCTGGTCCTCCCTCCCCATCTCCCTCTGGGCCATTGGCTGCTGGCCCCGTCCTCAGCCTGGGCTCCCAGCCAGCTGGCTGATGAGGCTCAAAAGCTCCTAAGCCCACCCCCCCAGCCAGAACTCCCCACCCCTGGGGTTGCCTGTGCCCGTCCTGGCCATGTCATGAGCTGGGCTGAGGCCGGCAGGGCTGAGGGGAGCATTGGGGTCTGCTGCTGCACTTCCGTGCAGCTCAGCTATTCGGCCACGCCGCCGCGCCTCCCAGCCGGTTGTTGGGCTTCTCTGGCGGTGGTGGGGGCAATGCTGCTGGCTTCCCCTGCCTGGCTCCTACCCTCGTAGGACTCTCCCCAATCCTCACCCCCACTGGTAAGTGTTCCTGGGGCCCTGGGGTTTGAGGTGTTGTCCCTGACATGGGGCAGGGGAGCGGTGGCCTTGTTCAGGGTGGGGCCCACCCCGAAAGTCCAGAGCAGTCGGTGTCTGCTCTGGACAATCACCTAGAAGGCTTCATGACTGAGTGCAGATTTAAGCTTCAGCCTCTAAGGTAACTAGTGCAGCACAGCTTATACCCTGGCAAATCTTGTTAGTCTTTTAAGATGCTACTGGTCATAGAATCACAGAATCATAGGGTTGGAAGGGACCTCCAGGACATCTAGCCCAATTCCCTGCACAGCACAGGAAATTCACAACTACCTCCCCCCCCACACACACACACAGTGACCCCTACTCCATGCCCAGAAGATGGCAAAACCCTGTCAGGATTAGAGATGGGCACGATCCGCATTATGATCGAAAAAAACCCACGATAATGGCAATAGCACGATCAGGACCCGGCGGATCGTGCTCGGGCACGGCCAACGATCCAGCGGTCGGGAGGGGGGCTGGATCGGGGCTTGATCAGGACGATCATGCTTGGATCAGGAAGCCAGACACTCAGGCGCCAGCAATCTATTGCCCTGGCAATGGAGCCAGGGGAATGCCTGAGCTGTGTTTGCCTTCCTTCTGTCGCCCTGGAAACACAAATGGAAACCAGCTTGCCTTGATCAGCAGGGCTTCCTTCCAACCACGGAGCAGCAAAAGAGTCACAAGTTGGGAGAAGACACCCAAGGGAGGGAGGGGGAAGGGGGTGTTCTGTAGCCATGGGCACTCCAATCTCATCCCTGCAAACCCTGATAGGAAGCTCTGACGGCGAAACACAGACAGCCAAAAACAAACACAGATGCTGCCGGCATCAGCCACCATTCCTGTATCGCTGGGAACAGCGGGGTGCCCCTCCTCTTTTGCCTCCACGATCTATGATCCACGATCCACAATCCATGGATCAGAAACGGGAGATGATCGGTGTGGATTGTTAATTCGGGATCGTTGCTGGCACCGATCCACGATCAGCTTGATCGGTATTTTTTTTGGGATCGGGCCCACCTCTAGTCAGGATCCCTAGCCAAACTGGCCTGAGGAAAATTGCTTCCTGACCCCAAGGTGGCAATCGGCCTTACCCTGGGCATGTAAGAAGGGGCCATGAGAACTGAGCACTGATGTAACCCTTCCTACCCTTCCTCTCTCATCATCTGCCTAGGTTCACAGAGTCAGCATTGCTGTCAGATGATCTTGAATGTTGCTCTTCTGCTGCATCATCTTAGCCCTCCTATTTCGGATCATTTTATTATTCTTAATTGTTATTGGAAGAAGCCTGAAGTACAAATGTGCTGTCAATGGGGTGCAAATATTTTAAAACACAACAGAGAAGAATCAGGCAGTACCATGTGACCAGCTGTGACCCATTGCTGTTGGTCTCTGGTAATCTGATTGGTCTCCAGGTGGTTGGATCCTTTGACCAGGAGTAAGGTTACCAGGGAGACCAGGCAAGATGAGGATATTGGAGGTGCGGCCATCCTATTTTACCGTAAAGTTTCCAGTGATTCCTAGAGAGGCATACTGTGGTGGCAGCTGCTGCCAAAGCAATATTTTTAAAAAATCTGCACAGCCAATCAAATTTCCAGTGGCTAATCAGAAACCTTACTAGGAAAAAGCTCCACTTGGCCCTGCTCACTTGGCAGACACCAGGAAAGGTGTTGGGGACCTTGATGTACAGACTGTCTGATTAGATTGTGCTGAAAGTCTTAATGTTCCTATCTAGACTTTTAACAGAGTTAATAAATGATTTGATGAAAGGGCCTCTGGTCTTGGTTCTTCTTATATTTTGTATTAAAGAACTTCACAGTCTCCTGTAGCATAAGCTTTCGAGAATCACAGTTCTCTTCATCAGATGTGTGGAGGGTAAGAAGAAACTGGTCAGATATATAGGAGAAGAGGGGAGGGGGGAGTAGATGCAATCAGTAGCTTCTGACAATGGGATCAGTTTGCTTCTGATAATGAGATAGCCATTCATAGTCCCTATTCAATCCAAGCCTGACTGAATCAAATTTACATATGAATTCCAGTTCAGCAGCTTCCCGTTGGATTCTGTTTTTGAAAGGCTTCTGTTGAACTACAGTGACCTTTAAGTCCTTGATGGAATGTCCTGGTAGACTGAAGTGTTCTCCCACTGGTTTCTGGATATTGCCATTTTTAATGTAAGATTTGTGTCCATTTATTCTTTTGCGCAGAGGTTGGCTGGTTTGTCCAATGTACAGAGCAGATGGTTGTTGTTGGCACATGAGGGCATATATCACTTTGGAGGATGAGAAGCTGTAAGAGCCAAAGATAGTGTAGTTGATGCTATTGGGTCCTGTAATTGTATTTCCTGGGTAGATATGAGGGCAGAGCTGGCATCTGGGTCTGTTGCAGAGTTTGGTACCTGTGCTGGTGACTGCCAGTTTCTTCTTACCCTCCACGCTTGTGACAAAGAGCACTGTGATTCTCGAAAGCTTATGCTACAGTAAAGTTGGTTAGTCTTAAAGGTGCTACTGGACTCTTTTCGATTTTGCTACTACAGACTAACATGGCTAACTCCTCTGGATCTACAGTCTCCTGTGTAATTCATCTGCAGGTCCCTTGGTCCGACGACAAGCGACACGAATGGAACTAATGCCAGACGTATCGAGGCTGCCTGATTTATTAAAAAGCCTGTGGCCCCATTTGCATTGAGTCTGCTCCATTCAACAATTTAAAAATATCTAGCAATGTATGTGTTCTTCTCTAGAATATACTCTCTGAGCAATGAAACAGAAAGAGCGTCTGAATTAAATAAAGAAACCAAGGGAAAAGAACATTGGCACTTATTACAGAAAACCTACCTGAGAAGAATAGAGAAAGGTTTTGCGATTTCTCTAAATTTCATTTCATACTTCCTCCCTTCTTCTATCATGATCAGCCTCATTTCCAATAATTTTCCAGGTCTCCAGGTGCGGAGGAGAGGAGGGGGGCCTGAAAAAATAAAAGTATGCTTCAGTCGATAAAGTAGTTTATGAAGAGGAAGATAAATGATGGTTCCTTTATAGTATGCCGGATTCTGCTGTGCAGAACAAAACAAAGCTGGAAACGTTAGGCTTTCTAAAGATATCACTCCCAGCAAGTACAGATCTTTGCCTTATTAATCAATAATGAAGCCGCATCCCAAGATAACCAGCGGGACGCTTCTAGCTGAAAGGCACAAGGCAAGAGATAATATTACCATCCAGTTTGCTACACAGTTTAAAAACTCATGCCTCTTCAGGGTCTGGGAAGGTTTGCCAATGACCTGGAGAAAAAAAAGTTCTATCCATGGCATGGAAGTAAATAACATCTTATGACAAATAATATCCCATTAAGCCTCTTTTAAGGGGGAGAGGGGTCCTCCAGGTTGTTGACAACCCAAGTGTTGTGGCATAAAGTTCCAATTACATTGGTATGACCATTTTCCATTCCATTTCCTGATTGGGGCTCATTTTATAGAGTGGGGGAAATAGGAAAGAGACTTGTTTTTCATTGCGCTGTGCTTAGAGTGGCTTCTCGCTTTGCTGGAAGGTCTCCCGCCAATCACTATTGCCTCCCACCATTTGGGCAGCAGTGGGAGAAAAATAAAAATACAAATGCTGCGAACCTCTGTGCTGCTATATCACCCAGAAGTGTAATGGGTAGCTCTAGGACTCTCCAGAAACTCTATGGTAAAACCATAACGCTTCTGGCAATTCTTAGAGCTACCCATTGTCACTCATGGGGTTGTACCTGGAAATGATGAAATGATGTTGGTGATGTCACATGCCCCACGCCCCACAACCTTCTTGTTGTGCAGCACCTTAAAGACCTCTGTAGCGTGAGCCTTGCAGTATTTTAACTTTCACTTTCACCCCAGGCTTTTCTTTGCCTCAAAAGCAGTTGCCTTTTCTGCATTCCTTTCTTTGAGTGTAAAGTAGAGCCAATGCGGTATAGTGCCTCAAGTGACCGCCTAGGGTCTGGCTGACCCAGGTTCGATTCCCTACTCTGCCGTGGAAGTAGGGCCTGGGTGACTTTGGGTCAGTCACCCAGGGCCAAGCTACACATGACGAATGACACTTGAATGGCAAGTGTATTTCTCCCTGTTCACTTGCCCTCCACTCAATCCACTTGCCGTTCAAGTGTCATTTGTCATGTGTAGCTTGGCCCATACTCTCAGCCTAACTTACCTCACAGAGTTGTTGCTGTGAGGAAAAATGAAGGCGAGGAGGAGGATGTCAGCCACTTTGCAGAGAATGGATGGGTATAGATGAATCAAAACAAAAACAAACTAATAATATCTCCTCAGTCGAGAGATAAGCCCAGAAAGAAACCCGTGCATCTTAGGGCCAAGCTACACATGACGAATGACACTTGAACGGCAAGTGTATTTCTCCCTGTTCACTTGCGCTCCACTCAATCCACTTGCTGTTCAAGTGTCATTCATCACTTGTAGCTTGGCCCTGAGAGGGTGTCAAACTGTGGGGGATGGAGATATAAGTCTAAAGGTATAAGCACTAACGTTATCAATTTGGATTGTATTGGAAAGCTGGGGGAGTTTCAGGTATCTAAAAACACCCATAATAAAGTAACAGGAAAGATAGTTCTCTCAGGAGAACCTTCTTTGGAAGTCTACAGTGCTAGAGGTACATTTTATGGACTCCTAAATATGGGCCTTCTCAGGGCCAAACTACAAGTGACAAATAACACTTGAACGGCAAGTGTATTCCTCCCTGTTTACTTGCCCTCCACTTGCTCTCCACTCGATCCACTTGCCTTCAAGTGTCATTCGTCACTTGTAGCTTGGCCCTGAGTGAATTAGTATATTCTGATGGTTACTCTCCTTGACCCCTTTGCTTTCACTCCTCTCCTCTCTGTTCTGTGGCATGTGGGCAAGCCCAGTAAGTTCTACCCCTTGAATACATTAGTCAACAACAACAACAACAACAACGAAGTTTATTAGCCAGAGGCCATCACATTCTCACAACCAATTCAGCATTACATATAATTGCGCATCAGCAAGGCACATGCCAAATAAAATAAATATTTTAAAAGCTACCTATTTCAGCAAGTTACCACGTTTAAAAATTTGCTTAATAAACCAATCTTAAAAACATAATTTATCAATCCTAAAAGTATAGTTATTCAACAGTACCTCTAGTATAATACTTCTATCAAAGGAGGAATTTTAGTTCACCTTTTAGAAGTAACCCTTGTGTTACTTTAAGTGTTGAACATTTCTAGCAGAAGTTTATAAAGTTAAATCTAAGCATATTGCCACACTTAATTGCTAAATGTTTATTAATTTATTATTAAATGTTACTAATTGCTTGTTCATGCTTATGCTTATGCCTTATTATTTATTAGACTTTGGTCTTTATCTCTGACTGTAGACTATTATTATTTCGAATGCCAATAAAGGTGATTGATTGATTGATTGATTGATTGATTGATTGATTGATTGACTGATCGATCGATCGATCGATTGAATTATCCAACAGCAATATATACTTAAATTATCCAGACAATTATTACAATTGTAGCTTACTATAATTTACATAATATAAATGTCTAAAATTCAAATTAGCTTATGTTATCAGATTATATCTATACTTAGCTAAGATTCTGCATATTTAGCCAGGATTTCCTCCTATTAATGACAATCCAGCGAATACATTAGTCCTGGGTGGCTGTGCCTTGGGCCAAGCTCTGGCCCTGGGTGGGACGTGATTCTTGACAGATTTGTTCCTTCCAAAAGTTGACAGACTTTGCTGTACATAAAATGATTGGCACATGGAATGTGTTTTAATAACTGTTATGGTAGCTTTACTATTGCTTTGCGGCAAGACATAGGCCGCTTTTTATTGTTGTTTGCTGTTTCAATTCAAAGGACATAGGAAGAGTTAGCTTTGGAAAGAACAACATAAAAAATAATCAGTTTGTGCAGTTTCAGTTTTCTTCTGGATCATCCAGTTAGTTTTGCAAATAATTAATCCCTAGTTTGGTTGTGATTTTCTGGCAACACAACCCTCACTACTGTGTGGCATTGGGAATAGCCATTTGTCATATGATTTATCTGTGAAATATGCAAGCATTTTGAAATGGAGGTTTTCAGTGCAGCATTAGATACCAAAATTCAAAATTTGATCTCTCTGTGTAGCACAACTGCTACAAAATTCAACATTTTCATGTCTATCAATTCATCAATTTGGGTCAAATGCTGACAGATAAAGCGGGGCAACCGTCAATGGCAGTCAAATGCTATTGTGTGAGATTTCATAACACGGTCAAAATTCTTTTATCAAATACTGACAGGTTTCAGTGATCAGTGCCAAATATTAAATATGGAAATAAAGCTTTCAGATGTTAAATATTAACAAGTTTAGAAACTACAGTTCCCGTCAGCCTCAGCAGGAAATCATGCTGGGGAAGTTTCGAAAGAACACTTTGCAGAAAGTTCGACACCCCTCCCCCCCTTCACCCCGTCCATAAAGGTAAACTTTATGACTTGGAAAGGGAGAGGTAATTGGCTGGGAAAGGGGAAATCTGTGTATATGCAGGCATATGTAGCATCTCCTTTGAACAAGCACAAATGGCTGCCAAACATTTCTGAACAATTGACAGGGATGCATGAAAAAAAAATGAAGAATGTAAACAGCTGAAACTGAGAGCCAAACTACAAGTGACGCCTGACAAAGGTTGGACACTTGTCAGCTTCCCTCAAGTTCTGATGGGAAATGTAGGCATCCTGGTCTTGCAGCTGTAATAGAGAGCCAAGCTGTAAAACCAGGACGCCTACATTTCCCATCAAAACTTGAGGGAAGCTGACAAGAGTAGAACCTGTGTAAGGCATCATATGTAGCTTGGCTCTGAGCAGATGGAAGTTTGTGTATCACCTTTTGTCATAGAACTGTTACAAAGTCAAAACTGATACTCTTTTATATTGTCGAAGGATTTCACGGCTGGAGAACGATGGTTGTTGTAGATTTTACAGGCTGTATGGCCGTGGTCTTAGCATTGTAGTTCCTGACGTTTCGCCAGCAGCTGTGGCTGGCATCTTCAGAGGTGTAGCACCAAAAGACAGAGATCTCTCAGAGCCTTGCTACAAGTGACATTTTACACGTGAAGGATAAAGGATCATTTTCGCAAGTCTTTCTGGGAACTGAAGTTCCTCTCCCCCACCCCTTTTCCTTCTGTTCCTTCCCCTCGCTGCCTGAAGAGACAGAGAAAGCCTGCGGCAACAGCAACTTTTGCAAATCGTTCCTCCAGTCACAAGCCTGCTCTCAATGATCTTTGGGGCAGGCAGCTGCAACTTTCTCAGCTTCCTCCGGAGCATTCCCCCCTCCCCCACAGCAAGACGATTTGCAAAAGCTGATGTTGCCGTAGGCTCTCTCTGTCTTTTCAGGCAGCAAGGGGAAGGAACAGAAGGAAAAGGGGTGGGGGAGAGGAACTTCAGTTCCCAGAAAGACTTGCGAAAATTATCCTTTATCCTTCACGTGTAAAATGTCACTTGTAGCAAGGCTTTCAGTGTCAGTCTCTCATTGACACTGGGAGATCTCTGTCTTTTGGTGCTACATCTCTGAAGATGCCAGTCACAGCTGCTGGCGAAACATCAGGAACTACAATGCCAAGACCACGGCCATACAGCCTGGAAAATCTACAACAACTAATGATACTCTTTTGTTTGTGTTTTTTTCTAACTTAGTAAGCAATACGAATATTGTAGACCCCTTAGTCTGAATTAAATGATACATCAACTATGACTAAAAACAGCTTTCCAAAGCCTCGAGCAAAGATCTCTACCGGCCCTGCTACCTGATCTACTACTGTCTCACCCATGAGTCTGCTTGCATCAGTAACATTAGTTGCATATCTGAAGAGAGGAGAAGCCAACACTCCATCAAACAAATACAAAAAGGCTGAGACTTAATCGAAAAGCTTGGCTTACTTCCCCTGTATTGGCTTCACAAATGTTAGCTAGCCATGAAATTCAACAAGTCATTTGCATGAAAAGGGGAGCTATTGTGTTACCGTTGATGTAACCTCTAGGAATTACTTGGTTTAGCTGAGGGACATGGGATAGGGTTGCCAGCCTCCAGGTGGGGTCAATTAAAACTGGTGTCCAGACTACAGGGATCAGTTCCCCCACCCTGCGTTCAAGGGTGGACTCTATGGCATTATGAAGTCCTTCCCCTCTCCAAACCAATGCTGCCCTAAATCTTTATGAATTTCCCATCTCAGAGTTGGCAACCCTAGAATGGAGTAGGGTTGCCAGATCCGTCTATCTTGACAGTGCGAGGGACGGGGGTTCTGGCTCTTACCTTGTGCCTCCTGTATGTCTCTCGTCCCGATGATGTCATTTCCAGAAGTGATGTCATCATAATAATAACATAATAATAACGTTCGATTTATATACCGCCCTTCAGGACAACTTAATGCCCACTCAGAGCAGTTTAATAAGTATGTCATTATTATCCCCACAACAAAACACCCTGTGAGGTGGGTGGGGCTGAGAGAGCTCCAGAGAGCCGTGACTAACCTAAGGTCACCCAGCTGGCTTCAAGGGGAGGAGTGGGGAATCAAACCCAGCTTGCCGGATTAGAGTCCCGCTGCTCTTAACCACTACACCAAACTGGCTCTCTACATAATACTGGCTGCACAAGCACTACTGTGCTCTGTTTGGGGCCAATTCAGCCTGTATCAGGCCAAAATTGGCCCCAAGCAAAGTGCAGGAGCACTCCCATGGCTGGCACATCAACACCACTCCTAGAAGTGATGTCATTGTGTGCCCAGGGAGCACACACACCATGTGTATTCTTGGGTTGCTTGCCGGTGGCAGGCGACCTCTAGGGGGCTTGCCACTTCCCATCAATTGCTGGCAGGTTGGTGGGTAAGCAGTCCTCCAGGAGTATGCCCACTACCAACAGTCACCTGGGAACCCTAGGGTAGAGTCAATGAACTGAGGTTAGCAGCAGAAAGAGTGTGTTTTCTGGGGAGCTGAATAAGATTTCCTGGTCTTGTATAGGGCAGGAAATCACTTTGTATAAGGCAGCTGAAAATTATTTATGCAAAAAGTTAATTGCTAAAGGTTGAGGAGGGGGAGGTAAAGTTAGTATGACTGGTATTATTATTGGAATCATTGTTGTAGGTTCATATTTCTCAAATTGGAGATTGTCGTCTGGTTTCTTCGATGTCCAGAAAGAGTGCATTGGATGATTCTGGCATGTGATGGAATGAAGAAATTGGACATGGCTCACAATAAAGTTGTTGCAAGCAGAAGCAATACACTTAACTGAATTTGTACATATTCTCTGTTGCCTGGTTCTGTCCTCTGCTAAGCCTATTACATAAATCTTGTATTGTTCTGGATGTCAAAGAGAGTTTTGATGGAAAGAAATGCTATTTAACTGATATAGACTTGCAAGTTCTGTTCCTGATTTAGCCTCATGGAACTCTCAGGCAAAGGTTATACAAGCATTTTGTAGAGTAACGTATGCTCAGAGCAATGTCTACTCTAAGGAGCTTGATGCCCAGCTGTGATGCTGACAATAAAAATCTAACACTGTCCACAGATGCCCCTGCCACTAAGGGTCACGGGGTGCAGCTTGAGATCAATGGAAAGAAGCGTGGAAGTGATACAGAGTTGCTGTCCTATTAAGATATGGATAGTTGATCAGGAAGGACGCAGCGGCTCTGTACATTAAACCACATTCTGTCAATCTCTAATCGCATGACACATTGTACATGCGTTTCACCTTACAGGGATTAACTCACCATGGGGCTCAGCAGCCAGTTACAGCTATTTGCTTTCTATGCCATCTTGATACACTGGGGCACCTCCTTAAACAACAAGCTAAGGCAACTACAAAATCAAGGAGGTAGAACCAAAAATGTATACACAATTTAGGTATATATCCAAAATCGTTAACAAGTTTTTAAAGTGCAAAGTGCAAAATATGTCATGCAATTCTCAATACCCAAGTAATGCAATACAGTTACAACGAACATCAATGAAGAACCAAATCATACTTAGGGCCAAGCTACAAGTGACAAATGACACTTGAACAGCAAGTGGATTGAGTGGAGGGCAAGTGAACAGGGAGAAATACACTTGCCGTTCAAGTGTCATTTGTCACTTGTAGCTTGGCCCATAGAGATAAATAACAATATAGATACGCTAACTGGTGAAAGAACAAGAGCAATCAAAATTCACAGTTCATATTTCCATATTTGCATTTTGCAGAGCGTAGACCATCCTCCAGATGGAAATGGAGCAGTAAAGACTCTTCAAGAACAGCCTACGGGTCTTTTGCCAGCTGATTCTCAATTCCCGTTTCGTACACTAGACTTCCTCATGGGCATACTTCCATAAATGGTCTCCCACAGTATACAAACACATCAACCAGCTGGTGAAATCCGACGGAACAAGGCCATCTAATTGCACGACACTTTGCACATGCAAGAAAGGCACCTGCAGTTGCACCCTACAGTGAGTAACTCACCAAGGGGCTCAGCAGCCAGTCCCAGCTATTTGCTTTCTATGCCATCTTGGCAGTTAACAAGAAGGGGGAGCCACCAGCCTGTTACTCACTGCTTGTGGGTACCGGAGCAGCAGCTGGCTGGAAGTTATTGCAGTTTGCTAACTCAGCAGGTGACACCAGGGGACAGCTGGGTTTCATCGGGAGCTATACAACTCGAGTTTCTGACCTGGCAACTTGTCTCTATAGAAGGAGCCCTACGGCTTTCAGATGAAATTGTGCAAGTATTTTGCCTACTTCCCTACTTCCTACTCATTTGTAAGTGGTTTTTGACTTGTCTGGATCTATGTAACCAAGGAAGCGCCCTTGGAATCCACGCTAAACTTAAAGTGGAACCCCCCCCCCAAAAAAAAAACCCTTTCAATAGAATAATATCATATAGTTATATAGTTTTATCATTATTTAAAGTGACCAAGTGCAATTAATCTCTAACCAATAACAATCGCTATAAATATTGTTTGTAGTTTGTTGTTTTGTAGTTTTGATGTTAGTAATTAAAATAAAAAAATAATAAAAAAATCACTATAAATATTAATATATATTCCACTATACAAATTCTTCTACAATCTCATACAAAATTCTCACACAAAATTCTATCCACAATCCGATAAATAAGTATACAAATAGCACAATTAATAAGTAATGGACGGCCAAGGCAAAAGCGACGCTCCTGTGTGGGATCTGTGTAACAGCACCAATCCAGTGACTCAGGGCCAAGCTACACATGACGATTGACACTTGATTGGCAAGTGTATTTCTCCCTGTTCACTTGCCCTCCACTCAATCCACTTGCCGTTCAAGTGTCATTCGTCATGTGTAGCTTGGCCCTCAGAGCCAAGCTACAAGTGATGAATGACACTTGAACGGCAAGTGAACAGACTCACATGTAATCCTCCCTGTTCACTTGCAATCCACTTGTGCTCCACTAGATCATGACGTTGAGCACAAGTGAATGGCAAGTGAACAGGGAGGAATACACGTGAGTCTGTTCACTTGCCGTTCAATTGTCATTCGTTGTTTGTAGCTTGGCTGTCAGTCAAATCCACATTGGGTACTCCATTGCCTGTTTTTAGCATTGGTTTCCAGAAGTGGATCTTTTTCCCCAAAGGAATTGCACAGAAGGTGCTGTCGGGTGGTACGTTGCAGAGCATTACAGGTCTGGGGCATGTAGTTCTTTAAACTACTCAGGGCCAAGCTACACATGACGAATGACACTTGAACAGCAAGTGTATTTCTCCCTGTTCACTTGCCCTCCACTCAATCCACTTGCCGTTCAAGTGTCATTCGTCATGTGTAGCTTGGCCCACAGTCCAATCCTGCATCCCGATTGCTTCCCTCAATGCTCTTAGTGCCAGACCTCATATCTAAGAGCCAAGCTACAAGTGACGCCTGACACAGGTTGGACGCTTGTCAGCTTCCCTCAAGTTTTGATTGTAAATGTAGGCATCCTAGTCTTGCAGCTGTAATGGAGAGCCAAGCTGTAAAACCAGGACGTCTACATTTCCCATCAAAATTTGAGGTAAGCTGACAAGCGTCCAACCTATGTAAGGCGTCACTTGTAGCTTGGCTCTCAGTCCTCCACTCCATCCTACCAAACAGCAGATCTTGCAAAAATCGTATCTTTTCCCTCTCTCCAAGAATGTCAAAATTGGGTGGTATTTAGAGTAGTTAGGTGGAATTATCTTAATTCCTCGTTGCCGAATTTCTCCCTGAACTCCGGCAATCTATTTCTATTCCTCTTTTTAGGAGTTTGTGTCACTTTTGAATCAATTCTTCTTTCACAAAGATGATTTAGATCTCTAAGTAATGTATTTATGTACTTAAGTACTATGAGCGTAGTTGAAAAATTAAGAACAAGTTGAACCATTAAAGAAACAATTAAACACAGGCCAGGACTTGTCTGAACCTTTGTTGTGTTGGATTGCAGTTTGGTGTAGTGATTAAGAGCGCGGGACTCTAATCTGGAGAACCTGGTTTGATTCCCCACTCCACCGCTTGAAGCCAGCTGGGTGACCTTGGGCTAGTCACAGCTCTCTCGGAGCTCTCTCAGCCACCTCACAGGGTGTTTTGTTGTGGGGCTAATAATAGCATAGTTTGTAAACCACTCTGAGTGGGCATTAAGTTGTCCTGAAAGGTGGTATATACATCAAATTTTGTTGTTGTTGTTGTTGTTGTTGTTTTAACAGTGGTATCACATTATAGTGGCACAACAGGCAGAAATCCACAGGTGAGGAAATCTGCCCTGTCACATGGTTAAAAAAACCCTCAAAGATAAATTAATAAGAAATCAAAGAGAACTCCTCTTTTGAAAGAGGAAAAGAGAATAAGAGGAATCAGTTGCTGTATCTAAAAACAAAAAATGCGGGAAAAGAAATCCCCTCCCGCCGAATAACTACTCTATTGTCAAACCCAAGAGTACATCCCGAGCACAACATTGGTCTACTTTCTAGAACTGGTTTGAAGCCCTTCCCCACAGCCCTACAAAGTGTTTCAGAACAGCTTTTTAACATGGTCTGTTTCCTTGAGAATTGGGGTTGCTGGATGTTATGTGAGGGAAAGTAGTTCGTTTTGAGAACTTAGCTCTACTGCAACAGCTTTCCCCTCCCCTTGAAAGTTCCAGGGTTGCTCTCCTGTGCACATTTGGTGAAATGTTAGTGACCTGGAGATTTGGAATTACAGCTCATCTCCCCACTACAGAGATCTGTTTCCTTGGAGAAAATGGCTGCTTTGGAAGGTGGGCTCTATGATACTATACCCAAGTTTGGAGTGCCATTTTTGATATTTTCCGCATCCACATTATCGAAGGCTTATACTGCGTTGGAATTGGATGGTCTAGCTGTTTTGCTGATACAAACCAACAGGGCAAACTCCTTTGAAGCCTCACACAAGCCAACTAATCTCCACACCAAAAGGAGATGTTTACATTTACTAGCAAAGGAAAGTTTTGTTTGCATCCTCCCTCTCCCCCCCTAACTGCATCTTCTCTCTCCTCCCCTCGTCCCCCCTCCTCTTCTATATTTGACCAGTTTCTGTACCATGCATCTGACGAAGAGAACTTGATTCTCAAAAGCTTATGCTACAATAAAATTGGTTAGTCTTAAAAGGAGCTACTGGACTCTTTTTGATTTTGCTACCACAGACTAACACGGCTAACTCCTCTGCATTCTGAAACCATGTGTATATATAGGAAACTGGCAAGAAAATTAATAATCTATAACATCATAGTTGTCAGATACAGTAAGTCAAGTTGCATCATGATACTCTTTGCATGTGCAATGGAATCACACAGGCACGGTCTGAAGCAACACATGATTCTGAAGATAACCATAAGCTTTCACTCAATTTTTTAAAAAAAAGTTCTTAAAGTGTTGAAAATATATAGTCAGTTTTGTGTGTATCAAGTACCATCAGGTCACAACTGACTTATAACGACCCCTGCTGAAGTTTTCAACGCAAGAGTGCCATCAAGTCAAAACTGACTTATAGCGCTCCCTGCTGGGGTTTTCAAGGCAAGTGAGAAGCAGAGGTGGTTTGCCATTGACTTCCTCTGCAGTCTTCCTTTGTGGTCTCCCATCCAAGTACTGACCCACCTTAGCTTCCGAGATCAGATGAGATTGGGCTATACCATGATGTCTTCCCTCCCATTACAGTCAGTTTTATCAACTCATTAAAGAATGTGGAGTAGATCAATCCTTTCCAGGCATCTTAAGACAGCTATTGTTGGTAAGTCGATAAAGCATGAGATCATAGAATCATAGAGTTGCAACGGGCCTTACAGACCATCTAGTCCAACCTGCTGCCCAATGCAGGACGGATTTTGCTGGCTTTATGAAAATTGTTTCTGCCTCGATTGAACATCCAAGCAGGACCCTGAAAATTCACTCCAAAATTTCGCTCAGGAGAACAGCTTAAAGATTCCACAGGGCATCCCAGCTTGCCAGCGCGGCAAACAATTCCCATTTTGCTAGGATGAAACCAGCCTGTTGGCCTATTGGTTTCCTGCAAATTGGCCAGCAACATTTGTTCCTACTTTCTTTTTATGACCCCAAAGCTGTCCCAATCGTTTCTGCTCCGGTACCCCCAGTTTGCCTGCCCTTTAGAAACACGGTGGCTTAGTGACAAGAACATATTTCACTGTTTACAAGGACTGCATTCAGACGCTGGCACTCAAGGCAGCAAGCTGGTGCCTGCTTGGACTGCCAAAGTTCAAACATTTGACTCCCAGGAACCTCATACGCGGGGTTGGAAGGATCCCACTGCAAATTCAGAGGCTCAGCTGTCTCTATGCAATCGTTGGTGCTTTTCAAATTGAAGTTCAACGTCGATGTTTAGATGAGAGTTTTAGGAGGAACCATCCAAAATATTTTACGAGATCACAGTAGCTGGCTTTTTATACCCGCTATTGGAATTCAGATGCTCAGAAGGCCCCATGTGACTGCCTGCAGCAGCCGCTATGAAAATGAATGTACACAACTAGGGAGAAACCAATATGGCAGTTTTTGTTTCTTTTATTTCTCTACATTTTCATTGCTGTCTGTTTTGGTTCCCCTCGTTCTCTTTGCTGTCGTTGATTAATCTTTTCTTTCTTTTATTTTATAGCTTTTTTTACTCTACTCAATTACGATACACAATTGTCATACAAAGAAATCTGAAAAGTGCATACTTTCATATGGGGAAAAATTCAACATACGGAAACAGAAAATGGGGCCAGAATAAAGATTCCCGGGTTCGTTTCTCATAAGGGGGAAAGTGAAATCAAAATAACTGAACCATCAACCATGCAACCTTACAATCAGTCCTACTCATAACCCAGCCATATCTCAAAGATTGTCTGAATTTCAGTCTTCACATTGATCCTGGTGGTGGTGGAAAGTGCCCTCAAGTCAGACTTGACTTCTGGCAACCCCTGGTGGGTTTTTCATGGTAAGAAACTAACAGAGGTGGTTTGCCATTGTCTGCCACTGCAACCCTGGTCTTCCTTGGATGTCTCCCATCCAATTACTAACCAAGACTGACCCCGCTTAGATTCTGAGATCTGGCTTACCTGGGCTATCCACGTCAGGGCTCACACTGACCCTATATATGTGCATTCTGGGAATGACCAAATGTTCTCTATTTCATTTCTTTTTACTTTTGTTTACCATTAAGGTTCACTGTGTTCAGTTCTCTGCTTTTCACTGTCAGTTTGATTCATTTGTATCACACCTGCACATCTTGTATGGTTTTTGTGATGCACATATAATGTACATCATTTCAAGCATTCCTGGATGAGTCTCCTTTGGATCCTTTCTGAACTGGTTTCAGGCCTGGTGATGGAACTAAAACAGACTTGGTCACCAAAGTGGATGGTCTGTTCTAGGAGATGGACAGAGGAAGCTAGACTCTGTTGAATCTCCTGGAAGTGGATATGAGCTAATAAACTAAAACTTAATCTCAAGAAGATGGAAGTACTGCTGGTGAGTGAAAGGTCTGACTTGGGACTTAGAGTGTCACCTGCTCTAGATGGGGTTGCTCCCCCTTGAAGAAACAGGTCTATACGTTGGAGGTACTCTTGGATACACATGGGCACAAAACGGGAAAAGCCCAAAATGAGGGTTTTATGTTTCGTCATGATCCATGAATCCCGATTCGCAAATCATGAAATTTCACAAAATTGACAAGTTTGCCGAAATGTTTCGTTAGTTTTGTGATTCGTCAGAACCCGGGGCATTTCAATGGCCCCCTTCATACCCAGAGATGCCAAACTCGCAGGGAGATTTCAGCAGGCTCTCCTCCACCCACCCTCCCAGTTTGCAATATGTTGATCAGGAAGGTCAACGGGAAGGGTGAGAAGGGAAGTGCTGCTAGAGTGCATGACTGAAATGGGGACTGGGAGTTGCTGGATCAGAGGAGGACAAAGGACTTCTTTCAGTCTCTTTAAAGCAGCAGCAGCCAAAAGCACAATCCCAAATCCTTCCACACACACTCCCACTCCAGTTCCAGCAACAGGTCCTTCTCCCTCTTCCTCTGTCTACTGGGACTGAAACACGAAGCAGAGAGAGATGCCTTTTATAAAAAATGTTGACATAGAGCAGAACAGGAGGTCTGTGGTTGGCTGACAGACCTGCCTAACAGGGTTTGGAAGGCTGAGATTCGTGTGCCCATGGCTACAGAAGGCCCACCTCCTTGGATGACTAGGGGATTGACACCCAGCTCCTGGCTGTATAGGGCAGAATGGAAGCTCTCCAGATGGCTAGGAAAGCTGCCAATCAAGGGTAAGTGGGCTATGATTGGAATTTCCAATGGCAACAAAAGGTCTAGGCCCATTGTTGCCTAGGGAATCAATGGATCAGCGCCAGCCTGTCTGTAGTTATGAATCGTTCACAAAGCTAACGAAACAGACCAAAAAGTCGTGAATTTTGTGATAATTTCATGACAACCATGGCCTCACAAAACGTGATTTAATGACACATGAAACGGCCCATTTTGTGATGAAATCTGCTTCGTATTCCGATTCGTGCCCATGTCTACTCTTGGACCGAGGCCTACTGATAGATGAGCAGGTGGCAGCTGTGACTCGGGGTACCTTTTACCAGCATCCAATGGTTAGCCAGCTGAGGCCTTCCCTGGACAGAAAAGAAGAAGAGTTGGTTTTATACCTTATCCCTCACTACTTGAAAGAGTCTTGGAATGGCTTACAATCACTTTCCCTCCCTATCCCCATAACAGAGGTGGGTGGGGCTGAGAGAGTTCTGAGAGAGCTGTGACTGACCCGAGGTCACCCAACTGGCCGCAAGTGGAGGAGTGCGGAATCAAACCCAGTTCTCCAGATTAGAGTCCTGCTGCTCTGAACCACTGCTTCAGAAATGTTCCTATATATTGTGGCTGCCAGTGCAGATCTGAAATAGCCTCACAGAGCTGCTCTCATTGCCAAAGGATGGGCTCTATTAGGTTTGTTATTGGGGAGGGAATTTCTTTTTCAGTTTTTTTTTAAGATATTGCCACTGATTCATATTATTTGCTTTTTTCTCCTTTAAGATCAGGATCTCTCATTTCTCTTTGAAAAGAAATCAATGCTGTCCTTTGTATCTTCAGCTCTTGCCACTGTTTTGTGTTATGCCCCAAAGTGGTTGTTGTAGCAGGAAGATAAGAAGGTTTGGGAAGACATTCCCTGTCTCTGAGCATCTACAGAGTAAAATTCTAGAATTGTCCAGAACTTCCCTTCCTGTTCCTCCTCTCTTCAAATTTCTCAAGAAATTGGTTAGAAACTGGCTCCAAATTCCTAAAAAGAGGAAAATAAATGGATTGTTGGATTTTAGGAAGAAACTGGGTAAAGAGGAATTAAGAGGATTTCTCTAAACTATCCTAGACTCCATATACATTTTCTGGCTCCCTCTTCTGCCATAGATCTCTAGAACTCTGCCAATTTGCCCTTCTGCTTTCTCCTTTGGAGCTGTTGCCGGTATGGGCGGGAACGGTTTCCCATCAGAAAGTTGGAGACCTCAGAGCTTTCCAACTACAGATTTTTAGTGTGGGCTAAGAGGCTTCATGCTAGCCCTTTTATTCTGTTTGCTCCACCATGGATTAACTGCTACTAGTGAACCAAACCAAGTGTGGAACCTTCTTACAACACAAGAAGTCTCCCTGTAGTGGAAGACGGTAGGATGAGTCTCCTGGAAATGGAAGAAAACTTGGCTGGTGGGACCCAGCCCCTCGTAGCCAGCTTTTTACTGCAGCCAGCCAACGGATGTTTCTACTACCGCAACTAAAACTGAGGTTGAAACGGAAAGATTTTTTAAAAAATCCCCTAGGATACCATGGACACCTTAATACCGAACTAGAAACCATGTACCAGCATTGGGGATGTTGCTAAAATTCTCATCCCTTCTGTTTCAACCTCCTCAATGTATATTTCAATTCTGCTTTGTGCAAACTGAAATTGTGATTGTCCATTCACTCGCACTGTTCCCATGCCCCCATAAAACGGATACATTTCCAATATTTCTTGGGCGTCACTAAACCCAGCATTATGCAATGCACACACATGCACACACACAAAAGATATCCATTGTAAATGCTGTGTAAAGTGCAGCGAGGGTTCCAACCCAAACACGTTCACAACCAACTTCAGTGAATCCGAACCAATGACAAAATGTTCACAAACTCAAAAAGCAGGAATAAAGTGAACTTTTACTCGTCCCAATGTGCCCAGAGTGCCACTGAAGCATTCTTGAAGAGGGGGGTTATTTTTCTCTCTCTCAATGCTTTTGCCTCAATCTTTTCATGCTCTCTATTCTGCAAGAAAACACATTGATGCAGCAACCCCACGCATCGTTACTGTATTACATTTGTGATGCCATAATTAAAGGTCAGTTGCTGTGTTCTGGATAAACTTTGATATTTCATGGGTTTATAGCTCAATCAAATCACATCTGGCTGACAGCTGCATGGCAATTTATCAGGCCAGGCCTTTATGTGCAATTACACAGTTGAAGGGAATCTTGCAAATGATCTTGTCCAAATGCCTACGACGAGACAGGAAACGTTAGCCTTTCAACCATTTCAGGGTTTCTTTGTACCTTCTGTCTTAAAAAATTAAACTTGCAATTGGAGCTCATTTAAGCCAAACAAAGTATTTTTCCCTCAAGAGCTTTCCTAGCAAAGCAGGCAACTAATAATAATAACGGATAGGTCAATCCAAAGGGCAACTCTGCTAGACTCCCCCAAGATGCATTCAGGCATAACAATCAACTATAATGCAATGGACATGTGCTAGACATGATCACATACCATATATATGAACTTGATGAACTTGAATGTAAGATGGTGGTGGTAGAAAATGCCATCATATCTGACTCATGGTGGCCCCTGCTGGGGTCTTTCTTTCTTTCTTTCTTTCTTTCTTTCTTTCTTTCTTTCTTTCTTTCTTTCTTTCTTTCTTTCTTTCTTTCTTTCTTTCTTTCTTTCTTTCTTTCTTTCTTTCTTTCTTATGAGAATTTTTTATTTTATTAGTAAGATTAAAAGCCCAATAAAAAGGGCAAAGAAATAAAAGAAAAAAGTAAAGAAAAAAGAATACAAAAAAAGAAAAAGATTAGAAATAACAAATAATACGTTTCATTTTCCGTTTTTCTCTACGCCTATCATATTTTAACAAACATTCTACTTTTAGTTTTGATATCTCCAAAATTTACCTTTTCCAATACTGCCCCCGTTCTATTTAGGTTCCCCAAATTTATCTTCTTAAAAATCGAATCCACAAATCATCAGTTCATTTTTCCTTGTCTCATGCAGAAAGTCAATAACGGGTTTCAAGATAACCATAAAAATAGACAATGTTTTATCTCTGATCAGAGCTGTAAGTTTAGCCGTCTCCGCTAACTCCATCATTTTCATAATCCAGTTCTCGATTGAAGGCAATACTGTACTTTTCCATTTTTGAACATATAAAAGCCTAGCCTCTGTGGTCATATATAGAAATAAAATACCATGTTGATTTTCCAACTGTTTATCCATTAATCCCAACAAAAAGTCTTCTGATTTAAATTGTATATTGATCTTCAACATTTTTTGTATTATCATATGAATTTGTGACCAAATTTGTTTAGCTTTAAGGCAAGTCCACCAAAGATGACAAAATGTTCCTTCATGTTGCTCACATTTCCAACATTTGTTTGACATACCTTTACTCGTTTTTGCTAATTTGTCAGGAGACATATACCATTGATATATCATTTAATAAAATTTTTCTTTAAATCTCACATTTGAAGTAAATTTGAGCCCCTTTACCCACATATTTTCCCACTGGTCCATCGGTATATTATACTCAATTTTTAGCCCATTTTACCATATAGTCTTTCACAGATTCTTCTTCCATTTCAAATTTCAGTAAAAGTTTATACATTTTGAAAATAACATGTTCATCATTTCTACAGGGCTCTTTTTTCAAACTCAGTATTTTCATAATCAAAGCCCCATAATTTTTTATCTGATTTGAACCGAAGTTGAGCATAGAAAAACCATTGACATTTATAACCTTTTACCTATTAAATCCTCCCTTGTCTTCAATTTCCAGTCTCCTTGTGAGAATTCTAGTAAGTCTCTGTAAGTCAACCATCCCTGTTTGATAGTCATCTCCCTTCTATAAAATGCTTCCTGTGTTGAAATCTAAAGTGGTGTCTTCTGTGATAACCTCGGTTTGTATTTATTCCAAATTCTCAAGATGGCTCTCCTAATATAATGATTTTTGAAGTCTGCATTGACCTTTACTTTCTCATACCACAAATAAGCAAGGCAAGAGACCAACAGAGGAGATTTGCTATTGCCTGGCTCTGTATATCACCCTGGTCTTCCTTGAAAGTCTCCCATCCAATTATTAACCATGGCAGACTCTGTTTATCTTCCAAGATCTGATAAGAATGGGCTAGCTTGGACCATCCGAGTCAGGGAGAAAGTAAAATGACCCCCTAAAAATGGCTGCTGAACTGGAATTCATATGCAAATTTGACTCTGTCAAGCTGGGACTGAATAGGGACTATGAATGGTTATCACATTATCACAGGTAACATATTTCCTTTACAGAGGTGGGGTCTGGGGGAGCTCAGTGGCACCTGGCGTGGGCTTTCAGGAACCCCAGATCTCTTTGTCAGATGCATCTGGCAGGGAGAGCTGTGGTTATCGAAGGCTCATACTGCATTGGAATTGGATGGTCTAGCTGTTTGGCTGCTACAAACTAACAGGGCAAACTCCTTTGAAGCCAACTGATACACACACCAAAAGGAGATGTTTACATATACTAGCAAAGGAATGTTTTGATTGCACCCTCCCCCTCCCCCCCCCAATTGCCTCTTCTCTCTCCTCCCCTTCTCTCCCTCCTCTTCTGTATTTGACCAGTCTCTGTATCAGGCATCTGACGAAGAGAACTTGATTCTCGAAAGCTTATGCTACAATAAAATTGGTTAGTCTTAAAGGTGCTACTGGACTCTTTTTGATTTTGCTACCACAGACTAACACGGCTAACTCCTCTGCATCTATTATTATTGGACATAATTGCAACTTGTATGCAACTTTAAAACAACCCCCTTTTAGGGCATATCTGGAAAAAAAACCCTAGTCTTGCATTTGAGTAAATACAGTGGTTTCTCAAGGGTAAGACTGACTTGCAGTCATGGCCAGGTGGATCCTCAGCAAAATTTCATGTTTTCCTTGTCAGCCAAGGATAGGTTACTTTCTTGCTTCCACTGTGAGAAAATGCACAGGCATAAACGATTGCTGATAACACTGTACTGTACTGTTTGAATACACATGGAAACTTGAAGCTGCCTTGTGCAAAATCACTCCATCAGTCCATCAAGGGCAGTGTTTTCATTCATTCATTCATTCATTCATTCATTCATTCATTCATTCATTCATTCATTCATTCATTCATTCATTCATTCATTATTTATGTCATTTGTATTCCACCTTTCTCATTGAGACTCAAGGCAGATTACATAGTGTGAGATTAGTACAATCAGTAGCAAGGACAAGGGTAGGCATTTCCATACAGTGTCAAGAACATTTCCATAAACAATGTCATAGGGTAAATGAATACCAGTTTACAAAGACATAGCATTAGCATGGATCCAATATGGGGGTTGAAGAATTGCTGAAATGGAACATAATTCTAGGACTTACATTAAACAACATGAAGCACAAGCAGTATATACGAGTACATATTCAAATCAACAGATAATATGTAAAGCACAGAATGGTGGAGCCCATGGTTCCCAACTCATTAGCAAAACATCTGGGATTCCTTTCCTACAATACCGCCCTCTTCACTGAGAAAAAGGCCTTTTTGAATAATTCAGTTTTGCATTGTTTGCGGAAAGCCAGGAGGGGAGGGGTGTCTCCTGACCTCCTCAGGCAGGCCGTTCCATAGGGTAGGGGCTACCACAGAGAAAGCCCAAGAACGGGCTGCTGTTGATTTTGCCCATGTACAGGTTGGCACCTGCAAGATACCCTGTTCAGATGAACGAAGCTAGGGAGGGAGGCGGTGCCGTAGGTATGCTGGACCAAGGCCATGAAGAGCTTTGTATGTAATAACCAGTACCTTGAACTAAGTACGGTAACTGATAGGTAGCCAAAGGAGTGACTGTAGGATGGGAGTGATGTTCAAGTTCCTGCTCACTCCTGATTAGAGATGGGCATGAACCAGAAAAAACCTGAACCATGTGGTTCGTGGTTCGCCAAATTTCATGAACCACAAACCATGAACTTTCACAAACCTGTCCCTGGTTCGCGAACCGGTTCGTTTGGTTCATGAAAATGTCACATCCAGGTCAGAAAAGTATCACTGCCAGGTCAGCAGAAGGTCACTTCTGGGGCAGCAGAAGGTCACTTCCAGGACAGCAGAAGGTCTACAGGAAGTCCATCCCCTGTTTCCTAGGAAACTGATTGATTGTCACCAGGCTGTCTGCAGTCATGAACCAAAAAATGAACCAAATGAACCAACCTAAAATTTCATGGAGGTTCATCAGATATGGGATCTGATGAACCATGGTTTGCAAACCACGAACCAGCCTGGTTCATGCTTAATTTTGGTTCGTATTTCGGTTCGTGCCCATCTCTACTCCTGATAATGGTCAAGCTGCAGCATTTTGCACCAATTGGAGCCTCCTAATTAACTTAGATGGGAGACCAATGTATTCTCTGCTCAAACTAGCAGTGGCTTTCCTGATCCTTTTACCACCTGGTCCTTTCAGCTGAAGATGCTGGGGATTGAACCTGGAACTTTCAACATTCCAAGCAGACACTCTTCCTTTGAGCCACTGGTCCCTCCCCTACCCCAAAATAAACCTGATGAACAGGCTGGAGCTGTTCACAAACAACCAAGCTGCTTGAGGGGGGGGAATGAGACTCTGAGCTGAACTGGCACCTCTGCTTTGGCATCTCTGTTCAGAGGTAAATTGAAAGCAAATGATTGCAGGCCAAGGTCTGGCCCCTTGTACATTTTTGTCAAGCGATTAGGGAAGATATCAGCCAGTGTTATCGTCAGACGCCCATCCAGATGACATTCTTAGGAGAACAAGAACCATAGTTAAGATTGGCTTTTAAGGGCTGCCCCTGCCAAGTTCAAAGCCAGATCGGTGGTTCCAAACAAGACAGTGAAATCTGATTATGAGGGTGGCTCAAGCAGAACCAAAAGATCTACCGGGGACTTAGCTTTTGTTCGGGGCATGTTCTAGCCAAAGCTAGGGAGGTCTGAAAGCTTGACATTTTTTTCACCTTCTCATTTTTCAGCCAGATTCAGTTGCTTCAGTAAACAGGCACATTCCTTTTTCCTCCCCAACATACCAGTAAGACTCAAGAGTACAACTTCATAACTTTTCACAGTGGTGTGTAAAAAAAAATCATCAGAAAGGAAATACATTTTTTAGAGAGGTGGAAATGTTTGTGAACTGCACACGCCCACGCCTACATATATATTTAAAAAGATACTGGTTCCCCGAGTCATCTAGTAGTTGATGCTGGAAATTCCTTTCCAATACTTTCTGAAGTTACTGCCGCTCTTTTTTTTCCAGCTTGTGTAACAAGACGCATGTACTGGGCAGCAACCATAAAACATCAGCCCGGTTGAAGCAAAAAGGTATCTGAGTTTGTGAAATGTCACAATCACAGTTATGTTTCCCCTTGCAGTGATTATGTTTTTATGCTTCTCAGTTTGTTGTGAACTGTCAGAGAGGCAAAGAATGGGAGCTGTAGTGATGGATGCTGTTACAGAAACACTGGTGCTCAAAAACATGGGCAATAACTGCAACTGTTTGGGGATACTCTTGCATTGAACATGTGGGTGAAGATTTACAGTGCGAGAAAGCTAGGTCTGGTCTCCTTCCATGGCACCTTTCCTTCTTCAGTCAAGCTCAAAGTTCCCAAAGGCAAAAACGTTTCTGTGGGCAAAGAGACAAGGAGGCAGGGGGACTAGAGGTGGTAACCAGACAGTTATAGAGGTGTACATTGTCCCGTTCCTTTCAGCAAAGTTAGAGAGCCAGTTTGGTGTAGTGGTTAAGAGTGCGGGACTCTAACCTGGAGAACTGGGTTTCATTCTGCACTCCTCCACTTGAAGCCAGCTGGGTGATCTTGGGTCAGTCATTTAAGAAAAGCAGGACTCTAATCTGGAGAGGCAGTTTGATTCCCCACTCCTCCATTTGAAGCCAGCTGGGTGACCTTGGGTCAGTCACTTAAGAGCGGCAGGACTCTAATCCAGAGAACTGGGTTTGATTCCCCACTCCTCCATTTGAAGCCAGCTGGGTGACTATGGGTGAGTCACAGCTTCTAGGAGCTCTCTCAGCCCCACCCACCTCACAGGGTGTTTGTTGTGAGGATAATAATAACATTGTAAACTGCTCTGAATGGGCATTAAGTTATCCTGAAAGGCAATATATAAATCAAATGTTGCTGCTATTATTATTATTATTATTATTATTATTATTATTATTATTATTATTCAAATTATCCAAAACACAATCAACAATAAGCAGAGGTCGCATGCTATTATTGATTGGCCTTGCTAATCTGATACATGTTTCCACCGGAGACCTAAGTATCAAGCAGATATCGGTGTAATATGTAGCACCGTCTTTTGCATTTCTGTAGGTATATAGCTGTTGTTGTTGTTGTTGTTATTGTTATTGTTGTTGTTATTAAGCCTTCTTCAAGCCTCAGGAGTAGGGATGTGCGTTTCGGCATTCAGAATGCCGAAAGAATGCCGAAACAAAAGTGTTTCGGCTTCTTTCAGGGAATGCCGAAACGTTTCGGGGAATCCCGAAACGTTTCGGGTAGCCGAAAGAAAAAAGCCGAAACGTTTCGGGATTCTTTCGTCTTTCATTCGGCTTTTCAATGGGAAAATGCCTCCGTCTTCCCGGACGTCTGGGGGAGGCATCTTCCCACCGAATAAGCCCAAAATTGGTGGGGACCTTCATCTAACCCTTCTCTAACAACCACCCAAGTTTCAGACAGATTGGACTTTGGGGGGCCATGTTATGGCCCCCCAAAGCAGGTCCCCCCATCCTCCCATAAAGGAGCATCTTCTTCATTATTTCCTATGGGGAAAAAATGAAGAAGCAGGCTTCCTTTGCCAGGGGTGGCATTTTGCATGCAAAATGCCCCCTTACCCTCAGGGGCCCTTCTCCCACCCCTCCTCCCACCCCCCACCAAGGCTCAGCCTGCTCCCACTTGGGGGGGCCATTTCATGGCCTCCCCAAGTAGGTGCTCTAATCTCTACCACTGACAGCTGGGGGAGGCTTGTGTTGCCAGGGGTGGCATTTTGCATGCAAAATGCCCCCCAACCCTCTGGGGCCCTTCTCCCACCCCTCCTCCCACCCCCCACCAAGGCTCAGCCTGCTCCCACTTGGGGGGGGGCATTTCATGGCCTCCCCAAGTAGGTCCTCTCAGCCCCTAAATTCCACCCCTTACAGCTCCACACAAACCCAATTCCCCCCAGCTGCCACACACAGACCCAAATCCCCACATTAGCCCCTCACAGACCCAAATCCACCCCCACCTGCCCCACACCCATAACCCCAGGAACAGGCTGGCAAAGGCCAGCCCTCTCCCTTTGTTCCCTATGCTGGGAACTTCTAAACTCTCTTTCCCTGGGCAATTCTGCACAGCCCAGGGGTGCCACAATGGTGGGCACACTTCTGAGTGCCAGCTGGTCCCTGTGAAAGAGCACCTGAACCACAGACACCCTCCCTCAAATTCCCCCACCACCTACAGAGATGGCTGGCCAGCCAGCCCCATTGTTCCCTATGATGGGAACCAACTGCACAACAAAGAATAAAACAAGAACAACACAAAATAAAGTTTTTTAAAAATTATTTTCTCCCTTCCAAAGTACAAGTAGGCAAAGCATTATGACACATAACACCAGCAGTCCCCCACACAGAAAAATAACACAACTCACTTAACATCAGAGAATCACAAAGCACGATTCCTGTCAAAAACACTTTATTTCTTGAACAGCTTTAGGCTACACAGCAGGGGGGGAACACCAAAGGGCATTGCAGCAGTATCTTACACAAAAATAACACAACTCACTTAACATCAGAGAATCACAAAAGCACAATTCCTGTCAAAAACACTTTATTTCTTGAACAGCTTTAGGCTACACAGCAGGGGGGGAACACCAAAGGGCATGGAAGCAGTATCTTACACAAAAATAACACAACTCACTTAACATCAGAGAATCACAAAAACACAATTCCTGGCAAAAACACTTTATTTCTTGAAAAGCTTTAGGCTACACAGCAGGGGGGGAACACCAAAGGGCATGGAAGCAGTATCTTACACAAAAATAACACAACTCACTTAACATCAGAGAATCACAAAAACACAATTCCTGGCAAAAACACTTTATTTCTTGAACAGCTTTAGGTTACACAGTAGGAGGGCACAAAAGGGCATGATAGCAATGTACTACAAAAAATAATACAACCCACTTCACCGTTTTTGACAGCAATTGTGTTTGTGTGATTCTCTGATGTGAAGTGAGTTGTGTTATTTTTGTGTAGTACACTGCTTTCCTGCTCTGTGGTGCCTTCCTACTGTGTAACCTAAAGCAGTTACAGAAATAAAGTGCTTTTGACAGCAATTTTTTGGGGTGATTCTTTAATGTGAAGTGAGTTGTGTTATTTTTGTGTAAGATACTGCTTCCATGCCCTTTGGTGTCCCCCCCCTGCTGTGTAGCCTAAAGCTGTTCAAGAAATAAAGTGTTTTTGACAGGAATTGTGCTTTTGTGATTCTCTGATGTTAAGTGAGTTGTGTTATTTTTGTGTAAGATACTGCTGCCAAGCCCTTTGGTGTTCCCCCCTGCTGTGTAACCTAAAGCTGTTCAAGAAATAAAGTGTTTTTGACAGGAATCGTGCTTTGTGATTCTCTGATGTTAAGTGAGTTGTGTTATTTTTCTGTGTGGGGGACTGCTGGTGTAATGTGTCATAATGCTTTGCCTACTTGTACTTTGGAAGGGAGAAAATAATTTTTTAAAAACTTTATTTTGTGTTGTTCTTGTTTTATTCTTTGTTGTGCAGTTGGTTCCCATCATAGGGAACAATGGGGCTGGCTGGCCAGCTATCTCTGTAGGAGGTGGGGGAATTTGAGGGAGGGTGTCTGTGGTTCAGGTGTTCTTTCACAGGGACCAGCTGGCACTCAGAAGTGTGCCCACCATTGTGGCACCCCTGGGCTGTGCAGAATTGCCCAGGGAAAGAGAGTTTAGAAGTTCCCAGCATAGGGAACAAAGGGAGAGGGCTGGCCTTTGCCAGCCTGTTCCTGGGGTTATGGGTGTGGGGCAGGTGGGGGTGGATTTGGGTCTGTGAGGGGCTAATGTGGGGATTTGGGTCTGTGTGCGGCAGCTGGGGGGGAATTGGGTTTGTGTGGGGCTGTAAGGGGTGGACTTTAGGGGCTGAGAGGACCTACTTGGGGAGGCCATGAAATGGCCCCCCCAAGTGGGAGCAGTCTGAGCCTTGGTGTGGGGTGGGAGGAAGGGTGGGAGAAGGGCCCCAGAGGGCTGGGGGGCATTTTGCATGCAAAATGCCACCCCTGGCAACACAAGCCTCCCCCAGCTGTCAGTGGTAGAGATTAGAGCACCTACTTGGGGAGGCCATGAAATGGCCCCCCCAAGTGGGAGCAGGCTGAGCCTTGGTGGGGGGTGGGAGGAGGGGTGGGAGAAGGGCCCCTGAGGGTAAGGGGGCATTTTGCATGCAAAATGCCACCCCTGGCAAAGGAAGCCTGCTTCTTCATTTTTTCCCCATAGGAAATAATGAAGAAGATGCTCCTTTATGGGAGGATGGGGGGACCTGCTTTGGGGGGCCATAACATGGCCCCCCAAAGTCCAATCTGTCTGAAACTTGGGTGGTTGTTAGAGAAGGGTTAGAGGAAGGTCCCCACCAATTTTGGGCTTATTCGGTGGGAAAATGCCTCCTCCAGGCGTCCTGGAAGACGGAGGCATTTTCCCATAGAAAAAAGCCGAAAGAATGCCGAAATAATGCCGAAAGAATCCCGAATCCCGAATCCCGAAAGAGATTCTTGTTTCGGCTTTCAGCTTTAACGATAGAGAATTTTCTTTCGGCTTTCTACTTTCGGCTATAGCCGAAAATTTTTGGCTTGCACACCCCTACTCAGGAGTCTTCTCCCAACTCAAGTAGCACCTTTGCTGTACATAATTCAGCCCTCCCAGTCGCGGATGCAGGCTGCTTGGGTCAGGGGCCGTCTTTGCCACCCCGGAAGGGGAAAGCGGCAGCGGCCTTCCCAGCTATCTGAGTATTCTGCAGGGGCAGAGCTTGGCACCTTAAAAGGTGGCTCTGCCTCTCAGCCTGGCTGTTGTCACCTCTTGCTCAGACCACCCATCCGCCCTGTAGCAGTGCAGGTTTAGCCGGTCACTGTTTACCAGGGCTAGGTAGGAATTTTTTCTTTTCCCAAATTGGCTGTCTGGGAGAGATGTTTTTCGCCTACCTTACACTGCGTGCATGGGTCGGGGTAATTGGTCTAAGGTAGAGCTGTAAATAGGTTGGTAACTGGCAGGAAAGAGTTGAGGGAAAGTGTGCGGGCCGGTGAGTACCTGTGGTGCACCCCCAACGTTGGGGAAATTGATGTCATTGCACAGGCCGGAAGAACACGTGCATGCGAGGGCAGGAGAAAGGTAAGTGCCAGGTTGCCCACCTCCCACCTGGAGGGTAAGGGGACCTGGCAACCCTACATGTTTGATGGCTGCCAGTTGTGAGGGCAGATGGGTTTTAATTAATACCTTTGTATTACGGTGGGGGGGGCATTTGCCTGGCTGGCCAGCTCCCAGCTATGCACCCGAGGCAGTGGGGCTTGCCCAGACAAATCAAGGCAGAGGTCCAGAGGTGACCCACAGGAATTGACCTGTACAACTAGTTAGGCTCTTGCCATGTTTACAGTTAATGTTTGAGTTAAAGCTGTTGTCAAATCAAAGTGGCCCATTAGGACCCATGCCTTATATCTGCATCATTATTCCAATGGGGGGGGCAATGCACGCCTTCACTACAAAGGGATGCACAACAGCTCAGAGAAGACATTTTGGCTCCAGTTCTCTGTACCAAAAATCTACACAGCAAGGTGGGAACCTGGAAAAGCTTCATGGGGGATATCAGAGTCCATTAGATGCACATTGTACCTGGGCTTACGGCAAAGAGACTATTCCGCTGCTTTTCATGTGCCCCAGTGGCTCTTCAGCATATAGTGAGATGAACACATTTGAGAATGACCGGTGCAAATAATCCCAAAGCCAGCCAAGCCATGTGGCATCCTGCCACCCTGTTGGCTAATGCCAGGACTCTCTCCCTTCCCATCCAAACCCCAACGGTATAGTTTCGGTAACTCCAGGACAGAACAGAATGTTTTATGAAGCTACAAGCCATCATTTGTCTATAAACATTAACACCATACCAGCCGAATGCATTTACCCAGCAACGATGTACAAATCGAAATTAGAGAAGTGGCAAAGCCATGGAGTAACATCGGAGCATGTTTGTCTGTGGGGGGGATTGCTCAGAGAATTTTGATTTGGCCTGCAAAGGAACCTATTTGTGTTGAATTCGCTGTATGTGACTTCCCAGATAAGCATGGAAGCCATTTGTGTGTAATGGAAGCAATTCCCTCCAACAGTTCTGAGTGCTGGAGAGTGAAATTTCACGGGAGGAAGTATCAAAGGCTGCAGCCAAGGTGAAGGAAACAGGCACAAATGGACCTTATCTCAGCTTTCCAGATTCTTAATTTGTTTCTTCTTAGACTCTGTGAAGGCCAGCCACCTGTTTGAACATTTGTCCTTGAAGAAAACTATACCGGTCCTGGTGAACCCGTGACTGTTCTTCTTGCTGGGACAAGAACAGACAAACAGCACAGGTGGGCTGTTTTTAAAAAGAAAGTAATCTGAAGCTTGTCGAGTTATCTTCTATTGAGTCACCTCACTGGACTATTGAGACCAGTATGCTTTGTTCTGGCTGGTAGCAGCCAGATTGGATTATACTGGTGACAACTAGTGAGATAGGTTAGGTTAAGAGACTATAATGACTCCAAGGTCGCCCAGCCAGCTTCTATGGCAGTGTGGGAGCTGAACTGGAGTCGCGCAGCAGATCTTAGTCTAATGCTCTAACCACTGCACCATACTGGCTCACTGTCTTTGGTATAGATCCATGCCTTTGTTGGTTTTGCTCTGCGGTTTTTTTTTTTGCTGCTTCTAATGGCAGTTCTTAGCAGGGCTTTTTTTCAGCTGGAACGTGGTGGAACAGAGTTCCAGCACCTCTTGAAAAGCGGTGCAGAGGGCAATCTAAACTCCTCTCTGTCTGGAGATCAGGGGGCAGGGCTACCAGCCATGTGACCATTTTCTCGGAGCGCGATTTAAACTTTAAAAAACTCCCCCCTTGTTCCAGGTGACCCAAAGTGACATCATTGTGTGGTCCTGGGAGCATGCACGCACTTTGCGCATACGCATGTGGTACCAGGGGCACTACCTCCCGCCAAGAGTTGCCCCCTGTGCTGGCAACCCACTGAGTTCCACCACCTCTGGTTCTTAGCCCTGGTTCTTAGTATAACTGTTGATTGCATTTTTCTTTTATTGGATGGATGAATTTTATTCATTGGGTACTGCCTGAAGGACCCTGTGGTATAGAAGTATGCTAAATATATGAATCAATACATACCTGAATGCTGTTTAATAATGAGGCCTCCTCTTCTTGCTGATGCTTTGCAAAATCTCAGCCTGCTGCTCCTGAAGGCACAAGTTGCCTTTTTTTTTTTTGGCAAACTACTGATTTTCTATTTGCAGCTGTTGAATTTTGCTGGGGTAAGATAATCACTTTGGTGGACACTGGAAAAACAACCTTAGAGAACAATCTATCAATTAAAAAGCTTAAGGGGGAGGGTGTCGTTTAAGGATGCTGTACACCAATTAGAGGGCTGCAATTATTCCTGCAGCAATTATTTCAGATTGCTTGTTTCCAAATGTGTATCCGGGTTCTAATCAGTCACTCATTAATCTTAATGATATTGGTGTGGCATCTCCATGCATCCTAAAGCAGACGAATAAACGAAGTAAATTGCAGTCTAAGAGAATTAGGCCACCCATATCCCCTGGAGGATCTATCTTCTAGTTCAGCCAGGTCTTTGGGGCCTTCTTTCTTTTTCACTTGTTGGGAATTCTACTAATATATCAGACAGAAGTGCTAATATCACCTCTATGCCAAGAAAGTTTGCTATACTTGCTGTCATTGCTTTAAGTAGAATGAACACCTGCGCTGAAAACTGGGATTTTTTAAAAATAGCTACCAGTTTCCATACAGATTTGTAATCACTAAAGTTGGTATTCCAAGGAACATACTCGTTCATTGTTTCGGGTAGGTGGCTGTGTCGGTCCATAATAGAACTGCAGAATTTGAATCCAGTGACACCGAAAGACTGACAAGGTTTTCACTCTATACGCTTTTCAGAGCCAAAACTCCCTTCTTCAGATGCAAGTAGAAAAGGAGATACAAAACAGGTCTAAAACAGGAATTGATGTAATCACATGACATCCATTTTTTAAGTCAGCAGCTGGGCACCCAGCCTCCAGGATTATTATTATTATTTATTATGTTTATATCCCGCCCTCTCTGCAAGTGGGCTCAGGGCAGGTCACAACAGAAGATAAAATATACAAGATAAAATCACAATCAATTAACACAACTTCCTAATAAAACACCTGCTCACCGCAAAACCATATAGCATCTGACGGAGGTGGAAGTCTGCTGTAGCTGCTACTCCAAGCAACTCTAGCAGGATATCTGGCCACCCTAGGGAGGAAGCAAGTGCTGGCATCTCACTGCGCAGTTTCCTGTGCCGTCGAGGATGAACAAAGCTAGAAGCAACATCAGCTTATTTTGGAGCCTATAATTCTGGTAGCCAGTAGACCTGTCCATAGTTTAAGCCATACAATGAACAAATCGGCTAAGTTGGTATCTCATGTCTTCATTTCAGGACATGAGGACAATGCGGGAGCATCTTGCTTGGAGAAGGTACCATCTCACTCTAATGCCAGACGAAGGCAGGTCTTGACAGTAACTGTGGCAAGATCTGAGATTGTTTAGATGGTCCTAGGCATATTTGGCTTGCCATTTGTCAACCTGCGACAGGTAAACCCCTGCGTTTGGCCCCAATGTCCTGCCCTTGAGAAACTGAGGAGTTTCTCCATACCCTCCATGCATCTGATGAAGAGAGCTGTGGCTCGCGAAAGCTTATGCTACAAATAAGTTGGTTAGTCTTAAAGGTGCTACTGGACTCTACTATTTTGCTACTAGTAGAGACTAACATGGCTAACTCCTCCAGCCTCCACAATGACACTCTAGGAATTTTTCCATGTGACTATGGTCTTTACCAGAGAGATTGGGAGAAATTCCTAGAGCACAACCCATAAGTGACATCTCATCCTTCTCAAACGCTACCCTCCCTAGGCACCACCCTCCAAATCTCCCAGCATTTGCGGAGGAAGTGCTAGCCACCCAGTACAAAAACTAGAATCCACGGAGAGTGGAATACAGGACAAAGTGAAATTCTGGACCAAAAGGAAAGAGAACAAAGAAAATCCAGCCAAACCTAATACAATTCTAACTGCAGTCAAGATCATGGATCAGTATTGCTTTCCGAGCCTTGCTTTTTCTTCCTATATTGACACTAGTCTAATATCAAAACACGTAACGCAATTTAAACACTTTTAAACATCTGCATTATATGTGAGATTTTAAGAGGCATAACAGTTTTGTCTAGAAGGAAAGCAACAGCTGCGGCAATCGTTTTAATTTTATTTTCTCCATCAAGCTCGGTTGGCTTTCTTTCTTTCACCTCCTTTATTATAGAGGTAAAGTGACAGAAATATTCAACCATCTGGTCTGATACTTAAAAGGCTATTTAGCCCTGACCTCAGAAACAGGTATTATAAGGAGAGAGCAAATTGAGACAACTTTTTAATTAAGAAAAAGAAGAAACAAGAGACCAAATAAATGTGGCAGAAATAAGGAGAGGAGTGATAAACTGTCATACTTAATTCCGTGATTACCTTGCATGTCCAAGAAATGGTCAACATAAGCAGTTATACTCTGTAGAAATATTTTATCACTGTAGCTGGCAAAGATTTGTTTAAAAATGGCATTCTAAATGAATTTGAGGAAATGGCCATGGTAAAGTCAGTGGGCTTAGAATGGAGTAACTCTTCTTAGGATTGTACTGTTAAATATGTTTAGAATCATAGAATCATAGGGCTGGGAGGTACCTATAGGGTCATCTAGTCCAACCCCCTGCACAATGCAGGAAATTCACAAATCCCTCCCCCCTCGACTGCCCCAGTGACCCCTGCTCCATGCCCAGAAGATGGCAAAACACCTCCAGGATCACTAGCCAAAACAGCCTGTGGAAAATCACCACCCAACCCCAAGGTGCCGATTGGCACCACCCTGGGCATTTAAGAAGGGTCACAAGACCCAAGTACTGATGCAACCCCTTTTGCCTTCCCCCTCACGATCTGCCCAGGCTCACAGAATCAGCATTGCTGTCAGATGGCCATCTAGCCTCTGCTTAAAAACCTCCAAAGAAGGAGAGCCCACCACCTCCCAAGGAAGCCTGTTCCACTGAGGAACTGCTCTGTCAGGAAGCTCTTCCTAACGTTTAGCCGAAATCTCTTTTGATTTAATTTTAAGCCATTGGTTCATTGTGAACAAGTGGGAAACCCCACCCAGGAAATAACAAAATCTTTCCAATTGCAATATCTCTTCAATACATACTATAAACTTGTATTAAAGTGACCAGTGCTCAGTTATAGGGAAACACGTTCCATCAAATTCATACAATTCATACAAGTGAAATCTCATCAAATTCATACAGCATATACAAAAGATATATACAGTAATGATAATTAGAACACTCCCCCTAAGTTTTCCGAAGGAACCAGGGTGGTTGCGCCAAGACCACACAGAAAGTAAGTATAGATCAGTTCCTGTAAATTCTTGAGGTTAACGTAACAGTTCTATTCTTTATTAATTTCTCTCAGTAATTCTCAGTTGACTCAACGGGCAGATGGCGATGGAGATCCAAAAATGCAATGCCCAAACTGGGGCTGGCTATCAGGACTTCTTCAGGGGCAAGTCGATGGTCCACCGTGTCTTAAGTTATTCATTAATGAGACCAGGAAGATGACGCCGATGCAGTCTATCTGGGTCTCCCAACTGGGATTAGAGAAGTGCAAATACACACAACATTGGAACTGAATTTTTGCCGTTCTTCCACGCTCTTGAGAAAGAGTTCCCGAAACAGGAGTTCAGCCTGCAACCTGTTGAGCGATTGGGGATTTGCATCCTTTCCCAGTATGATACCACACCTCGCTGCAGTTCTCCCGCTCAAGAGTTGGCTTCCGGGCTTGCTTATGCTGCTGGGGACACCTGCAGCTTGAATGAAGAGAGAATTGCTTCAATTACACTGCTAAAGACTTTGAATTTGTGGTTCCACTGGTGGACTGTGTAGTTCCATTCCTTATATGTAATTGTGTTGGTATAATGTTGTAATGTATTAGCACCCAGCACTTTATTACTAGTAAATGTTTTGATATTTTCCTTAAGGCTTAGTTTTTAGTTGCTGCATGGTGTACTTCTATAGGCTTGTATTTACCACTGTAGGTGTTCCTTCTCTGTTGCAAGTTTACTACGTGGTGTTGCCCTTTGCCTTTCTTACTGTAGCCTCCAGGTGGTGGCTGGAGATCTCCCAGAATGACAACTGATCTCCAGATCACAGTTCCCCTAGAGAAAGCAGCTACTTTGGTGGGGGGACTCTGAGAGCCAGTTTGGTGTAGTGGTTAAGAGTGCTGAGACTCTAATCTGGAGATCTGGGTTTGATTCCCCACTCCTCCACTTGAAGCCAGCTGGGTGACTTTGGATCAGCCACAGCTCTCCCAGAGCTCATCTGGCCCCACCCACCTCGCAGGGTGTTTTGTTATGGGGATAATAATAACATACTTTGTAAACTGCTCTGAGTGGGTGTTAGGCTGTCCTGAAAGGTGGTATATAAATTGAATGTTGTTGTTTTTGTTGTTATATTATACCCCACTGAGGCCCCTCCCTCCCTCCAGGCTTCACCCCTAAAATCTCCAGAAATGTCCCAACCTGGAGCTGGTAACCCTTGGTGAGCCAGCTATTATCAATCAAAACTGTTATTTTGATGACCTCATTGAAACCCTGCTAGTGGCCCCTGCTAGAGTACAATTGCCAAACTCTGGAAGTCAAATGCCAACCCTACAATCAACAGTTGGTATATGAAAATCTGGGATCACTTCATCTCAGAGAAATTACATGATAAAATCCTCCATATGGAGTACTTCCCAAGAACCACAAATTTTCTCGAAAAGTGGCTTCCCTTCCTTGAATATCTTGAAATTAATAGACCCCATCCAGGCTTAAAACAGTTTTATTTACATTCATATGTGTAAATTACTTTTATGTGTCTTACTAAATTTAAGGGGTTTTATGTATGTTGTTGTATATAATAGTATTCATTCGCCTTTTGACTCTCATAAGCAATTGCTATATTTTATTACACTTTATTGTAAAGTTTTTTAATCTTAAAATTTTCGGTAAATGACAAACTACAATCTGTATCTTATGTATTTGATTACAATAAAACTGTTTAATTATTTTTAAAAAACTGTTATTTTGGTTTGGTGTTTATTTATGTCTATACTGTTGTGAAAGCTCTTTGACTCACCCTGAAAATCTTGTTGGTCTCAAAGGTGCCACTGGACTCCCATCCTGCTGCTCTACTGCAGGCCATCAGGGCTACCTACCAAAACCTATCCCACGATTAAGTTTGCAGAGAGGGCTTTTTGTCACATTTATTTATTTCTTACCCTGCTTTTCCATCCATTGTCTCCCAAAGTAGCTTATATCGATAACACTCTCAGCTTTATGATTTTAAAAAAGTCAAGATGCAAGGACCAAAAAGAATGGAGGGGGAAACATGGGAAGCCAATCCGTTTGTCAGTAAGAAATTATATACGGTTGATCCAAGCTGATCGTCCCTCGTCGGTAGCCTTGCTTGGATAAGCATGCTGGAAAATGTCTTACAGTCCGTCCTGTAGCCAATGACAGCAGCCAGAGTTTCACATGCCCAAATTGGAGGATGGTTGCTGATGGTGTTTTAAATGAACTGGAAATTGTGATTATATCTGTATTTGTTGAAAATCTCATTATAATAACTGCCAGGATGAAGATATGAAACGGGTCGATTTGCTGGCTTCCCGTCGCAGTTATTACTGAAACACCATTATTGTCATCTAGAACTGTGACCTTAGACTAGGATGTAGAAGACTATATTGATCTGCACTGTTAAGAATTTGACTATCTGACTTTATTTTGGTTACCTGCCAGACAACTTTGTTGTCAGCTACAGGCACAGGCACTTTATACTTCCATAGGAAATTTGTGATGTTAATTTTGGCATTGAAAAACTTTGAATGTTCTGCCTTATTTGTATATGTAACCAAATTTGAATGTATGTATTAATTCTTTCTACACTTAAGAGATTCTTTGTATAGCATCTGGTGAAACTTTAATTGGAATATAATATTTTCTTCGTTAATCATGGCTTTTTGGGCAGATTATTAGTCTCAGGGCCAAGCTACAAGTGACGAATGACACTTCAACGGCAAGTGTATTTCTCCCTGTTCACTTGCCCTCCACTCAATCCACTTGCTGTTCAAGTGTCATTCGCCACTTGTAGTTTGGCCCTCAGAAGAAGTGGCAGGCGGAGTAGAGTTCTTTCTGGTAGGAAGAGGGCAACTATGCTTGGTGGATCTGCTTCTGCTCTAGGGATGCAGTTTGGATCACTATTTATTGAGACCAGAGGTTCAATTCAACATCTTTACTGAACAGACAGACCAAGGAACAAGCCCAACAGAAGCCAAATATATACACATAAGCCCTGCCCCCCTTTATACAACAACCAATGAAAAACGAATAACTGGAAGCCTTGATTTGCATTAACTCTATACATATTTACAAGATTGTGATTGGTCTTTATTGGAGAAGACCGGTTGGCTGCTGCCAACTATAAACCACCAATAAGAAGAGAGACATTAGGAGCCTAGCATTTATTGAAGCTAACCCAATACATAACACTCACATCCTGTTGGTTATTCATGAACAGGCATCTGATTTTTCGTTGATTGGGTCAACAGTTTCATGGTTAATCAGTAGGTTTCTTCTCTGTATTCCTTCCCAATCATGCCACACAGTGCCATTTAATTCAAGCCTGTGTGTTCTCACACAGTTCTACTGCCCCCCCCCCAATCTTTACTGTGCAACTGCTCCACTCAGCGGGCACTGGTTTAAATAGACAATTAAATCAGTCACAATCTGTATAAATGAGTCACAAATCAATGGTGTGTTTTAATAAAGTCCTACCCTTTGGTGCTTGCCTACGTAGTCCCAAGTGACGCTACTGGCTGCCAACCGGTTTGAACTGGCGGCATCTTTGTGCATGCACGCTTTTGCAAAACCCTGGTGCAAACCTGTTCAGCAGCATTTACAGCTGTTTGGTAGAATCTAACCAGGCTGGATGACCTGCTTGCAACTGATCAACACTTTGAATAAGGTAAGTTCAACTCTCGAACGTGCGTGTGGTTTAATTCACGGCATCCCTATTCTTCTCTGGTTGACTTTGGCAACCACAAATTACTTTTTCGGAAGAAGTGATGGATCAGACTCATAAAGTCCCGTGTTCTGTCTCCTCTTCCCCAATGACCAGGCATGTCGATCTGAAAAGCAGTGCATGATGGAGATAGCATACTCTATTGATGGTCCCCAGTAACTTGTGATCAGAGTGTTGGAAGAGGAGGATCCAGAACTGTCCATCTCCTCAGGGTTCAGAGGGGGACAAACCAAAGATAGAGAGGGCAGGGCACTCTGTTTACTGTTTACTGCTTACTGCTCTGACTGTCCTTTAATATGCAGATTGCTATTCTCAGGATTTCCTCCTCCTGACTTCCTCCCTCTCACTCCTTCTCTTCCTGGCTTTGTTCCAGGCACCATCTCTCTCCTTCTCCTCCCTCCATCTTAGAAGCATGGATGCAGGACTTGCCCTAGCATCCATGCCCATCCTTAGACTAGATAGGCAGTTAGGATCTGTCTCTCCTCCTTTCCTATAGAGCATGGAGTTCCTACAATAAAGAACTCTTATTTCTTTTCTAAATATAAACCAAGTGTATGCTTTGTTATTTTCTCTTCTGAACACACACCAGCCAGAAGAACCAGCTCACAACCACCTATAATAATGCTTCCTGTGCCAAACAATAGACTCTGCTAACGGCCCAAACATGGAATCCTTTAATTAGGTTTCTGGGACCTACATAATGATTTATTTATCACAGAGGAACACTGCCTCTAAACAGGGGGGATCCATTTATTATCAGAGCTAGTGGTTGTTAATAACAAAACAATCTCAGCACTTTAAGACACCCCCTCCCATCCCAAATCTAATGTATGAGGGAGGACAGAAACAAAGAAAATGATTATTCACCAATCCTTGTCGCCCCTCCTGAAATCTAATGTTCTAGCAACAAAGTTAGAAAAACGAGAGAATAAATAGCTCCATGCAATTCCCTTGGAAATCAATCGTGCTTCAATGGGAATTGGACCAGATGCAAAATAGTGAGAAATTGTGAAGCCTTGCAAATAAATAAAGAGAATGGGAGTGTACCATTGAACTTCTCTGTGAGTCATGTTCTAAATCACCAACCTGATCTATATTTTCCTGGAATTTACACGAAGCAGCCAATCTCCACCTGGCTTATGTGTCAATACATCATCCAAATCGGTCCACATTTTCCCACCTACTGGTCGCATCGCTCATTTCCAGGCCTGTCTCTTTCTCAGCCACCCGGTGGTTGTTGGGTTATCAAAACGAGCGGCGTAACAAAGGAAAATATATTTTGCATAACCTTTACATTGAACGTTATAAAACATTGAATATTATATCCCTCTAAACCAGCGGCATGATTTGGCTCCTTTCCCCTTAGGCTTGAGGTATCTGGGAGAGAGAAAACATAAACCGGCACCCTGAGCCCGATTTATGACACTGGAGCTTCAGTCCAGCTTGTCGGTGGTTCTTGTTGTTGTGGTCTTTCTCCGGGGAAATGTAGAACCAGTGAAAAGAAGAATCACCTTAACATTTAGACAAGTTCCTAGTACATTTTATCCTGCCCTTCCACAAAGAACCTCAGGGCAGAATACATGGTCCTATTTTCCTCCTTTTGTCTGCACAACTATCCCATGAGGCTTAGCAGAAAAAAAAGTGACACCCAAGGCTTTATGGCTAAGTCAGCATTCGAATCCAGATCCTGGTCGAACAGTGCAACACAAAGCAGAATTACACCCTTCTGAGGCCATTGATTTAGGCTTATCCTGCATTGGGCAGGGAGTTGGACTAGAAGGTCGGTATGGCCCCTTCCAACTCTGTGATTCTGTGATTCCAAATAATCACAGATGACTTGGAGATAGAAAAGGAGATGGGCTTCCTCCCCTTGTCTGTACACCCTTTGAAGGAGGACACCGCCTGCTTTAGACATGAATGAGTAGAGATGTGTCGGGTGCTGAGGCGCCCCCTGGCGGCAGGAGCGGCAGGTCCGGATGGGGCGGCCTCGGCGGGTCCATTCTGAGGGTCTCTGGCTTGCCAGATGAGAGTCAGGGTGCAGGGGCTCCTTCTCGGGCGGCCTCAGACTGGGCAGCCCCTGTCTGATCCGTAGGACCGGTCAGCATGCGACTCCACCCTAGCCAACTGCGTCTTAATGTCAGGGCAGTCTGGCTTCCACAACATCCTCCTCAGCCAGCCTCCAGAACCCCCTTAAATACCTTCCCCAGCACCTTTCAACCCCACCCCTCTTCCGAAGCTCCTCCACCCATGGCTAGTCCCACCACCTGGGCCAGGTGTGGCCAGGCCCATCGGGGGGCAATCTAAACTCTGTCTGGAGATCAGGGTGCAGGGCCACCAGCCATGTGACCATTTTCAAGAGGTGCTGGAACTCCATTCCACCATGTTCCCGCTGAAAAAAAGCCCTGATAACAACATTGAAAGTTGCCGTATGATCACCATGTCGTTCTTGGAGGCTTTCCTGGAACACGGCTGGCCGCTGTACAAACAGGATATTGAATGAGGGCCAAGCTACACATGACGAATGACACTTGAACAGCAAGTGTATTTCTCCCTGTTCACTTGCCCTCCACTCAATCCACTTGCCGTTCAAGTGTCATTCGTCATGTGTAGCTTGGCCCTCAGATAGACTTTTGGTTTGATCCAACAAGGCTCTTCTTATGTTCTTAATGACTTTGATTACCGTAATTGCAACCTTTCTGCCTAGCTAACCAAGGCACTGGGAGATGTTTTCTCTTTGAAAACTATCATCCCTTACTGCAGTGCAGGCTTATGTAGTAACCAGATTGCTGAAAATAATTAATTATGTAGCTTAGCTCCTCACATTTACCTTCCAGGGAGGCAAAAGTGTGCCCCCCGGCTCAAGTGGCTTTGCTGCCCACCAAGAAGGCTGATTTCTAGATCCATACCTTCTCTAGATCATCTGTGGAAGAGAGAGCTTATATCAAGTCCCCTACCTAGTGGAGGGAAATATCCTCATCAAAGGCAAACATGAGTGCAGTGCCACACCCGAAGATCCATGGATCAAGACCAGATTTGTGTAGGAAACCGAGGCTGGTACATAGAGAGGATCCCATGCAAAGGAAAGACTTCCCGTGGAAGCACTCCTTCCTTGGAAACTTGATTCTGCTTGTGTAAAGTTGATGTATGCAAAATGTTCCTGTCCTTTACATGTGTAGTCTTGACACATCCACAAATGTCCATGGGTGGAGTAACTTTCGCTGTCAGAAGAGCAAGAGTCCAGTAGCACCGATAAGACTAACAAAATTTGTGGTAGGGTAGGAGCTTTCGTGAGTCACAGCTCACTTCTTCAGATACCAAGAGTCCAGTAGCACCTATAAGACTAACAAAATTTGTGGTAGGGTATGAGCTTTCAAGAGTCAAAGCTCGCTTCTTCAGATCTGAAGAAGTAAGCAGAAGAAGTGAGCTGTGACTCATGAAAGCTCATACCCTACCACAAATTTTGTTAGTCTTATCAGTGCTACTGGACTCTTGATATCTGAAGAAGTGAGCTGTGACTCACGAAAGCTCCTACCCTACCACAAATTTTGTTAGTCTTATCGGTGCTACTGGACTCTTGGTATCTGAAGAAGTGAGCTGTGGCTCACGAAAGCTCCTACCCTACCACAAATTTTGTTAGTCTTATCGGTGCTACTGGACTCTTGGTATCTGAAGAAGTGAGCTGTGACTCATGAAAGATCCTACCCTACCACAAATTTTGTTAGTCTTATCGGTGCTACTGGACTCTTGGTATCTGAAGAAGTGAGCTGTGACTCACGAAAGATCCTACCCTACCACAAATTTTGTTAGTCTTATCGGTGCTACTGGATTCTTGCTCTTTTCTACTACTACAGACTCACAGCTACCCATCTAGATCTATCTCCTTGGAAGAGGAATGGGATTAAAAAGGTGGAGAGACAAAGAGAAAGATTCTTCAGCCTCCATATGTCTCAGTATATCTTGGCAACAGGATCTGAAGCCAGTGAAAATCCTGTTGTTCTCTCAGGTGCCACTGGACTCCAATCCTGCTGTTCTACAGCAGACCAACACAGCTACCCACCTGAAACTGTAACCTGGCAAAGCATGTTTGAGACACTTACCGACACTTGCTGACAAACTCCTACATGTTAGAATAGAGATTTGAGAGCCAGTTTGGTGTAGTGGCTAAGAGTATGGGACTGTTTGGGAATAATTATTCTTGCACTGAACATGTGGGTGAAGATTTACAGTTTGAGAGTAGAATTCATGAGTTAGGTTTGGTCTCATTCCATGGCACCTTTCTTTCTTCAGTCAAGCTCAAAGGCCCCAAAGGCAGAAATATTTCTGCAGGCAAAGAGACAGGGAGGCAGGGGAGCCCGAGAGGGTGGTAACCAGATAGTTAAAGAGGTGTATATTGTCCCATTCCTTTCAGTAAAGGTCGAGAGCCAGTTTGGTGTAGCATTTAAGAATGTTGGACTCTAATCTGGAGAACTGGGTTTGATTCGACATTCCTCCACTTGAAGCTATCTGGGTGACCTTGGGTCAGTCACAGCTTCTAGGAGCTCTCTCAGCCCCACCCACTCACAGGGTGTTTTGTTGTGGGAATAATGATAAAAGACTTTGTAAACCCCTCTGAGAGGGCATTAAGTTGTCCTGGAGGTCAATATATAAATTGAATGTTATGTTATTAATAATGTATTCTATTTAGAGGTGAGCGAATAATAACATACTTTTTAAACCGCATTAAGTTGTCCTGAAGGACAGTATAAAAATCGAATGTTGTTACTGTTGTTGTTGTTAAGCTTTCTTCAAGCCTCAGGATGGAGTCTTCTCCCAACTCAAGTAGCACCTTTGCTGTACATAATTCAGCCCTCCCAGTCGCGGATGCAGGCTGCTTGGGTCAGGGGCCGTCTTTGCCACCCCGGAAGGGGAAAGCGGCAGCGGCCTTCCCAGCTATCTGAGTATTCTGCAGGGGCAGAGCTTGGCACCTTAAAAGGCGGCTCTGCCTCTCAGCCTGGCTGTTGTCACCTCTTGCTCGGACCACCCATCCGCCCTGTAGCAGTGCAGGTTTAGCTGGTCACTGGTTACCAGGGCTAGGTAAGATTTTTTTCTCATTTCCCCAACTGGCTGTCTGGGAGAGGTGTTTTTTGCCCACCTTGCACTGCGTGCATGGGTTGGGGTAATTGGTTGTGAGGATAATAATAACAGACTTTGTAAACCACTCTGAGTGGGCACTAAGTTGTCCTGAAGGGCGGTATATAAATCAAATATTATTATTAATGGTAATAGTAGTAGATGACATTTGCCATTCCAAAACGGATGCTGTGTATCACTGAACATCATATCCCATTCAAAAGCTCAGACCACTTGCTTGAATTTCATTGCTGAATTAATGCTGACCTTGCTTGGATTTCATTGTTGAATGAAGCACAGACTTAATGCTGACTTTACTTAATTCTGCAATAGCCTGTGTAAATAGTACCAGCATTTTTCCCCTATGTGGACCCAAGATAACCATCCGTAAAGCTGTTGTGTGTGTTTTCTTTCCTGGACACTTATTTGCAACAATGAGAGACATTTTTTTGTTTGTTTTCAGAACATAAAATCAGGAATATATGTGGCATCTGAAATACTCCTGGAACAGTGAAAAACCATATTGTGGGACTCAAACCAATGGCATTGGAAATTAACTTGCTACTAAGCAATTATTTGATCCTTTGACTTTCCTTAACCTTCATAATCCCCCATCTTCCACAAACCGCAGTGCTCTCTCTGTTACCTCTCTGCCCTGACACGCATGTTTCAATTACAGTCTTATGCTATCCAATATCTGGATTTTTGTGAAGCTGAATGCTATTCAGAAATGAAAGGATTATAATTTTTACTGCTCCTGTTGCTCGGTTTGTAGATATGTGCGACAAAATCAATAAAAACCTTTGAGGTTAACAAAAAGAAATAAAAACTGAGACTCTTTACAATGCATTTTCTATATTTTTCCCCAAGAAAAATGAAATTCAAATAGGAAGAGAACGGTATCGATCCAGGTAATAAGAGGTGCTGCTTGCAGCGTTCTTCCATGTGACAAATGTATGCAACTTCATGATTCTGTTTATTTTCCAATTTAACTAGAGAATTCCATTCCCTGCCTGTAGAAACTACGAGCATTTCCCTCCTGCCCTCTGTAGAATGAAGAATCAAGCTTCATTGCAGCAATGCTCGGCCAAAACTAAGGGGCTTATTGAAAATATCCCTCTGATCTATGCATCATGTTATATATAACAAATATGCTTGTATTGCCTTTTCTGGAGCACTGTTTTTATGCCCTTTATTTTAAACTTATGGCTTAGAAGGTACATATGATCGTGCTGCTGCATGCTTGGGCAGTGATAGTGAATTTTAACTTTCTGAACCTCTGGTTTACTTCATAACTACTGGTCACAGGAATAGTTCAGACAGCTATGGCATTGGGTGTCCCCAGGGCTCATTTCGAGGGGGAACGCACAGGAATGCAGTTCCAGCAGTTCCCCAAAGAGGTCACATGTCAGGTGGCCCCGCCCACCTGACCCTCAGCCATTTTGGGCCCGTTTTGACCTGGATTGGGGCCAAAACAGCCTGGATCAGGCCTCTGACAGGTGGTGGATCTCTCTCCTGATCATCAGTGGCCCGATCCTGACCATTTTGGGCCCCTTTTCGGCCATTTTCAGCCCCTTTTTGCCATTTTGGGCCCAATTTCGGCCCTGAATGGCCAGGATTGGGTCCAAAACAGCCAGGATAGGTGATGTCAGGGGTGTGTGGCACGTGCAAATCAGTTATGCTAATAACACACTTCCAGTGATGGCAAGGGGTGCGGCATATGCTAATGAGTTATGCTAATGAGTTATGGTAATGAGTTCCTCCAGCTCTTTTTCTATGAAATGACCCTTGGGTGTCCCGTTATTTATTTATGTGAGCCTAGGTGGATGTCAACACAAGAAAAGGACTTCTCGTTTGTGGCACCAAAATTGTGGGATTCCCTCCTCAGGGAAATTTGTCTATCCCCCTAAATTATATCCCGCCAGCACAGTTAAAGAACTTTTGGGTTCATTTGGCTTTCCCTTAAAGACCTTCCTTCCTGTTTATTGACCCCCCACCTCCAGGACAGGATTTTGTAGGCCATTTCCATCTGCCAGGGGAGGGGGAGCCATAAAGGTTATGCTCTATGAGTGGAAGTCCTTGCTTCCATCGAAGCACTGTGGTGGATCCAATTCAGTGGTGGTGGTGGAAAGTGCCGTCAAATCATTGCTGACTTATGGTGACCCCCTGCTGGGATTTCCAAGGTAGGAGACTAAGGCCGTTTTCACACGTTATTAACATTGCACAACATCACACAACACTCACAGAAGAATTGTGTCTTCATGGTGCGATTACTGACATCATCCCGTCATGATTCCATGTTCATGGAGCGATGATGTCAGAAATCATGCCATAAAGACACTAGTATTCCGTGAGTGTTGTGCAATGTTGCGCGACATTAACTATGTGTGAAAATGACCTAACAGAGGTGGTTTGCCATTGCCTGCCTCTGCATAACAACCCTGGTCTTTGTTGGAGGTCTCCCATCCAAGCCCTAACAGGTCCGACCCTGCTTAGCTTCTGAGATCTAATGAGATCAGGCTTACCTGGGCTATCCAGGTCAGGGACCAAACTAGCGGATGTACATGAAATAAAAAAAATGTACAAAACCATCCAGGAAAAGCAGAGAATTAAAACTGTTGGCCAAAAAATATTTGTTTAAGTAGATACAAAGAGAAACAATATTTAGAATATTCTTTAATCATGGGATGGAAGCCAAACATGACCTTTCATCTTCATTGAAAAGTCCCACCTTCTCATAAAATCCTTATGATGTTTCTCTTGAAGAGATCCAGAGGAGTTAGCCATGTTAGTCTATAGTTGCAAAATAGTAAAAAGTCCAGTAGCTCCTTTAAGACTAACCAACTTTATTGGGGCTTTCGAGAACCACAGTTCTCTTCGTCAGATGCATGGAAGGTATGAAATTTACATGTGAATGCCAACCTTTTAAGGTTGGGGGGATGTTGGTAGACCTCTCCTTGCCTACAGACAGCACCCCCATCCTAAAAAGACTTCTCACTAACAACCACGAACCGGCTAACAGAGCCACCAACACAGGAACCAAACCCTGCAACAGACCGAGGTGCCAACTCTGCCCACATATCTACCCAGAAAATACGATTACATGACCCAATGGTGTCAACTACACACACTCAGGCTCTTGCAGCTGCTCATCCTCCAATGTGATATATGCCCTCATGTGCCAACAATGCCCCACTGCTCTGTACATAGGACAAACCGGCCAACCTCATGCTCAAAAGAATAAATGGACACAAATCCAACATCAAAAATGGCAATATCCAGAAACCATTAGGAGAAGACTTTACCAGGACATTCCATCAAGGACTTAAAGGTCACCGTAGTTCAACAGAAACATTTCAAAAGCAAAATCCAATGGAAGCTGCTGAATTAGAATTCATATTTAAATTTGACTCAGCCGGATTGAATAAAGACTCTAGATGGTTATATAGCACAATGGTTGCAATGTAGGGGTTGCTTCCACCCCTATCCAAAGTGCAGCGTGAAATGCTACTGCTGAGAGGTAACTTCAGCACACAACCAAACAAATTGCCAAAAAGTTGTCTTCCACCTCCACAATATAGCACAATGGTTGCAATGTAGGGGTTGTAGGAGTTGCTTCCACCCCCATCCAAAGTGCAGCGTGAAATGCTGCTGCTGAGATGTAACTTCAGCTACGGGTTTTAGCTAGCAAGTTTCCAATACCCGTTTCATACAGTTTCAACTTCCTCAGGCTTCAATATTAAACCACAATCTCCTTCTCTTTCATGGTTCAGTCAAGTAATGCAGCTGGAACAGATTCGGCAGTCAAAGGGAAGGGGTTACATCCAGCTTGCATAGTGCATGCCCCCTCTTTTTTGACTTTTGCAACTGATTTGCACCTACACGACCCCCACTCCCTGCACCCTCTCCCCCCACCCCTCACCACCTATACATCTCCAGCCAGTTTCTTCATACCCTCCATGCATCTGACAAAGAGATCTGTGGTTCTCGAAAGCTTAGGCCTCAATAAAGTTGGTTAGTCTTAAAGATGCTACAGGACTTTTACTCTCGAAGAGAAAAACTCAACTTTGCTTCCAATTTCATTTTAGGTAAATCATTGTATTTAAACCTTTCAAAAAATATGTCAGCGGGGTGTGGGAGGGAATGAGCGTTGCAATGCAGCCCAAAGGAAAACCCAATGAAGAATGTAAAAGGCTTTGTGAATCAAAAGGGTTATAACCCTTGCCAGAGGGCTTTCTCTCTTCAGATCTGACCTTGCGTTTTCGTCTGATTTTTCTCCTCTCTAAAAACTTCAAGCATCTTCAGTAACGCTCCCAACCAGTAACTCAACATATAGACCTCGGGAGGTTTGCCCCTCACTTTTCTGATGCCGTAACAATCAATTTCCCTTTGCACTTCTGTTGTTGCCATAAATATCTTTGACTCCTTCCCAAATTTTATGAGATGGAGTGCATATTATTTTACTCGCTTGCATTTTTTAACATAAATTGTTATTGCCGCCTTCCGTCATATAAGTTATGGGCCGTTCTCAACATCAAGATAACATCTGCCTCACTTTATGACCTTGCTTTATGTCTTTTTCTGACTCTTGCTTTCTTCAAGAGAGTTGGAGAATGAAGGAGGGATTTGGGTCCACAAGGCCTCTTCTCCTTCAACGTGATACATGGAATAACAACAACAACAACAACAACAACAACAACAGTGAACTTACCACCCTTCTGGGCAGATTAGTGCCACACACAGATTAGTGTCACACACAGCTGTATCCCCACAATACAGCCGGGGAGCTGGGGCTGAGAGGAGTGGCTTACCCAAGGCCACCTGCTGATCTCATGGCAGTATTGAGATTTTTTTTCCAACCAGCGGAGTGCTAATTTGCAACCCAACCACATAGCCAATATGTTACAACTGCTCCTATAATAATAACTGTGCTTATACAGTATCATGGAGTTGGAAGGGGCCTTACATACTGCTCTTCTAGACAGATTAGTGCCCCACTCAGAGCTGTGTGATTACTATTCTCACAATACAGATGGGGAGGTGGGCTGTGAGGAGTAGCTTACCCAAGGCCACCTGCTGAGCTCGTGGCAGTAGTGGGATTCGAACCAGCAGAGTGCTAACTACAACCACTTAACCACTGTGCTACAACAAATGGTCTTCTATCTAGAAAAGTGGTATATAAGCACAGTTAATATTGTTGTTGCTTGCTTGCTTGCTTGTTTGTTATTAAGTGTCCTGTCAACTGTGGCCTCTTTTCTTGCAGCCAAGGTCATAGAAGGCCCATGGGTTCAAGTTCAGAGATGATGTCCTGGTTGGCATGAAGAATCAAGGCAGGAAATATCTTCGTTCTGAGGTGTTCAGAGCCATTGCTTTCATCTTGTGTGCATTAGCACAAAGCAACAGCAACTGGTACAACATGATTGTGGAGTAGATGGACCTCTAGACTGATGCAGAAGGGCACTTCTTTTGTTCTTACCCTGAGCATGTTGGAGAAAAGATGGGATAGATTCTCCCACACATTCCATAACCTGTTTGGAACCTAACTATTTCTCCTGAATCTTCTCTCCAGATCTCTACAAGGAAGACTTCCAGATAACATGTGGAAGCGGGGGCAGTGGTGTGTGTGTGTGTGTGTGTAAACCTCTGTAGTTATCCCAAAAGGTTGCTTGGTGGGGAGAAAATTCCAGTGGGTGGGGAGTATTTCCTTAGCTTGGGGATCTTCTTCTGTACACCAATGAGACTCCCCCTCACTGGAATCCCTCAGCTTCATATCCTGGACCTTGTAAACAAGACATCTTCTGTACCATCACTAGTGGTGGTGCCATCAAGTCATAGTTGACTTACGCAATCCCTGCTGGGGTCTTCAAGGCAAGAGACTAACAGAGGTGGTTTGCCATTGCTTGCCTCTGCAACCCTGGCCTTCAGTGAAGGTCTCCCATCCAATTACTAACCAAGGCCGACCCTGTTTAGCTTCTGAGATTTGACGAGACTGGGTTTGCTTGGGCTATCCTGGTCAGGACATACCATTACCAGCTAGACTGAAACTCTCAGAGGTCCTTATGCTGAGTTCCTTGAATTTATAGTTAAGAAGTAAAATCTATAGTTCCTGGACTCTATAATTAAGAAGCATTGTGAGGCCAAACTGTATAGAATAAATATGGAGTCAAGGCCTTCCTCTCCCACAATTATGTATTGGGATGATATAGATGGAGCTGGTGATGCCTGTGCCGTCAGCTTTGTGCCTCTGTTTTAAGTCCACCACAGGCAATTTGGGTCTCTGCTGAGAAACTCTTTGGCAAATCATTCCATATCCTGCCCCCCCTCGAGGAGATCAATGCGACCAGTCAGAATTTCATATTCCATCCGCCTTCTGACTATACATGTTCAAGAACCTTACCCTGAATCCTCTCCTTCTCATCGTTCTTTGGGAATCGATTAGGACTCAAAAATAATTACCAGCTCCTTTCATACAAAGGCCAACCAAAGGGATAATTTGCCAGAAACCCAGCTGCCGAGGATGCCAAAGTTTAGTGTCTTCTTTTATTCCTGGATCTTCTTTGATATTTCTACCAGGGACCTTCCCTGAGTATATTAAATCACATAAAGATGTACTGTTTAGTTCAAGATTTTCAGATGGTATCTTTCTTTACCTCCAGGGAACAGTCTGAAATCCAGGTAAGAGAACGGAAATCATTAGATTTGATTGCGTGCAAAGTTTACAGCGGGGAAAAATAGCTCTCGTCAAATACAAAAGAGGACTCCATTAAAATATCAATAAAACACAGTTAAGAAATATTGAAAAGCTTTCCTACCTAAAACAGTCCTCAGCTGCCTCCTGATGCTGGAGAGTGAGGAGAAGAGACACTGAGAGCCAAGCTACAAGTGATGCCTGACACAGGTTGGACACTTGTCAGCTTCCCTCAACTTTGGATGGGAAATGTAGGCATCCTGGTCTTACAGCTTGGCTCTCCATGTAATTGAAGTTTACAGAAACCTCCCCCCCCCACACACACACACAGCGGAGGGGAAGGGGGCGCCTGGCGACAGCCTGACGCCTGCACTCCCCTCCAGACTGCATGTTCTCTCTCCCATAGACTGCTGGTCTGTAAACTTCAATTAAATGGAGAGCCAAGCTGCAAGACCAGGACACCTACATTTCCCATCAAAACTTGAGGGAAGCTGATGAGTGTCCAACCTGTGTCAGGCATCACTTGTAGCTTGGCTCTTAGGAGACTGTTCCACAGTTGTGGGACTGCCACAAAAAGGTTCTCTCCTGTGTACTCACCAACTGAGCTTCTTTGGTTCATGGGACAGCTGGGGGGCTTCTCCTTGTGATCTTAACTCACAGGCAGGAGAAGAGAGTCCTCCAGATACTTTGATCCCAAGCCATGTAGAGCCTCAAAGTATAGAATGACACCTGGAATTGGGCTCGGGAGCGAATCAGTAGCCAATGCAGTTGCTGTATTATTGAGGTCACATGTTCTTCATAGCTGGCCCTGACCAACAGTCTAGCCACAGCACTCTGTATTAGCTGCAGCTTTCCAACAGTCTACAAGGTTAGCCCGAAGGACAGTACTTTGCAGTATTCCAGTCAAGATGTAACTAAGGCATGGCTAGATCTGTGGCTAGATCTGACTGAGGGCCAAACTACAAGTGATGAATGACACCTGAATAGCAAGTGTATTCCTCCCTGTTCACTTGCCCTCCACTTGCTCTCCACGCAATCCACTTCCCATTCAAGTGTCATTCATCACTTGTAGCTTGGCCCTGAGCCAGGAATGGATACAGCTGGACAAACACACTCTGAGCCATTGCAGCCAACTGGACTGTGTCAAGCAGAACTCCTAAGCAGTAAACCTCACTTCTCAGGGGGACTGCAACCCCATCCCAGACAGAGGAGATCTCACATCTCTGCTCAGCCTTTCTACTAACCCAAAGAACCTCTATCTTACCAGGATTAAGTTCCAGCTCTGTGTTGTTAGGATTAAGTTCCAGCTTGTTCATTCTCATCCAGCCAATTGCTGACTCCAAGCACCAGTGTGAAATATCTAGAGCGTCCTTGGAATTAGATGGAAAAGAAAGGTAGAGCTGAGTATCATCTATATATTGGTGACACCGCAGCCCAGACTTCCTGGTGTGACAGGAAAGCATAGATCAAATTGACAACCTCTGAACTACCGTATTTTTTTTTTTTAAGTTTGAAACTGGTGCTAATACACCACTGAGCAGTGGTACCCTATTTGTTTCCGCCATCAAGTGATACTTTTTTGGTAATAGTTCTTGAGGGGACACTAGGCAAGGTGCATCCTAGCAGTGTTGCTGGTCCCGATTAATTTAGCAGTTCTGTGAAACACATGCAGCACCTCTGAGAGAGAAGCAGGTGGGGACAGGGGCGTACTGATATACTGTTATAATAAATAGTATCAGGGGGGTAGCCATTTTAGTCTGCATTAGAAGAACAAGATCTGGGTCCAATAGCATGTTCAAGACAAACTGGATTTCCAAGGTTTGAACTTTCTAGACTTAGGGCCAAGCTACAAGTGACGAATGACACTTGAACGGCAAGTGGATTGAGTGGAGGGCAAGTGAACAGGGAGAAATACACTTGCCGTTCAAGTGTCATTCGTCACTTGTAGCTTGGCCCTCAGAGCTCTTTTCATCTGATGAAGTGAGCTTTGACTCTCAAACGTTTATATCCTGGAATTCTTGTTGATCTTTAAAGTGCTGCTGTACTTTAACCTTATGATGTAACCACACTAACTGGCTCAAATTGGGGGGGGGGTACCATTATTTCATTCCATCAGCTGTTACAGCAGAACTCTTCCCATCACCTAGAAACCAGGAGATGGCTCAATCCCTCTGAGTCCTAGCGTGTCCACTTTATTGCCAGCACTCAGCCATTCCCAACTAAATAGCCAACTGCCATCTATCCCAGTCCACCAAAATGGCACAGTCCTTCACACATGAGGATTTGAGTCCAGGGGTACCTTAGAGACCCAAATCTTCTTGGTCACTGACATGCCACCTGTCGTGAATCAGGCTGCCATGCCCACAGCCTTACTGGCAGTCATTGCATCCTCCTCAGAGAACAAGGAATTGGAGGACCGGGCTTTGCCCCAGAGGAGCCCTTGGCAGAGCATCAATTAGAATGGCAGGAATCACAGGCAGGACCTATTAGAGGGCTCATTTGGGATGGAGGGGAAACTGTCACCGAGGAGCCTGCGCCACAAGCATCCCCCGAGCCAACTGAGCAATGAAGGCACTGGGAGTGGATGACAGTCTGGGAGCAACGGAGGAGCACCTGCCTATGGCAGTGCTAGTCTCCGAGGCTGAGGCACTGGAATCAGAGGAAGATGCAACACCTGTGCCTCCGCCTGTTAACTGATCAGGGTGATAAAAGGAGCATGCTGAATAGTGCTCATCGTGGAAGCAACCTTGTTCACCACTCTCTGCAACTTACATTCCTGTCCCCAACCCTCACCCTGCGCCCCATGAATGGAATTCTCGGCTTTCGACTCCGGCCCACTTCTTCGACTTGCACCTGCCTGACCTGCCCTTGATCTGCCTTGCCCATGTACCGATGTGGACTGTCTGACCTGTTCTTGGACCGCCTGGCTCGTGGAGTGACTTGGACTGCCTGACTTGCTCTTGGACTGCCTTCTGTGAGTACTGACCCTGTCTGTGTTATGAACCTACCATGTGCCTTGCCTACCAGTCACCTCCGCCCAAGCCTCTTGGTGGAACAACTTAACCCCTGACCACGACACTACCGGACTCAAATCCCGCTGTCCTATTGTAGGCCAGCACCTAAACTGTCCTCCACACATGATCTCTCTGCATGTGTCATCCTGAAAAGATTGTGCAAGACTAATTTTAAATCCCCTCCATATTCTCACTTTTCTTTCATGCAATGGTACCACTGAAGCTTCAAGAGAAACTTCAGTGTGGATTTGGAAATTCCCACTCCGGCATAGCCTCCAGAGAAATTTGAGGGAAGCAGATGGAGTTTTTTTAAAAAAAATAATTCCGAGGGAAGAGAAATCACATCACTTCTTTTTTTTTCATGTTTCAGGATTCTCTATTCCAAACTCATTTGACAAATGGAGAAAGTCCCCGAAGGTCATTTTATTCATCTCTGGTTTGTGACGTTATGTGTATATATATATTAATATATTCACACTTAATAATTGAGATACATGTCTAACCTACTTAATGGAGGAAGGAACAAGCATACATTATTTATTGCTAATTAACAAACTGTAATCAGACATATACCCGTGGGCGAGGACCACTTTGTCAGTAAAAACCACTTAACGGAGATTTCAGTGGTACGAAGCCAAGAGCCATTTATTCACCACTTGAATCAACTTGAGTGGGTGTTGGCTTTATTCCCCCAATGTAACCTCTTAATTATTTTTTTTTTCTCACAAGCATTGCAAGGATGCACTTCTCAAGGCTGTTCTCTTTTCCTAGTCCCCCAACACAAGATCTTAATTTTTTTTTTTCATCCAGCAAGACGTTTCTCCGCACAAGAACCTTGACGTGAACAAGATGACACGCAAGAATCTGAAATGGATTCTGGAAGCTGGTCAAAACGCTGGCAAGCATCTCGGTGAAAAGTACAGCAGTATTTTGAGTCTAGTGGCACCTTAGAGACTAACAAGGTTTTTCAGGGTATGAGCTTTCGACAGTCAAAGCTCCCTTCTTCAGATACTTCTGAGCTTTGACTCTTGAAAACGTATAGCCTGAAAAATCTTGCTGGTCTCTGTGGCACCAGTGGACTCAAATCCTTCGAGACAGATGAGTGCCCCTGTAAGGATCTGCCAAGTGACTCACATGGGCCAAACTACAAGTGACGAGTGACACAGGTTGGACACTTGTCAGCTTCCCTCAAGTTTTGATGGGAAATGCAGGCAGCTTGGTGGAATGTTGGACAAGTGACAGTTGAAAAGTCCATTGGACAGCAGTCGGAGAGCCAAGCTGCAAGACCAGGACACCTGCATTTCCCATCAAAACTTGAGGGAAGCTGACAAGTGTCCAGCCTGTGTCATTCGTCACTTGTAGCTTGGCCCTCAGAAAGACTTCATTGCATGAGTTAAAGAACTTTATTGATAAGCTACAGGAATGGCGATTCTCTACAAGCACAAAGCATGTGTAGGATTCTAAGCTTGGGCAAATTTATAAATCCCCTTGAGGTAACAGTTAGCTAAGTTCAGTAGAAAGCCTTCAGGCAGGAAAGAGCAGAGGAGAAGAAGTCTCAAGGTGATGAGTGTCTGTGCTAGCATCTCTTCCCAGGCTCAGACAAGAGGAGTGGAGAACATTTAGAGAACAGTAGAGACAGCCCCTCCCTTGCATACTTTCACATCACAGTCACGAAACACCTTCAGCCTTTAGCATAAACAAACATTGCGCAGGGTCTTGTTGAGTATGACAGGTGAACACCTGACAGCTCTACTCAGAGTGATGAAGAAAGTCAGTGTTATTATTATCCCCACAATACAGCTGGGGAGCTGGGCTGAGAGGAGCGGCTTACACAAGGCCACCTGCTGAGTTCATGGCAGCAGTGGGATTCGAACCACCAGAGTGCTGATTCGCAGCCCAGCCACTTAACCACTGTGCTACATCCAGTGGAGGGGGAACTCAAGGAGTTTGTACAGAAATGAATAGATGAGATATATTAGCAGCTGGAAGCTTGCAGGGGAAAGCAGGTTGAAATGTTTTTGAAAGCAGGATGTGATGTGGGGATGTAAGCAGAGTTTTTTTCATATTTGTAATAATAATTATTACATTTTTATCCCCCCCCCTCCATGTTACTCTCAAAACAACCCTGTAAAGTAGATAAGACTGAGGGCCAAACTACAAGTGACGAATAACACTTGAACGGCAAGTGTATTCCTCCCTGTTCACTTGCCCTCCACTTGCTCTCCACTCAATCCACTTGCCGTTCAAGTGTCATTCGTCACTTGTAGCTTGGCCCTGAGAGGAAATGAGTGGTCCAAGGTCACCCAACAAACTTCAAGGCCAAATTGGGGGGGGGGGGTTGACCCTGTGCCTCTATAACTTCAGTTCAGCACATTTATCACACCACCCTCCTTATTCTGAGACCCTTGAGATACTTCAGTATTTATCTTCTGTCTCTATGAACGTCTCCGTGCTTCGTTTTATATAATTTGCTTCAGTTCATTTCCTAATGGACTTTCATATCATATTTTATGTGGCTCAGATCATGGGAGGCAATGCCTGAATTTTGTATCGTGTCGCAGTCCGTCGATTTAGTCTTTCAGCTACTTCTTCTGGTTCGTTGAGCCGTTTCGTGCCTTAAATATCTGCGAGAATCTTTCATGTGAAATTCAGAATGGAAAAAGAAGCAGCAGGGGACTTGAGGATAACTTGCAGGGGTGGGGGAATCTCAGATCCCTTTTGCTGACTCCTGCTTTCTCCTTTCATCACAGCTGCTATCATGCCTTTATCACTACCAGCTCTCCCACTGCCTGGCGGCTAAACATAGTAGTGGAAACCCACAACCGGGAGTGGATACTAAGACACAATAATAAAAAATATTTTATATTAATTAAAGAAGCACAAAGTGCTACGTGCTGAATTCATCTAAATACAAGATAAATACATTCACAATAAATAGCTAAAAAGCATACAAAATATCCACAATCCAATGACTACAATATTACGGCGAACCAAGTCCATAGACTGGATTATGAAGCTGACGCCCAACAGAGAGTATTGTAGTTGATTCTTTCTCTCTTCCTCTCTACAGGTGCAACAGCAAAAATGGATCTCCAAGGGGAACAAGAACTTACACAGGTAAGTGTCCAAAATAATCATCAGTCATGCGCATTAATCATTTTTTTCTTTTTTTCTTTTTGCTGCAGTTTGCTTGTTGGCTACTTACTGTGAATGTATTTATTTTGTATTTAGAAGAATTCAGCACATAGCACTTTGCACTTGTTTAATTAATATAAAATAATTTTGATTATTGTATCTTAGTATCCACTCCCAGTTGTGGGTTTCCACTACTATTTTTGGTCTGGTGGACTGGGAGGGCTTCATTTTCGTTTGTGTCCTCCCTGGTGGCTGCTGACCCAATCTCCTCCTTTTTCTCTTTTGCATTCTCTCTCCCCGTCACCTTCACCTTCCTCTCTGTCAGTGGCAGCACCACTGCTACCTCCTTGTCTCTCACCACCAGCTTCCTACGTTTCCTTGGCTGTGGCTGCCATCCCCTTTCTCTTTGTTTCCTCACCCAATGGCCACTCTCTTCCTCTTTATTGATGGCTACTGTCACTGCACTTTGTGCTGCTTTATATTTGGGTTGCTATGGAACCCCAAAATGGCAACAAAGATCTTATGACATAATATCATGAGATATCTTTGGAGAGGGAGCTTATGAATCCATATTCTGGTTTTCAGGGGTCATTTCATAGAAAAAGAACTTCAGTAACTCAATAGCAAAACTCATTAGCATATACCACACCCCTTGACATCACTGAAAGTGTGCTATTAGCATAAATAATTTGGATATGCCACACCCCTTGACATCACCTATCCTGGCTGTTTTGGACCCAATCCTGGCCATTCAGGGCCAAAATTGGGCCCAAAATGGCAAAAGGGACTGAAAATGTTCAAAAAGAGGCCCAAAATGGTCAGGATCCACCACCCATCAGAGGCCCAATATGGGCCGTTTTGGGACCAATCCTGGCTGTTTTGGGTCCAAAATGACTGAAAGTGGCCATTTTGGGCCCGTTTGGGCCCGGATCAGGACTGAAATAGCTAGGACCAGGTTGGTGCCAGGCAGGGGTGGGTTCCCCCTCCTGGCATTAACCCAATCTGAGCCATTTCAGCCCCAATCCAGGCCATTTTGGCCCCAATCCAGGCCACAAGGGGCCCAAAATGGCTGAAAATCAGGTGAGCGGGGCCACCTGACATGTAACCTCTTTGGAGAACTACCGGAACTCCGTTCCTGTGCATTCCCCCTCAAAATGAGCCCTGCTGCTTTTTAACTTCTGCAGATTTTTCTGCAGACTTGGGAGTGTCACCAATTTGGAGACAATGGCATAGTGTGGGGGAAGGGCCAGAGGTGCATAATTTTTAGGGTTGCTGCGCTGAAGAGAGCCTGCACTGCATCTGTGGGAGGCTGCCTGTGCTGCCTTGGCTGCCTGCCAGGATGACAGGGCAGCTGGCTCGCTGGATGGCAGCAGTGTGGGTGGCTGCGTCATAGGGCTGCCAGGTAAGGGGCAGGCATGCAAGCAGCCCAAATTGCAAGAGTGCTCTAGAGGGGCGGCCATGCCCTGCATGTTGATGTCATTTCCCAGAAGTGACGCCAACACACAGTCCTGAGAGTGCGTGCATGCTTTGTGCATGCATGTGGTACCAGGGGCACCACCTCCTGCCAGGAGGTGCCCCTGGTGCTGGCAACCCACACTATGTCATTGTTTGGAGATATGGCTTTATGGTGTAGCTTATGGTGTGGTTACAGCTATATGTACATGGCTTTATGGTGTGGATTTTTTTACCCACACTCTGGCATTAATTTCTGGATCCAAAGAAAAACCAGGGGTACGGTCCAAAAATCACAGCGAAGCAAGGCGAGTGTAGCAAACAAGCCAAAGGACCAAAAATAGGCTACTCCATTCCATAATATTGATCCAATTGTTTTATTTGTATTTACAAACGAGCAAGCCGCACATATTGAAGAAAAAGAAAAAAAAGGGGGGGGAGCAGCCTATTTTTCGGCTGCTCCCGACGGGAGAATGGCAACGGGATAATTTAGCCTGGAATAAAACAATTGGATCAATATTATGGAATGGAGTAGCCTATTTTCGGTCCTTTGGCTTGTTTGCTACACTCGCCTTGCTTCACTGTGATTAATTTCTGAATTACATATAAAAATGTGACAACATTCTGAGGGCCAAGCTACACATGACAAATGACACTTGAACGGCAAGTGGATTGAGTGGAGGGCAAGTGAACAGGGAGAAATACACTTGCTGTTCAAGTGTCATTCGTCATGTGTAGCTTGGCCCTGAGTTGAGCTATTTTGGAATGTCCCACTGCTGTGTATATATTTGTGTGATAAAAGCAAATATGTAAAACTAGTAACAAAGCCTGTTGTGGGAAAAAATACAACAGACTCTAGACAGGGGAGGGTGGGCAGGCGGGCATTGCCTCCTCCTCTGTGAATGATCCTGGCTGGATGAAGGCGGAGGACAGACATTGCCACCTGCTCTGCTTCTGATCCTGGCCGAGTGAAGGGGGAATGGGCATTGCCTCCTGCTCCACACTTGATCCCGGCTGGGTGATGGCAGGGAGGGTGGGCATTGCCACCTGCTCCACCTCTGATCCCAGCTGGGTGAAGGTGGGGGATGGTTATTGCTACCTGCTCCACTCCTGAACACAGCTGTGTGATGGCGGGGGCGGGGGGAGGGATTGTGCCTGCTCTGCGCCTGATCTCAGCCTGGGCTTCCCACCGTGACACACTCTCGGAGGGACAGGGTTTCTCTTCTGGGCTTCCTTCTATGATAGCGCCCTCTGGAGGCACACCAGGGTAGGAAGTGAGTCGTCTGGAACATGGTTAGCCTTTTATTCAGTAGAATTTCAATTCTCTTGAGTTTCTGTGGTATATGTCCACATTCTTCTTTGTGTATTTTCTTTTGACTTTGTTTTTTGGGTGTTCTTGCATCTGTTTTATGATTGTTTAACATCTGGTTTTTATTTCTCCGTGTGGGAGGCAGGTTGCCTGTGTTTCTTGTGAAAGATAGTAAGACCTATTTTGTCCCCCTTTCAGTGACAAATGATTACGGATTCTGAAAACCATCACCAGCCTACCTGACCTTGATAGAACTCCACCTTTGCCTTCAAGTTATTCTCCCTTGCCAGATCAAAATGTTGCAGTTTAATGTTCCTCTTGAATACCAATCAGTTTAGTAACTGCAGTAGCTGCTATCAATCCAGACACTGGGCACCAGTTTTTGATGGACTTGGGGCAGGGTTCATGCGTGTGTGATGGGCTTGCATAAACTCATCTGTATCTGGAGATCTCAGCAGCAAGTTACTCAGCCACTGACAGGGCACAGAGAGACACCAAAAGAATAAGTCTCAACTCAAAATCAATAACATTTCACCCCCATTTAACAATGTGCTTTTTAAGTTGAATGTGGCCATGGGCCACAGACATGTGTGTGTGTGGGGGGGGGGGCAGACAGCAACTGCAAGAAAGCAAATATATAATCGCATTCAAGGAAGAAATCAGAAGAAGATTGAGACTTGTGTAAACCTGTACAGGAAAAAAAGTTTGGGGCCTAGGATCTAGGTCTGATTAATAGACTGCAGACACATAGATAGACCAGACTAGCAGATAACTGAGCTGTACCTAGGGTTGTGTTAATTTGCATGTTTAGCAAAGGCTCATGAGACGTGTATAAAAAAAGAGGTCACTATGGGCCAAGCTACACATGACGAATGACACTTGAACGGCAAGTGGATTGAGTGGAGGGCAAGTGAACAGGGAGAAATACACTTGCCGTTCAAGTGTCATTCGTCATGTGTAGCTTGGCCCTATGACTGGGAGAGGTGGTATAATACAGGACTGGGCTAGCTGAAAAGACTGGAGAGAACTAAGAGGAGTGGTGCTATACAGGACTAGGCTAGCTGGAAATACTAAAGAAAGAAAAGCTGCTGCTGCTGCTTGGAAGGCAAAGCTTGTTTCCAAGCTTTGGAGCTAAGATCATCACAGAGCTGAAACTACTGGCTGGAAGAGCTGAACTCTTCTCCCTGGAAGAACTGCAGTAGCTGGGAAGAGCTGAAAAAGCAAGAGCAGGAATTGCTGGCAGCTGAACTGCTTGAGACCAGCACCCTAGCACAGAGCTGCCCCACTTCATCTTGCTAGGAGAAAAGGGGAACTGCTCCCAGGGCAACAAGCAAGCCCAGGATTCAGACAGCAACTTCACAAAAAGAGTCCAGCTGTGGCAAGGCCCAGCACCAGATCTAGGGTTGCCCGCGCCCGGGGCAACCCTCGGCTGACCACCTCGCGCATGCACGCAGCACGCACACACTCCTCACGCTGCGTGATGATGTCACGCAGGGTGGAACGGAGGCAGCGTGCGGGGCTGGGAAGCTGCCCGCGCCATTCACCTCCCCGCAGGCGAATGGTGCGGGCAGCCTCACAGCCCCCCACGCTGCTTTCGCCTGCCCCGCAGGACAGGGGGCAGCTGACTTGCCGTGCACCCCCTGCCCTTCAGGGCAGGCAAAAGGCAGCGTGGCCACCCGCACCATTCGCCTGCCCCACAGGACAGGGGGTGGCCGGCCGCCCCGTCCTGCAGGTCAGTCGAATGGCGTGGGAGGCCCTGCAGCCCCTCGTGCTGCCTTTTGCCTGCCCTGCAGGACAGGGTGCGTGGCAAGCCGGCCGCCCCCTGTCCTGCAGGGCAGGCAAAAGGCAGCGCGGGGGCTGCGAGGCTGCCCGTGCTGCTGCCTGTGCCCTCTGGCAGCTGCTCCCGGCACCCCCTCCCTGGTGGCGCTGGGGGCAGACTACCCCCTGTCCCTCTCGATCCAGCCCTGGCAAGGCCTTCTAGATATTTGGGATGCCAGGCAAAGCCTCTGGCCAAATCTACAGAACTGTCTGCGCACTTTACCAGGGGGTTGTGAGTAGGACTGTACTCTGGGGCCACTGGTTACTGATCCAGTATTGAGAACCTTGGGAATGTTTTCATAGTTGTGTTTAAATAAATTGCATTTATATTTGAATTGGTAAACATATTGAACCTGGTCCTTGGGACTCTGGGAGTTACACTTCTGTGAGGGAGCTAGAGAAGATCCTTAAGATAAAGATGTCTCTCTGGGAACCAAGTTCAAGATAATCCAAACTATGGTATTCCCCATTACTGTGTATGGATGTGAAAGTTGGACAGTGAGGAAAGTTAATGGGAAGAAAATGGATTCATTTGAAATGAGGTGCTGAAGGAGAGTGTTGTTGTGGATACCACGGACGGCCAAAAAGACAAATCAGTGGGTACTAGATCAAATCAAGCCTGAATTCTCCCTAGAAGTTAAAATGACAAAACTAAGGCAATTGTACTTCGGTCACATCAAGAGAAGACCAGATTCTCTGGAAAAGTCAATAATGCTAGGAAAAGTGGAAGGCAGTAGGAAAAGAGGAAGACCTAAAACAAGATGGGTTGACTCAATAAAGGAAGCCAGGACCTCCAGTTTGCAGGATCTGAGCAAGTCTGTTAATGATGTTTTGGAGGTCTTTCATTCATAGGGTCACCATAGGTCAGAGGCGACTTGATGGCACATAACACACACACACACACACAATCACATATCCACCCCACCCACCCCACAAACACACAACCAGAGACCATCAGGCTATTTGGATGCAGACTGTTGAAACACAAGATGCCAGCTGAACTGGCAGATAATTGATCTTCCCTACTAGTAATGTGTAATTTGCAGCTCTGCCTGCTATCGTTCTTATCCAACAGAAAATGGCATAAAGGAAAAGTGAAACAGAGATGGGAATTTTCTGGTTGAAATAGCAGAAGCCAGGAATCCAAAATGCGCCAGATCAATAAGCTCTGAGTTTCACTTTCCATTATAATGCATATAGTTCTACCTTTTGCAGTATGTGACCTGTCTATGAGCATAAGGAACGGATCTGTAAAGCTCTGACAGTTAGTCTCTGTGCAGTAAAGAAAAGTGTGTGCTTTCTAGAAGGCACATGCTGATGAAAGTCCCTGATGTGTTTGCTCTTCTTCCAAACTTCCATGGAAGGAAGGCTGAGGCCAAAAGCGCACTGGTGTATTTGCCTCAGTCAACCATATTTGGAATGGAAAAATACGTGTATGTGTGCACAGCTCAGCACTGGCCGCTTGAAGTTGCTGAACCTTCCCTGGTTTTTCAGCTGACCACGTATTTTCCAGTTAACTGTAGATAGTCCCTTTCTTTGCCAGTTTCCCTGTGCTATATCTTAACATGGTGGAATTAAATAGGCTTGTCAAGGCCCAGGCTGGGTGTGTTGAAACAGTGTGAGGTTTTGCTTTGGAGGGTGTCCTAAAGCAACTTCTGATAGATGGTGATTTCCCAAGCTAATCCCTCATGGTTGACCATGCAGGGCAGTGGGATAGGAGCCCTTCAAGGCTGGGAGATTACCATTGGAACCCTACTGCTGTCAAGTATGAGTGTGTATGTGGGTGAGTCCTTTTTAGCACATTGTTTGCTATGCAGGGAAGGGAAAACATAGTGTGTCCAAAATACTGACCAGGTCTCAGAACTAGAGTGGGATTTCCTGTAATGCAAGTCTACCTTTACAGCAGCTAGGGTAACCCACACTAAATGGAAGATAGTTTATATCCATGCGGATCCAATGTTACTCTCTGCATGTGTTTTACCTTTTCTGAAGAAGGGAGATCTGACTCTCGAAAGCTTACACCCTGAAAATTTGTTGGTCTCTAACATGCCATTGGAATCAAATCTTGCAGTCCTGAAGAAGTCAGGGCTGGATCGACGGGGGGGGGGGGGGGGGGCGGCGCAGGGGGTAGTCTGCCTCCGATGCCATCAAAGAGGGGGTGCCGGGCACAGCTGCCAGCCACTAGGAGTGCACGGACAGCTGAACAGAGGGCTGGGAGCCCGCCCATGCCATTCACCTGCCCCGAGGGCAGGGGGCACATGGCAAGCATGCTGCCCTGTCAGTGTGCTGCCCACGTGGCAAGCTGGCTGCCCCGGCACCCTGCAGAGCTGGGGTGGCAGTGCAGGTGGCTGGGAGGCCACCTGCGCCATTCGCCTGCCTGACAGGACAGGAGGCGCATGGCAAGCCAACCGCCCCCTTCAACGGGGCAGGCAAATGGCATGGATGGCCTCCCAGCCACCTGCGCTGCTGCCTCCAGCTCTGTGGCATGCCGGGACAGGTGGCTTGCTGTGTGGGAGGCATGCTCCACCTGTGTGATGATGTCACAGAAGTGACATCATCACACAGTGCCAGGAGTGTGCGTGTGCTGCACACACGTGCAGGGGGGCTGTACTTGGGTTGCCCCGGGCACCGGTGACCCTAGATACGGCCCTGGAAGAAGGGAGCTTTGATTCTCCAAAGTTTATACCCTGAAAAATCTTGGTGGTCTCTAAGGTACCACTGGACTCAAATCCTGCAGTTCTATTGCAGACCAGCACGGCTATCCACCTAAACTACTTTTTTTATATATCTGATTAAAATTCTTTTAGTTTTTTTTTTTTTAAAAAAAAACCTTTTACTTTGCTTAAAGTGACTTGTTTTGCCCTTGGCCATTCAAGAGCTTGACCTAATTTTACATAAATCTCAACCAGCTGCAACGGTTTCATTTCCAGGGGCTCTTGTTCATTTTCTTTTATACACAAAAAAAGACCCTGTCATGTTATGTTAAGCATATTCACCATTTTAAAAAAAGAAAGCAAAAAAGTGCATCAGAGGTAGAAAATCTTGGCATAACTTTTGAAAGTCATCAAAACATTCCCTTATGACTAATGCAAACTCACAGTGAGAGTCATATTTATACATGTACAAAGTGTGAAGTGCCCCAAATGCTGACAAACGAGTATGAATATCAAGGAATGCGCCACAGATCAAGACACGCTGCTTTGCCATTGTCTTGCTAGGTCATGATCACGATCACGATTCTCAGCATGTTAGTTCTTTGGGCGAAGCTGGAAACCAAGATTGGTTGGGAACAGAGTTGTGCCTTCCAAATAAAAGTAAGCAGGAGAGGATATCAGAGGAGACATCATATTGCTTTCAGCCTGGTCACTTGGAAGACATGAGTTTAAACTCATGGGAAGAGGAAGGGATAGCTTACATCCTTTCCCCTCAAAGCGTGAAGGGGCGAGATTTGAATGTGGTGTTTCAGTCACTGCTTAGAGCAAAATGGAATGTGTTTTTCACACTGGCTCCCAGAGGGTGCCCCAACTTTTATTTTAACTTAATTCCATTGCACATAAACTTACTAAAAAAAACCCATCCAAACATCTAGCAAACAAACCAGACTAACAATACATAAGCATAAAAAAGTAAAGAAGAAAAAATGAGAAGGAAAAAAACATAGAGAAAGAAAGAAAAATTAAATAAACTATAAGAGGGGTTCTGATTTTCTCTGTGACAAATATGTATCATTTTCAAATGTTCACTTCCTCTATGTTAAGAATAAAGGCTCTTTTTTCTAAAGTCCGTACTCCTTAATCCATAAATCTACATACCATCAAGTCATTATTATCTGTTTCATGTAAAAAGTCTATAAAGGGTGTCCATTCAACCAGAAATGTAGATATTGTGTTCTCTCTAATCAACAAGTAAGTTTTGCCTTCAATGCAAATTCCAACACCTTTATCAATATTATTATTATTATTATATTATTATTATTATTATCGATATCGATATCGATAGTCTGCCCTCCCCGCGAATGGGCTCAGGGCGGATTACAACACACAGATAAAAACACATTGAACATGTTCATTGCCAATTTTGCAGCATTTCAATGGATTATTTATTTATTTATTTATTTATTTATTTATTTCGACTTTTATTCCGCTCTCCCCACGCAGGCAGGCTCAGGGTGGATTACACTCAGTAAAAAATGTTACTATAAAACTTACAATAAAACTTTAAACAATCTGTAACAGCAATAGCTACCAATACAGTATAAATAATTTAAAAGTACAAGAAATCAGTAAAACAGCCAATCTGAGGCAGTCAATCTACCACCTAAAACTACTATTTAAAAGCTGGATGGGGTATGCCTCTAGTAGGAAGGGATCTAATCCCCCCTATTCGGCCAGTGGAGGCCTAGCTCAGCCCCCCGACCATATGCCTGGTGGAACATGTCTGTCTTGCAGGCCTGGCGGAAAGATAATAAGTCCTGCTGGGGCCTGGTCTCATTAGACAGAGAGTTCCACCAAGTTGGAGCCAGGACTGAAAAGGACCTGGCTCTGGTTGAGGCTAGGCGGGCCTCCCTGGGGTCTGGGACCACCAATAGCGGTTTATCCCCTGATTGGAGCATCCTCTGGGGCACATATGGGGAGAGGCAAGTAGGGCATCTTGGTATAACCATCGATACAGCATTAGAAAGATTATTTGTGTCTGGTGTTCTACATGAGGTTGAGAAGGAACTCACCTGTCTTTATTTGAACTGTCTAGGAATTCATCATCACTTTAATGCTTTGCTTAACAGCAAAATACAAGAAGTGCTCTCTTGCTGGAAAAAGATCAGTCGCCATACTTTGGGGTCGATCTAAAGGGCTAAAATGAGCTATTATGGATTCGTAGAGAGGCTTGTGGCTTTTCCTAAAGACTGGAGATCACAGACATTGTGTCAGATGACAACAAAACGAAACAGATACTGTTCAGGCCTTACCCAACCAACCTGGACTAGAGGAAGTAAGTAGTTTGAGGAACTGAAAAAAAATTGCTTAGTAGCCATGCTGATCTACTAATAAAATTGCCCCTTTCAGCTGCTGGCAAGCCGTGCAAGCCAAGGCCTCACTTTGCCTCCTCAGAAAGAGGAAAGGCAGCGCATTTCCCGGGCATCCGGGGCTTGCCGGGGGGCGGAGCCTCTAGCCTGTTCAGGTGGCTCCGCCTTACCCGGTCTCAGTTGCTGAATTATGCTTGGCCCACCCTCCTCACCCTGTATTGGTGCAGTATTAGCCGGCTCAGAGCCAGGTAGGAATTTTTTCCTCCCTTTACCTGGATTGGCATGGGGTATGGGTATTTTTTTCACCTATCTTGCGCCTTTAATGGGGTTGAGGCAATTGGCTTGATGTTGCTGGTTAGGGATGTCACGGGCTGGATAAAGTTGGGAAATTGGAGCAGGCCGGTGAGCACCCTTGGCGCTTCTCCATTGATGGGGAAGAGGGGTCTGCCAGGAGCGGATGGTACTGCTTGCGACGGCTGCCATGCTGCATGGGCAGACTGCCTTGGGGAACCCCATGTGCAAGTTCTTACCTCACTACTGTACAGCTGAGGCTTAGGAGCTTAATAGGGGGGATCTAGTTTGCCTGGCTGGCCGGGTCACAGCCATCCTCAGGGATGGCCCACTCCCAGGGCTTTGGGGCTCACCCAGACAGGTCAAGGTGGAGGTCCAGGGAATGACCACGTGGCTTGACCTGTTCCGCTAGTAGGCCCTTGCCGCAGTGTTAATTGTTGTTGTTAGTTAAAGTTAATTAATAAAGTGGCCCTTAGATCCAAGCCTGGCGTCTGTCTCTTCATTCCGACATAGGGCCAAGCTACACATGACGAATGACACTTGAACGGCAAGTGGATTGAGTGGAGGGCAAGTGAACAGGGAGAAATACACTTGCTGTTCAAGTGTCATTCGTCATGTGTAGCTTGGCCCTGAGGTGGCAAAATTGCCAAAGCACCAATAGTAGTGTTCTAATAGAACCTATTATAATGTTACAAATGTGTGTACAATCTTTTAAATTAATTGGGCTGAAAGTTCAGTGCAAACCAAGTTTGGCTCTATGGGGATTTGGGGCAAGATATTTATTTTTTTTTTTTGAGAAATTTTTATTGGGTTAGGATCAATTATTTTCACATTACAATCAATTCTCCCATTTCCCAATTTCTAACCCCCTCCCTTTCCCCCCCTTTTTGTTGACTTCCAACAGTTTTCCAACCCTTTGTCTCTTTTCCCTTACTCTTTATATATTCCTCTATCTAATCAAATGTATATTCTCCTTTTATTCTAAGCAATACTTCTTTGACTATTTTTAATACTCTGTACCCATAATAGATAAAAAATTTATCCCATAATTCCGTTTTCAAATATTTCTGTATAACGTAAACTATATAAACTATATAAGCCATACAATCATATAAATCAACCAACTTAACTTATACTCTATATATTATTCATTCTATCTTCTTCTTTCTGTTTTAGTTATATTTGTTTACATTAATATTTTATATATGATATCAATCAATTTGACTCATATATACCTTCATATAAACATATTCAGTTTGGTACATTGTACAAAATCAGAAAGAAAATATTATTAGTTAGTCAATCCTTATAGTTAACCCTTATGGTTAGTTATTTTCTATCAATATTCTATTTATTATTCTATATATATCAATCTAATAACATAACTGCTTAGAGATTCATTTTTACCTCTTCTCCCCCCCGGTAAAGTCACCCCCCGCTGCATTTTATTATATTTCAATAGTTCTCAAACTGCCACAGTTCTCCTCCCACCTCCCATTTCTTCTCCAAATATTGTTTCAGCTTCTCCCAGTCTGTGTTAAACTGTCCTGGGTCCAGATTTCTCAGTTTTCTTGTCATTTTATCCATTTCTGCCATATACAACAATTTGTAAATCCAATCTTCAATAGTTGGCACTTCTTGTACTTTCCATTTTTGCGTGTACAAAAGTCTAGCTGCAGCCGTCATGTAAAATATCAACGTCCTATGGTGGGCTGGAATTCCCTCCATTCCCAGGTTTAGTAGCAGGAGTTCTGGGTTCTTATTTACTTGAAATTGTAAAATCTCACTCATTTCTCTTATTATTTCCCCCCAGTACTGCCTAGCTACCTCACAAGTCCACCACATATGATAGAGGGAGCCCTCGTGCTTCCTGCATTTCCAGCATTTATTAGAAGTATTCCAATTCCCTAGCGCAATCTTCTTTGGTGTCATGTACCAACGATAAATCATTTTGTAAATGTTCTCTTTAATGCTGGTGCATGTCGTTATCTTCATTGTAGTCTTCCACAGGTATTCCCATGCCTCCATTGTTATTTCTTTGTTGAAGTTTATGGCCCATTTCACCATTTGTACTTTAACTATTTCATCCTCAGTATACCATTTCAACAGTACTTGGTATACCTTGGATATTCTTTTCTTGTCCTCTTTAAGAAGGGTCTGCTCTAGTTCCGAATTCTCTGTTCGTATACCTCCCTTTACAGAGTCCGAGTTATATAAATCTCTAATCTGTCTGTACTGGAACCAATCGTAATAAGGTGATAGTTCCTCCTGAGTCTTTATTCTGAGTTTAGATGCTTCAGTTCTAGTTATTTCTTTGTAAGTTAAACATTGTTGCTCATTATCAACAGCTCTCGGGTCTATCACCTCATATGGAACTACCCACAAAGGGGTTCCTTCTTGTAAATAGATTCTGTACTTCTTCCAGATTATATATAAACTTCTCCGTATATAATGATGCAGGAACCTCGAGTTCGCCTTTACTTTATCATGCCATAGGTATGCATGCCATCCAAATATTTTTTTATATCCCTCTAGAGCTAGTAGTTTCTTATTCTTTAACGTCATCCACTCTTTCAACCACACTAGACAAATTGCGTCATGGTAAAGTCTTAGATTGGGCAGTTGCATTCCGCCTCTTTCTTTTGCATCTTGTAAAACTTTCATTTTCACTCGAGGCTTCTTGCCTGCCCATACAAAGTCTGATATTTTCCTCTGCCATTTTTCAAATTGCTTAGAGTCTCTGATGATTGGTATTGTCTGTAGCAAAAACATTACTCTTGGTAACACATTCATCTTCACTGCTGCAATCCTTCCCAACCATGACAAATTCAGTCTGTTCCATTTGATCAGATCTCTCTCTATCTGAGTCCATAGTTTTTCATAGTTGTTTTTAAATAAGTCTATGTTCTTTGCAGTCAGTTCAATTCCCAAATATTTCACCTTATTTGTTACTTCACATTCCGTTATTTCCATTAGCGATTGTTGTTTTTGCTTAGTCATGTTTTTGCATAATACCTTTGATTTCTTTTTATTGATATAAAAACCTGCCAGATCCCCAAACTCCTTAATCTTATCTATCACTTTTGGCATGTTCTCCATTGGGGCAAGATATATATATATCTTGCAGGCACAGGGCGGGTTCCATCAGTTAAAACGTCATACAAATTTATACATCACAAAAGCAATACAACATTTTTAAAAATTCAAACAACACATCATACAGTCTAATATAATAGATGGCAAGGTGTAGTCTACTCTGTTCTTCTCCCTGCAGGCACAGCTGTGACAGAAATAGAGAAGGCAGAGAAACAAACGGGGAAATAGAGGACAAGAGAGGGTAGGGAAGAAAACGGTGCTGCTTTTCTTCCTTCAAGTTTTATACAGGCACCCAGAGGTCCCCCCTCCCTTTTTACATTATTTCAGAAAAAAGGCTAAATGCTTTTGTTTTGGAAGAATGAATCTCATTTCATTCAAATGGCTTTCAGATCTGTAATAAGTAAGCTGAGAAATCACAACTGTTATTTAATAAGAAAGGGTACTTAATAGAATAATGACACAAAAGAGGACGTCTCCTGCGGTGATCGAAGTTGTTTCAAATAATCTTGACTGAAGACAGCAGATGAAGTCTGCATTCCTTATTGTTTGGCACTGAAATCTGCCAGGGAAAAAAAGAGCTTGGGAGCGGCGGTGCCAATTGGAAAAGCATTTCACTACACAAAGCAAAGCGGCAGCAGGTTTTGATATTATCTAGCCTGATCCTTTGTGAGGTTGAAATTGCTATCTATATGCTGGTGTGGCTAAGAGAGGAAGTGGCTGGTTCATGCCTTCTCTGAGGGCCAAGCTACAAGTGACGAATGACACTTGAACAGCAAGTGGATTGAGTGGAGGGCAAGTGAACAGGGAGAAATACACTTGCCGTTCAAGTGTCATTCGTCACTTGTAGCTTGACCCTGAGATGGCTCTGGGGACTTTTCTATCGAGCCCCAAAACACAGTAGAACATGTGAAGCTACCTTATATTGTATCAGACCCTTGGTTCTATCGAAGTCAGTATTGTCTAGCAACCATTCTCCAGGTAGAATTCTTTTCCACCTGGATGACCATTTTCACTGGTTTGAAACTGGGACGATCTGCACGCCAAGTAGAACAGATGACACTTTGTATTAGACTGTGCTTTTAAAAGGATGTGGACAAAATCGAGAGGGTACAGAAGAGAGCAATGAGGATGATCAGGGGACTGGAGACTGAGACCTAAGCTACAAGTGACGCCTTACACAGGTTGAACACTTGTCAGCTTCCCTCAAGTTTTGATGGGAAATGTAGGCGTCCTGGTTTACAGCTTGGCTCTCTATTACAGCTGCAAGACCAGGATGCCTACATTTCCCATCAAAACTTGAGGGAAGCTGACAAGTGTCCAACCTGTGTCAGGCGTCACTTGTAGCTTAGCTCTGAGCCCTACAAGGAAAGACTGAGAGCCAAGCTACAAGTGATGCCTTACCCAGGTTGGACATGTGTCAGCTTCCCTCAAGTTTTGATGGGAAATGTAGGCGTCCTGGTTTTACAGCTTGGCTCTCCATTACAGCTGCAAGACCAGGATGCCTACATTTCCCATCAAAACTTGACGGAAGCTGACAAGTGTCCAACCTGTGTCAGGCGTCACTTGTAGCTTGGCTTTGAGGACCTTGGGAATGTTTAGTTTGGAGAAGAGATTGAGGGGGGACATGATTGCTGTCTTTAAGTATTTGAAAGGCTGTCATTTGGAGGAGGGCAAGGAGCAGTTCCAGTTGGCAGCAGAGGATAGGACCCGAAGCAGCGGGCTTAAATTACATGCAGAAATGTACCGATTGGATATTAGGAAAAACTTTTTCATTGTCAGAGTAGTTCAAAAGTGGAATCAGCTGCCAAGGGAGGTGGTGAGCTCCCCTTCACTGGCAATTTTCAAGAAGAGGCTGGATGAATATTTGTCAGGGATGCTTTAGGCTGATCCTGCACTGGGCAGGGGGTTGGACTAGATGGTCTGTATGGCTCCTTCCAACTCTGTGATTCTGTGAAACCAACCTCTCTTCATCACATTCCCCCCAATTCATGCTGTTCTGTTGTGACTACTGGATAAATCATCAGCTTAATGGATGTGTACACTTGAATATACCTGAAGAAGGAAGCCCTGACTTACGAAACCTTACCTGAAATCAATCATGTTATCCATTAAAACTCCTATTTTAAAAGAAGAAGAAGAGTTGAAGAAGAAGAATGAAGTTGCATCAATCTAAATAATGAAGATTTGAAACAAATACTGATGAAGGTTAAAGGAGAAAGAGCCAAAGCAGGATTATAGCTGAACATCAAGAAGACAAAAATAACGACTACTGTGGAATGACACAATTTCAAAGTTGACAATGAGGATTGAAATTGTTCAAGATTTTCTATTTCTTGGCTCAATCATCAACCAAAAGAGAGACTGCAATGAAGAGATCAGAAGAAGACTGAGACTTGGAAGAGCAGCTGTGAAAGAGCTAGATAAGATCCTTAAAGATAAAGATGTCTCTCTGGGTACCAAGATCAAGATAATCCAAACTATGGTATTCCCCATTGTCACGTATGGATGTGAAAGTTGGACAGTGAAGAAAGCTGACAGGAAGAAGTTTGATTCATTTGAAATGTGGTGCTGGAGGACAGTTTTGCAGATACCATGGACGGCCAAAAAAATAAGCGGGTACTAGATCAAATTTCCCCTAGAAGCTAAAATGACAAGACTAAGGCTATCGTAATTTGGTCACATCATGAGAAGACAAGATTCTCTGGAAAAGTCAATAATGCTAGGAAAAGTGGAAGGCAGTAGGAAAAGAGGAAGACTCAAAATGAGATGGCTTGGCTCAATAAAAGAAGCCACGTCCTCCAGTTTGCAGGATCTGAACAAATCTGTTAATGATAGGACGTTTTGGAGATCTTTCATTCATAGGGTCGCCATAGGTTGGAGGCAACTTGACGGCACAGAACACACACAAATCAGACCATTGTTCTGTCTCCCTAAGACAGCAACTATTCAGGGCCTTGCTGAGATCTCTTTAACTGGGAGGGTTAAACACGGCTGGGCCTTCCTACATGCAAATCACATGTTCTGTCTCTGAACTGGAGCTCCTTCCTAGATGAAGCTGAGATTTTCCTGAGCTGGAGAATGGGCCTTGCTGTTCCTTGTCCCTGAATCAGGATGCCATGTCTCTCCCTGCAGCCAAGGACACAGTTATGATGGCTCCGCAAGACACGCCGATGCATCTGACTTGAGTGTGACCTGTGGGACCAAACCCATCAACAAGCGTTTTCTTTTCCTGCAATGCACAGCAAGTACTTAGCATCGAGAGTGGCTCTTGCGACACCGTGTGTGAGCGAGTCAGCAGTTGCCTGTAGACTTTTGGCATCCCAGTCTCTTTGCTTCTTCCCACAGGGCCAAATGATAAATGAGGAGATCTGACATAACATACTGCGCACAACTCCTCGGGCTATTGCAAGCTGGCTTTGTGACTGTCACGAGGCCCACTGCGTTTCCAGCTTTTTTCCTTTTTAATGCTGAATGTCCCTATCTGAGCCCCACAGAGTATTTGTTGGAGACGGCTAATCCTGATTAATGGAAAACCAGTGCCTACCAGAAAGAAAGCTTTTATTTAGGGCTATACTCCCCAGTAAAATGTGTGAGCAATTAAAGAGTGAAATGTGCAACTGTCTCTACCAAATACTGACATCACAGAAGATAATTTCTTCACACAGTATTTATCAGTTCTCTAATAAAGCCTCGCCAGTGTTGTTTTTAAAATATTAAACCCAGTTTGGTGTAGTAGAGCAGCAGGACTCTGATCTGGAGAACCGAGTTTGATTCCCCACTCCTCTGCATGAAGCCAGCTGGGTGGCCTTGGGTCAGTCACAGCTCTCTCTCAGCCCCACCCACCTCACAGGGTGATCATCAAGAGAATAATAATAACACACTTTGTAAACCACTCTGAGTGGGCATTAAATTGTCCTGAAGGGCAGTATATAAATCAAATGTTGTTGTTGTTAAAGATAGCACTGGGCTTTGTTTTTTCAGGCCTGAACTCAAGGAGACCCTCTTCTTCAGCCATTTTTTTTTACAGCGCATAACATTATTAGTGTAATCTGGCCATCAGCCAATACAAAACACCTTTGGGTTTATTACAAGGACCTGAGCCATTAGCAGTCCCATCTCTCTCAAATCTCAATTGGCCTCTGGCTTTTTAGTGTATTTACAGGAGACAATCAGTTTCTCCTAATATCCGTGGCTTGCTATGGGTGAAGTGGACATCCTAGAACATCCACCTTTTGTAGATGCTCTAGGATCTGTTTCTCTTAGATTCAGTGGTATGCCATAGAGACTACAAACTGCCATTTCCGCCAGGGGAACTGATCTGTGTAACGTAAAGGTCTGTTTCAGTTCCAGAATTCGAGACTACACCTGGAGGTTAGTTGCTCTTACTGCTCATTCTCCAAGAATTACTTTTAAAGCAAATTGTTACTTAATGTGCCCTGACCTGGATGGCCCAGGCTAGTCCAATCTGATCAGATCTTGAAAGCTAAGTAAGGTCGGCCTTTGGTTAGCAATTGGATGGGACAGCAACAAGGAAGAACAGGGTCGCTAGGCAGAGACAGGCAATGGCAAACCACCTCTCCCAAATACATTGAGGACAATATGGATCAATTGCAGTATTGGACCCAGTACTGCATTGTCCCGTGGCAGTCTCGGGTCCAGTATATGACCAAGTGCTACTGTGGCTAAAAGCATATTGTAGGTCAATTTTAATTGGGGAAATGGCACGGGGAAAAATAATTAACTGCTCCTTCCACAGTCCCATGATCACAATTTATTTGGCCTTCTCTGGAAGTCTGAATTATTCATCATGGATCGCCAGCATCCTGGTATATTTTGTCGCTCTCCTCGCACTCAGCGCTGGCTTGCAAATCCAGTGACAGGGTGTGGGCAGCAGACATGCTTTTCTTCTCCTTCATTATAACCTTAAAACAACCCTATGAGGAAAGAGCAAGAGTCCAGTAGCACCTGTAAGAGTAACAACATTTATTGTAGGGTGTGAGCTTTCGTGAGACCCAGCTCGCTTCTTCAGATACAGCTAGAATGACATCTGAAGAAGTGACCTGTGTCTCATGAAAGCTCATACCCTACAATAAATTTTGTTACTCTTACAGGTGCTGCTGGTCTCTTGCTCTTTTCTACTGCTACAGACAGAGAAACACGGCTACCCATCTTGATCTATCCCTAGGAGGAAAGTTAGACTGAGACAACATCACCCAGTCTGTTTTAAGGCTGTGATGATAGGTTTCAGTTTGGGGCTCCTGATCTAGTGCTCTAACCACTACACTACATTGGTTCATTTTAACCGCAGCCATTATCATCAAAACAGTGGTCCGGTGGGAGAGGTGTTCCAGGAATTCCAGTAGAATTCTAGAGACCTTTTCCTTTCCATTCCTTGTATCTCATTAGCAAGTTCAGCGTCTTATTTTCCATTGTGGTTTGCTGGTGAGTTTTAAATAATGTTTAAGCTGCACCTCTTTTATGCCGCTACAATTATTTTCCGAGCGCCCATATTTTAATCGGCGTTTCTCCTCCCGTTTCTTAACCAGCATTTCCAAACAGCTGTTCCTTCCTCTCTCAATTGCTCTTGTTTTATAATCATCACTAATGAGCCGACAAGATTCCCACTGTATCCCCCCCTAGCGATAATAAACAACGAAACAGAGATTTCACACTTACCTTCCCTTAGATGCCTTATAAAGCTTCAAACCAAGAACAGGTGCAGCTGCCTCCCTTGTCCCCTAAAGGAGGGAATTTGCTGCCATTTATGGACTGCAGTAACAATTGGCAGTTTATGAATGCCCAGGGAAAGGGGTGGAAGGAGGGCGACCATGCCTAGGAAACCCTATATTCCTCAAACACATCTGTTGCTTACATCGCCTTCTCTGCTGTGATCCTCGTAACTTTCTCATCATCTCTCTGCTCAAATGCTGCTGCAAAAGACCAGTTTTTAAAAATCTCTTTTAGAGATGTTAGTAAAGTTTGCTTCAGTCATTCTTGACATGCATGTGGTCACACATGAAACTGCCTGATATTGCATCAGACCATCAGTCCATCAAGGTTCGTATCACCTATTTGGACTGGCAACAGCTCTCCAGGGACTCAGGCCGACATCTTTCACGTCAGCTACTGCCTGGTTCTTTTTAACAGGAGATGCTGGAGATCGAACCTGGGACCTTCTGCGTGTAAAGCAGAAGCTCTTTCACTGGGCTGCAGCCCTCCTCTTGAGAAATGCTCAAACACCCATTGGTTTGGCTCATGTTTGCTGTCCAGTCATGGACAGGGAGCTGTTTTTTCATTGAGCAGTTTGGATGTTTGTAAGCAGCTCAAGCCTGTTCAGTAAGTTACTTTTTTTATTTGTTATTGATTTACATTATCTTTCCCAGGCATACAATAGATAATCAAGGTGAATTACATAGTGTAAGTCAATATGAACTATAGCTGAAACTTCCCATAAACAATGCAATAGGATACAGCAACAATCAGTATGCAGTAGTGTAGTCTGCAGTCCCTAACCCTTTTCCAAAGTTTCTCTATGAAACATTTTAGTACAGTACAGCCCTCCTACTTGTGTAAAAAAACCCTCCTGAATAATTCAGTAGAATAACACAGTAGAAAAGAGCAAGAGTCTAGTAGCACCTATAAGACTTCAGATATCTGAAGTGAGCTGTGACTCATACCCTACAACAAATTTTGTTAGTTTTACTTCTTAGAAATTTTTTATTAGGTGAGAATATTAATATACAACTTTCTAATAGCATCTCATTATCCTTTCCCCCACCCTTTCCCTCCCCCCCTTTTCCAAGACTTCCAACAGCTTTCCAACCCTATAGCCTAATCTATTCCCAATCTGTCCCCTTTTTCTGTAACTCCTTATCTCATGTTTACTTACTCTTTTGTTCAACTAAGCCCTATCTATTAACTTCAAAAATATCGTTATAAACTTAAAATCTATTATCTATTACTTTATATTAGCTCCACATATATTTACATTTAAACTAATTGTCGGATAAAATATCTACTTTAGTAATTCTAACAATATCTAAATTTGCTGCTCCCCTCCTTGGCACAAAACAAACCTTTCGCAGTTTGATTTATACAAGCCCACTTAATGCCAATGTCATTGCCCAGGACACACTGAAGAAAAAATGCACCCTTGCATGCCACGCACAGTCCCTTTCCACCAATGAGTGAGGGCTCAGCCTCTCCCCTTTGGATCCAATTGGTTGCATGATGAGAGCAGACAGACCTGCCATTATGGAAAACAGGATGCTGATGGATGCACTGCTTGGCCTGCCTGCGACACTGCTGCACAGGTAAGAACTGAAATGAAACACACAAACTTTTTGGTGGGGGACTCATTACAGCCTCGTTTTCCATAAAGTGTTCTGGAAGTCTCTTTAATGAGCAAAACCAGTGATTTCTGTGTGTATTTTCATGTCTTTTTTTCCATTATGCACACCCGTATTTGATATGGGGCCCAGACCTGGATAACCCAGATGAGCCTGATCTTGTCAGACCTCAGAAGCTAAGCAGGGTCAGCCTTGGTTACTAATTGGATGGGAGACCTCCAATGAAGACCAGGGTTACAGATGCAAACCACCTCAATTAGGGCCAAGCTACAAGTGATGAATGACACTTGAATGGCAAGTGGATCAAGTGAAGGGCAAGTGAACAGCGAGAAATACACTTGCCGTTCAAGTGTCATTCATCACTTGTAGCTTGGCTCTCAGTCTCTTGCCATAAAAACCCTACCAGGGGTCGCCATAAATCAAATCTGACTTGAGGGTACTCTCCATTTGATATGGTACAATTGAATTTTTTCCACACCAGAAAAGGATCCTGAGACCTGAACACACACAAACCATAATCAGTGCTTTAGTTAAGCCATAAGATGCCTTCCTCAAACCCTTGAATCCCTAATGTAAAATATAATGCAAACAAAATAATTTCCTTGGATGTTGTTCTGAATGAAGCTCATCAAGCCAAAGGGTGTGGAGACCCACAGGGAAATGTTTTTAATCTTACTGAATTTGTAAAGAGAAAATGCTTTCACTCACTTATAATGGCTTTTACCTGCTTGATATCTATATTATGTGATTTAATAATAAAAACAATAAAAACAGATCAAACATTACAATAAAGCAAACTTCAACAGCAAGTAAGTAAAAGTGTTTTATAAAAAGAGAGCTGGCAAGAATTCTGTTCACATATAGCTGATAGAGAAGAGGGTTTGTTGAAATTCCTTTGAAGTTCTGACAACCATTCCATCTGCCCAGCCTTCCACAACTGCTCCTAATTTCACCTGAGGCAAAATTCAGTGACAAGCTTGCAACATACAATTTCCAATCCTTCTGAAAAATACCGTTATTACATTTATTTCCCAACAAAATCCCCAGAGTGTTTTCATTGAACAAGGTTGTAAATAATATTTCAAGCTTCCGTGTTGGCAACATTCTTTAATGGCTTATGAATGCACACTTTTCCTCTCACTGAGAAATGTTGAAATAGAAAAGAGTCCAGTGGCACCTTTAAGACTAACCAACTTTACTGTAGCATAAGCTTTCGAGAATCACAGTTCTCTTCTTCAGATACATGGAGGCTAAGAAGAAACTGGTCAGATATATAGGTGCTACTACAGACTAACACAGCTAACTCCTCTGGATCTATATGAGAAATATTGTCCAGTCTCTTCAACAAAGAATGAATGGACAAAAGTCTGACATCAGAAAACAAAACATTCAAAAACCAGTGGGGGAACATTTTATAATCATAAATAACTTTCAATTTCTATACCACCCTTCAGGACAACTTAATGCCCACTCAGAGCTGTTTACAAAGGAGACTTCCGCTTGGGATTAATGGTGATCTGAAGTAGCCTAGGGAGCTGGTCTATCCGAGATACTGTTTTTGGGAAGTGAGGCGCTCGAATGCCTGCTACCCGCCCCCCCCTTCAGGGAGAAGGGGGTCCTGAATGCTATGCAGCCCCGAGAGTGGGTGATCTCGGTGATGGGGGGGGGGGCGTTGAATCAAGGATTCTCCCCACCACCTTGAGGTCCCCTCGGAGAAGGGCGAGCTACTAACTCTGCAGTACCTCTCAAGTCATTGAACTGGCATAATATCATCAGAAACCAAGCCTCAGTACAAAGTATGTTATTATTCTCCCCACAACAAAACACCCTGTGAGGTGGGTGGGGCTGAGAGAGCTCTAAGACAGCTGTGACTGGCCCAAGGTCACCCAGCTGGCTTCAAGTGGAGGAGTGGGGAATCAAACCCGGCTCTCCAGATTAGAGTCCCACCCTCTTAACCACTGGCTTATGCTACAATAAAGGTTAGTCTTAAAGGTGCTACTGGACTCTTTGCTATAGTCCTATTTTAACCTTCCAGGAAATTCAGTTGCTGACCTAAAAGTAGCAGTTATTCTATAGAGATCCAGAGGAGTTAGCTGTGTTTGTCTGCAGTAGCAAAATAGCAAAGAGTTCAGTAGCACCTTTAAGACTAACCAACTTTATTGTAGCATAAGCTTTCGAGAGCCACAGCTCTCTTCGTCAGAAAGCTTATGCTACAATAAAGTTGGTTAGTCTTAAAGGTGCTACTGGACTCTTTGCTATAGTCTACAGAGAAATTTCAAAGGGAGATTAGAGACTGTTGAATTGCAACTGATAACAAAACTCAAGAAATGAATTTACTGGGACTGAATTGAGACCTAGGCTTTCTATCTCATTACCAATACTAATTTCTCCACATCCCCACCCCTCTGCATTACAAGCCTATCCAATCACACCTGCTGTTGTCATTCACCCATTTTATTTTTCGGCTTCTATAATCACTCCAATCTTCAAGATATAAGGACAGATGGACTCATATTTTAGCTATATCTGAAGAAGGGGGCTGTGGCTCACGAAAGCTCATACCCTACCACAAATGTTGTTAGTCTTATAGGTGCTACTGGACTTTTGCTCTTTTCTACTGCTACAGACAGACTAACATAGCTACTCATTTTGATCTGTCCCCATTTCTTTATGTTTCTGTATGTAGCAATCATGAAGAGGGATGCTGAGAAGGTCACAATGAACATATTTCGCAAGTGACCATGTATAATCATTTCAAATGTGTGTGTGCATCTTTAAATGCTTGGTGTGGTACAGATGAAGAGTGGGGGTGAAAGAGAGGGGTGAGTGAGTGATTGGCTGATGATTCAGCGCCAAGCTACAAGAGACAAATTACACGAGGAGGAGCATGTGAAGGGAGTCTCAATGTTAGCTGGGAAGCTGAGTTTTAAAAGAGATCAGAAGGCTTTGTCAATTTCCCCTCTCTACAAGGCTGGGGAGATCCCTGCTCAGAGGGTTTGTTAATTTCCTCTTTGCCTACAAAGGCTCTGTCAATTTCACCTCCCCTTCTAAGAGGTGAAGAGGAAATAAAGAAACCCTCTGAGCAGCATCTCCCTGGCTCTGTAGAGAGGGGAAATTGACAAAGCCTTCCAATCTCTTTTAAAACTCAGCTTCCCGGCTAACATTGCAACTCCCTTCACATGCTCCTCCTCATGTAATTCATCTCTTGTAGCTTAGCTCTGAGAGTGTGGGCAGAGTGAAGTGTTGTTTCAGATACTGATTGGAGAAAAAAAAATCAGTCTGGTGAAAGCAGGCAAGCTTTCACAGCCTGAGCACATTTAAGCATTTCTGAGAGAAATATAGCCTGTGTGGAAGCCTGAACTGTGTATGTTTGCGAAAGAACATTCAGTCAGGGCAAGAGAGAGAAACTGTGTGCACACCTGAGAGAAAGTCTTATGTGTATTTGAGTGAGAAATTGATATCTGAAGCAGGCAAACTGTGTGTGCAGCCTGAGAGAAAATCTGAGTGATTGTGTCTATGAAAAGAAACTTTCAGAACAGATAATACTCTTTGAAACCATCAAGCTTAAGTACTATAGTGAAATCGATACGCTTCTTGTAAAAATAAACGTTTATTTTGTTTTTTCCCCCAGAGTATCTGTTATTCCCATATCCCGTTCCTATCCTCAGGGCCACAGAGTACCACGAAGGAGCCTGACGCTTGGGCACATTATTAAAATTTAAGTTATTTTGGAATATAGTTCCTGGTGGCAGCAATCTATCCAGAGGGGGCAAGAAGAAAAGGGTTAAAGGCAAAATTAACTGAGAGAAAGAAAGGGGCTCGTAATAACACCATGCTTCTGACAACTGTGATCATTTGTGTGCTGGGACTCAGATTGCCTCATCTCAGAGCCAAACTACAAGTGACGCCTGACACAGGTTGGACACTTGTCAGCTTCCCTCAAGTTTTGATGGGAAATGTAGGCATCCTGGTCTTGCAGCTGTAATGGAGAGCCAAGCTGTAAAACCAGGATGCCTACATTTCCCATCAAAACTTGAGGGAAGCTGACAAGTGTCCAACCTGTGTAAGGCATCACTTGTAGCTTGGCTCTCACTTGACAAAAGCAGTGTGCTGAACAGCTTCGCCAGTGTGGTGTCAGACTTTCATTTCTTTCTGCCTCCTGGAGCTCACAGTTAGACCTTTTCCCCACACCATAAGGGCAGTTTATGGATATGGAATATCACCAATCCCTTGCCATAAGCTCTAGGTGCTTCCTGGCCCAGGCAGAGAGGATGCCAGCTGGCCTGGAGACTGGCAAGTTACCAAGCCATGAGTCACAGGGGAAATGACTGACTGGCGGCCATCCATGCCCTGTAGAACAACAAGATAATGAGGCTTCCTGAGAGAAACTGCCCGCTTAATCTCATCAACGCCTTCCTCCATCTTTCCTCTCCCACTTATTCAGCACATCTGACAGCCTTTTTGTCCAGCAATCTCCAGGACATCAAGCAATATTTTTACCTATAGACCATCCCAGATCGTCATATCAAACCCTTCCCAAATTATTGTCATACCTCCAGAGAAGCCGTTAAGCTATTGATTTTGGGAGCAAGATGTCAGCATTACCCAGGGAACATTTTGCCCTATAACTGGGCGTCCAGCCACGTGATCAGTGTGTGTGTTCTGGGACCCATGCATGCACCTCCAAACTTGTTTGGGCTTCTGGTTGTTCTCGCTGCTTTCTCCACAGACCTCCTCCTCTCCGAAACTGATAATTATCACCCTACCCCAAATCACTTTCTTCCATTTTCCTCTGTTTTCTTAGCTAGCCTTATGTGTGTGCCGTGTGTGTTTTTAGCTTGTTTGATTGCCCTTTTTAGTTCTCTTCTTTACTGTAGCCAGTTTGATGTAGTAGTGATTAAGAGCAGCAGGACTCTAATCTGGACAGCTGGGTTTGATTCCCCGCTCCTCCACTTGTAGCCAGCTGAGTGACCTTGGGTCAGTCACAGCTCTCTCAGTGCTTTCTCATCCCCACCCACCTCACAGGGCGATTGTTGTGAGGATAATAATAACACACCTTGTAAACCATTCTGAGTTGCCATTAAGTTGTCCTGAAGGACGGTATATAAATTGACTGTTGTTGTTATCATTATTATTATTAAAAAACCTTTCTTGTTCAACATCTCCTTGTTTATTTCTCTAAGGGAATACATACATAGGTGTATACATAGGTGAAAAACCCCAGTTACTTTCTCTCACTGCCTCCTTAATGCTAATTCTGACAACTAATTAAGAAGATCTCCTATTTGGGTAACAATGTCCAGTTTGGTGTAGTGGTTAAGAGCGTGCAACTCTAATCTGGAGAACTGGGTTTTATTCCCTACACTTCCACTTGAAGCCAGCTGGGTGACCATGGGCTAGTCACAGCTCTTTCAGAGCTCTCTCAGCCCCACCCACCTCACAAGGTGATTGTTGTTGTGGCGATAATAATAGCATACTTTGTAAACCTGTCTGAGTGGGTGTTAAGTCATTCTGAAGGGCAGTATATAAATCGAATGTTGTTGTTATTGTTGTTGTTACTACTGATCCTGCAAATTGATTTCCTGAAATCACATCAGTGTTTGCACATTGATAATCTGAAATCTGCTTTTATTTCCCCTTGGGATCATGGATGCCTGGGTGAGGGAAGTAAATGATGAGAGCTGGAAAAGTATGACTCCTGTGCAATTGTGCCAACACGTACAAGTACAAAACGCTGCCGCATCAGATGTCTCTGTTGATCAGATAGACACAGATGGACACCAAATGGTAAGATTCTTTTAAAAAAAGAATAAAAATTGTTACAGAGTGTTTATATATAACTAACTGTTTTGGTTCATTTTTCATTTAAACCATTGGAGGTGGAGAACAAAAAGGCAACAACAATGGGTAGATGGAGTTTAATGTGCACTACCCACTGAAAGTCAGCTCTCTGGCCATGACCGGCAAGCAGGATGTGAGCCCCTCTACGTCGTAAGGCTTACCTGGTAATCTTGGGATAGCCACACTCTATCAGTCTAACCTACCTCCCATGGATGTTATCAGAAAGGCTCCATCACCCAACATTTCAGCTCAAATACTGCTCACCGGTTATGACCAAGGAGCCAGTTATTCCCTGAAATGTTCAGATGTATCCCAACAAATCTAGATGTGCCTTTCTGCATGATTATGCTGCTTTTTGCACAGCTGCTACCGCCGCCATTGTTTTAAAAATATATAGGTTTTGAAAAGGTTGTTTTGTAGTTGCCCCTTGCTACTCAGATGTCTCAGTGTGAGTTTGGTGTCTGTTCATGAAGCCAGATAATCTTGTGATCAGTTGTGATCAATGAACTGATGCTGCTGCTGGGCTGGTCCTAAAGACGATATCTTCAATAACTAGCAACAGAGCTCGTTGTAAAAATAAATACAACAGGATTTAACAGTGGGGCCAAGGCCCAGTTGCCACCGCGGGGGTGGTGGGAAGGTCACATGGCGGGATGGCTCTCTTGTGCTGTGCCTTTCTGCCATCTCCACAAGCAGGCCTCTGAGGGGCTGTGGAGTCAGTGGGGAAGAGTAGCATGACCCTGCAGCTGCCATATAGGTGGCGGGAAGCCTCACAGGGGGGCTCCTCTGCACTGTGCCTCCTGCTGGCTCCACAGGCAGGCTTCTGAGGGGCTGTGGAGCTGGGAGGAGGCACAACACAATCCCACAGCTGCCACCGAGGCTGTGGGAAGTCCATGCAGGGGGCTGCGCCTCCCCCCAGCTCTGCAGGCTGGCTTCTGAAGGTACATGGAGCCAATGGGGAGGTGTAGCACGGCTTCCCTGCACTGCACCTCTCTGCTGCTCCTCAGAATAACAACAACAACAACAACAACAACAACAACAACAACAACAACATTCGATTTATATACCGCCCTTCAGGACAACTTAATGCCCACTCAAAGCGGTTTACAAAGTATGCTATTATTATCCCCACAACAAAACACCCTGTGAGGTGGGTGAGGCTGAGGGCCAAGCTACACATGACGAATGACACTTGAACGGCAAGTGTATTTCTCCCTTTTCACTTGCCCTCCACTCAATCCACTTGCCTTTCAAGTGTCATTCGTCATGTGTAGCTTGGCCCTGAGAGAGCTCCAGAGAGCCGTGACTGACCAAAGGTCACCCAGCTGGCTACAAATGGAGGAGTGGGGAATCAAACCCGGCTCTCCAGATTAGAGTCCCGTGCTCTCAACCACTACACCAAACTGGCTCAGAGGCCTGCTACCAACGACTCAGGGCCAAGCTACACATGACGAATGACACTTGAACAGCAAGTGGATTGAGTGGAGATCAAGTGAACAGGGAGAAATACACTTGCCGTTCAAGTGTCATTCGTCATGTGTAGCTTGGCCCCCAGTGCAACATGTGGGGGGGGGGCTCACCCGCACTGTGCCTCCCTGCCAGCTCTGCAGGCAGGCCTGAATACCTTGGAAGTAGGAAGAAAATCTATTAGATAAAATACATGTTTAATGCAATGTGTATGTAGAATGTACATCATCTATCCATATATTAACGCACAATGAACACTGAAAACTGTTTATTTAATTTTTATTTTACTTCTTTTGTACCTCACCTTTGTCCCCAATGGGGACTTATGTACATGAAAAGTTTGGTGACAGGAAATAGAAAGTGGGATGCAAATAAGAAGACTGGTGGATTTGTCTGTGACAAGGGGCGGGGGGGGGGGGAACAAAATCCAAAAGAGGAAGTTTGACTCAAGGCACCAAATTGCAAAAGATTAATACACAATCACCCTTGCTTGCACGTTCCATGAAATTTGTGACTCTTCAATTGAATGCATCTAAGCTCTGTGGAAAACCCACCAATTTTGTTCAACTGGTGACACATAGTATAATAGCAATTTCCCCCCTTTTAGCAAAGGTGCTATAAATTGAGATAAAGATAGCATGAAACCTATCCTTGTCAAAGGGAAATACAATCCCTGATATGCGGAACTTTCTTTAAGGAAAGGTTGTTCTCGGTGCTTCTTTCCACTGTCAAATCCCATTGGCCTTGTTACAGGTGGTGGTTGACTGTCAACCGTCTCCAGCTGTTAAAAGAGTTAAGCAAGGCCGCAATGAGTTACCTCGAGAGGGAGAACAAAACAGAATGCTATCCCCCCTTCTTTAACACAAATTTCACAGGCAAACCTGTGAACTTTACAAGCTGTGATTTATATCAGCATTAAGAAAGGTCAACGAAAAGATTGAACAGGTTGCCTGTGAAAGGGAAGAACACGGAGCAGCTGAGAAAAGTGTCACTGTTGCAAACCAAGAAATGAGTAGCGAGAAGAGTTTAGAAATGTGAGTTAATGGGTCGAGATAATTATTTTATAAGATCTGACACGACAAATCAAAGGTTCATGGATGGGATTTTTAAATAGGGTTGCTGCCAAAGTTTGGAAACATGGAGATTTGGCTCAAAATTGCTGATCCCTAAAAGTGAATCATGTTTCAGACTGTGAGACAGCGTTAATAAATTTACATATTTTTTGTGGGGGGGAGTCTACTTCAAATCAACTAAAACAACAATAGGAAGCAGTATTATTAAAACCAAAGAAGGCCTGAAAAGATGCCTCCCTGCTACACACTGTTCTCTTCTCTAAGAGCTAAGCTAGAAGAGATGGAGGGGCAAGTTCTGGAGTGGAAGCTGATATGTGGGAGAGTCGGTTGGTGGAAGTCAGTTGGGGGAGTAGGTTGGAGCGGGAAAGAGTGGGAGTCCATTCTTTTTTTTTCTTTTTTTTAATATATATTTTTATTCAATTTTAGAACTGTAACAATAATTAAACAACAAACCAATATAATACATTGCATTTACAAATATTAACACAGTGCTTCAACTTAAATACATTAACAATGAGTGGTGTGAAGAGGGAGGTTGCAGATCTCTTGCTTCTATGAATTCATAAAATGGGATCCATTTTTCCCAGAAGTTTGATCCCGAAGACTGATATTCCATCTGATGTAGATTATCAGTTATTTTTTCCATTATCAAATGGTTCCAGATTTTTGTAAACCAAAGTTCTGTAGTAGGTGGAGATTGGTCTTTCCATTTGGTTGCTATTGCACTCCTAGTTGCCACCAGGAGAGAGTTGATAAGGTCTCTTCTAACATTTGGGATCGATGTCTGATCAAGTGGGAGTCCATTCTGAAGGGATACGTTTGTCCCGCTTAACCCCAAGTAACAAAGTAATTTGCCCGCCTTACATACCACCTGGGCAGGGCCTACGTTTAGAGAAGGGAGAGAGATGAGGCATTCTTTTCAATGTTATTTTTATTTCTTCCATTCACTTCTGAGATGCCTGTGTATAGCTGGGAATTTTAAATAAACCTTTTTGATTGTTGAAGGAGTGAAGTCCCTCTGTACCACGTAGAGCCAAGCTACAAGAGACGCCTGACACAGGTTGGACACTTGTCAGCTTCCCTCAAGTTTTGATGGGAAATGTAGGCATCCTGGTCTTGCAGCTGTAACGAAGAGCCAAGCTGTAAAACCAGGATGCCTACATTTCCCATCAAAACTTGAGGTAAGCTGACAAGTGTCCAATCTGTGTAAGGCGTCACTTATAGCTTGACTCATAGTTCCCAACCGCTTGGAAATGCTAGGAGAAAAGAGGGGTCAAGGAATCCCTAGGGAAATGAAAAGTGGTAAACTGGAAAGTTGCCAAGTCTCCAGGGGAGCCCCAAAGATTCCTAGGAAGCCCAGAGACAGGATCCTAATGACACCAGAGGGAGGTCAGGAGGCTGTCTCACCTAACTGGAGCCCAAGACAGGAACAGTGGTGGCAGCAATACCCGGAGGCAATTAAGTGAGACAGCCCCTTCAGGTGCCAGGATAGGTAATGCAGGGGTAGGCAGAGCGAGGTCTACCAGCTGACGGAGGCCCGATCCGACACACGTAGCAACACACTTTTTTATAAACTGTATTCAATATACTAAATGATTTTTTTAGCCTGTGTCTGAAGTCACTTGTTGCATCTGCGTACACCCTCAGAATGAACACAGAGACTGAAAAGTCTCACAAAAAGAATGAGGAGGTGCCTTCCTACTGCCTCGGGGCTCAGTGGTGGCTGTGACCAGCACCCAGAGGAGGAATTTGGGGCTCCCTGCTTCATATAATTCCTTCTTAGGAGATTAAGTGGGATTCCTCAAGAGTTCTGAGTGGCCTATACATCCATAGGATCAGATATACAAAACATTCAAGCTTCCTCTGAAAACCTCAATTCCTCTCTTCTTGTTTTTGAACCAAGTTCCCATTGAGCATCACACAATGTTTGCCTAAACTAAATTGCTCGGCATCTAACTGACGCAAAGTACCCTTTTCCCCGCATCGTCACAGACATGCAGCTTGGCCTTCATTTCCAAGGGATCATTAGTTGGTTGCTTGTAGTGAAGTAATCCTATGGACCAGAAGGATTACACCTGTGAAACCGGGCAAGATTTGTTATGCTTGCTTGCCAAGCTTCCGTTTGCATTCGGGACTTCCTCGCCTCATTTTCTGGTTTAAAGTGTTTGAAATGTCTTTTAAAATTAGACAATGAATATAAAGCCCAAATGCCTCATTTAAAAACAATTTAGAGCTAAACGTGATGAGCATAAATCATTTTAATAGAGCCATTTTGCATCAATTATGCCACCATTATTTTCAAACTCATTACGAGGTGCCCCCTCCCCAAATAAAACAGCAACCTTTTGTAAGCAAACCATCCGATGTTCACACTCCGCGCTTTCTTGTAACAGGGAATGACTGTCAACATTCACTCCAGAGATAGATATTTACGAAGTTATCTTTGTTCATGATTTAAAACACTTGTCAGTTCCATCCTTTTCAAGATAAGAATGCAAAATGCTGGGAACTGATGAATTATTCCTGAAAAGTTACGAGGGCTCGGGTGGGGATTCTTTCTGTTGAAGCTCATTTTACGCAGGAGAAACGAATGTAGGAAGTTGCCTTATAATGTCAGTCCAGTGACCCATTTCTCCCAGTACGCTGCAGTGATATTCCCAGATCTCAAGATCAACAGTACCTCAGGCAATATACCTCTGGAGCAGATTCCTGCTCCGAATACTGAATAAGCACCACTGAAGGCGGAGGGGGATGTGGTACCATTATAGGAGGACCTCAAGAGGAGGGGTGACAAGTGCTGGGCCCATGACAATAGTCCTGGTATGGCATGGACAGGGCTTCTAAACGGCTGCTGTTTGGCCACTGTGTGAGGCAGGATGCTGCACTCCATGGACCACTGTTCTTCTTATGTTCTTATGCCATAAAGTGTTAATTTGGTCCCACTTAAGCCAAAGACCTCTGATCCTACGGGGTTTTATCATCCCAGTGGGTACGTGATTACTGTGTCTAGCAGAGCCATAGTGTGCCCATTTGCCTATATTGGTTTAAGTTTCTAAGTTCTTACAGGCCCAGTTTGGCCCGACACCCTAGGAGTGGAGTGTGCAACTCAGTAATTAATTGTACCTGGAGCTGCACATGCTCCTTCTCAGCCTAGCAACACTGATTACAAGGCGCCTCTGATTGGCTGGCAATCTTAGAAAAGGATGGCTCCTCGCTGTTCATGGGAACTACGCCACACACACTCACTGGGATGTTCATGAACTATTCCATGCTGTGCTAGCATGTGAGAGACTTTGCTCCAGGTCAGGCCTGAGATGACGACCTGCCTGGCATGGGTTATGGATTTGTGAGTATGAGCCTCAAGCCTCTTCAGAAATGCACGTTGGCAAGCTTATGTTTTTAGTCAGTCTGCTGTAGTAAAGAGTAGTCTAGCTGTTTGTTGTTTTAATGCCTCTTGTTTGTGCCTTAAAGGGAGTGGTTCCTGCCGTTTGCATACTCTCCTCTGAGTTAATAAAACATCTGTTTGTATAAAGTCTTGTGTCTGAGCGCTTGACCATTCATGTGCAACATCCTCCAGACTGAGGGCCAAGCTACACATGACGAATGACACTTGAACAGCAAGTGTATTTCTCCCTGTTCACTTGCCCTTCACTCAATCCACTTGCCGTTCAAGTGTCATTCGTCATGTGTAGCTTGGCCCTGAGAACCCAAGCAAATAAGGGTGTTCAGCCTTCTCCAGGAGCTACCAGAGCTTGAGGGCCATGGTAACACTTGGAACTGTAGCTAAACGGGGGGTGAACCCCTTGATATACTGCTACAAAGACATAGTCTCCAAGGTGTATCGTGACACCAGAGTTTCACAATACATATAGTAAAGGAAGCTTGCCAACTCACCAGTGGGCAAAATTGCAGCTGGGGGGCAAGGGTGGGACACAGGCAAAGGAGCAGGTAGGGGGCACCGAGGAGGAGCTCAGGCAGAGCTGGGCTCCTCTCCTGCAGTGCGTGTGGCTGCTGCCATTTTTCGCAGTGGCAATGGAGGAGCCAGAGCAGCTTCCCTCTATCCCTCCCTCCTTGGGGATGCCAGCGGCATCAGGGGGTGTCTTGTCACAACATTGCTGATTTTGAGGCATTGGACCTGACACACTGGGGTGAGTGGTATGAACTGGGCAGCTCACCCCACATCTCTCAGGGGCCCCTTAAGGGGTCTGGGGCGAAGCCAAAGGGTATGCACTCTGGATGGCAGAGGCCGTCTGGTGATGCCGGGCAGCAATACATCGCCTGCCATCCTGAGGTGCCAACACCAGGATACTGCTAGACTGTGAGTCTATCTGTCCTTATATTTTGGAGAGTGGCGTGATTTCAGATGCTGAATGACAACAGCCAGAGAATGACAATAGCAGGTGTAATTGGATAGGGTGGGGTATGCAGAGGGGTGGGGTGTGTGGAGAAATCAGCATTGGTAATGAGACAGGAAGCCTAGGTCTTGATTCAGTCCTGGTGGACGCGTTGTCTTCCTCTGCAGGATAACTGAAATCACTCCACTCACCAAGATATAAGGATAGATGGACTCACATTCTAGCTGTATCTGAGGAAGTGAGCTGTGACTCACAAAAACCCATACCCTGCCACACATTTTGTTAGTCTTATAGGTGCTACTGGACTCTTGCTCTTTTCTACTGCTGCAGTTGAATGTGTGAGCAAACAGCATTCAAAAGCATAGCATCTGAGCTATTGCAGAGTGATAAGTTCTATATATAGTGTTAGATCTGAGATGGCACTTTCAGATGTGCACGTCCCCATTTGCTGTTGGATTTAGCCAGGGAAGCTTTGGCATGGTTGAATAGACCCAGTGAGAGACCATGGGGTGCAAACTTCATGCTCCCAAATTGTTACCAAACCAGCATGATAAAAACAGGAGACCCTGTTGCAATTTCACCTCTTCTCTGTGCTATCTTTGCCATCTTTCAGCTATATTATTTTAGAACACCATCACTTACTGCTTTCCAGGTAACTTGCTCTCCTCCCATTTTCCATATCATGATATTAATAGCTTGCTGGAGCAAGGATTGACTGCTGGGCATTTGTCAAAATACTGAGCTGCAGAGTGTTGGCAGCGATAGAATTCCGTGTGATTGAAGGGATTAATTGAAGTCCTGGTGTTCAGGAGTGGTATTATATTAGAAGGAAAACTAGAGTGAGAAGAGCGACATTCCTGCTATTCGAACACAGCTGTTTTGGAAGTATGTTTAAGTGAGTTCTAATAAGTGGGTTGTAGAGCAAATCAAGTCTGAATTCTCCCTAGAAGCTAAAATGGGAAAACTGAGGCTATTGTACTTCGGACTGCCAGCCTAATGGCACACAACTTTTTGGAAGTCTTTCATTCATAGTGCCACCATACATCAGAGGCAACATAACCCTATGCTTATATACTACTCTTCAGGGCAGATTAATACCACACTCAGAGTAGTTAACAAGTCAGTGTCATTATTATCCCCACAACAGAAACCCTGTGAGGTGGGTGGGGCTGAGAGAGCTCCGAGAAGTTGTGACTGACCCAAGGTAACCCAGCTGGCTTCAAGCGGAGGAGTGGTGAATCAAACCTGGTTCTCCAGATAAGAGTCCTGACTAGACATGGGCATGAACTGCATTACGAACAAAAAAAAACCACGAACTGCCCAATCTTCCATTCGCAATCCGGTGGTTTGTGAGCATCCATGGCCAATGAACCAGCGTTCATTAGAGGCGTGGTTCAGCGCATTCTTCTGTGGTTTGTGAAGCCAGACAGTCAGGCACCATCAATCAATTACCTTGGAAATGGAGCTGAGGGAATGCCTGAACTCTGTCTGCACTCCTTCTGTCGCCCTGGAAACCCGAATGGAATCCCAGCTTACCTTGATCGGCAGGTCTTCCTTCCAACCATGGAGCTGCAAAGTGGTTAAAACCTGGGAGAAGACACTCAGGGGAGGGAGGGGGTGTTCTGTAGCCATGGGCACTCCAATCTCATCCCTGCAAACCCTGATAGGCAGCTCTGATGGCCAACCACAGACCTCCTGTGTTGCTCAATGGGACCTCAGCTTATAAAAAGCACTGGGCTCCCAGGCTGGGTTTCACTTTCAGCAAGCAGTGGAGTGTGAAAGAGCTGTTGTTTGCTACTTGCTAGCCTTTGGGGAGAGAGACAGAGAGAGTTTAATTGGAGCTTGGATCCCTATTGCAATCTTGACCAAACTTGGGTAATGGCAGGAGGAGAGCTTGTGGGCTCTCTAATTCCAACAGGGGCCATTCTGATGCCCACGAACCTCGAACCAGTTCGGCAATGGGAAAAGTTCATTGCGGTTTGCTGGTTTGGGTTCGTCGTCAGCACCGAACCACGAACCGCCGGTTAGTTATTTTTTTTTGGTTCGTGCCCATGTCTACTCCTGATGCTCTTAACCACTACACCAAACTGATTTGATGGCACAAAACACACATATATATCTGAGCAAACATGTCTCCTTGAATGAATCCATGCAGCAGCATAAATATGCCCACCGGCTTCTCCCCCTCCACTCAGAGGGTTCTTGCCTTGAAAAAAAGTAATTATAACATCATAATAAAATTCAATTTATATACCACCCTTCAGGGCAACTTAACGCCCACTCTGAATGGTTTATAAAGTGTGTTATTATTATCCGCACACCAATCGCTCTGTGTAGTGAGTGGGGCTGAGAGAGCTCCTAGAAGCTGTGACTGACACAAGGTCACCCAGCTGGCTTCAAGCGGAGGAGTGAGGAATTGAACCTGGTTCTCCAGATTAGAGTCCTGCTGCTCTTAAGTGACTGGCCCAAGGTGACCCAGCTGGCTTCAAGCGGAGGAGTGGGGAATTGAACCTGGTTCTCCAGATTAGAGTCCCGTCCTCTACACCAAACTAGGTCTCTGTTTGGTATTTTCTCTGCGGAAGAATTTCACAGAAGATGTGTATAAGATCTCCTTTTATTGGCTTTTTGGAGAGCCTGTAAAATATGTAGGTTTCAAGAAGATGTTATTGATGGTTGAATTGCTATGGATTATAGTTTGGGGTAAGTTTTTATAGAACACATTTTTGCTTTTTTATTGCTTTTAATGCTCGTGTGTAAGCCACTTTAAATCTTGGACAAACGAGAGCTCGAAATTTGTTCATACAAATAAATAAATGAATTTGTTACTATGGTTGGGAAATGTGTATGTTATCAGATAGATAAAATCATGATAATGAACCTGTAGAAGCTTTTATTCATTTTTATTTCAGTCCTATAAAAACTCTTTCCCTCACTGAATCTGATGTTTGTTTGCCAACAAATCATTCTTTAGCAATGATAAATCATCGTTAAAACTCCTTGAGTATTTAGAAGCCAATTATGTAACAGCAAATTAATTTTCCAATGATTTTGCTCTTTAATTGAAATGACTTTACAACGGACATGAAATTGACTTTTAAAAAAAATCTTGATCAAAGTATAGAACAATGATTAATCTTTCTATGATTTTAAGCGAGAGTGGGATCTCAGGAGATTGTTCAGATTCAGGCTCCAGCTATGACAGGGTATTTTCATTCTGTGCAGGGAAAATGTGGAACAAAATTGCCACAAATCAAATTCCCAGATAATAGGATTGCAAAGGCCTAAGAGGATAGAATAAAATGAACTCCCTTTCTTGGTCGACTTAGAGGGGAATTTAGTTGAAATCCGTCAAATCTAATGCCATAATGAGAAATCCACAGATGTTGCATAGAAAGAGATAATCAAATGCACGCATATGACTGGGAAATTACTTTTTAAGGAATATGGCAGAATGGGAGAGCTTGGAGGTGACAGCTAATTACAGGCTACCCCCTTGCATTGACTATTCTCTTTTGTTGCACTGAATGCCAACATATTCCCACGTGAAAGCGATGAACATAATAGCCACTCACAGTCCCTGACCTTCATGCACTTGCTTATCCTATGGCCCCCACCACATCTACTGTCTGTAAATTCCACAAGTATTTTATTTTTCATGATGCTCCCTCCCACCCTTTTTCTTTGCAGCTGGGAGCAGGTCCAGTCCTACCAAACAGGTGAATAATCTGCACATATAAAACAGCTGCCCTTATATACCGATCTTCTAGACAAGTGGTTCCCAAAGTGGGCAATACTGCCCCCTGGGGGGCACTGGAATGATCCAGGTGGGTGGTAGGAGCCTGGGGTGCAATTGGGGGGCATTAAATAAAATTAAGGGGGTGGTGGAAGCATAAAGAAAGAAGAGTCCAGAACCTATCTAAAGCAGACGTTTCCTGCCTTCTCCTGGGCCGTTTCCAGATGGCTTACCTTCTGCTGCTCCATGCCGTAACGTCGCGGCTTGTGCCGGGGAAAATGCTAAATATCGCATTTTCTCGCGCGAGTTTCGTGCAACATCACACAAAACTCGTGCGATATTTCGCGTTCCCCCCAGGACGAGCCGCGACGTTGCGGCATGGAGCGGCAGAAGGTAAGCCATCTGGAAACGGCCCTGGTCTTCCCTGGGATCAGGGAGGGAGGGGGAGGTAGAGAGGGGTCCCCACAGCCAATCACAGCCAATGTGCACCCTTGTAAGGCTGGTGTTGCTGCTGGGCTATTGTGTGGTGGCAGCTGCTGGCCTCTGGCTGCAGGTCTCCAGCTGCTGCTGTTTTGTGTCTGCCGTGGCCTTCCTGGCTGTGTGGATCATGGTGGACTGTACCTGGACTGAAGATTTGGGGGAAATACATCTTTTTAAAAAGGAGGATATTAGTAAAAGGACCTTTTAAATTAGTGTCCCTTTACTTTAGGTTGGGCGGCCGCTTGAGGTGTGCAAATTTGTCACTGCATCTTTTTGTCCACTTCTTGAAGGTAGATTTCCAGGGGGGCACTGAGTAATTTTTTTTTTGAAAAGGGGGCGGTAGGCCAAATAAGTTTGGGAACCTCTGCACTAGACGGATTAGAAGCCTACACAGAGCAGTGAACAAATCCAGTGTATTCTTATCCCCACAATACAGCTGGGGAGCTGGGGCTGAGAGGAGTGACTTACATGAGGCCACCTGCTGAGCTCATAGCAGTAGTGGGATTCAAACTGGCAAAGTGCTGATTCGCAGCCCAACCACTTCACCACTATGCTACAGCAGCTCTTGGTATTATTATTGTCTCCAAAATACAGCTGGGGAGCTGGGGCTGAGAAGAGCGAATTATCCAATACCATCTGCTGAGCTCAGGGCAGTAGTGGGAGTCAAACCACCAGAGTGCTGCTTCACAGCCCAACCACTTCACCACTATGCTACAGCTGCAGGAGATTAATGGATTTCACAAATTATGCTGGAAACTAAGCTGTGTTAGTATTTATATTTTATTTTTTCTATTTTAATGACCATCCCAAACTCTAAACCCTGCCTGAAATATACCAGTCATATCTTATTGGTGGTGGAAATGCAGTAAGCCAGACATCAGCACTTCACCCCTAAGAAACTATCAGTACCATTCCTGTGAGTAAGCCCCATCGAGCAGACTTCATTGGGATTCAGAGTAGACCTACTTAAGAGGGATCTCTGTACATCCCATGTGAGCTTTTGGTTGGTTAGTTGTTTTTTAACAGAAAATATAGCAGAAAGCTTTCTAGAATATCACAAAGTTGAGGAGACGCTTTATGCCAATAGGGTCAAATCATTTCTATCAGTCCACCTTATTCACATTTTAAAACATGCATAATATCCCCCTCTGGCTATTTTTTCACCACCTCCAGCCCCGATAATCTGACAGATGTTTTAGCCTTTCTTTAGAGAGGCTCTCCTAATCATTTTGCTTACTATTCTCTGTGTCTTTGACAGTTCTGGGGGAATCTTTTTTAAAAATAGGATGGGATGGTAATGCCTTTTTTGGTGAACTTCTAGGACAGAAAAGTTTGCCCTTGAGAAAGAGCAAAAAGCTAGAGAGGCAGATATGTAAAGATGTTTTGACAGGGCTTCTTAAAGCATTCAAAAAATCACTGAATATGTTTCCTGATGTTTGGTGGCTGGTTTTGTTGTTTCGCTTCTGTCCCTGGTGATGGCGTCATCTGCAAAGTTCAAATTAGAAGTGTGCCAAATTCCATTCCCCCCCCCCCCGGGTTTCAATTTTTAGGGCAAAAACATCGAGGGGGGTGGAATGAGATGAAACATGGTTTCAATAGTCATTTTTTATTTAAAATTTTTAAATTGATCAATTGATTCGATTTTTAGCCCACCCTCCCTGCAATCAGGCTCATTTGTTTCCCCCTGTATGCATCTGGTTTTGCATCTTTTCCCCTTCTGTTTACTGTTTCTTTCTAGATCAGACAAATGGGAAATCCTGGCAGTCGGGGAAAAGATTGTGAATAGGATGACACTCTATCCGCAGAACCAGTGCGGTATAATTATTAGAATGTTGGACTAGGTTCTAGCCACACCACGTTCAAATCTTCACTATGCCATGGAAGTTCACTGGGAAAACTTGGGCCAATCGCATACTTGCAGGGTTGTTGTGAGGATAAAATGGAAGATGGAAGAATGATGAACGTCAAAGTGCAGTATGAATTGAACAAAATACATTTTAAAATGTAGCCAATCTGATATAACTGCGGTCAGCCGCAGATATAATTGAAGACAATTGCAGATATAATTGCAGATAATTGCTGATATAATTGAAGACAACTGAGATAGAGAGCAAACGAATGAACCAACGAATGAATGAGTGGGTGTTAAGTTGTCCTGAAGAGTGGTATATAAATTGAATGCTGTTGTTGTTATCATGATGATGATGATGATGATGATCAAAATGTAAAAGAAGAGCAAAGTGAAAATTTAAAAGATTTGGTGTCTGGACTTTTGGCGCCATTCGCAAAGGCAACTAAAGAAGAGATAAAAAACGATATTTTGGAAGTCCGGCAGACATCTTCAAAGTATGCAATGAAGCGGCAGCTGCCTCACGAGATTATTATTGACTTTTCATCTAAGAAGACTCGGGACACCATCTTAGACAATTCGTATAATGTGGACTTGGATTATTTGTGCAATAAGGTTAAAATATTGAAGGATGTTCCATTTTTGGCTCGTAAAAGAAGATTCAAGTATAAGGGACTTGCGGCTTTCTTGAGGAAATGTGATATAAAATATAAGTGGCTGTTTCCAGAAGGTGTCTGGTTCAGCTATAAAGATCAAATTTACAAGATTACATGCAGCTGACAGACTTTTTGTTCAACCATCAGGAGTTTCAGCAGGAAGAAAGTTTGAAGTCTGAAGGGGAAAGTGGGGGGGAGGAAAGAGCGGGCGCAGCTGCTCCAGCTGCGCAGAGAGAACTAAGACCGAGATGCAAGGGGGGGGAAGAAGTTCTGATCCTGAATATAATCTGTATTGTATAAGACCTACCAATCTGATAGCATATTAGAAAAAAAAATGATGATGATGATGATGATGACTTATTTATTTATCTATCTATTTATTTATTTATTAAATCACATTTCTAGACCGCCTTCCCCATCAGACGGGCTCAGGGCGGTTTAACAACAGTTTAAAACAGTAAAAACATTATATAAACATTAAAACATATCAAAACAATTAAACTTGGCGGGTATAAAATATTAAAATACAGCATTTTCCTGCATGGGTGGTGGAAGGTCTTCAGTGGTATGGCCGGCGAGAGGACAGCCTAGCCCCCACCAAATGCCAGGTGGAACATCTCCGTCTTGCAGGCCCGGCGGAAAGATAACAAATCCTGCCGGGCCCTAGTTTCCTCAGACAGAGTTTCACCAGGTCGGAGCCAGAACAGAGAAGGCCCTGGCTCTGGTAGAGGCCAGGCGGACCTCCCTGGGGCCAGGGACCATCAGCAAGTGCTTAGTGGCTGGTCGAAGCGACCTCCAGGGAACATATGGGGAGAGGCGGTCCCGAAGGTATGCTGGGCCCAGTCCACATAGGGCTTTATAGGTCAACACCAAAACCTTGAACCGGACCCGGTACTCAACCAGTAACCAGTGCAGCTGATGGAGGATAGGTGTTATATGAGCCATGATTGGTGCTCTGGCAACCACCTGTGCAGCTGCATTCTGAACCAGCTGCAGTTTCCGGATCAAGCCCAAGGGAAGCCCTGCGTAGAGTGATGATGATGATGATGATGATGACGACGACAACACAGTAGAAAGCAAAGCAAATCAATAGGTTACTTAATGTTGGGTGGGAGATCATCATAGAGTGGGAAGGGACCTTACAGACCATCTAGTCCAACCCCCTGCCCAATTCACGAACAACCTAACGCATGATAAAGGAGGGTAAAGTTTGACACTTCCAAAAAAGCCCCCCCGTTAGATTTTACCAATTACATGTGCCACACCTACCCTTATTGCAAACACTGCCCCACTTCAAATGCACTCAAACAGCCTGGCTAAAAAAGAGCAAGAAGAAATGTGCCCTGTCTGGAGAGATGACATTTCAAAAATGATCAGATTCTTTCCGAACCTCCATCCCGGCTCCTGATTGCATTTCTAAGAAGCAAAGGACTTTCAAGTCCTCGAGCGTCCCCCCTGCCTCCACCAACCTTCCACCTTTCACTTTTATGAACATAGCTGTATCTGACTACAAGATACAGAGTACAATGCCATCTTAGTAGAGTTGCACCCAAAGGGAGCCAAAGGGAATTCTGTCTCAACCCTCAGCTTGAAAGGGAATCTCACACATTTTCCCTTCCGTTCCAGGTACGGCTAAGAAAAATCTGTATTTGGAGGACACAGTCAGGGCCAAGCTACAAGTGACGAATGACACTTGAACAGCAAGTGGATTGAGTGGAGCGCAAGTGAACAGGGAGACATACACTTGCTGTTCAAGTGTCATTCGTCACTTGTAGGTTCGCCCTCAGTTAAACATTACTTCTTTTACGAGTTCTCCATGGAACCAACCCGTGCTCTATTCAGACACACATCACCTCGGGGATTGGCTTGTATAAAAATTTTAAAAAACAGCATGCAAATGGGGACAGGAAGCAGCCGCTGGGGAAGGGAAAGCACCTGCCTTTCTCCCAAGCTTTTTTTCCCTGTGCAAAAATGGTGCAGGGAAGGAGATTTTCCCCCTTTGTCCTGCTGCATGTGCACACAATACCTCCACAGGGAGCAGCAGAAATGGGGAAATGTCTCCCCTCTGCACTATTTTTGCACAGGGAAAAAATCTTGGGAGAAAGGCAAGAGCTTCCCCTCTCCCAGAGGCAGTTTTCTGATCCTATTTACATACTTCTTTAAATATACAGAAACCAATCCCCAAAATGATGTGTGTCTGTGCAGAGCACAGGTTGGCTCTGTGGTGAACTCATGAATGAAGTAACGTGTAGAGTGATGGTCATATAAAAGCCAAGCGTCGAGCTCTGCCATGCAGTGTTCACATTATTCCATCTTCTTCAGGCGCTTCCTGTCTCAGTAAATGCTTGAGCGATCTCAAGTGTAGAGTTTCAGATTGGTGGCCATGTTGGCCTGCAGTAAAACAGCAGGATTTGAGTCCAACAGCACCTTAGAGACCCACAAGATTTTCAGGGTAGAAGCTTCTGAGAGTCAAAGCTCCCTTTGAAAGCTTATGCCCTGAAATTCTTGCTGGTATCTAAGGTGCTATTGGACTCAAATCTCAGGAGTACAGATTACTCAGAAAATAAAGGGGTGACACATGTGACAGGATACCTTCATATATGCATTCCCCAACCCTGGATTTGGGCTCATAATAAAATAAGAATAACCCCACTGGATCAAGCTAGTGAACGACTAGTCGACCAGAGAACAGGCACTTGAGCTAGCTCTAGAAGAGTTAGCCATGTTAGTCTTTAGTAGACATGGACACGAACAGAAAAAAAAAAGAACATGAATAGAGATGGACATGAACAGAAAAAAACAAACATGGTATTCGTTTTTCGTTGCCATCCATGAACAATGAACACCGACAAACATGATTCTGTCACAAACATGATCATTGTTCGTGGGGGCCAGCAGGCTCTCCTCCAGCCATCAAGATCCCTACCGCACCACTCCCAGAAACCCTACCTGAGCATACTGCAGGAAATGTACCAATAATAAATAATAAGTGTGGCCCCAGAGCCTGGCAGCAGCCCTGGAACTTGAAGGGGTAGATCCCTACCACACCACTACCAGAAACCCTACCTGAGCAGGCAGCATGAAAGGTACCAATAATAAATAATAGCTTAGCCCCAGAGCCTGGCAACAGCCCTGGAACCTGAAGGGGTAGATCCCTATCCCACCACACACAAAGAAAATTCAAGTTCCAATGCACTCACCCTGTCTCTCTAACAGCAGCTGTCTCTCCCTGAAAGCCAGAGCTGGGAGCCCCCCTCCCCCCTGGTCTTTCCCTCTTGTAACAAATTTGGAGCTCCAGTCCACACTTCGAAGGAAGACCTGCCTATCAAGCTAAATTAGGCTTAGATTGGGGTTTCCAGGGCAACAGCAGGAGTTCAGACAGAGTTCAGACAATCCCTGCCTAAGTTGCCAAGGGAATTGATTGCAGGTGCCAGATTGTCTGGCTTGACGAACAGCAACGAACAGCAACCAACGAGGCTTGCAATGACCACCTGTTTGTTTAGAATGGGGCCTCATGAATAGCTTGTTCGTGAACAACAGATTGGGCTGTTCGTGGTTTTTTTCAGTTCATATTGCTGTTCATGCCCATCTCTACTCTTTAGTAGCAAAATAGTAAAGAGTTCAGTAGCACCTTTAAGACTAACCAACATTATTGTAGTGCATTCTCTGAAGAAGAGAGCTGTGGCTCTCAAAAGCTTATGCTACAATATAGTTGGTTAGTCTTAAAGGTGCTACTGGACTCTTTACTATTGCATCTGACAAAGAGAGCTGTGGCTCTCAAAAGCTTATGCAACAATAAAGTTGATTAGTCTTAAAGGTGCTACTGGACTCTTTACTATTGAGCTAGCTCTGGAACTTGCCTCATGGAAGCTTCCTAGGTAAGGGAAGGGATTCCTGCTCAGTGAGTGTGAGTGGCTCTTCACATACACAACACACACATACAGAGAGAGAGCGAGAGAGCGACCAGCAGGTAATTTGGGACATGTGGGTCCCCTCCTCTTCTCTCTTAGTGACTGACTGGCTCACAGTTTCTTTAAAATTCATGAAAGGGGATTGTTTCCCTATCTCAGACCACATGTATTTTAAAGAAACGTAGTTGGATATGATGCATTAGCTTGTTGTGGGTGTCACAGCCAGTAACAAAAGGGCTACATTAGGATCATTCTAGTTTCTCCATCTCAAAAAGGGACCATGGTAGAAATGTGTAGAATTATGCACAGGGTGGAGAAAGTGGATAGAGGCAATACAGAAAGAGTGTTTTCTCCTTCTCCTATCTTACTAGTCTCTGAGAATAGGAAATTCAGGATAGAAAGAAAAGGAAGTTCCTCTTCACACCATACAAAACTAATGTATGGAATTCACTGCCAGAAGACCTAGTGGTGATGAAGTTTAGATAGAATTAAAAGAAAATTCCACAAATTTATATGGAAACTAGATCTATCAATAGCTGTTATTCATGATGGCTGTCAGGTCCACATCCAGGCGTGGCTGCACCTGATGCACTTGTGCCTGCTATGGGTCTTTGGATAGCCCCTTTGACCTCCTGAGGCTGAGGTCTCTCCGCTCCTGCCTTCTCACCACTTGTCAAAAGCTTATGGGCGGCAGCCTGCAGGCCCCAATCGGGCATTGGGTTTATGGCCGGAGGGGAGGATACATAACCCTTGCTCCCTCTTGTCCATTCCTCTGCTCTGCCTGCCTCTGGCTGGCTCTCCAACTCCCTTCCTGGTCTCTCCTCCTCCTCCTCCTCCTCCTCCTCCTCCTCCTCCTCCTCACACTTGTACCAACTCCTTCTCCATCTGTCTCTCTCTCCCTCATGCCTAACTCTTCACCCCTGCTTGTGTGTGTGCTTCCCTTATATCCCGTCACCCATTCCCAGTTCCATCTGCCAGCCACGCCCCCAACACTCTAGCCAGGGCTCAGGCAGCCACACCTAGGATTGCTGTGCAGCTGCTCTGGGCAGCCCCACCTGTGCCTTCTTTGCTGGCTGCCGTGCTTCCTTTGCTGGTTGCCTCGGGCAGCCCCACCTGTGGTTGCTTTGCTTCCAGCATCTCCTGGTCTTTTCTAACCCCTTCTAGCCTGCCTGTCAGTTGGGGCGAGTCCAGGTGCTGCCTTGGATGCCTTTCCTCCACGGCTGGTAAGGTTGCTGGCTGGCTGTCCCTGACTCTTGTGCCTTCTCCCTTTGGTTGGGCCCCATCCTGATTACCCTCACTCTCTCTGCCTGGGCTCCTAGCCTCCCACTGGTAGGTGGGGCTGGCTGGCCTCCACCTGCCTCATTTGACTCTCTGAAACTTGGATGTCGCTTTACCTCCCTCTGTTGCTGGCAAGTTTGGGGCCTGGTCTGTCGGTGTGGCTGAGTAGCTGCCTCCCGGCTGTCCCCTGCCTATTCCTCCCAGCAAGTCCGGAGGCTGAGCCTCAGACCCTGGACAATGGCTACATGGATGCTTGATTTTCAGAGATAGTGTACCACTGAACACCCATTGCTAAGGGCAAAAATTAGGGAGAGCTGCAGTCAGTTACTGAGGGACGGGCCATCTTCTTGGCTACTATGTGAAACAAGCTTGATGGATTGATTAGATTTGTAGTCTGCTCAGCTCAGAGCAGATGATATCAGGATTACATTTACATTAAAAATTTACATTAAAATCATAATAAATAAACAGTTGAGTCATAAAAACAATACTAGAGGAAGAACAGCAGTGGTCCCACCGATGGAAACACTGTGATTCAGGAACAGGCTTGGGAAGGGGAGAAGTTAAGAAGCCAACTCATCTTCTCAATCCAAGGATATCACAGTCACCTTGCAAGACTAAGACTATGGTTACCAATCTCCAGCTGGGGCCTGGATTTCTCCTGGAATTACAACTAGGATTCCCAACGGGAATCCTACCCCCAACTACCCCCCAACAGGAGACCGGCAGGAAGCTCACCCATAGCTCAGGGCCAAGCTACAAGTGACGAATGACACTTGAACGGCAAGTGGATTGAGTGGAGGGCAAGTGAACAGGGAGAAATACACTTGCCGTTCAAGTGTCATTCGTCACTTGTAGCTTGGCCCTCAGTCTCAGCCATGTGCCTGGCAGAACATCTCTGTCTTAAAGGCCTGGTGAAAAGATAGCACATCTTGTTGGGCCTGAGTTTCAGCAGACAGAGAGTTCCACCAGGCTGGTTCCAGGACTGAGAAAGCCCTGGCTCTGGTTGAGGCCAGGCGAGCCTCCCTAGAGCCAGGGACCACCAGCAGGTTTTTATCGGCTGATTGGAGCACCCTCCGGGGCACTTATGGTGAGAGGGAGTCCCGCAGATGCTGGACTAAATAGGTAATTGTTAAGATTCAATGGTGTTATGCTTATAAAATAGATTCTGTACATGATGAAATCTGTAATCCTAAAATATAAAAGGTAAATTGTGTTGTTAACAACTCACTTTTGATCCCCGTGCAAATGTAGTTGGTGGCAACAAGGTTTGCCTTGCTGCTGCCTTCTCGGGGCCTCCAGAGGCCCAGGAAGGCCCAGTGCAACTGTGGGAAGGCCCTGCACCACTATCTTGGAGCTTCCAGAGGCCCAGGAAGGCCTGGTGCAGTGGCAGGGAGGGCCACACCACTGCACCGGCCTTCTCCGTCACAGCACCGGCCTCCTTGGGGCCTCCAGAGGGTTGTGCCGTCAAGGCCGCAAAGGCAAAGGCAGCAGTGAGGCCTGGAACACCAGCACATCCCTCCCAAGGCCTGGCAGCAGCAGTGGGAGGGCCTGATGCGAATGCAGCCCTGAACAGGCCGCAATGGAGCAATGGGCCTTGGGGTACTCCTGTACTCCACGGGGGGCCAATTTTGGCCCATTTGAGGCTGAATAGGGCCCGTTTGGGGGCGAAATCAGCCTGCTGTGGATTGCAGGAGTACTCCAGGGCCCGGCACTCTTCCCTAGCATCATTCCTGCACTCCATAGTTGGTGGATTTCAGCCCCAAACAGGCCCAATTTGGCCCCAAATGGGCCAAAATTGGCCAGCTGTGGAGTGCAAGAGCCATTTTTAGAGCCCGGGCTTGGTCACTAGTTTGACATAAAACACAAGTTCATAGCGATACTTAAATTGTAATTTGGTGTTTTTGCTAATGCACAATTTTCAAAGAAGCAAAATTGCAGAAACTTCATCATAGCTCTCAATACCAATGAGAAACTTTTAATTATCTGTGCTCAGGAGCTGTAAGGACAAAGCATTGGTCTGTATCTCTTGAATGTCTCTGGGCCAAGCTACAAGTGACGAATGACACTTGAACGGCAAGTGTATTTCTCCCTGTTCACTTGCCCTCCACTCAATCCACTTGCCGTTCAAGTGTCATTCGTCACTTGTAGCTTGGCCCTAGGTCAGCTATAAGATTGATTTGATCTCAATGGCCATTGTTTCCTTGGAATCAGAAAGCCTTTTGATGCTAACATGCAAAAGCCTTCATCATTTTTGTATATGCAGAAATCCAAAAAGTACTAAAGTACTTGGGGGGGGGGGCATAGGAAAGCATTTCATTGGACCTCTGGAAAACAAAAGATACTTTGAGCTCACGTATCTAATCATCATCATCATCATCATTATTGTAATATAATCTGCCAGAAGTCAAACTCCATTTACGGAATTTATCTCTATCACTACATTTTTCTTTATTTTCTTCAATTTCATGAAAGAAGGAGGCACTGTTCCCAAGCCCCTAACTGTAATGAATTTTGGGTTCCAAGATGCCGAGAATATTAAACTACCTCAGCAGCTTGGAGGATCTAAACTATCTTCACTGTAACGTCTCTATTGAAATATTCACCTTGCCAAAGATTCATATTCCTTTAAAACAGGCCATGTTATTTCATAGCGTTTGTTGATTCTTTTTTAAAGAGCGCTACAATAGAGAAGAGATAACAAATGGGTTTTGTGGAAGCATAACAGCGAGGCAACCAAAATATAGAGGTAAATTAGTATTTGAGTACAAGCCTACATTTCAAAGGGCAGTCAAAATTGAAAATTATGAATAACTTTGGGAGTACGGGAAGTAGGAAAACACAGATTGCTAGGGTAAAACTCTGCTTGTAAGCTGCTCCGTCAGTAGAGGGAAGTTGAAAAACGATCTGGTTGATAAGATACATATGCACTTAGGGCCAAACTACAAGTGACGAATGACACTTGAAAAGCAAGTGTATTCCTCCCTATTCACTTGCCCTTCACTTGCTTGCCGCTCGATCCACTTGCCATTCAAGTGTCATTTGTAGCTTGGCCCATAGGGGATGGAAAGGAGTTGTTTTGTGTTGCTTCACAGGGTCGGACCAGAAACAATGGGTTAAAATTAAAGCAAAAGAGTTTTCGGTTAAACATTAGGAAGAACTTCCTGACAGTTTGAGCAGTTCCTTGGTGGAACAGGCGTCCTCAGGAGGTGGGGGGGGCTCTCTTTTGTTGAAGTATTTAAGAATTTCCTACATTGTGCAGGGGGCTGGACTAGATGACCCTTGGTGTTTCTTCCAGCTCTATGTTTCTATGCAAAGAGGGTGCTAATTTCTCATCCTTTCAGGTATATTATAATGCTGGAAGGGTCCCTGTAGGCTGCTAGCCTACGGTTTCCCAGTCTGGTGCTTGTGGGCATCTTGGGGCTCACCAGTACTTCTCCTGGTGTCTGACAAGCTTTTCAGAATGTAGCTAGGGCTGGTAGGCAAAAGTATTAGTGAGCACTATGGTATACAAACAATGTATGACAGTAGTTGTATGATGACTCAAGGTGTACCCCAATTCACCCTACCTATAATGAGAAACCTGCCCTAGCTATGACCTAACCAGTCCAAAGAACGGGTCTACTTACCCAAACATGAAACATTTTTTTAAAAAATCTCCTCCTATCAGGTTAATCGTGGTAGAGGGGGATATTATCAATGGTGATGCTCTAGGAATTTGCCCTAGTTTCTATTGTCTTTACTATAGAGATTAGAGGAAATTCCTAGAATGTCACCCAGAATTGACATCACTTCCACCCCAAACTCCACCCTGCTCAGGCAATGCCCCCAGAATCTTCTGACATTTAGAGTGTTGGGAATCCTAGTTGTAATTCCAGGAGAAATCCAGGCCCCAGCTGGAGATTGGTAACCATAGTCTTAGTCTTGCAAGGTGACTGTGATATCCTTGGATTGAGAAGATGAATTGGCTTCTTAACTTCTCCCCTTCCCAAGCCTGTTCCTGAATCACAGGGTCACAGTGAAAACATTTGGTGGGAAGGGTAGGGAGATCAGATATTACCATCTTCTTAACTTTCCACTCTAGCAAGCTTCTTTATTAGTCTCAGCCATGACAGAAAGAGATCAGAAGTGAATTTGCACATCAAGATTTCGTTTTGCTCCGTGATTTAATAAATGCATATATAGAAAGTAATATAACACTGGCAGTAACCTGTATGAGGAAGCTATGAACTGAAAACTATGGTAAATGCCCATCGGCAACAGTCTAAACAAAGTCCATAAATCAAAACCTAAGAAAGGCATGCTCATTTCAACTGAAGTAATTTGCCATTGCATTGCACGGGTATGGGCTTAACAACGTAATCCAGTTATTGAATGCTACAGTATTTCCCCCCCTCTGATTATAAGAGCTTGTGCACAAAATCCCATGGATTTCATTGAAATTGGCAGCTGCTTCACAGCTGTAAATTGCAATTAAATTGTGTTCATATTCCAGCTCAGAGTGCAGAACAGTACACATAATGTGAAAGTTATACCTCGGTGAAAATGGTCACATGGCTGGTGGCCCCACCCCCGGATCTCCAGACAGAGAGGAGTTTAGATTGCCCTCCATGCTGCAGAGGGCAATCTAAGTTCCCCTCTGTCTGGAGATCGAGGTGGGGCCATCGGCCATGTGACCATTTTCAAGAGGTGCTGGAACTCCGTTCCACCGTGTTCCCACTGAAAAAAAGCCCTGGTTATACCTGTGAATTCCTTCTTAGCATATTCAGCACCTTATTAAGGTTGATATTGGATGGGGGGGGGGGATTCTTGTCCATGTTTCAACATGAAAAGTGTGTGGACATGCAGTTCAGCTCCAGTTTGAATTGGTTATGAACTCTTGAATCCGGGTCTGAGTTTGAAAGTAAATGCTTTACCTAAAGTTAGCATGTGTGGCTAAACCCAACCATACATTCCAAAAGAGCAAGAATCCAATAGCACCTATAAGACTAACAAAATTTGTGGTAGGGTATGAGCTTTCATGAGTCACAGCTCACTTCTTCAGATACAGCTAGAATGTGAGTCCATCTGTTCTTATATCTTAGACAATGGAGTGATTTCAGATGCTGAATGACAATAGCAGGCGTGATTGGATAAGGTGGGGTATGCAGAGGGGTAGTTGGTGTGGAGAAATCAGCATTGGTAATGAGACAGGAGCTCTGACCTGGATAGCCCAGGTGAGCCTGATCTTGTCTGATCTCAGAAGCTAGGCAGGGTCAACCTTAGTTAGTAATTGGATGGGAGACCTCCAACAAAGACCGGGGTTGCAGAGGCAGGCAATGGCAAACCACCTCTGTTGGTCTCTTGCCATGAAAACCCTGCCAAGGGGTCACCATAAGTCATCTATGGCTTGATAGCACTCTCCACCACCCCTGAGACAGGAAACCTAGGTCTCAGTTCAATCCAGTTGGCTGCATTGTCTTGACCTTCATTATCAGTTGCATCCCAAAGACGTAAGACACATGTTTTCTTTGGGGAAGGGGTCCCTGTGGTTGTAAACAATCTGGAGGAAAAAAATCTTACCTGTTTAATAGAGACTTGATAGGAGGAAATGGGCAATTGAAGCTTTTTATGGCACAGAGATAAATAACATCACCTGGTAAACAATGTCCCATTAAGCCTCTGATAAAGGGAAGGACATTTTTTCTCCAGGTTTTTCATCCTCCTCGGAGTCTCAGCTTCCAGTAATTCCCTTTTCCATTGCAAACCTCCTCTTTGCAACTTAGTAGTAGCTACAATGACTTGCAGCTATGACTAGATCTTCACTGCCTAAGTGTTGGCTAAGCTGCTTTCGTGAAAGGACAAGAAGCATCCGTGGCTCTATTGCCCAGAATAGCTGCAGCCATAACCCTGGGGTAACGTCACAGCATGTAGGCACTGCATCTTTCACTCAGAATGCCATTTTCTCTTCCACGGTATCACACATAATGATATTTTCTCGTGATAAAAGATTGATAGCTAATGAAGCAAAGGGGTGGAGGATGTTCGGTAAGGTGCTTGCCGCAGAGCTAATGTTTACTCTGACATTTCATTCCCGCCTGATTAGTCACAGATTCCTACCTACTTGAGAGGAAGATCAGAGTTGTTTATACTTCTAAGCCAAGACAAAAACAGACCTGACATTCAGTCCTGTCATGTGTTGCCTTTTCAGCCTTTGATGTGAGTATATATACATTCGCCTGTGAAGGAAGAGCCTGCTACTAAAGACAGAGAAAGCACGTTCATATACAACAGGATAGGGAACGTTTTCAGGCCTAACCACCTCCCTTCTTCGATTGTGAAATCATCTGCGTCAGCCATTTGAATAAGCGGACCCCAAAATAGGATCTAAAAGTTTAGAAGTTTAAAAAGGATCAGCAGGTGGCATTTTTCACAGTTTTACTAAATCTGTACAATAGGTTGTCCCAGACATTGAAAGACAAACAGATTTACTTAGAGCACCAGGTTTTATATCCTCAGATTCTACTAAATATATTGCTGCACCTGAAGCCTATTTTTACTTTCTTGAATCCAGTAACTCCAGAAGGGCATTTACTTTAGCTAGAAGTTCGACTCTACCCTCTGCCGTTCTGGAAGAAAAGTTTAAAGCTGTCCATTACTCTCTTAGGCTTTGCTCCTGTCCCCTAAGAGAAATGGACTCAATGGAGCACATCTTCTTTAACTTCCCAAGTCATAGTAAAATTAGAGCGGAAACCATCAGTCCATTAGTAGAAAGATTCCCTGGAAGTTCAAATAAAATCAAACTTGATTATCTTTTGTCTGATAGGAATCACCAGACAACACGTCAAGTAGCAAGATTCTGTGCCCAGGTCTACAAGCAACGTAAATCGCATAAGGCAGACTGAATGTATTTTAACCTTTTAAATAACTAATTTATGATCCTATTTTTTTACTATTATATTTATTCATCGTTCTTCCCCTGTATCCAGTCTCAACTGTTTTTAAACTGATCTGCAAATGGTTTTATATGTACTGGTCGCAGATTGTAATAATAAACTTGACTTGTACAATAGGTTAGTTGGGTTTATTCAGGATGAAGCTGAAATGAACTGGGAGTTTTGAAAGAATATTTTTCACAGTGAAAAAATAAAACCCCTCCCTTATTTGGCTTTTCTTTTTGTGTGTGTGTAGTCCTCTATGCAAAAATGTTCTCGCATAAAATTGCCTTTAGCTCTCGTTTGTCCTCAAGGACACCGTCACACAACCCACTATGACTGATCTGAAACATTCTATGCACAATGAAGTCCCTGAAGCAGTGGACTCACACAGATTAAATGTGATCTCAGGAGATCTGTGAAAGAACTAGTGTCGTTATGGGAAGGGAGATTTCTTTTTTCCCAAACCCACCTTTTTAGATGTAGCCATTGATGCTTCTTACTAGGGATGTGCGTTTCGGCATTCAGAATGCCGAAAGAATGCCGAAACAAAAGTGTTTCGGCTTCTTTCAGGGAATGCCGAAACGTTTCGGGGAATCCCGAAACGTTTCGGGTAGCCGAAAGAAAAAAGCCGAAACGTTTCGGGATTCTTTCGTCTTTCATTCGGCTTTTCAATGGGAAAATGCCTCCGTCTTCCCGGACGTCTGGGGGAGGCATCTTCCAACCGAATAAGCCCAAAATTGGTGGGGACCTTCCTCTAACCCTTCTCTAACAACCACCCAAGTTTCAGACAGATTGGACTTTGGGGGGCCATGTTATGGCCCCCCAAAGCAGGTCCCCCCATCCTCCCATAAAGGAGCATCTTCTTCATTATTTCCTATGGGGAAAAAATGAAGAAGCAGGCTTCCTTTGCCAGGGGTGGCATTTTGCATGCAAAATGCCCCCTTACCCTCAGGGGCCCTTCTCCCACCCCTCCTCCCACCCCCCACCAAGGCTCAGCCTGCTCCCACTTGGGGGGGCCATTTCATGGCCTCCCCAAGTAGGTGCTCTAATCTCTACCACTGACAGCTGGGGGAGGCTTGTGTTGCCAGGGGTGGCATTTTGCATGCAAAATGCCCCCCAACCCTCTGGGGCCCTTCTCCCACCCCTCCTCCCACCCCCCACCAAGGCTCAGCCTGCTCCCACTTGGGGGGGCCATTTCATGGCCTCCCCAAGTAGGTCCTCTCAGCCCCTAAATTCCACCCCTTACAGCTCCACACAAACCCAATTCCCCCCAGCTGCCACACACAGACCCAAATCCCCACATTAGCCCCTCACAGACCCAAATCCACCCCCACCTGCCCCACACCCATAACCCCAGGAACAGGCTGGCAAAGGCCAGCCCTCTCCCTTTGTTCCCTATGCTGGGAACTTCTAAACTCTCTTTCCCTGGGCAATTCTGCACAGCCCAGGGGTGCCACAATGGTGGGCACACTTCTGAGTGCCAGCTGGTCCCTGTGAAAGAGCACCTGAACCACAGACACCCTCCCTCAAATTCCCCCACCACCTACAGAGATGGCTGGCCAGCCAGCCCCATTGTTCCCTATGATGGGAACCAACTGCACAACAAAGAATAAAACAAGAACAACACAAAATAAAGTTTTTTAAAAATTATTTTCTCCCTTCCAAAGTACAAGTAGGCAAAGCATTATGACACATAACACCAGCAGTCCCCCACACAGAAAAATAACACAACTCACTTAACATCAGAGAATCACAAAGCACGATTCCTGTCAAAAACACTTTATTTCTTGAACAGCTTTAGGCTACACAGCAGGGGGGGAACACCAAAGGGCATGGCAGCAGTATCTTACACAAAAATAACACAACTCACTTAACATCAGAGAATCACAAAAGCACAATTCCTGTCAAAAACACTTTATTTCTTGAACAGCTTTAGGCTACACAGCAGGGGGGGAACACCAAAGGGCATGGAAGCAGTATCTTACACAAAAATAACACAACTCACTTAACATCAGAGAATCACAAAAACACAATTCCTGGCAAAAACACTTTATTTCTTGAACAGCTTTAGGCTACACAGCAGGGGGGGAACACCAAAGGGCATGGAAGCAGTATCTTACACAAAAATAACACAACTCACTTAACATCAGAGAATCACAAAAACACAATTCCTGGCAAAAACACTTTATTTCTTGAACAGCTTTAGGTTACACAGTAGGAGGGCACAAAAGGGCATGATAGCAATGTACTACAAAAAATAATACAACCCACTTCACCGTTTTTGACAGCAATTGTGTTTGTGTGATTCTCTGATGTGAAGTGAGTTGTGTTATTTTTGTGTAGTACACTGCTTTCCTGCTCTGTGGTGCCTTCCTACTGTGTAACCTAAAGCAGTTACAGAAATAAAGTGCTTTTGACAGCAATTTTTTGGGGTGATTCTTTAATGTGAAGTGAGTTGTGTTATTTTTGTGTAAGATACTGCTTCCATGCCCTTTGGTGTCCCCCCCCTGCTGTGTAGCCTAAAGCTGTTCAAGAAATAAAGTGTTTTTGACAGGAATTGTGCTTTTGTGATTCTCTGATGTTAAGTGAGTTGTGTTATTTTTGTGTAAGATACTGCTGCCAAGCCCTTTGGTGTTCCCCCCTGCTGTGTAACCTAAAGCTGTTCAAGAAATAAAGTGTTTTTGACAGGAATCGTGCTTTGTGATTCTCTGATGTTAAGTGAGTTGTGTTATTTTTCTGTGTGGGGGACTGCTGGTGTAATGTGTCATAATGCTTTGCCTACTTGTACTTTGGAAGGGAGAAAATAATTTTTTAAAAACTTTATTTTGTGTTGTTCTTGTTTTATTCTTTGTTGTGCAGTTGGTTCCCATCATAGGGAACAATGGGGCTGGCTGGCCAGCTATCTCTGTAGGTGGTGGGGGAATTTGAGGGAGGGTGTCTGTGGTTCAGGTGTTCTTTCACAGGGACCAGCTGGCACTCAGAAGTGTGCCCACCATTGTGGCACCCCTGGGCTGTGCAGAATTGCCCAGGGAAAGAGAGTTTAGAAGTTCCCAGCATAGGGAACAAAGGGAGAGGGCTGGCCTTTGCCAGCCTGTTCCTGGGGTTATGGGTGTGGGGCAGGTGGGGGTGGATTTGGGTCTGTGAGGGGCTAATGTGGGGATTTGGGTCTGTGTGCGGCAGCTGGGGGGGAATTGGGTTTGTGTGGGGCTGTAAGGGGTGGACTTTAGGGGCTGAGAGGACCTACTTGGGGAGGCCATGAAATGGCCCCCCCAAGTGGGAGCAGTCTGAGCCTTGGTGTGGGGTGGGAGGAAGGGTGGGAGAAGGGCCCCAGAGGGCTGGGGGGCATTTTGCATGCAAAATGCCACCCCTGGCAACACAAGCCTCCCCCAGCTGTCAGTGGTAGAGATTAGAGCACCTACTTGGGGAGGCCATGAAATGGCCCCCCCAAGTGGGAGCAGGCTGAGCCTTGGTGGGGGGTGGGAGGAGGGGTGGGAGAAGGGCCCCAGAGGGTTGGGGGGCATTTTGCATGCAAAATGCCACCCCTGGCAACACAAGCCTCCCCCAGCTGTCAGTGGTAGAGATTAGAGCACCTACTTGGGGAGGCCATGAAATGGCCCCCCCAAGTGGGAGCAGGCTGAGCCTTGGTGGGGGGTGGGAGGAGGGGTGGGAGAAGGGCCCCTGAGGGTAAGGGGGCATTTTGCATGCAAAATGCCACCCCTGGCAAAGGAAGCCTGCTTCTTCATTTTTTCCCCATAGGAAATAATGAAGAAGATGCTCCTTTATGGGAGGATGGGGGGACCTGCTTTGGGGGGCCATAACATGGCCCCCCAAAGTCCAATCTGTCTGAAACTTGGGTGGTTGTTAGAGAAGGGTTAGAGGAAGGTCCCCACCAATTTTGGGCTTATTCGGTGGGAAAATGCCTCCTCCAGGCGTCCTGGAAGACGGAGGCATTTTCCCATAGAAAAAAGCCGAAAGAATGCCGAAATAATGCCGAAAGAATCCCGAATCCCGAATCCCGAAAGAGATTCTTGTTTCGGCTTTCAGCTTTAACGATAGAGAATTTTCTTTCGGCTTTCTACTTTCGGCTATAGCCGAAAATTTTTGGCTTGCACACCCCTACTTCTTACTCTCTTCTTCTCCCTTTTTAAAGAGGGAGTTCACTTTCATTTCTTTTTTATTTGAAATCAAATCAATGCACCTTTGTGTAACTTCAGCCCATGCAGTTAGTCTGTGTTACACACCACAGGGCGGTGCTCGAGCAGGAGGGCAGGAAGGTTTGGGACGAGAGAGCCCCTGCTTCTAAATATTTATTATTTATTTATTTTGTTAGATTTATATCCCACCCTCCCTGCAAATGGCCTCAGGGTGGGTCACATCATCACAAAAACCACAATTTAAAATACAATAAATAGCAGTTAAAATTAGAGGTGGGCACGATCCCCCCCCCAAAAAACGATCAAACTGATCGTGGATCAGTGCCGGCGACGATCCCGAATTAATGATCCACACCGGTCATCTCCCGTTTCTGATCCGTGGATCGTGGAGGCAAAAGCGGAGGCGCGCCCCGCTGTTCCCAGCGATACAGGAATGGTGGCTGATGCCGGCGGCATCTGTGTTTGTGTTTGGCTGTCTGTGTTTGGCTGTCAGAGCTGCCTATCAGGGTTTGCAGGGATGAGATTGGAGTGCCCATGGCTACAGAACACCCCCTTCCCCCTCCCTCCCTTGGGTGTCTTCTCCCAGCTGGTGACTGCTTTGCTGCTCCATGGTTGGAAGGAAGCTCTGCTCATCAAGGAAAGCTGGGCTTCCATTTGGGTTTCCAGGGCGACAGAAGGAGGGCAAACACAGCTCAGGCATTCCCCTGGCTCCATTGCCAGGGGAATAGATTGCTGGTGCCTGAGTGTCTGGCTTCCTGATCCAAGCACGATCACCCCAATCAAGCCCCAATCCAGCCCCCCTCCCAACCGCTGGATCATTGGCCATGCCCGAGCACGATCCACCGGGTCCCGATCATGCGATCGCCATTATCGTGGGTTTTTCCGATTGTAATGTGGATTGTGCCCATCTCTAGTTAAAATCATTTTTAAAAAAGTAAAATCAACATATATCTTTAAAAACAGGAGCGGAACAAAGCAAAACAGGCAACATACCAGAAGGATAGATTGCCAGCTCCTCAGCCACTCTCATAGGTGAAACATCTCAATTTTATAGGCCCAGTAGAACTGTAATAAGTCCCACATGGCCCGAGTCTCAACTGGGAGAGCATTCCACCAGGCTGGAACCAGAGCCAAAAAGGTTCTGGCCTTGGTTGAGGTCAAGCTAACATCTTTGGGGGGCTCTGGCCCCGGTCAAGGTCAAGTGAACATCCTTGGGGCCAGGGACCACCAGCAGATATTGATCTACAGAGCATAATGCCCTCTATGGAACATAAAGGGAGAGACAGTCCCGAAGATATGCATGTCCCAGTCCATTAAGGGCCTTAAAGGTTAACCTCAAAACCTTGAACTTGACCTAGAATTCAACTGGGAGCCAGCTCAGCTGCTGCAGTACAAGTTGAATATGTGTCCTAAACAGGGTTCCCATGAGGATACGCACCACCTCATTCTGGACCAGTTGCAATTCCTGGGTCAGTTTCAAGCTTAGCCCTTGAAATAAATGTCCAGAGAGTAAAATTCTGAAATTTCACAGAATCTCCTTTCCTGCCCCTTTTAAGTTCTCCTTGGTTAAAACAGAAATGATTAGAAACTAACTCCAAATTCCCACCCACCCCCCAAAAAGGAAAAGAAATGGATTGTTGGATTTCACGGCAAAATTGGGTAAAGAGAAATTAAGACATTTATCTTAACCTTAGAATGGGTCTCGTGCATCTTTCAAAACTGCAGATTGGGTGGGAGCATCAGATTGAGGTCATGGCATGAAGGGGTTAACATTTCCAGGTTCATGTAGTTTTGCGCAATCTGGAGGAAGCAGAGAATATGGCAATTTGCTGGGCACTTAGACCTATGTATTTTCTCCACTGCAGATCTGACAGTGGGATTCTCCGTAATGGCCTCTGCAAAATTTTTCTAATGCCAATTTTGGTTCTCTCTTAATCATCATTAGTGGATTTTTTTAAAACTTAAGTCTTGAGTAAAATGTATGTTTCTCATTAGGCAGGAGCAATGCCTTTAGCTGGGTTGCAGAATCATGACAAAGCACTCGCTCAGCAACCTTCTGGCAAATTGGGCTCGTAGCAATATGTCATTCGGAAAAGAAGGAAAATGGACACCATTAAAGCTGAGACTAAATAACAGTGGGTCTTGTGGGGGGGGGGGGAACTGTGCCTTGCAAAATGTGCTTCTGACAAAATGCAAGTTGGTAACTAAACCCTCTAGCCACTGCTCTGGGTGCTGCTAACAGCCACACCGAGTCCCAGCAGCCTTCTTAGAGGGATGTGCCCTATCTACTTCATATGAGACTCCCCGGTCTCTGGGTTCTTAGTCTGGAGGGCCTTGCACACACTCGAGACACAGGCATGAAACAAAGATAGTTATTAAGTTAAGAGAGTGCTTGGAAGATAGCAGTAGCCACTCTCAAGGCAGACACAATGGCAAACAAAACAAAAGGACAACTTCATTCTAATCTGGCTAAAGGCTAACTAACTAGACAAATGCGTACTCCGGTGGTTTAGGTGCTCATACTCACGGCCTATCCCTGGGCCTGGCTGTGTCAGGAGGAGGCAAAAAAACCCAAAACACATGAAGAGCTAGCTTTTAAAACATAATCAACCAATTAGAGCTCGGTGTGATATCAGATAGCTGGTCAGAGAACTAAGACAGAGGACATGCAGGAAGCGAATCTTTCTCTCTCTCAAGGCCTCCTAGTCTGAGCGCAAGCGCCAGGCACACTTAATTAGCTAAGCTGTTCTAGACAATGCACCACCTTCAGCAATTGTGGGCAGGAAGAACTGTGAAATGTGTCTGGGGAGTAGGGGTGCCATTCCCCCACTGGGGGCAGGGGATCCCCCCACTCCCACCCTCCACCCCGCCTCTACTCACCCGGCCAGCAGGGGAGGAAAGGTAGGGGAACTGGCCTCCTGGGCATGCTCCGAGTCAGCATGATGACATCACCACTGAGAGTGATGTCATCGCGCCACCCTGAGAGCGCTCGTGCACTTCTCAGTGGACCTCAAACAGGCCGAATTGGATCAGTTTGAGGCCCAAATCACTGCTGAGAAGTGTGTGCACTCCCAGGCCTGCATGATGACATCACTTCCTGGAGATGCACTTGGGAATGCAGAAAAGGTAAGTGCCAGGTCCCTCCTCTTGCTGCGAGGCTAGGGAAACCTGGCATCCCTAGTGGAGGGGGGACTTATGTCCATTCATAGTAAGTGCAAGCAGCTCTGGAATCATTCTGAATTGGATTCATGATGTAACTGTAACCTCCATGAGCTAGTTGGTTTAGCCCAGGAAGGAGAAGTGAGTGCCTGGGGCTGAGCAGCCAAGGAGAAGGCTGGTTGCTTGTGGGGCTTGCTGGCGATTTATGAGCTCTTATCACCTTGAATAAAGCAACCAGAAAGACATTGTATGTGAAAACTAATAAGTAAAAAGAGCAGGGAGGGAGTTAAATTTCATTTGCTATTATTATGGGAATCATGTTATTATTGCAGGGCTGTAATTCCTAAGCTGAAGACAAAAGCCTGGGTTCCAGTTTGTTTCCAAAATCAAGAGGGCTGTGGCAAGGGACTCCGGCACTTGGTGGGCCTGAAAGTTGTACTTTTTTCACCCTGAAATGGTTCCAAGAGACAACTAGTTACTTGGCTTAACTCAAAGACATTATTGGCTGCACGTTTCTGTTCGTCGTCGTTCCTATGTGTGTGGTTGTTAAAAAAAAATCTAGTTGTATTGTTCTGACTATTGAAATTTTTAGATTTAAGGGAATTTCTTAATTTACATTCATCTTGCAAGTTTGGTTTCTAATTTATCCCCATAGAACCCATATAAAAAGAGTTTACATAATCACAAAACCGAATCTGATTGGCTAGAGGACATTGGCAGGAAATCTATTTTGAGCAAGGGCAATACTTCTTGCCCTTCCTCTCGTCTGGCTGTGTTACTCTGTTATGTCACTAAATATGATTGTGTGTGTGTTATGTGCCATCAAGTAACTTCTGACTTATGGCAACCCTATGAATTAATGACCTCCAAAGCTTCCTATCATTAACTGGCTTGCTTAGGTCTTACAGACTGAAGGTAGCGGCTTCATGAAAATATGACATTACTACATTGCCTATGTAAACCCTACCTTGACCTGGATGGCCCAAGGTAGTCCTCTCTTCTGATCTTGCATGGTCTGAAGCTAAGCAGGGTTAGTCCTGGTTAGTACTTTCTCCTCAACATACTAGTTTTCTGCATGCAGGGACTGCGTGTCCTGATTGGTTTTAAAAAACAGTTAAAGTGGCTGTTGTCTGGAGGTGAATAAGATATATGAGCTATAGTAGTGAAGGGGGAGTCAATTCCTCCCCCCTACATCATTTTCCTACTCTAATATTTGAATGTGCAAGTATCGCAACATCGGGACCCTGATCCAATCCCCTCCTCCAGTTGGTTTTATTTACAGAATATTCCATTACCATTTTTTCCAGTTGGGCCCTAAGAATTAGACCTAACTTTGTGTCAAATTGATGAAGAATATGCAAAGTTGGGCTTATTGTGTTTTAAGCTGACCCTTCTATATTCATTACTCCATATCATAATTGGTCCATTTGGGGCACCTTACAGATATGACTGAGATTAACCTGTCTGGCTTTCAGTCCTGCAATGTGTTATTCCAAAAGCCACTCAAGCTATTTAAAACACCATAATGACTGCTGGATGCCCAACGCATGTGAAATCATTTTGTGCGTTATTATTTTTTCAAAAACACCAAAAAGGCCCACAAAATTGGCTGGGTGGGCCAGATGGAGATCCCAGACTCTGCACTCATCACAGCGGGTCTCCCGGTAATGACTGCAAGCAGGTATGTCTTCTAAATGATCTCTGATTGCAGTAATTTCTCCCAAGTGCATTCAAGATTCAGGAATAGTCTTAGGAAAAAGGGGGGAGATAAAAAAGAGAGAGAAAAGGGAACACACTCCAAGGGGCAAGAAGATACGGGATTTTCAGCAGTACATAGGGGTAAAAAAATCTCCCCCCGCCCAGACACTTATTATGTTTTCTCATTTCAAGATGACATAGTCAATAACTCTGAGAATGACCTCATTTACAGAGACAATCTCTATAACAAGAAAACACAGGAAAATCAATCTTTTCCCTGTTCCACACACGTAGGGTGGAATAAGTGCCGGCGGAAGAGGGGTGGGGCAGCACTTACCTATTTGATGCACTCACATTCCAAGACTAGCGCAATGACATCACTTCCAGGAACTGACATAATCATGTAGGGACGGGCACGCTCCTAATGCTTAGAGGGACTTGGAAAAGCTTATCATTGTCCTGCAATCTGCTAGGGACCGTTCAAAATGAACCTCGGCAGCCTGAGAAATGTCTGGCTGAGCTTTACAGGGCATCTTCAGTTCATTCATCTACATACGTGGGCATTACAGACAAGATGCGCCCAGCTGAGTTCCAGAGAACCTTGGAGTTGAGCCTAGAAGATTGACTTGAGCTTCACACACCAGAAACATTTTAACAAGACATCCCTCAAAGGCAAACACTGCGACACTTTTACAAGAGACAGTAGCCAGAAATCTGTCACTATTGGGGACAATTGATGCATAGGCAGCTCCAGCTTGCCCTAAGCATCTCTGGAACTGGGGTGGACACAGCTTGGGTTAGATTTCTGTGCATACAACAGTATTAAAATCACTCCTTGCTACCGGCTGGTACTAAAGGATTGTATCCCTGCTATCTTTGCTGTGTGAGCAGGGCACAGGAGAAGGTATATCTTCTGATACAGTTTTAAAAGCAGATTAGATGGAATCATGCGAGCCCTCTGTTGTGCATTCCATTACTCTGTATAAGCATTATTTCACTAAAGATGGCATTGTGTGTTGTACGAATGGAACATCACTCAGTACTATGAGCACTCAGTACTGCTCATGCAAAACCGGATTTAACTGCATGTCTGTAATGCATATGTATATAAATACCCTTGAAGATGTTGTGCAGTTTGCAGCCTGCAAATATGACCCAAGAACTAGGCTTCAGGGGCAAATCCTCAGAGCTCTTTCAGCTCTCACCTTTAAGACTAACCCACCTTACTGTAGCATAAGCTTTCGAGAATCACAGTTCTCTTCATCAGATGCATCTGTGAACTGTGATTCTCAAAAGCTTATGCTACAGTAAGGTGGGTTAGTCTTAAAGGTGCTACTGGACTCTTTTCGATTTTGCTACTACAGACTAACATGGCTAACTCCTCTGGATCTTTCAGCTCTCAGTGCATTTAATTGTCTTGATGTGCTCCCATTAATTATTGTCCCCCCTTCTTGAACAATCAGCAGTCCCAATTTTGAGCTCCCTCGCTATGACAAAACTAAGATGCTACTGTTTGCTGAGCAGTATCACTTACAATCAATCACTATTTTGTTGGGGAACACTGCAATTCTTTTGCATTTGGGATCATAGCATAACTTTTAAAAGATCTCATGGTGCGGGGGGGGGGGAGGCTGAAAGTGAAATCATTCATCGTGGATTTCATTGACACATGCTAAATGTACTTTGTTGGAAATGAAACACGGGTGAATTTACCTTCCCATTCCTGTGCTGAAAGGTCTCCTATTAACATATCTTCTTGTTCTGTGAGCAGTCAGACCACTTCTCATAATGAGAGGGCAGTTTATAAATGGAAATGTAAGGTTCTGCCAGGTAGATCTCAAAGACTTCACTGCATGAGTCCAGAACTGCATGAGTTAAAGCTTTATTGATAATCTACTAGTTCAGCAATCCGCTAAAGGTTCATTGCCAGAAATGAAGCTCTGTGCCAAGCCCCCAAATCTATATTGAATTCTAAGTACAGCCCAGTTCCCACCCCACTTAGCTGCCAGCCTAGTCTAGGTTCCCACTTCCCATTCTCATCAAAGCAAAGCAACTAAGGATGAGAGCAAAGAGGATGTTTTAGAAAGTTCATGAGTTCCAAGGTTATGTATCCATGACAGCGGTTCTTCTTCTCAGGAGACAGCCAGAAAAGCTCAGGAGGGGCCCCCTCCTCTGTACACTTTCACAGGATAGAGACAGAGGAGACAGCCACTGCTGTCTCTATTGTAAGAGCACGATGTCCATTAGAGTCTATTAGGTTGTGAAGCCCCTGAAGTATGGCAGAGGATGCCAAGACCCTGATGGGAATATCATAACCCCTCCTTCCTCATATTCCATAAGGATAAGGCACTGCCTGGCCCAAGGCAGAATGGATACCAACCAGACAGGAGCCTGGAAGATAGTCAGAAAGTGAGTCATAGCGGCTGGCTGACGAACAGCCCACTCCACACCCCAGAGATACGTAACTTAGAACAATAAGTCTCTCAAGAAACTCCTGACTCATCCCAACTTTCCTTCCCCTCACCTATCTATCCTAATCAAGCAACACCCAAACTATTCAGCAAACCAGGGAGCTTTCCCCGTCCAGTGCTAAAAGAGTCATAAAGCACCTTTTATGGCTATAGTCCACCTTAGGATGCCTCTCCTAACTCCGTTGTCCATCTTCAGAGACAGCCATTAAGATGTTAGTTTGCCTGGGAGAGCATTTCACCCTATAACGGGGCTCCCCAGCCATGTGCTCTGTGTGTGTGTCTTGGGACCTGCCATACACCCCCAAATTAATTTGGGCCTCCTCTTCTCATGAATAACTGGTCATTTTGCTGAAACAGGTGACTCAATGCATAAATATTAACATGGTGCATTAAACAATGTCAAAATTACAGAGTAGGAATCAACTTATAGCAACAAATAGTATGAAATATATAGAGTGGTTCAGTCCACAGGGACAAAAGCAGGGTATAAATAAAGTACATAAAATAAATGCTACAGAACTCATGAACATTAGCCCTTTATGTACCAAGACCTTCTATAAAGGTTATTCCCCCCAATAAAAAGGATTAGTTTCAAAGTGATTTCTTTTCTGTCCCTTTTGTTGAATTTGTTTTAATGTTGTAACTAGAGATGGGCACGAACCAGAAAAAAATGAACCGTGTGGTTCGTCACATTTCATGAACCACGAAGAACAAACTTCACGAACCTGCCCTGGTTCGTGAACTGGTCCATTTTGTTCATGAAAACATCACATCCAGGTCAGCAAATTGTCACTTCTGCGTCAGCAGGTCACTTCTGAGCCAGCAGAAGGCCACTTCTGGGTCAGCAGGAAGTCCATCCCCTGTTGCCTAGGACACTGATTGATCAGTGCCAGGCTGTCTGCAGTGACGAACCAAAAAATGAACCAAACGAACCAACGTAAAGTTCACAAACCATGAACCAGCCTGGTTGGTCACAAACTTTGGTTCATATTTCAGTTCGTCCCCATCTCTAGTTGTAACCCATGGGTGTGCTTTTCACAGGATTTCCAGTCGGGACCACAAAAATGCATACATATGAGACTTTTAAAAAATTCCCCGTGTTCACGACTTCTGCAGGTGAGTGTGTGTAAATCCATCCTTATACTGCCTATCACATCTCCCACGTATCAGGTTTCAATTGGAAGAGCAATCTAAAAGGGTGGAGGGGGGAGGGGAGATAACCAATACCCAGTCACAAAAACTACCCAGATAAGATATTTCACTATCATCCCTAACCAAGACCTTATAGGAAGGCACTTCCTGTGTCAGGCTAGGATTAAGCACTGGCTCATTTGCTTCTTAATACTTCCACACTCTCCCTATGTGAAATGCCCCCCATCACCATATAGAAATAACGTATGAGTAGGGTTGCCATTCTCCAGGTGGCGATTATTTTTGTGTGGCCCAGCTCCTACGTTTCTGAACTCCCATCTGGCTTAAGATGCTGCTTACATGATGAGGCCAATCTCAAGGGAAGAAAAAAAAAAGACTACATTTTTATAAACTGGATAATGGAAACAAAGATTGGAGAGGGGGAAAATATCCACCGGAGTTCCCATTGCATGATGGGTAGGGTCTGTGATGAACAAGTTTGTTTATTTTCATTTTCGGGATTTTATTGTCGCTTACCCATGACAAATCTACTTTGCCCCGCGGAATCTATTTTCCTGCCACCACAAATGCTCTGGAAGTTCACGCAGCATCTTTCATTTCCTCGGCCGTCCCTTCAGAGACCAAATATGCAATGTTCCCTATAATGAAACTATATAACACTGTTTTGCAGGCCTTTCACCAATACATTCTGTCTACACAGCCGAGCTCTAAAGATGCCTTTTCATTTATCATCCTTGATTGCAGGCAGAGCTTCCATACAAATTTCCAAAACCATGGGTAGAAAGGATGTTCTCGGTGTATAATTTGGTTCTTTTCCAGCTTTCCTGCAGCTAAAGAGTAATTGACACCTTCCTGGAGTATCTAGGAATTTTCTTGGAAATCTGGACTGGCCTTGATAACTTCAAGCTATCCAAGATGCCAAGCGTTCTACATTTTTGAACATTGACCCATTCCATAATAAACTTGGATTATATGTTATTAAGTTGGTCACCTGTTCATATGTTTATCTGGAAGCATGTTGCAACCAATCATAAGCAGCTCACAGCTGAGGACCTGTCACCTTGGAACAGCGTCCATCAATTTATCATTGACAGCTCAGGCGAGCCTGACCTCATCAGGTCTCAGAAGCTAAGCAGGGTCAGCCTTAGTTAGTAATTGGATGGGAGACCTCCAACGAAGACCAGGGTCACAGAGGCAGGCAACGGCACACCACCTCTGTTAGTCTCTTGCCATGAAAACCCCACCAGGGGTTGCCAAAAGTCAGCTATGACTTGAGGGCACTCTCTACCACCACCACCCAATGACCACAGTTTCTGGTGCCTTCTTCTGATGTACCAATGTCTGTGCCTATTCCACTACTCTGAAGCTGCTGGGTAATATTTGAAATGTAGGAACTGTACTGGTTGGCTAGAATTTGAGTTGCCAGCAGGCAGGCAGATACATTTGTTTTCCTGCAGATATCCACAGAGGCTAACATCTCCTTGTTCTCTGATGCTTTGTGCAAACTTCTTTCCCAAAGTATGGCCAATTTTGCTCCCCAATTGACTTCTTTCCCAGCGCCTTTTGAACACAACATAGGTATTGCCAGTGTATGAACTGTAGCTGTTCCAACTTCCTAATTCAAAGCCCCTGTAACAAACAGAGCTCTTATTGTCCATACAACTCGGCAGGACTGAAGACTTCCTCCAGACTAAAGAGACTTCCTCCAAGCAAAGGCAAGATAAGTGTCTCTTAAGCTATGCAAAGCCTCTTTGGGAGGGAAGATTTTAGCTTTTGTTGTGCAAAGTAGTAGGATACAGGACACTAGACTCAGAAAAAAGTCAATAAAAGAGACAATGTCAAACACTGGTCTACAATTGACGCTGTTCAACTTGGACTGATTTCTGTTTTAACTGAGCTACGTCGGCTGAATCCCAGTGCAATACTACGCACGTATACTCAGAAGTAAATCCAGCTGAGACCAAGAGGACTTATGGGTGCAACCCTAAGCAGAGTTGCTCCAGCATAAGCCCATTGATTTTGGTGGGCTTAGATTGGAAAAACTCTGTTTAGGATTGCACTTATTCCCTCATAAGCGTGCTTAGCATTGCAGGTTTCATCTTTAAGCTGCTAAACTACTTTGATTAACTGTGACTACAAGCTTTCAACACCCTGTTTAAAATAATAAAATTAATCATTTTGTTTGTTGTATTTTGTATGTTTGAGATCAACTCTGTCTTCTTTGTCTTTTTTTTTTTTAAATCTAATTTCTTTTGCAAAGTTACACCTGTTTTGCCCGGCAAGCTCAAAGGACAACACCATCCTACTATTCGTTCCTCATTTTAAAACAAGTTTCATGCTCGTATAAGCAACTGTTTCTCCCTTTAGATTGCTGACTTATTCATCTAAATTGAATCCTGTAACAGAGTCTTAAAGCGTAGGGGGAAATAATATTTGCTTGATTTAAGGAAGGTCATACAAGGACAGTTTTGCTGTTTAGTCGAAAAATCTTTTCGGAAAAAAAAGTTATAATGAAGACTAATGCGTTTCTCTTGCATAGAATGAGAAAGCAGATGAGCAGTTTTATTTAGAAAGTGTAATATCTGGTCTATAGAGACATTTATTTACAAACTTGCAAACTACCCATCATTCTGACAAGTGGATACGGGTGTACGGAGGGCTTATATATTCCAGGGGGAGGCTGGTCTCTTGCTAGAGAGGAAGACCTTCCAGCCTAAGCCCCCTATTCCCTGACCCTGCTTGACAGGTTGAGGGGGGATTAGGGGGACCATTTGACATTGTCCATTTTTACATGCCCTTAAAGGGACAGTATACTAACAGAACGCTGGCAACATCTCGATGCAGGCTATTTGGCTTCCATTTCTGGGACCTTTTCTGGGACCACGGAAAGTACGTTTCCAATAAAGGTGCTGAAAAAATGGAAGCCAGGTGGCCTGCAACTATTTTACAAATGAAGACATCTGGATTCATGAGGAAAAGCCACCAGCATTCAGTGAGTGGGCCGTCCCTTTAACAGTGTGTGGAAATGGCCATTGTGTTGATGTGCAGTGTCATTCTGGCACAAAACCAGAAGTGAAATTGTCATGTTGGTACACTGCTCTAGAATTCACCCCAAACTCTATGGTTTGTCAGGTCTAACATATATTTTAACTATACTGACTCCATTTTCTAATGCTTTTAGTGTTTAAGTATTTTCTCCTCAGGTGCACCAGTTCCCAAGCAGCATTCCCACCAGAGGAGACTGTTTTGTCTAACACCGTTCCACTAGGCATTGGCCTTGAAGGAGAGCAGCTTCCCAGGACTGAAAGATGTTGTTTTGAGAACTGTGGGGGGAGGCTGTTCCAGATGGGTATTGTTACTCTGTATTCTATGCTTGCTCTTCATTGGTAACAATGATCATGTACCATCCTGAGTCTCCTATTCAGGACAGTGGACTATAATGGACCTTTTCTGCAATAAAGCTTCCTTTGCCAGACATTGGACTTATTCTTGCTTCTAAAGGGAATCTTGCAGAGAGTACCTTATTTAGCCACAGTCTGACATTTTGTTACCAATCATGTCTGAGTCGGGCCCAGCGGAATCCAAGGTTGTCCCGGACAGGGATCCTTTGTTTGATCCGTATGCGTCTCCCGACAATCAACCGGTGCAAACCCAAGACTCCCAGGAGCTGGGAGCAACCGGGAACGGAACCGGAGCCTCCACTTCTACCCTGCCTCTCATCGACTTCAGTACTCGGAACGAGACCGAAAGCAATCTCGGGGCAAGGCCGAAAGCAACCGCTCTCCCCTTGATCTCGGTACCCACCCCGTCGGAGTGGGGAGCCAGACCCCGAGAAACCAGAGAGCGCCGGGCAGGTGGACTCCATCCACGAGTCTCGATGGACGGGCGCCGAAGCCTAGAAACCGTCCCGGAACTAGATAGCAGCCAACCATGGCGATATTGGAACAGGACGTTTGAGCAGATGGAGGGGGACACGTCTCGCCGAGGCGCCCTGAGTTGGGATTATTCCGAACTTGCCCCGTGGAAGGAGCCAACGGAAGTCCCTGAACAAAGTTGGGAGCAGATACGAGGTCGCACCTATGCGGTAGATACCAGCATCTCGGCCGTGACGGGTATGGCCAAGGGAATTCTAGCCGCGAGGTCGCGAATAGTCCAAGGGGACCCTCCTCCGTGGGGCCCTTTCTCCCCGGTGAGTACAGCGAATGAAGGTTCCCTGAGCGAACAACCAGGGCCAAGTCGTATACAACAATTAGAAGCTAAGCTGATGGATATGGAAGAAAGTTTGGCTCACGCCATTCATTTAATCTCCTCAATGGGGGCCGGGGAAAGACTGTCTCCTGAAGAGATGGCGATACAGATAGCTACCCTTCAAAGTGTCATCTCCTATCCGATGGAGGAAGTTCAGCAGCGGTCGTCGCCTACCGGCGAGGGGGGCACCTATCCTGGCGAATCGGGAGAACAACCCAAGGAATTTCCCACTCAGCGAGAAACTCCACCGAGAAGGGACCACCCGGTTGTGCCATCCGGTGAGACTCCCATCGAACCTCCTATCACGGGAGGGGATGTGCCGCCAGACGAAACCCCCGTTGAAAGGCCTACGGAAGGGGAGGAAAAGCCAAGTGATACACCGGTGATACCCCCCCATACTTCCCCTAAAACGGTCCGGCCGGACCAAGCGGGAGCACCCGTGGCTCCATCAGGGGAGGGAGCCCCTGGTCAACCGCGCGAAACTGTTCCCGTCGGGCAACCTCCGGGAGATGGTCTACCAGCGCCAAAAGGCCAGCCGACGCTTCCCAGAACAACAACGCCTGGAGGGGCAAGCCCGCGCGGCCTTCCACCCATTCGGCCTTCGCCGCTGCGGCCCCTTCCGCTTCGACCACAACTAACCCCGCCGCTGCAGCCGATACGTTTGCCACTGGAACAGCCCGTAAGACCACCTCCGAACCAACCGATGGGGCCTACACCACTACGACCCCACCAACCCACCCCTCAGCGGCCGATTATTACTCCGCCGCACCGCCCTCAACCGCAAGCACCTCAACCGCTACGGCCAGCACCTCCGGCATTGCCACCAGCCCCGCCGAGAGCACCACCGCCAGCCCAACCGAGGCCGCCACCCCCGGCTCAACCGGTGAGGCCACCGCCAGCACAACCGGGTCCCCTCATGCCTCAAGTGCCATTGAGGCTTCCGGCGGACTTCTACCCAGCACCGGCTCCGAGGCAAGACCTCCCAATGGGTTGGGTGAAACTGGACGCCACTTTTGATGGGGATCCCTCCAAACTGGGCTTTTTTCTAGTGCAAGTCGTGCAATTCTTCAACCGGTGGGGACACCTCTTCGGCAGCGAAGCCAGCCAAATTGAACATCTCGGCTCCCGCTTACAAGGGAAAGCAGCGGACTGGTACGTAGGACTATATAATATCGGGGCCCCAGAACTCGATACTCTCCAGGGGTTGGTAGATGCTATTAGAGCACAATATGAAGACCCCTTAGAGGAAACCAGGGCCCGAACAGAATTGCAGGCCATTAAGCAGGGCAGCATGGCAGCGAGAGACTATATCACGAAATTCCGACAATTGGCTGCCAAGTGCCCCAGGTGTGAGGAGTCCACAAAAATTATTCTGTTCAAACAAGGACTTAATCCGAGACTTTTGGACAGAGCCCTCATGCAAGACAATCCCCCTACGCTGTTAGGTTGGATTCAACTTGTTTGCGAAGTGGAGAATCGCATTTTAGAAGTCCGTTTGGTTGAGCAACAACAACAAACGGGACAAAGAAGACCATTGACCTTACAGAAGGGAGCTCGGGGAGCTGGCTACGCCACCCGTGGAGCGAGAGATGCTAGATGGCAACAAGGGCTGTGTTTGCAATGCGGACAGGCTGGTCACTTTGCAGCACAATGCCCCTACCGGCCTGTGCAAAGACCTCCGCTCCAATTACGGCGTCCAACCCTTGCTCCGTTCCCTACGCTCCAACGCCCGACTCCAGCTCCACGAGCAAACAGAGGCCGCGGCGCTTCCCAAAGGCCAGCCTCAGAAAGAGGGCTGGAAGCGGAAGAAGTTATGGAATACGATCCCGCTTCCCCATCTGCAGAAGTCAATCCAGAAAGTCCCCAGTCGGGAAACGAGATGGATCTGTCGTAAAAGGGCCCAAACGACAGATCCGCCCCAAGCCCGTCCCTGCACGGAACCGGCCACCTGGGTCCATTTTATTCATGCCAGTGACTTTAATCAACCCAGAGAGAAAAATGCACATTCGGGTGCAAGCTCTTATTGACTCGGGTTGCTCAAGAGATATCATAGCCCCAGCTCTAGTCAATGGACTAGTCTTACCGACTCGGGAATTACAAAATCCAGTAATTTTTGAACAAATGGATGGTACCAACATGAATCCGGTCACAACTGAAACCATCCCGGTGATCACAGGCATGGGACAACATTGGGAAAAGAGGTCCTTTGTCATCAGCTCTACTGCCAAGTACCCGTTAATTCTAGGCAGCAAATGGCTATGTGATCACAATCCCTACATAGACTGGGCTCAAGGATGTATTACCTTCAATCATGCCAACTGTAAAATTCACCGTTGGAATCAAAACTGGGGCGAGGACCCAACTTACAAAGAAAAGGCCCTCCTCACCCAAGAAGAAGTCAACCAAATACCCGAACCGTACTGGCCTTTCCTAAATGCTTTCTCGGAGGAGGAAGCTGATACTCTACCCCCGCACCGACGAACGGACTGTGCGGTGGAAATTTTACCCGGAGCCTCATTGCCTAAAGGACGACTCTATCCCATGAGTCTCCATGAACGTGAAGAGCTCCGGAAATTCATCGACACCAACCTCCAACGAGGGTTCATCCGCCCAGCCTCTAGCTCCCACGCCGCTCCAGTTCTCTTTGTGAAAAAGAAGGACGGGGGACTCAGACTGTGCACGGATTTCCGAGGACTAAATGCAGTGTCCACCAACAACGCCTATCCTATACCGCTCATCCGAGACCTTCTCAACGTCGTGGCCCAAGGTAAGATCTTTACGAAATTAGATCTAAAAGATGCTTACTTCCACGTTCGTATCAAGGCAGGGGATGAGTGGAAAACCGCGTTTAATACGCCCCTCGGACAATATGAATACTTAGTCATGCCTTTTGGATTGACGGGAGCCCCGTCTGTATTCATGTCCATGATAAACGAAGTTTTACATGAATTTTTGTACAAAGGGGTGGTGGTGTACCTTGATGATGTTTTAATTTATTCTGACACCGAGGAAGAACATGTTCAAATGGTACAAAAGGTCCTGGCCACCTTGATGAAGAATAAACTGCCCATCAAATTGTCCAAATGTGAATTCCATAAAACCGAACTCACTTACCTTGGGTATTGTATCTCACAAGAGGGGTTGAAAATGGATCCAGCCAAAATACAGGCGATCCAGGATTGGCAAACACCCACCACCCGCAAAGAACTGCAATCCTTCCTGGGTTTTGCCAACTTCTATAGAGACTTCATAGCAAATTTCGCCCAAATCACACTCCCCTTAACAGAATTGCTGAAAACCAAAGATAAAGGGGACCAAGCCAAAAAACCCTCTGCTAAACTACAATGGACCCCCGATTGCCAAACGGCCTTCGAATGTCTTAAAAAGCAATTTGTAACGGAACCCATCCTCTCCCACCCCAACGAACAGTCCCCCTTCATAGTGCAGGTCGACGCCAGCGATACGGCGATAGGGGGGGTTTTGCTGCAGAAGGGGGAGGATGGAAAATTGCGGCCTTGTGCATTCTTGTCTAGAAAGTTCTCAGAGGCAGAAAGGAATTGGAATGTGTGGGAGAAGGAGGCCTTTGCAGTGAAAGCAGCTCTCACAAATTGGAGGCATTGGCTGGAGGGGGCGAGATACCCTTTTGAGGTCTGGACAGATCATAAAAATTTGGAGGCCCTCCGAAGCCCACGCAGACTGAATGCCAAGCAATTGCGGTGGGCGGAATTCTTTTCCAAGTTCAACTTCACCCTCAATTATCTCCCGGGCAAAACTAACTTTTTAGCGGACGCCCTGTCGCGCATGCCCCAACATAAGAGCAAACGGGCGGAGACTGTCGACACGGTCTTCTCGCCTAAGCAACTTGGGGGCGTGGTGACTACTCGCAGCCGTGCTAAGCAGCCCCTCCCGGCCGACCAAGAATGGAAATCGAAACTTAAAACTGAAGTGGAGAAGGAGGGGGATAAAGCTCCGCGAAACAAACTAACCCAATCCCCACAGGGGGATTGGCTAGCTGGGAGCAAGTTCTATATCCCGGACAGCCTTAAGCTGGAAGTGTTGCGGCGCTGTCATGATGCTCCCACTGCTGGACATTATGGGTATCTGAAAACTTTACACCTCGTTCAAAGACAATTCTGGTGGCCGGGCATGCGCAAAGACATTTCCCAATACGTTAGTTCCTGCCCTGTTTGCCTCAGCGCAAAGACCAGGAAAGGGAAACCTCCGGGTCTCCTGCAACCATTAGAGACGCCGAACAGGCCCTGGGAAGTAATCTCCATGGACTTTATCACTGATCTACCTCTTTCAAAAGGACATAATTGTATTTTAGTTGTGGTAGATCTGTTCTCCAAACAAGCCCATTTTATCCCCTGTACTGCTATACCCTCCGCTCGAAAACTAGCGGATCTGTTTCTAAAACACATCGTAAAATTACATTCTTTTCCGTCCAAGGTGATTTCGGATCGCGGCGGACAGTTCGTTGCCAACTTCTGGCGGGAGCTTTTGAAAATGTTGAATATTGAACAAGGTATCAGTTCAAGCCACCACCCACAAACCGACGGGCAATCCGAAAAAACAAACCAAATATTAGAACAGTTCCTTCGTTGCTACATCAATTTCCAACAAGACAACTGGGTGGATCTTCTCCCTCTAGCCGAATTCTCCTATAACAACAGTGTACACGCTTCAACGGGAGAAGCCCCCTTCAAAATTGTATATGGGACTCACTTCAATCCCTTCCCATTGGACGCACCCCCTCTCCATTCCTCTAAATTGCCAGATGTATCCTCATGGTGGGGGGAGGCGGTGCAGCAATGGACTATCATTAAGAAACACCTCGAAAAAGCCAAACTGGATTACAAAAAGTACGCAGATCGCCATCGTGTGGCCGAATGGGAATTACAACCAGGGGACCATGTGTATATTTCCACAAAGAACCTAAAGCTAGCTCAAACAAGCCGCAAACTCGCTCTGAAATTCTTAGGACCTTTTCCTGTGCGCAAGGTAATAAATAAAGTGACTGTTGCTGTAACATTGCCCAAGAACCTTCGCCATGTGCATGATACGTTCCATGTCAGCCTTTTGAAGAAAGCTCCCACCGACAACAAATGGCATATCAAAGCTCCACCCATTCCAACTTTAATTGACGACCAAATACACTATGAGGTACAACAAATTTTGGACTCTAAAATCAAGAGAAATCAGCTTTTTTACCTCATTAGATGGAAGGACTTTGATTCTGGTTACGATGAATGGGTGAACTCTGCACATGTTCATGCTCCTAGATTAACCAAAGCTTTTCATACTCGCTACCCATATAAACCAGGGGGGGATTTATTTTAAGGGGGGCAGAAATGTCAGGTCTAACATATATTTTAACTATACTGACTCCATTTTCTAATGCTTTTAGTGTTTAAGTATTTTCTCCTCAGGTGCACCAGTTCCCAAGCAGCATTCCCACCAGAGGAGACTGTTTTGTCTAACACCGTTCCACTAGGCATTGGCCTTGAAGGAGAGCAGCTTCCCAGGACTGAAAGATGTTGTTTTGAGAACTGTGGGGGGAGGCTGTTCCAGATGGGTATTGTTACTCTGTATTCTATGCTTGCTCTTCATTGGTAACAATGATCATGTACCATCCTGAGTCTCCTATTCAGGACAGTGGACTATAATGGACCTTTTCTGCAATAAAGCTTCCTTTGCCAGACATTGGACTTATTCTTGCTTCTAAAGGGAATCTTGCAGAGAGTACCTTATTTAGCCACAGTCTGACATGGTTTTACCATAGAGTTTAGAGTGAATCCTAAACCATCGCCCTGATGTGATGACATCACTTCCAATGCTGAAAAAATTGTCCTTGCCCCCCAAATGCTCCCTAATTCCAAGGGCCCCTGAGGGGCAGGCTACATGCTATTGAAGGAAAGGGAAATTTATCACAGTTGTATTGCTGCCTCCAATTTCGATGTTACTATGTTTCCGTAGAAATCTATGTAAAACAGAACTTTCTACTGCGCCAGGACAGAAGGCCCTACTTTAAGCAAAGGTGGGTTAATGATAGGTTGCTGACTTCTGCTTGGGAGATATCTCGAGATTTGGGGACAGTTCCTGGGGACAGCAGAGTTTGGAAAAGGGAAGAAACTCAATGGGGACGTGTGACACCATAGACTCTGCCATCTGAAGTTGCCATTTCCTTCAGGAGAACCAATTTGCCTGTACAAGATCTTGACAACTGGTTCTCTTTTATTGTTTATTTGATATTGACATTATTTTGGGGTGTAGTATGTCTGTTAGCTGTCTTGAGTGTTCTTTTCATAGAGAAAGGAAGGATATAAATAAAACAAAATTACAAATAAATCTCCTAAGCTGGGCTCCCATTTATATGCCCATGGTGGGGAATTACCGGCCTCCAGACCAGAGTTGGTTCCAGGACAGAGAAAGCTCAGGACTGCCCTTGCCCACTACAAGGCTTTCCTTCTTGCTGTCCCACCCACATGCCCTCACTTTTCTGTGTATTTTCCCTTTATCCACTTGCAAATCCTCCCACCATCTGCAACCACAGCTGCCCAGACTTCTTGCCTGTCCTTTCTCCAGTGGTGGTGGGTATAGCTAGGAGTGCCATGGCCACCAGCTGATACTTTGTGCACCATCCACATGCCCTTCTCCAGCAGCGCCAGGCAGCATATGCAGCTGGAAGCAGAAGTGACAAAGCACTCACGAACGGGCAGTGGACGGGTGTGAATGCAGGCATCAGAAGAGACGTGTGAGTAGAGACTCAGCAGCAGTGGGCCCCACTAGAATCCATGGGCCCTGGCTGCTGCCCACCCACCCTGTACCTCCTAGAAGGGGAGGTGAAACTGACAGAGCCTACGGGAGGCAAAGAAGAAATTAGCAAACCTTTTGAGGAGAGATCTTTGCTGGCTCTGTAGAGAGGGGAAATTGACAAAGCCGATCTCTTTTAAAACTCAGCTCCCTGGCTAACATTGTGACTCCCTTCACGTGCGCGTCCTCGTGTAATTTGTCTCTTGTAGCTTAGCTCTAAGTCAGTAGTACCACAAAGGTGTACTTTGTTAAAACCAGCTCATTTTCTTTTTTTCTCTTGTTTGGAGCCTTTGAACAACACATTATCAATAACAGTACAACAGTCACACAGCCTCTATCTTCATTGAGTTCTCAAGGAGCTCAGCTACCTCCTTGACCAGATGGGAAACAGCCCAATGTTACATCCAGTGATCCCATAAACCATGAAGCAGTGATATGCCATTAACTCAGAGTATATCTTCCCGCTGGTGCTATTTATGGAATGAAGCAACTTAAAAACATACATACACACATCGCTTCTCGGCCTTTTGGCTAAGATCAAGTGTGTGTGATCACATTAGTTCCTTTCCATCAAACTTGCTGGATTTCTTTTTCCCTGTGTTTTTGTGTGCATCATCAGAGTAGTACCATATGTAAAATTCACAAAGGCTTTTTAAAAATCCTGCTGGAAACTAGAATTAAACTGTTACTCAAAACTGAGATTAAATAGGTTTACAATCCAAATTTGTAAGATTTGGGTCCCATAGCACCTTAAAGACCGACTAGATTTCCAGGGTATGAGCTTTTGAGAGTCAGAGCTCCCTTCACCAGATACTGGTGAAAGCTATCTGTCATATATGCCTGTCTGCATATCTCCCATGAATGTATTCTGTGTTATGTATTGGTCTTCTGAGGGCATGAGAAGTTTCTTATTGATGTTAAGGCAGTAGGTTCTCTTGCAAGTATTTACTTTCTCTTTCCCCGCTGCCTCCAGCAAGTGTCCTTGAAGGCCAGCTGTGGCCGACTTGAAATGTATCCTTCTTGGGAACTGAGATGATTTCATTCTTTGTTCTGTCTAGCCTAAACCTAGCTTCTCCTCTTCACTCCCCTGGCTCCTTCGTGCCCAAACTTTAACATTCCCTATTCTGATGGCAGGAACCTTCCCTATAACTAACACTACCGACCCCATCTACGTCACTTCTGCCAATTCAGTAGTCTGAGCACCTTGAACACCTTCAACCAATACACCTGCGTGTTTGCTGTGGAGAACTTGGGGAATCTACCTGCCAAGGACTGACAGTATCTAGGGTTGCCTGGTCCCCCTACAGTCCTGGCAGAAGGCCCTGTTTTTGGGCCCCAGCATGCTTCATTCTGGTGATGCCACTTATGCATGATGTCATGGCGTGGGTGCAGGAGCATGCACGCACTTCACAATTGGCCTGCTGCAAAGCTCGTGTGTTCCTGAGATAGTACAATGATGACACTCCTGGGAGTGACACCGTTGTGCTGCTCCCAGGAGCATGCCCAGGAGGCCCGTTACCATACCTTGCTGGCCAGGTGAGTGATGAGTGTGGGGGGGAGGTGAAAGTGGGGGATCCCCCACCCCCACCAGGAGAATAGGATCCCTAAAGGTATCTTACAAAGGGAGTTCTGACTCTCAAAATCTCATTCCCTGGAAATCTAGTTGGTCTTTAAGGTGCTCCTGGACCAGAACCTTGTTCTTCTGTCACAGACCAATATGGCTACCCACCTGAAACACTCCGCATTTGTGGGAGATAAACTCCAGTTCACCCAGGCACTTGTATTCCAAACTGAAATTGGTTACAACAAGGCTTCTCAAACATGTAAGCATTCATCGTGCTCTATGTAGGGTTACTAGCTCCATGTTTGGAGTCCCTAGAGATTTAAGAGTGGAGTTTGGAGAGGACAGGTCTGGGTAGGGGATGGAATGCATAGGCTATAATGCCCTAGACTCTAGGGCTTAGAGTCTACTCTTTAAAGCATAAGTCTCAATATGCACTCCCAGCCTCAGTGGCCAGGATGAGACAGAGAGTAGCTTTCAGGAAGATAGTCAACAACATAAATAAGCAGAAGCAAGAAGTGTTATCTATGGCAGTCAAGCTAGGATAGGAAGGCAGTGGTACTAAGTTTGGTCTGGGACAAGTTCTCGCAGACTAAAGTTGCCAACTGGGTTGAGGTATTTCCTGGAGATTTGGGGGGGTTGGAGTTTGGGAGGGCAAGATTTGGGGAACAGAAGGACCTCAGAGTATGATGCCATAGAGTTCACCATCCAAGCAGCCATTTTCTCTAGGGGAACTGGTCCCTGTAGTCTGCAGATCTGTTGTACTTCTGGGAGATCTCCAGGACCCACCCAAAGGCTGGCATCCTCTAGAAACAAAGGGGGAGTTGAAAGGAACAAGGAAAACTCACAAATACGGTTCATGCCCATCACAACAAATCTCAGCTTGATTGCCATTTGTCCTGAAGTTTGGATGCAACCGATGTTCCCGGCTCTTGAAGCCCTGTAACCCACAATTTTGGGCCTCCAGTACACAATTGGTATGCAAACCAGAAACAAGCCTGAGGCATGTAAATTAACATCTCTGCCAGTGGCTAGTATTTGCATGAATATAGAACCTCATTATTTAAATAGTTTTCTCAACCAAGACATGGTCTTTTACATTCTTAGAACCTCTGTTTCAACCAGGGCAGTCCAAACCTGAGGGGAGAAAAAACCCAGTAATGAACAAAATGTTATCAGTTTGAAAAAAAATGTGATTTAAATGATTTATATGCACCTTGAACAGTCTCAGCAAGATGGAAATCAAATTTGAACAGGACTAGCATTTTATTCTGAACAGCATTCAGGGTATTGTCTATGAAGCAGTGACTGGAAATGACTTCAGGAAGTAGGTTGCTCACAGCAAAGAAATTGCAAGCAAGTATATACTGTTTACCTTTTTTTAGGGAGCCTATATTGACCGTTACTCCTTTTAGGTGGTGAAACATCCATTACTAATGGGATACCAGCAGCATGAGGATGCAGCTAGGAAGCATTTTGGAGTGGTTAGAGTGCCAGACTAAATCTGAGAGACCCAGGTTCGAATCCCCACTCTGCCATGCAAGCTCACTGGGTGACCTTGGGCCAGTCATACATTCTCAGCCTAACCTACCTGATGGGGTATTTTGAGGATAAAATGGAAAGGAGAACAATACAAGCTTCTTGGGGTCCCCATGGCAGAGAAAAGTGAGGTATAAATGAAGTGATGGACTCTATGATGGACTCTATGGGCCAAGCTACACATAATGAATGACACTTGAACAGCAAGTGTATTTCTCCCTGTTCACTTGCCCTCCAGTCAATCCACTTGCCGTTCAAGTGTCATTCGTCATGTGTAGCTTGGCTCTATGACATTATACCCTGATGAGGTCCCTCCTCTCCCTAAACCCCACCCTCTCCAGACTCCGCCCTCAGATCTCCAGGAATATCCCAACCTGAAGCTGGCAACCCTAATCAGTCTCAGTCAGTCTGTTCAATATTTGTGAGGGGGTGTAACTTAAGAACAGGGCCCCCAGTGGAGACATCTGTAGAAAAAGGTATTGTGTGTCAATCAGAAGCAGGAATTAGTCTGAAACTGTCCTGTAGTATGATGAGTTTACCTCAGAGGATAAAGGGCAGCCTGTGGCCCATAAGTCCATAGGGCTGAAAAGAACCAGCTCTGGAGGCATAATTTGCTCTTGACTCCGGTGACCAGGAGACAGGCCCCATCTCCACAGTGGACGAGGAGCCACTGAGGGCCAAGATACAAGTGACAAATGACACTTGAACGGCAAGTGGATTGAGTGGAGAGCAAGTGGAGGGCAAGTGAACAGGGAGGAATACACTTGCCGTTTAAGTGTCATTCGTTACTCGTAGTTTGGCCCTGAGAGCTCCCCCCTCAAACCCCTGCTACGCTGTACAGGCTGTCACCTGGGTTATGAGGACAATAGTAATCTCTTTATCCCGCACCTCTATGGTGCCTATTTCACATAATACTGTAAGGTGGTGGTGGGGAGGTTAATTATGAGTATGTATCATTACTTTGCAGAAAAAGTTTTAAAGTTGCAATTGGATTAAATGGGAACAACAACAATAACAACATTCAATTTATACACTGCCCTTTAGGACAACTTAATGCCTACTCAGAGTGGTTTACAAAGTATGTCATAATTATCCCCACAACAAACACCTTGTGAGGTGGGTGGGGCTGAGAGAGCTCCAGAGAGCTGTGACTAGCCAAGGTCACCCAGCTGGCTTCAAGTGGAGGAGTGGGGAATAGAGGTGGGCATGATCCCCCCAAAAATACTGATCAAGCTGATCGTGGATCGGTGCCGGCGACGATCCTGAATTAACGATCCACATCGGTCATCTCCCGTTTCCGATCCGTGGATCGTGGATCATGGAGGCAAAAGCGGAGGGGCGCCCTGCTGTTCCCAGCGATACAGGAACAGGGGCTGAAGCCGGCAGCATCTGTGTTTGGCTGTCTGTGTTTGGTCATCAGAACTGCCTATCAGGGTTTGTAGGGATGAGAGTGGAGTGCCCATGGCTACAGAACACCCCCTTCCCCCTCCCTCCCTTGGGTGTCTTCTCCCAGCTGGTGACTGCTTTGCTGCTCTGTGGTTGGAAGGAAGCCCTGCTGATCAAGGAAAGCTGGGCTTCCATTTGGGTTTCCAGGGTGACAGAAGGAGGGCAAACACAGCTCAGGCATTCCCCTGGCTCTGTTGCCAGGGGAATAGATTGCTGGCGCCTGAGTGTCTGGCTTCCTGATCCGAGCACGATCCAGCCCCGATCAAGCCCCCCTCCTGACCACTGGATCGTTCGCCGTGCCCGAGCACAATCTGCCGGGTCCCGATCGTGCAATCGCCATTATCGTGGGGTTTTTTTTTATCGTAATGCGGATCGTGCCCATCTCTAGTGGGGAATCAAACCCGGTTCTCCAGATCAGAGTCCTGCACTCTTAACCACTACACCAAACTGGCTTTTGCCATTGGGATAGCTCATTGGAAGCTCTGGAATCTGCAAAAATGATTGGCTCAGACAGCAACCTGTTACAAAACAAGGATCATGAACGGCTTCCTGACTGCATTAAATATAATATCTACTCCCATTTCACTTTATTGGTCTCCCCTCTTCTAGCTGCTAGGCTCCCGCAGGACATGTTGAAATGTTTACAGTCAGACCTTTCCCTCGCACTAAGAGGGCAGTTTACGGACAGAATATCATAAATGCCCCTCATAAGTTCAAGGCACTGACTGGTCCAGAGCAGATGTCAGCTGGCTGAGAGCCTGAAAAACTACCCAAACATGAGTCAGAAGGCCTTTTCCAACCACAATAGGATGGCCAGTCTCCGGGTGACCACGGAGCTCTTGATGCTTTATTAATGCAAACTGAGACTTAGTGCATGGTGGTGACTATTCAACTGACCAGGCATCCAAGGTTTCTTAGATAAATTGACTCCATAACAGAATGCTTAATTTTTTTAAATCAATGAAACCCGTGTCAATTGCCATGGAATATGCAACTAGATGACCTGCAGTAGAATCTTAAACAGATTTACGCCTTCTAAGACAACTGGTTCTCATAAGTGGTGTTTTTTTTTAAATAACATCAACAGCAACAACAATATTTTTTTTGCAGGGGAGGGTTTGCCCATGGCATGCTGGCCCAGACGCTTATGGTGAATTAAGAAAACTGCATTTTTTCTGTTAATATGGCTACCAACTAAATCAAAATTGCTAGCTCAGCCAAAGTGTAAATTTTGAAATGAGAGTGGAAAATCACAAACATTTGCTACAGCCCTGACAACAATAAGCCTGTTTGTTCACTTCAAGAAGCAGCACTGAGACATAACATAAAGGTGCCCACACTTTCTAAGCCTGTAGGTACCTTTGGAATGCTGAGAAATATCAGACCCATGAACTGGGGTTATGAGAGATGGGGCCAATTATTGGTTGCCATAGGGGAGAGGTGGGGGAGAGTGCCCATAAGTCTTAGTTGACTTATGGTGACCTCTGCTGAGGTTTTCATGATAAGAGACTAACAGAGGTGGTTAACCATTGCCTGTCTCTGCAACCCTGGTCTTCGTCGGAGGTCTCCCATCCAATTACTAAGCAAGGTTGACCCTGTTTAGCTTCTGAGATCTAACAAGATCAGGCTCACCTGAGCTATCCAAGTCAGGACACCGTAAGGGAGGGGTAGTTGGAAGTGTTGGAAGGTTATAAGCAAGTGATGGAGACAGCCGTTTCTGAATGGGTACTCCCTACAGACCCAAGAGTTATACTTCTTGGGGTCTTCTAAAACACCCACTGCTTCAACAAGGGAGACGAAAGTCTGGATTAGAGATGGGTACAAACAGCAATACGAACTTTAAAAAAAGCCACAAACAGCCCAATCAACTATTTGTGAACAAGCTGTTCGTGAGGCCCATTCTAAATGAACAGGTGGTCGTTGCAAGCCTCGTTCATTGCTGTTCGTCAAGCCAGACAATCTGGCACCTGCAATCAATCTGGCACCTGCAAGGAAACTAGGGTTTCTAGGTCCCTATACCCTCCCAGCAGGAGTGGGGGGGGGGGCTGGAACTTACCTCTTGCTGTCCGCATGCCCTCCCTCTGGTTCCTGTGAGATGATGTCACTTCCGTAAGTGATATTGTCATGCCAATCAAGGGAGTGCTCTCTCACTCCATGCAGGGAGAATTCAGCCCATTTGGGCCAAAATTGGCCCGAAACAAAGTGCAGGAGCACTCCTACGGTCAGTGTGACAACGTCACTTCTGAAAGTGATGTGCCATGCTGTGTGTTCCCAGGGTGCCTGCTGGTAGCAGGTGACCTCCAGGGGCTTTGCCATCTCCCGCCGCTTGCTGGGGGATCAGCAGGCAAGGGGACAAACCCTCAAGAGTTTTCCCACCACTGACAGGCACCTGGGAACCCAAGGAGAACCCACATGTAAGATGTGACCTATGGTCCAGTGGACTAAAGGAAAAGAAGCCAACTTGGAGCTGGACTTTGCCATGAGTTGTGGCATCACCATGGAAATGATCATAGAATGATGAAGTAACCTCCTATCTTACAATTTTAAGCCTGAGCTACCATTAGCATGCCTCCATCATAGATGAAGTGAAGGATAAGACTCAAAGGCTTGTTTAAGGATGGAAGAAATTAGACTTTCTGACTACCAGCTCATTCCTCCAAACCTTATACTAACTCTGTCGTTAATCCAAATTGATCCTGTTTCCATTGATCTTGCTTATCCAGTATAGTAATGGGATTCCTAGGTTCTCTCTACCCATTAAGGGGATGGTAAGCAACTTCGTTGGTTAGCATCCCTAATTTCATTTGTTCCAGATGGACAGCAAAGTGGTAAATCCCTTGAATGTGCAATTAACTTGCTAGGTTTCACATTTTTTCACATCTTCCCTCCCCCCAGCTGAAAAACAGACGGAGAATGATGAGGGAAACAGAATTAAGAAATAGTAGATACAATTCTGCAAGCATATTTCAGTGAGGAGAATAGTCCCTATTTGGTTCATTTCAGAAGGTTTGCCATTCAAAAGAGTAAAGAGTCCAGTAGCACCTTTAAGACTAACCAACTTTACTCTAGCATAAGCTTTCGAGAACCACAGTTCTCTTCGTCAGACGCATGGAGGGTATGGAGAAACTGGCCAGATATATATAGGTAGTGAGGGGAGTGAGGATTCAAAAGAGCAAGGTGATTGTTTTGCTGTATTATTAAAAAGCCAGTTATAGATAAAGAGAGACAGATCGAGATCGAGATCGAGATCGAGATCGAGATAGAGATAGAGATAGAGATAGAGATATCGGTCTGTCTGTCTATATTTCCCGTTGGTGTGCTTGAGGGGTGGAGGGGGGGATTGGTTGCAATTTGGATTTTCCATCTGTATGTAACACATATGAACATATGTAGCTGCCTCATACTGAATCAGACCCTTGGTCTTCCGTGGTCAATATTTTCTACTCTACCCTCTCTAGGGTCTTGGAAGGTCTTTTCACATCACCTACTATGTAATACTTTTAACTCGAGATGCTGGGTATTGAACCTGTGATACACTGCACACAAAGCAGATACTCTACCTCTGAGCAATGGGTAGGCTTCCCTTTTGTGGGCTTAAGGTGGGGTATTACCTGCCCATAGCCCCAATTCTGTGCCAATGAGAAACTTGAGGAGCAGGAGAAAAAAATAGCTCCTACATAGTGACGCTCTAAGCATTCCTCCTCAGTCTCCGTGGTAAAGACCACAGATTCTAAGGGAGGTAGCCTATAGCATCTGAACATGACATCACAGCTTCTCCAAACTCTGCCCTCCCCTGGCACTGCTCTTCAAATCTCCAGGCATTTTGCATTAGGCAGTGTTGGGGACTTCTCCTTGGAATGCAGGTTATGGACCCCATTTCATTTTCCCTCTTGGATCCATCCATGCCACCTTGCTTTGCTGTTTCCTTTCTCTCGGAGATGGGTGCTTCCTACAGGCCTGGAACCCTTACCTTTTCCCAATGGGCAGATTGGGCATTACTTCTGCAGCATCTCCATACACAGTATTTTAAAAAACAGTATTTAAAAAAAGAGACAGATTTTCTACTTGGCAAGCAGAAATGTGTGTAAACGAGAGCCTGTTGCTTAATCAAATTTCAAAGGCTGGTTACTGTGCCGTACTTTATTATAAGTTTTTGTTGTACTTGATGAGTTGATGGGTGGAGGTTTGTAAAAAGACAATGCAAGAGACAGAAGTGCTCAGAGGGAATCATTACCTCTCTGCAGTTGCCTGATGCATCTTTTATGGCACCTGTGCTTTAAATCAGTCCTGGGTGCCTGTAGTTAATAGGGCTGCACAGCATTTCTGACAGGCACAACAGACAATCGGAAAACAAAGGAGGGGGGATGATTTTCGACTTCTGTGCCATGTTAACTAGGAAGGTGCCAGTTCTCCTGAATAGAACTGATGCACTAAAGATCTTGTCAAATGTAAGGCCTGTGTTTGCAAGGATTGCTTGTCACCGTGAGTTGCCATATTTGCATTTACACGTATTCTTTCAAGCAACAGCATGTGCCACTCCCAGGTAATTATTTTCTGCTACATCGTGGGATCTGACAACTAACTGTGCAACCCCATGCAAAATTCTTCCAGTCTAAACCCATTGAAATCAGTGGGGTAGCTCCGCATAGTATTGCACTGTTAGTAAGCTGGGTGGGATGGTGAAATATGAGTAGACATGCTCAAATTATATTTTTTTAGAACAGATCAGGGCATCTGGGTGCTGCTCAGGTCCATGCCCATTTTATCTAGGTATTATACTCTGTATTTTTATTTATCTATGTCATTTATAGTCCACCTTTCTTGATGAGACTCAAGGTGGATTACACAGTGTGAGATTAGTACAGTCTCTGTATCAAGCACATTTCAATACAGTATCAAGGACATTTCCATAAACAATGCCACAGGGTAAATAGATACAAGTTTAAAGGACATAGTATTAGCAAGAATCCAATACAGAATATAACAAAAACTGAAACAGAACATAATCAATTCTAGGACTGACATTAGACAACATGCAAGCACCGAGTCATTACTGATCCATGGGGGGACGTTGCATCACGATGTTTTCTTAGCAGACTTTTTGCGGGGTGGTTTGCCATTGCCTTCCCCAGTCGTCTACACTCTACCCCCAGGATACTCATTTTACTGACCTCGGAAGGATGGAAGTCTGAGTCAACCCTGAGCCGGCTACCTGAACCCGGCCTCCGCCAGGATGAAACTCAGGTCATGAGCAGAGCTTGGGCTGCAGTACTGCAGCTTACCACTCTGCGCCATGGGGGTCTTCAGGCAGTACATAGGAGTACATATTTAAAGCAACAGATAATATGTAAGGCAATATAGTGATGAGTCCATAACTCATTAGCAAAGCATCTGAGACCCCCTCCCTACAATACAGCCCTCCCATTTGAGTAAAAAGCCTTTTTGAATAGTCTGGTTTTGCATTGTTTGTGGAAAGCCAGGAGAGTGGGGGTTCTCCTGACCTCCTCAGGCAGGTCATTCCACAGGATAGGGGCCACCACAGAGAAAGCACCTGTACAGGCTGCTGTTGATTTTGCCCACGTGCAGGCTGGCACCTGCAAGAGACCCTGTTCAGATGAGTGAAGCTGCCATGGAAGAACATAGGGAGGGAGGCGGTCCCATAGCTTTGCTGGACCAAAGCCATGAAGAACTTTGTATGTAACAACCAATACCTTGAACTGAGCATTGTCTCCTCAGCAATTTACCTAATTATTCTTTCTTCCTCACCCTGTAAATATGTTAGGCTGGGGACCAAGCTACAAGTGATGAATGACACTTGAACAGCACGTGTATTCCTCCCTGTTCACTTGCCCTCCACTCAATCCACTTGCCGTTCAAGTGTCATTTGTCATGTGTAGCTTGGCCCTCAGACAGAGTGACTGGCTGAAGGTCACCCAGCAAGCTTCCATGGCCGTCTGGGGTTTCAAACTTGGGCATCTCAAATCCTAGCCTGACCCTAATTATTGCATCATGCAGACTGTCTTGGGGCCAAGCTACAAGTGACGAATGACACTTGAACGGCAAGTGTATTTCTCCCTGTTCACTTGCCCTCCACTCAATCCACTTGCCGTTCAAGTGTCATTCGTCATGTGTAGCTTGGCCCTTAGATTCCACTATAATTTCCAACCCAGGTACTCTAATTGCTATGTATGGATAGTTTGTCACAAACCTTCCTTGTGCCCTATTTTTTCCTTTTTAAAGGAAAATTGATCTGATTGGTTGGTTGGTTGGTTGGTTGGACTAGATTGGATTGGATTGGATTGGATTTATAGTCCACTTGCCCCATGAATGGACTCAGAGTGGATAATATCAGTATTAAAATGTACATTATGATTTTACATTAAAACCATAGATAGACATACAATTCAGGCATATAACAACTCTAGACGGAGGCCCACCTTACCCAGTCCCAATAAAACATTTCTATGGGGTGGGAGGTGAAGAACAGCAGTGGTTCTACTGGGCTGGGGGTTACACTACCCCTCCCAAGAGGAGACCAACAAGGAGGCCTCAACCATATGCCTGGTAAAATATCTCTGTCTTACAGGCCCGGTGAAAAGATAGTACATCTTGTTGGGCCCATGTTTCAGCAGACAGAGAGTTCCACCAGGCTGGTGCCAGGATTGAAAAGACCCTGGCTCTAGTCGAGGCCAAGCGAGCTTGTTCAGTAGCTGCATGTGCAAAATCCTTGTGCAAACTAATCTGAAGTGAGGAAACAGTGGCAGCATAGCAAAAGTCTTGCACAGATTCATTGGCAGGTTAAAATAATTGTTTGATGCACATTCATACATATCTGAAAGACAGCATCTCCATGGAGATACATGGGGAGAGGCTGTTGACCCTCTGCTTTGTATGCCGAAGGTCCCAAGTTCAATCCTCGTAGTAGGTTGTGTGAAATATCATGTAGTAGTCCAGGATAGTCCAGGCATGACCAATCTCATCAGTTCTCTGAAGTTAAGCAGGGTCAGACTTAGTTAGTAATTGGATGGGAGACCTCCCATGACAACCAGGGTTGCAGAAGCAGGAAATGGCAAACCACCTCTATTAGTGTCTTCAATTTAGAGTTGCCATATGCTGTGACTTGAGGGCACTCTATCACCAGGTTATATGAAAGACCTCTTCTAGAGACTACCAGTCAGAGTAGACAATAATGACTTTGGTCCGGCTCAGTGGAACGCAACTTCACGTTGATCAACATCTGATTTATGAATTGTGATACCTAAAATCACAGATATCCAAACTTTTTCAGGTACTTAAGATTATGGGGTGGAAAAGAGGCTGGCTCTTCTTGTTGATTTGACTTGGCAATTCTTGTTTTGATTCCCCCTTTCTAAAAACTGGATCCATGATATTAAATTTGAACAAGGTGGTAGGGGTGATGGAGAATCCCTTGTGCCTACTGTGTCAGTAACCTTCTCTGACTTTGTGAGATGAATCCACACTGATGATGCTACAAAGCTGGCCAAAGAGTTATTTATCTCATATGAACACCAGATCTTTCTACTGACCTCAGATATGTTCCAATTAGCTGGAATTGTTGTTTCTGTTATTTTACCATGTAACTTATCCATTGTTATTTGCTCTGCTTGATGCCTCCAGCTTCATTTCTATGTAGTTCCTAAGTGAACATTTTCAGACATGACATCAGTTTGTTGGGTCTGCCCCCCCCCCTAGAGATGGAGACCAGCATTACATTTATAAGCAAATCTGTTTGAGCAAGTGATTGAGGAAAAATGAAGCAAAGTTATATTCTTTTTTTTTTAAGAACAATGCATTGGGAGGGGCTAAGTTCATTTGGAGTTCAACTGCCAAAGACAACATCCTCCTCCCAAGCTATTACAAGATTCGTTGCAGATACAGAGAAAATAACTTTTTAAGATACAGTACCTGACAAAATATAATTGAAATGAGGAAATGGAAATTTATTTTAGGATGATGAGAATACTCAATTACAACACACATTCTATTCAGCCAGCTCAACAAATTTATTTCCATCATCCATCTTTTTCTTACTCTAAAAAAAAGGGGGGGTGGAAAAAGAAAAGAAAAATGAAACACAGCTTGGCAGGCTGCATATAATGAAAGAATGGTAGAATTGACAAGCTAGATTAAAACACCCAACTCAGAAACTTGTATTCAAGAAGGCTAACATGACTGAGGTCAAAATATCAGAACAGTAAAGAGTCCAGTAGCAACTTTAAGACTAACCAACTTTATTGCAGCGTAAGCTTTCAATAACCACAGCTCTCTTCATCAGATGCATCTGACAAAGAGAGCTGTGGCTCTCGAAATCTTACGCTACAATAAAGTTAGTTAATATTAAAGATGCTACTGGACTCTTTTCTATTTTTCTACTACAGACTAACATAGCTATCTCCTCTGGATCTGTAAAATATTGGGGGTTGGTTGGATCCAAAGGTGTCCTTAAGATGAGAGGAAGGTGCTTCTAATGTGCAGGCACAGGGGTGTTCTGTGATTCTCATGGAGTTCCCATTCATGATACAAACCGCTGAGTACATCCCAGGTTTTCCCCAAGAATCCACAAGCCATCAACAGCAGAAGGAAGGGAAGCAAGAAGATCTGTTCGGCAACTGGAATTCCTGCTGCAGGTTTTTCAGATCAGAGCCACACATGACTGGATGTGTGTGCGCAGGAGGTGGATAAGAACATAAGAAGACCCCTGCTGGATTAGACAAGTGGTCCTTTCAGTCCAGAATCCCACCTCACATAGTGTCCTACCTGTCAGTGTGGAAGGCCAAGGCCCTCCACCGATGTTGCCTCCTGGCATTGGCATTCAGATGGGTCATTGCCACTGAATATGGAGGTTCCACATGGATGATCATAATAGAAAAATAAGCAGGGATATCCAGACCTGACTGTACTCCTGTGAGCTCTACTGCACTGGATGGACTCAGTGGAATGACTGGAATGTGGCGCATGCAAAACAAAATGTGGATTTAGAGTGGACTCATATATCATTTTGTTAAAAAACACCTTGTGTCAGATTATTTAATATTGTATCATATTAGGAAAACAATCCAAAAGTTATTTCTATTGATTTTGAAGAACACAGCCAAGACAGTGATGGGGGCAGAGTAACTCTGACTGGAAACATTCTGAATATTAGATATAATTCCGGCCAGCTTAGGAAAATTGCCGATATTTTTGAGTGAAGCCAGGTTTGTCTTGCTTCTTCATTAGCAGATTTCTAACAGGCAAATAGTCCTGCTATAGGAGCCTGAATAGCTCATCTTTCAGTTATTTCAGTTTTGTCCAATTGTTACCCAAATAGGCAATCTCCTAATTAGTTCAGGGAATTAGCTTAAAGGAGACAATGAGAGGGGGTAACTGGAATTCTCTACCTATGTTTATGGGGATTATTCCATTAAGAGAACTCTTGAAATGAACCAGGCAGATGTTCAACCAGAAAGGTTTTTGTGTTAATGAGAAATAAAAGGGCAAACGTTCAGAAAACCACACACAGCACACATGACTATATGAAAAAATCAGAGAGGGAAAGGGGATAAAACAGTTTTGGAGAAGGCAATAGTCACCAGTCTCAAGGATAGAGGTAAACAAAAGTAGCAACAAAACAACCAGTGTTTCACGGTGAAGAGAAGAGGCCCAAATGGATTTAGGAGCATGTGTTCAGATCCAAAGACACACATACACACTCACTGGTGGCTAGGGAGTCCAGATATAGGGCAAAATGCTCCCTGGGGCAAGCTAACATCTTTGCCCCCCAAACAATGACTTAATGGGTTTTCCCAGAGTGGATAATGAGTGGAGAGAGGCTTGATGGGCCCACCTGAAGTGGACTGTAGGTGTAAATGGTGCTTGATGACCCTGTGAGTACTGGATGGGAAAAGATACCAGGTTTGGTGAATAGTGTTAAGCATTGCTTAATTAGGGTAAATGGGGAAGTGAGGCTGGACATGGATAAGATTAGTTAAGGGTTTCTTGGTACACTCATTGTCCTAAATTATGCATCTCTCTGGAGCGTGGAGGGGGGCATTAGTCAGTCAGCCACTCTGACTCCCTTCTGAAATATTTTCCAGGCTCTTACCCAACTGGCAGTGCTTGCACTTATGCTAATACAAAGTAAAAACAACCAAAAAGCATAATAAGCATATTGTTAATCCATTACAGTTTTTTCCCCCTATGACACCTTCTCCTTTAGTGTCAATCAGCTTATGGTATCTTTTTCTGTATCTCATCTTCTTAATCACCCAAATCCTTATTCTTAAAAATCAAAACCACAAATATCCATTCATTTTTCTTCATTGCTCGCAAGAAGTCTGTAAAGGGTTTCCAGTTTGCCATGTATAGAGAGAGTGTTTTATCTCTAATTCAAGCTATGAGTTTGGCCATCTCAGCTAAGTCCATCATCTTTCCAGTCCAATTTTCCAATGAAGGCAGAGCCTTACACTTCCATTTTTGAGCATATAAAAGCTGTGCCACCATTACCATATATAGAATTAAAATATCATACTCTTTTTCCAAATTTTATCCATAATTCCCATCGAATAAAACTGTGGTTTAAACTGTAAATTAACCTTTAGAATTCTCTCCATTAACATATGGATTGTCGAGGGCTTTCATGGCTGGAGAACGATGGTTGTTGTGGGTTTTCCAGGCTGTATTGCCGTGGTTTTGGCACTGTAGTTCCTGACGTTTCGCCAGCAGCTGTGGCTGGCATCTTCAGAGGTGTAGCACCAAAAGACAGAGATCTGTCCAGAGATGCCAGCCACAGCTGCTGGCGAAACGTCAGGAACTACAATGCCAAGACCACGGCAATACAGCCCGGAAAACCCACAACAACCAACATATGGATTTGTCACCATTTTTTTTCCACATTGTTACAAGTCCACCAAAGATGGTAAAATGTTCCTTTGTGCTGTTCACATTTCCAAAAGAAAGGAAGGAAGGAAGGAAGGAAGGAAGGAAGGAAGGAAGGAAGGAAGGAAGGAAGGAAGGAAGGAAGGAAGAAAGAAAGAAAGAAAGAAAGAAAGAAAGAAAGAAAGAAAGAAAGAAAGAAAGAAAGAAAGAAAGAAAGAAAGAAAGAAAGAAAGGAAGGAAGGAAGGAAGGAAGGAAGGAAGGAAGAGAAGAGAAGAGAAGAGAAGAGAAGAGAAGAGAAGAGAAGAGAAGAGAAGAGAAGAGAAGAGAAGAGAAGAAGACAGTATTCTCTGGGCAATGGTACCCAAGATCATCCACTCCATTTAACAAAGGAGATCAGCCATCTTCTTCTGTCTATGAATATGCAAACTCAATGAACTCAGAGCCTTGCTACAAGTGACATTTTACACGTGAAGGATAAAGGATCATTTTCGCAAGTCTTTCTGGGAACTGAAGTTCCTCTCCCCCACCCCTTTTCCTTCTGTTCCTTCCCCTCGCTGCCTGAAGAGACAGAGAAAGTCTACGGCAACATCAGCTTTTGCAAATCGTCTTGCTGTGGGGGGGGGAATGCTCCGGAGAAAGCTGAGAAAGTTGCAGCTGCCTGCCCCAAAGATCATTGAGAGCAGGCTTGTGACTGGAGGAACGATTTGCAAAAGTTGCTGTTGCCGCAGGCTTTCTCTGTCTCTTCAGGCAGCGAGGGGAAGGAACAAAAGGAAAAGGGGTGGGGGAGAGGAACTTCAGTTCCCAGAAAGACTTGTGAAAATGATCCTTTATCCTTCACGTGTAAAATGTCACTTGTAGCAAGGCTCTCAGTGAAATTCAGCGGATGCAATGGTACCATCAACTCAGCTACCTCATAGGCCTACAAACAGGCTCGATGGCATGTTCTATCTGATTCATCATCACCTTCCATCACTGACAGTCTAGTCATCTCCCAGTCTTCATCCCCCCAGTTCATTTGTAAACCATGCAAAGGAGTGATCTTAATAACAAGAACAAGAACAACAATAATAATATTAAATTTATATACCGCCCTTCAGGACAACTTAATGTCCACTCAGAGTGGTTTACATAGTATGACATTATTATCCCCACAACAATCACTCTGTGAGGTGGGTGGGGCTGAGAGAGCTCTGAGAGACCCAAGGTCACCCAGCTGGCTTCAAGTGGAGGAGTGAGGAATCAAACCTGGTTCTCCAGATTAGAGTCCCGCACTCTTAACCACTACACCAAACTGGTTCTCCAAACATGCTCACTGTCCATCTATCATTCCACACAGATAAAAGAGTCCCGCTGATCGATCTGTGATGCTCACAGATTCCCCAAGAGCCACTTAAATTTCAACTAGGAACTCACATCACATATAATCAAGGAAGTCTGACCACAGCAATTTTGATGCTGATTGTGTTGAAGTTCTTAGCATGCAGCAAGACTGCTGGTTGGGGGCAGCTATCAAGAGCCTCTGCTTGGCCTCAAAGGTCCCAAGTTCAATCCTTGACATCTAAAGTTAAAAGGACAGAAGGAGATGTGAAAGACCTCCACCTGAGACCCTGAAGAGCTGCTGCCAGTCTGAATAGACAATATTAATAATAATAACTGCACTTATATACCACTCTTCTTGACAGATTAGTGCCTCACCCAGAGTGGTGAACAAGTTAGTGTCATTATTGCCCCTACAATACAGCTGGGGAGCTGGGGCTGAGAGGAGTGGCTTACGCACGGCCACCTGCTGAGCTCATGGCAGTAGTGGGAGTCGAACCAGTAGAGTGCTGACTTGCAGCCAACCCACATAACCACTATGCTACAGCACATCAGTCCTCGACGGATTGATAGTCTGATTGGTATAAGATGGCTTTATGTGAGAGCCAATTTGGTGTCGTGGTTAAGAGCGGCAGGACTCTCATCTGGAAAGCCAAGTTTGATTCCCCACTCCTCTGCTTGAAGCCAGCTGGGTGACTTTGGGTTAGTCACAGCTCTCTCAGAGCTCTTTCACTCTCACCTACCTTACAGGGTGTCTGTTGAAGGATGAGGAAGGGAAAATGATTGTAAGCGCTCCGAGACTCTGAGTGAAGGGCGAGGTATAAAACCAACTTCTCCTCCTCTTCTTCTCCTCCTTCTTCTTCGTGTGTCCTTAAGGTGTTTCTGAACTCGAATATTGCACTTAAATAATAAATCAGTCAGCCAATGTTTATCAATAAACAGTGATGTTTTATGTCTTACTGATTGATGTTTATCTAAGTCTGTGCTATTTACATTCTTTTGTGTATACATATTTTTGCATAGCCTTATGGGAGTCCTAGTCCTCCCACTACCACCACACACACCATGTCATTTAATTACCAGGCCTGACCATCCTTTACCATGGAGGAGAATTGATTTCATGTCCTGTGCCACTGTAAAAGCTGCATCAAGAAAATTCAACTCTGCCACCAGCTTCAAGGTTATTACATAGCCTCAAAGCTCTTCGACTGCTGCTCGTATTGGAAGGTGGCAAAACAAGCAGATCTGAGGCTCAGCTCACAAATGACTATGGCTGTAGAAAACTGTATGTTTGCCTGCCAAACATATTAGCCACAAAGTTCCCTGAACTTTTCTTGTCTTTAACTACTAGACAGTACTATGGAATTAATGGCTGCCATTCATGCATGTTGGAGAAAACACAGTAACACAAGTGGAATGCCATGATTATGGGGCCAACTCCAGTCCTGCTCACTGTTTGCAACCATCCCTGCTACTATGTGCATTTTCCTACTCAATGTTGTATATAGCATGATGGGAGATTTCAATGCATTGATGGCAATGTCTATTATTTAAGGACAGTTCAGGCAACATGGTGGAAAGTTCTATTAAGTGCAGGCAACTTACGGCAACCTCAGAGGTGATTTGCCACTGCTTGTCTCTGTGTAGCAATCCTGAACTTCTTTAGAGGTCTCCTGTCTAAGCACTAATAAAAGCTGACCGTGCTTAGCTTCCAAGATCTGACAAGATTGGGTTAGCCTGAGCTGTCCCGCTCAGGAAACATATCTATGTGCAAATAATGCCCTGTAGGCATTAGAGTGTTGTATTGGGGGTGGAGAGTGACTGCAAGTCATAGCTGACATGGCAATCCCTGGATGGGTTTTTCTGGCAAGAGACTATCAGAGGTAGTTTGCCATTGCCTGTCTCTGCAACTCTAATCTTCAATGGAGGTCTCCCATCCAATTACTAACCAAAGCTGACCCTGCTTAGCTTCTGAAATCTGACGAGATCAGGCTCACTTGGGCTATCCAGGACTTAGAATGTTGTATTAGCACCTAGAAAGCCCAGGTTGCCATCCTATATCAAATACCATCATGTTCTTCCTGGTACGTGTACATACAATGAATGAATCAGCCATTCCATAGTAGGATTATTAGATAAAATTAATTTTCATCTAATTTTATGCCTCCCTTCCAGCTTTGGGCCAAATTTTAAATGTTATTTAGATCTTATTTTTTAAAAAACCCTTCTAGTATTGGAAATGCGCATGGAAGCCGCAAATCTCTGCAGCAAAGCCAAACAGTGCAGCATATAAAGAAAAATCCCTTCCTGAAGTTTGTATCTGGCTGTTGATTCTGTGCTGGAACAGGTGCTGCGTTTATTCTTTACAGACACCGACTCGCTTTATATCAAGCCAGCTCAGACAGAAAAGAACAAGAGAAAGACAGAACACAAAGCAATGGGATCTATTTTTAAACTTGTTTTTCCTTCTTTCCTCCCATCTGCCTCTTCTGAAGAATCAACAAAGCAGAATGTGGAAAAGCTGCCCCACCTTGCCCTCCTTATACACCAAAAAAAACCCACAAACCCTTCACTCTTGATGCATTAGTTAGAGAACTGCCTGCAAGGCAGATCCCTCACTCACAGGCAGCAGGCAGCATAGCACAAGGATTAATCTTTGAATTGAGAAACATCAGCGATGTGTGCTGCTTGCTCTTCTGCCTGATCTGGTTCCCTAAATAAATAAATATATATATATATATATATATATATATATATAGAATCATAGAGTTGGAAGGGGCCATACAGACCATCTAGTCCAACTCCCTGCCCAGTGCAGGATGAGCCTAAAGCATCTCTGACAATATTCATCCAGCCTCTTCTTGAAAACTGCCAGTGAGGGGGAGCTCACCACCTCCCTAGGCAGCTGATTCCACCTTTGAACTACTCTAACCATGAAAAAGTTCTTCCTAATATCCAGCTGGTTCCTTTCAGCATGTAATTTAAGCCCATTGCTTCGGGTCCTACCCTCTGCTGCCAACTGGAACAGCTCCTTGCCCTCCTCCAAATGACAGCCTTTCAAATACTTAAAGAGAGCAATCATGTCCCCCCTCAATCTCCTTTTCTCCAAACTAAACATTCCCAAGGCCCTCAGCCTTTCCTCGTAGGGCTCAGTCTCCAGACCCCTGATCATCCTTGTCACTCTCTTCTGCGCCCTCTCAATTTTGTTCACATCCTTTTTGAAGTGAGGCCTCCAGAACTGCACACAATACTCCAGGTGCAGCCTGACCAAGGCAGTACAGAGAGGGGCTATGACCTCCTGCAATTTCGATGCAATGGTCCTTTTGATACAACCCAAGTCTGAGTTTGTTTTTTTTGCCACCGCATCACACTGACTGCTCATATTTAGTTTACTGTCCACTCTTACTCCAAGATCTCTTTTGCATACACTACTACCCAGAAGTGTATCCCCCATCCTGTATTTGTGCTTCACATTTACATTTATAGAGGACAGATTGAGTGATTAAGGCATGAGGCATATCTAGGCAGGTGCTCACTGTTCTTGACCAGGCTGGCAGAACAGGAGGTGATAAGCAATGTCTGGGGAGAACTCACATGGAGCAAGTTATCTAGTATCCACCTGGAGCAGCATATCTAGCCGTAGATATCTAGCTAGTAGTTAGCAGAAGAAATGTAGGTAGTATAGGTAGCAGATGCCTGGCAGTAGCAGTACAAAGTACAAATTTATTAATATAACCATGGGCCATAACATCTGAACAAACCAAACAGAGTTAATACATACCCTCGCAAGAATCTCAATAAATATATACACATACCTAAAATAACATAAAAATAAACATCAAAGTGATGTATAAAATAATTATTATAGTTTAGCTAAAATTCATTGGGAACAACCAAGGCTAATTTCTTCCTTAAACTGATTGATAAAAGGACAAAACTAGCCACTTTAAAGGTAACATATGGAATGGTGTCAGTCAATAGAAAGTGTATACAATCTTCCTCTGTTCCAGAAAAAATCAATAAGAAATGAGTGCAAAAATTTCTTATGGATCGACTCATGATAAGGGAAGTGTAAGATGTAGTGGGCAATATCATCTACCTGTTTTAAATTGCAGGAACCAATGCACTGTTCCAGAGGTAATTTTAGAAATCTACCCTGGAGATAGGCAGACGGCATAAGTTCGAAATCGGGCTTGCGTAAATGCCTTTCTCAAGGAGGCATTAGAGAGATCAGCCAAATAACAGGAGGAAAAAAAATATTTTTTTTAAACCATGTACACCTAGGTGAAAATTTAAATTGGCCAGCAAGGCTGATATCTCAAAGGGCATCCTCAGCAAAGATCCACTCACGCATATCCCCCAAATCCCAGCACTTAACTACATCCAACAAGGGCACAGAATACAGTTGAGAAATAGAGGAAAATAATATAGGCCACAGGTTCACATCTTTATAGTACTGAAAACAATAGCTTTAGTTGCCTAGGCAATTAGGAGGAGAAAGTAACCAGAAAGAGGCAGCTGAGAGCTGAACCACACGATATGAATTACACACGAATGACACAAAAACTTACTTACATGTGTTCCAATGTTGTTCTCAACTACACGCACCAGGACTGCAGGACCTCCATTGAACCCGTGTTGTAGTGGCACAGGTTTTCTCCGCATACTTCCAAGATATCCCACCATGCATCTCCACTTTGCACAGATAGGAAGCGGAAGATATAGGAAATAAGGACGCTCTGCATTGCCAACTTACTGATTGTGACCGCATACACGCACTGTCGCGGCTACACTGGAGCAGAAAATTTTGAATGTGTGCCTGGACCAGGACACGTGCTCATCGACAGAATGCTGGAAACAGGCATTTGGGGTAAGACAGGACTCCTGACACTCACTCGGTCTCGTGTAATTCGTATCGTGTGGTTTGACTCTTAGAATCAGAACCTGGGACAGCTCTCAGAGCCACTTGATGGTGGTCCAAGGAAAGTTCCTCAGTCTTGAAATTGGCATATTGATTTAATAATAATAATAACAGCATCAACATTGTGCTTATATACAGCTCTTCTGGACAGATTAGTGCCCCACTCAGAGCAGCAAACAAGATCAGTGTTATTATTATCCCGTCGATACAACTGGGGAGCTGTGGTTGAGAGGAATGGCTTACCCAAGATCACCTGCAGAGCTCATGGCAGTAGTGGGCGTCCAACTAGCAGAGTGCTGATTTGCAAGCCAACCACTTGGTGATCCACTCAGAGCAAACAAAGTCAGTGTTCTTATTATTCCCATAATACAACTGGGGAGCTGGAGCTGAGAGGAGGGGCTTACCCACAGCCACCTCCACAGTCACCCCACAGCCACCTCCAGAGTTCATAGCAGTACTGGGAGCAGATCCACAGCCCAGCCCATTTAACCACTATGTTACAGTACGCTTTAAACTGTAGGTTGGCAGGAAATGTCAAGGGAGCAATCTGGACAGAAACCTTGCACTCCAATGTCATTCGGTGTCTCCTGCCTCTTTAAAAGGCATTCCAGGAGCCAGGAGCTATGGGGATTCAGTCTGGCAAATCTGGATGTGAGTGCCTCGTTGCCTCATGTGGAATGGCACTGAAGCTGCAAGGCAATCCATGCACTGTATAAACCTCTGAGACTCATAGAGGCTCCACCCATGAACATGGTCCACTGGTTTCCCAAGGTAGGAAGCAGCTATAAAACATGGGGGAACGCTAGAACTCTCCATCTGGTTAAAAGTCCTGTTGCTAAACCTGATGTGCGGCTCTTTCTTGATCACTGTGCCTTGCTTTCCTTCTGATCTTATTTCCTTGCTTACAATTTGCCATAATCTCCTTTATTTGTCCCCTTCTGTATTCACTTGCTGGAATTTCAAGATTTGTGGGAACAACCAATAAGCTTCAGGGAGCTGCTATCAGCTTCCTTCCAGGTTGATATTCTCACAGTAGTGTCACTTTGTTTTTTTGGCTGTGCTGTTGTGCCTTTAGCAGTGCAGACATAAATTCAACACATGAATTTTTTGGCCAGCTCAGAGATAGGGAAAGTGTCACCTGTTGAATTTACACCTGCTATGTTAAAAGTTCAGCCATAATAGCAAGAAGATGGTAGTACCCTATGGGAAGTTTCTTGTCTAGCTTCCTTCTAGTCCTCTACGTAACTCCTCCTATGTAACTCCCTGTAACTCCTGTTGGATATTTTCATTTCATGTGGTCTGGCAATTTAAATACTATGGGAGCTAATGCTCCAAGGAGGGAGGCTGAACACCCCTGGCCTTTCAAAACTGCAAAGCAATGAAACACTGTATTTGAATCAAAGCTGTCTGGCTTTACACTGCGACATGCAATGATCATTGAAATTCTGCACCAGCTCAACGTGTTCCCAAGAAAACTTGCTTGCTTTATTGCAGTGAGCCACTCTACTGAATTTAGGTTCAGAAGAGCCACAGAACCTGCTTAGGAAGCCAGGCAAGTAGATGAGAGTATACTCCTGGGTCTCCTTCCCTACTCAGACTTTTATTCATGAACAAGTCTCTTGATCAAAGGGCACCTCTGCTAGGTTTTCAGCAAAATCCATATTCATGATGACTCACAGCCGAAATACAAAACCTCATATGCTGTTTCCTGGCAGGAGAGTATTATCTGTACCCCAGGCCTTTGGTGCATTGGTATGATAGAGAGAAAATGCTGCAGAAAAAAGGAACATTCCTAGCACCTGTTAATCACATCTGTTGAAGCTACATCCTTGTCATAGCAGAGAGACCTGAAATGCCACGCTCAATGTACTGTGATATTGGACATAACCACTGGATCTCTTCCAAAGTGCCAGCCAAGGCAAGATCAAATGCCAAGAGACCCCTACAGCTAGAACATGATTAGGTGCTCCATGCTGGTTCAGAGGAATGCTGAAAACTGAAGCAGTCTAGAAGCACAGGCAAGATTCTGAGATCTTTGCTCAAAAATAATGTCCCTTGTTTACAATGCTTTATCCCCCCTCTCCTGTAAACAGAGAACGACATGCTCTTGAATTCCCGATTCATTTCTAAGTTGAAATGAGCTATATTTTGAGTGTATGTGACTTTGCCACTGGCAGTACTCATCATTAGTGATGCTTTGATTTTTGCAAAGAAAAAACTTTAAAATCATAGAACCATATGATTGGAAGGGACCACTAGGGTCATCTAGTCCAACCCCCTGCACAATGCAGGAAATTCACAACTACCTCCCGCCTACACACACACACCTAGTGACCCCTGCTCCATGCTCAGAAGATGGCAAAACACCGTCAGGATCCCTAGCTAAACTGGCCTGGAGAAAATTACTTCCTGACCCCAAAGTGGCGATCGGCATGATGTAACCCTTCCTGCCCTTCCTCTCATGGCCTGCCTAGGTTCACAGAATCAGCACTGCTGTCAGATGGCCATCTAGCCTCTGCTTAAAAACTTCTGAGGAAGGAAAGCCCACCACTACTCAAGGAAGTCTGTTCCCCGAGGGACTGCTCTAACTTTCAGGAAGTTCTTCCTAATGTTTAGCCAAAAACTATTTTGATTTAATTTCAACCCATTGGGCAACAGAAAACAACTCCACACCATCCTCTATGCACTTGAAGATGGTTATCATATCACCTCCCAGTCATCTCCTCTCCTGGCTTAACATACTGAGCACCTTCTTGCAGTAGAAAAGAGCAAGAATCCAGTAACACCTATAAAACTAGGTTCTACTGGACTCTTGCTTGTTTCTACTGCTACAGACAGACTAACATGGCTACGCATCCTGATCCTTCTTGCAATGTCTGCTTTCTCGGTTCAAGTGCCTGAGGAAACAGTGAGAGGCCTTAATTCAGATTGTGAGATCTCTTAATAACCATTCATGAGGGAGCTATCCATTTTATAACATTTATTGCCCACTTTTCTCAAGGTATTGCCCAACCCAGAGTTGGCAATATTAATGCCCAGCTAATTTCTTTATTCTTTCTATGATCCTATATACCACCAACTTGAATTAGGGGGGAGAGTGGCTCCTGTGCCAACCATCAGGTTCATAGTGTGACTGGGCCAGCAGGAGCTAAAGTAGGCCTGAGTTGGAAGTGATATGGTGCCACCAGAAATGGGAGTAGAGACAGTCCCCACATCTGGTTCCCCACATCTGGTTTAGCTATAAGAAGAGTTCAGATGAAATCAAATGGAGGAAAAGTGAAGCCACATACTAAACAAGAGTTTTCTTGGCTCTCAAGCAGCTTCAAGGGAAATGAGAGCTCTCTTCAAGAGGAGAGAGTCTGAGTAATTCTCACCTGAACCTGCAATTCTTTACTTACTGAAAGATATGTCCATCTGAACTACAGGATGACCTCCTTACCTGTACCGAATTGATCTATTTGCATGTAGCAGGGGAATTAGCAGCAATGAGAAGGCTATGTGAGAGGGGTAACAAGCAGGATCCTCCACCAATTTTTACGGTGTCCCCTCCCCAAGGACACTGATGAGACAAGTGTTCTTTGAAATAGTTTTTATTTAAGGGGGAAAACACACACACACGAGAGAAATAAAGGGTTCACACAAGCACACCAGAGTCCTAGGAAATTAGCCAGAGGTTGGAATAGAGTGAGGGATTTGGAATATCATCAGAGGAGTAGTGTAGTTGATGGAAGAAGAGGGTTTCAAAAGTCCTGCGTCTTTGCCCAGAGAAGAAGGCTCAGAGAGAGAGAGACTCTGAGGGAGCAGTGCTAAGATTCAAAGTAGGCGCCCACCACACTGCTTGATTTGATTGGGGCAGAGCTAGGGTTCTTATAGGGCTGAATGTGCCCTGAGGCTAGAGAGTGACTTCATCCGTTAGGACAAAGACCTTTATGGCTGTCTCTTGGGATGGACAAAAAGTTTGAGTATCTTGATTGGTGCTGCCAGGGCGTGACAAAGGAATTAGATTGTTTGCTCCTGGTGCCTTACAAAGAAACAACAGTTAATTAAATGTTCCTGGAGATGCTGATGAATTTAGACTTTTGATTAAATGTTCCCAGTAAAAGTTTTTAAACTTATCAGAGCTGATTGATAGCCCTAGATCGTAGGATAGGATTTAATCAATGGAAAGAGAGGAGATTGGAATATTTTAGGGTGGTGACTCACGAGCACCTCTAGCACATTCCGCAGAATGGGGATGCAGGAGCCAATCATGCCCAATCACTCAGTTTTGCATACACATTCCATGCATGACTCATTCTCCTGGGTGGGATCCAGCAATGTTTTGCTCAGCCATCTGGCTGTCTAATGCAAATTAAGGTACATCAGATTCAAAGGGCTTATGATTTTTATATCATAAGTGGCTCTTAAAATGGCAGAGGCCGGGCTGACTGCTCACAGTACCTACCTCAGTGATGGATTTGGGAATTAGCTTTGGACCATTCTTGCAATAAAACACTGACCTTCACTAGCACACTGGGCTAGGTGTATCTAATACATAACTCTTTACCTTCTGAGGCTCTTAAAGGCCCTAAGTGGAAGAAGATGTTTAAAATTACAAGGTAGAATACAGAAAATCATGGGAAGACAAGATTCTCTGGAGAAGTCAATAATTCTAGGAAAAGTAGAAGACAGTAGGAAAAGAGGAAGACCCAAAACGAGATGGTTTGACTCAATAAAAGAAGCCACGTCCTCCTGTTTGCAGGATCTGAGCACATCTGTTAATGATAGGACATTTTGGAGGTCTTTCATTCCCAGGGTCGTCATGGGTTGGAGGCAACTTGATGGCACATAACACACATATAACACACAGAGAATACAGAACAAAGGAAAGGAAGGGCACTGACTGTTAAGAGAGCAGGAGGAGAAACAGTTGGCTGGCTACAAAAACTAGAGAGATAAATACATCAGAGAAAGACTGAGAACAAGTAAAAATGGGGGGAAATAGCACAAGGAAACAAATTAGAACCAATATAAAGGCTCACAATGAGTTTGAGTTGCATAAGAGAAACAAAATCTACATGGGTGCTTCTTTATATCAGTGTCAAAATGGATGAGCTCTAATGTCAGAAAGAAGAGGAAACGACATGTGAAGCAAAACAATTGAAAGAATCATAGCAAGCCGGATCTGTCATGTAATTGTCCAAGTTTTCTTTATTGTTGTTTAATACATGGTGATAACATAGAAGTTGGCCATTTTCACACAGCTAAAACCTCCGTAAAATCGTGCAAAACTCACAGCTTGACTATGTCTTTATAACGCAATTTACCATTTAATGGCATGATTTCTGATATCATCGTGCCATTAAACAGGAAATCGTACTATGAAGACGCTGTCGTGCCGCGAGTTTTGCATGATTTTCCGGACGCATTAACAGGCATGTGAAAACAGCTTATTTCTTTTTATCATTTCTATATTCCAGGGCTTTTTTCTGGGAAAAGAGGTGGTGAAACTCAGTGGGTTGCAAGCACAGGGGGCAACTCTTGGCGGGAGGTGGTGCCCCTGATACCACATGTGCACGCGCAAAGTGCACGCATGCTCCCAGGGCCAATGTTGTCACTTTGGGTCAGCTGGAACAAGGGGGGAGTTTTTAAAAGTTTAAATCACCCTCGGCGAAAATGGTCACATGGCTAGTGGCCCCACCCGCTGATCTCCAGACAGAGGGGAGTTTAGATTGCCCTCTGCACTGCTCCAGCAGCACGGAGGGCAATCTAAACTCCCCTCTGTCTGGAGATCAGGGGGTGGGGCCACCAGCCATGTGATCATTTTCAAGAGGTTCCAGAACTCCATTCCACCACGTTCCAGCTGAAAAACAGCCCTGCTATATTCATCTCGCTCCACTTTCAGTTCATCTTTCTCCAGAAGACTCGAGACAGTTTGTGATGCAGTTTAAAAACACAGAAAAAATAAGCTACACAGGAACACACATGACGTTGCCTTATACTGAATCACATCTTTGATCTGTCAAGGTCAATATAGTCTACTTGGACAGGTAGCCATTCTCTGGAGTCTTTCACATGACCTCCTGTCTGGGTATTGAACCTGGGACCTTGTGTATGCCAAGCAGATGTTCTACCTCTCAGCCATGGCCCCTCCCCAAAAGTCAAGTTCCATGTCTTTCTTCAAAGTCGCAAGTCATCGCAAAGCAGAATTCATAAAAACAAATTCACAGAGAATATCAATATATTCATAGTCATTGCATCAGTAGTCAAACACATCAGAATAGGAAAACTTCTAGTTACATGCTTAGCATGTTACGACCCCCTCCCCCCAAAATTAAGTGATCACCTTTACACAAAATAGGAAATGAAAGCATATGCCTAGCTTTCATTTTTCATTTGCTAAAGCAAATATAAAATAAAATAAAAATGCTATTTTAAGTGTCACGTAGTAAAACAGTTAAAATCTCCATTTTAAAATTTCATTACAAATAGCGAACTGTTGAAACCTGAGAAGTCACACCATTAAGGAGTCTAGATTTCACTGAAATGTGACTTGCAATTGTTAGAGTTGTTCATTGAGGCCTTCAGCATAAAAACAACACTCCTTAGACCATTGTGATCTTCCACCTTTGCTGTCATGGGACCCACCAAGCTGCAAGCACATGACAGGAAGTGACATCAGAGTCACATCTGAGGAAGAAGAGACTCTATAGTTACAAGCTCACTGTGTTAAAGCAGAACCATGGACAAGAGAGCCAGGGCCGGTGACCGCACATTGTCATCTTGCTGTTCCTTTTAACGTGCATGTAAAGAGGCAGGAAGTATGGCTTGCTCTTTATGCATGTTCCCTAGAAGTAGACTTTTTCAAATGGCAGCAAAAAAAGTGGCTTTATAGGCACACACGACCCAGCAGGCAAGGCTCCATAACCCACATAAGAGTCCAATTTCTAACCACTGCATTAGACCAAGATTGATTTCCAGTCCACCTTTGCCCAACTAAAACTGAGGATCATCATAACTCCTGCCCACCTCTCTGTGTGATTCAGATAAGGGAGGCATCAAAGATACAATCATATATATCTACCCAAATCTTTATATGGGCTTGATCCAATCGATGCTGCCCTTACATCAACCCCAGTTGAAGTTGACACAGAAGTATATACCTATCATATTCCTTTCCTATTTCTATCACCTAATTTTTTTATCAACTGTTTTCCCTTTTTTATTTGTGAAAGAGTGTGAGACAGCACAAAGGGAAATACAAGCTTACGCCCACAAACAATGAAGAATGAATGAACAATCTATTAGTAGAAAACATACTCAAGTATGCATGAGATATACATCAAAATACACACAGCTCTGACCTTGAAGTGTATGGACCTGAGAGAGAAAATTGGTTATCCTTAGCTTTTTGAATTCATGGATGGCTTCATGTAGGAAAAAAAATTATTTTACATACCTGGAGACAGGAATAATATTTAACTATCGGAAGAAGATATTTTCAAATGTGCTTTGTTAGCAGCCATATGTTGGGATATCATTGTTTCTCTATGATATTTAATAGGTCTCAGATATTTTCTCATATGATTTGTAATGTAAGGAATTCACTCTTTCTGTTGTGACTTGAGACTAGAGATGGGCATGAACCCATATATGAACCAAAATTAAGCACGAACCAGGCCAGTTCGTGGTTCACGAACTGCGGTTCATAAGATCCCATTTCTGATGAACTGCCACGAACTTTAGGCTGGTTCGTTTGGTTCATTTTTTGGTTCTTGAGTTGTGACTGCAGACAGACTGGTGCCAATCAATCCTAGGCAACAGGGGATGGACTTCCTGAAGACCTTCTGCTGACCCGGAAGTGACCTTCTTCTGGCCTGGAAGTGATGATTTTCTGACCTGGATGTGGCGTTTTCATGAACAAAACGAACTGGTTTGTGAACCAGGGGCAGGTTTGTGAACATTCGTGGTTTGTGAAATTTGATGAACCACGAACCGCATAGTTTGGTTTTTTTCCGGTTTGTGCCCATCTCTACTTGAGACCCTACCCTGCTGTGGAAGCTCTCTGGGTAGTCTTGGGCCAGTCACTCCCTCTCAGCTCATCCTACCTTACAAGGAGGTTTTGAGAATAAAATGGCAAAGAGAATAACACACACAGCTCTGAACTCCATAAAAGAAGAGTAGAGCAAAACATGGACTAGGTAAAGCCATTGTTCCCTCAATGGCTCATTCCACATATTCCATTGTGATATTTTACAGCACTCCTGCTGCCTACTTCTCATTGCTGACTTCCCCTTGATTATACTGAGTTTTTATGCTCGCACGTTTTAACGTTTTACCCTCTGAAATTTTGTTTGGGAGATTTACAAATATTCCCTATCTTAAAAGACTCTGTCCTTGTGGAAGGAGGCAACCCAAATCAGTAACTTGTGTTTGCTTTCATTGTGGCATTTATGTCCATGTGCAGGATTCCTTGATTAGCCCCCTATTGTTTAACTGACAGGGTCAATCTGACAGAAGGTTAGTCTTTTTGTTATTATCAGACGTAGAGTTTTAAAAGTTTTTAGTGATATTTAATATGTTGAATTGTTGTTATCCGCCCTGAGCCCGCTGATGCGGGGAGGGTGGAATATAAATGTAATAAATTAAATTAAATTAAATTAAATCAGACCAGTGCTCCTATATCGCACATACCGTTGCACTGTATTTCTCAATTACCATGTGCATTAGGGAGTATATGGTTAATTCTACTGCTGGCTGATCTTCTTGTATCCCGGGTTTTGTCTTTCTCAGCATTATTTTTTTTTTTATCAAATGCCAATAAAAGGTGCTGACTGATATTTAATAGCAGTGATGCTTAGGATGGCTCTCCATATTTGTGCCAGGTTAATAAGGCTCAGAATAGTTGGGTGTTGTTTTTTTCAATGGGCTCTAATTGGATAAAAGCAAGAGGAAAAATGCTGCTTTATCAACCAGGATAAAATCGGGAAGGAGGAGCCATGTTAAGCTGAGTTTCTTGGGAGAAGGGCATGGAACATATCCGCTTATCCCTAGAATGTACATCTTCTGAGACAGAAGAGCAGAAGTCTAAAGATTTTGTTTTGAGGAGAAGGTGTGTTGGTAGAAGTACGGTTAAGTCAAAGCTAGAGAAACTGACAGAGATAAAGCATTTTCCAGAGTATTATCTGATAGCTGACCTTGTGAAAAGCCTGGAGTCAGATATTTTATTGATGAATGTAAGTCTGCTTTCTGTAGGCGATCTGATCCTAGCTAAATTCCCAATAAACCTACAAAATGACAGTTGGCAGAAAACTGAGGTGAAGCCAAGTGAGAAATTACGGTTTTGAGAAAATTATTTGTCCATCCTTATTTTAGACCACAATCTCTTCAAAGATTAATGCTACCTATTGTTTTATCTTTCGAAGAAGGATTTCTAACCTGGACTGGCAAAGATGGATTAAAAAAAAAAAGATGTACAAATGTCAACACATCGATCTCACCGGACATTTCCTCCCAAAGGTCACCGTATTAGCAAACTAGCCCATCAGAGAGAAAGCTAAGCTCAACCTTTGTCCTTGATGTGCTAATTTATTAATATGAGGAGCTTGCATTTTAAACCATAGCTACCACCTGCATTGTTGAAGTGTGCCATAGCCCAGTTTGCTCTTGAGGAGGAGACTTCTCAGAGGAAAAGGAACTCTTAGAAACATTGAATATAGAAACACAGGCCTGGAGAAACTGCAATGGTCATCTAGTCCAATCCCCTGCACAAGGCAGGAAATTCACAGCTACCCTCCCCGCCAATGACCACTGCTCTATGCACAAAGAAAAAAAACCCTCCAAGATCCCTAGGCAATTTGACCTGGAGGAAAGTTCCTTCTGGATCCCAAGATGACAATTGATATTACCTGGGCATATATGAAAGGGCCACGAGAGCCTAGCAGTGGCTCATCCCTTCATACCCTCCCGATCTGAGTACATTCATATTGAGTCATAGAATCATCATTGCTGTCAGGTGGCCATCTAGCCTCTTCTTAAATATCTCTGTTGAAATTCAATTTGTTGTATTTTGACCAGTTTTCCAGCTTGGCAAGACCATCCTGAATCTCGAGTCTGTCTTTGACTGTGTTGGCAAACCCTCCCCATTTAATATCATCTGCAGATTTAAGGAGCATCCCCTCTGTTCCTTCATCTAAGTCATTTATAATGATGCTGAACTCAGGGCCCAGGACAGATCCCCGAGATGCTCTGCTTGTTGCTCCTCTCCAAGAAGATGAGGAACCGTTTAGAAGAATTCTTGGGTTGCGCTCCATCAACCAGTTACATATCCATCTAACAGTAGTAGGATCCAAACCACATGATTCCCTCCTGTGCTCAAGGCTTTCTGCACTCTGGAAGCTCGAGAGGAAGTTCTCCAGGGGAATGTCTCCTCTCCATCAGTATGCTCTCATTCAAGTACCCTTGGAACCAGTAGACCTCCTACACCCCAAGATCTCCCCCAGGACCCCAGGAACAGAGAAGGTGAAGGAACAGAACCAAAGCTTAGACCAGGCAGAGGAGTGAACACTTGGCAGCTCCAGGCCACCCACGCTCCAGCTTCTCTTGGGAGGAAGGTACATCTCTTGAGATCTTGGCAGAATCGAGGACCTAACTCTAGATCTTTGCAGGATCAGTGACCTAGCTGTGCTACAGAAAAGTGCTGGACTCTAAGTTTCCCATATAATCCTGCAGCTGAGTCCTCCCCTTTGTTGGTTCAACATCTTCTATTAACCAGTTTGTGTTTTAGTCTGGATAGGAGCTTAATGCAAAGTTGCACCGTTTCCTGCCTCTCAGAGTGAGACCTAGCCTTCTTGACCATTGGCCTGCTTAATCTTGCCTACTTAGCATGACTGGATGAAAGTTAGGTGGGTAGCCATGTTAGAACAGCAGGATTTTTTGTCCAGTGGCACCACAGTCTTGATATAAAATATTTCCGTTTCAACACCTTCCCCTCACTGCCCCCCCACATACCTTCATTACTTCCGACTTCTATGTGAATTGGTGTGCTATAGGGTTAATTCTGCTCTGAAGCAGAAAACTCCACGTTCATATCTCTCCATCAACATGAATTCACTTGTTCACTCATCATTAGTCTTTTTAGAACCCCCTTTAACCAATGAGCTGCAAGCATGTAGCAAACAGTGACTGCCAATGAAGACCTGGATTGCAGTGGCAGGCAATGGCAAACTGCCTCTCTTATAATAATATAACAATAATAACATTCAATTTTATACCACCCTTCAGGACAATGCCCACTCAGAGCTGTTGACAAAGTATGTTATTATTATCCCCACAACCATCACCCTGTGAGGTGGGTGGGGCTGAGAGGGCTCCGAGAAGCTATGATTGCCCCAACATCACCCAGCTGGCTTCAAGCGGAGGAGTGGGGAATCAAACCTGGCTCTCCAGATTACAGTCCTGCCGCTCTGTGGTTCTCCAGATTAGAGTCCTGCCACTCTTAACCACTACACTCTTGCCATGAACACCATTTCTAAACATTATTTTGCAGGCAATGGCAAACCCCCTCTGTTAGTCTCTTGCCATGAAAACTCCACCAAACCTTATTTTGCTTAACAACTCAGGAGGAATTTTATTGCTGCAAATGACCAGTTACCAATTATGCACTTCCCAAAGCATGTGGAATTCATGCTTCTTAAAAAAAACTATTGGAAGGGGGAAAGAATTCTAATGCAGGCAAAGCATTGAAAAAGGACTTATCAAGTCTTACCAAGTTCTATCTTTCAGTGAATTTTTATGACCATGTTATAAACCTCTTGGAAATATGGGAAATGCTGACAAACTATTAAATGCAGCGACTCTTACAAACACGCTTCCTGGAATTTATATTCCTCCAAATGCTTTATGGCCTTTCAAACAGAAAATGAAGGCGGCAGCAAAAGCAACCCCTCCAGGCTTCAAAATGCACTTTTTCAATCAGTTCTAAGGTGAATGGAACTTATACCGTATCTCAGCTTTTTCCGGAGTTTTTCTTCCAATAGCCAAGGTTACTCACAGGTTTTTCCAAGTGTGGAGAAAAGGTGTGTTGGGGGGGGGGGAGTTTAATTTCTTTTTTTAATGTTTATTTATATTTTTGTCAGTGGTTCTCTGCCTTCCAGTATTGGTCGGAGAGATTCATTTACATATGCCGTACCTATAAATAATGTGTATTGTATGTATAACACCATATGCATTGTGGATACAATGCAATCCAGTTCTCCCCCAAAGGATTTCAGATGCATCTTGTATAAATGTTTGTTTTCTAACTAGATCAAATGCATATTTCCCCTTTGAGTCCTCAGAGCAGTATTCAAAACAAACTGGAAATTTTAAGGTGGGCAAAATAAAAGCATGGATTTCAAGGAGCAAAAGGGATTTAGAAAAGATTAGTGAAATTTCTCTTGTGGGATTCTATTGTGTACTGAGCCTGGAGCTCTGAATGATTGCAGCCCAGAGTGATTTCAGCCAAAACAAGGTTCTTTATTGCAAGCCAGAACAGACAGATGACAGCAGATACTATTCACTAGACATTAGAGATGGGCACAAACCACATTACGAACTTAAAAAACCTACGAAAATGGCGAATGCGTGATTGAAACCCAGCAGCTCGTGATTGTCCACAGCCAACGAACCAGACCTCCTGTGTTGCTCAATGGGACCTGTGCTTATAAATAGCCGTGGGCTCCCAGGCTGGGTTTCAGCCACTGCTTTCAGCAAGCAGTGGAGTGGGACAGAGCTCTTGCTTGCCACTTGCTAGCCTTTGGGGAGAGAGACTGAGAGTATAATTGAGCTTGGATTTTTGTGGGAGTTTCCTTGGATTGGAGAGGGTATAACTCCAAGATCCCTATAGCAATCTTGTCCAATCTTGGGTGATGGCTGTAGGAGAGCTTGCAAAACACTCCCCGGGAATATGGGCTCTCTAAGTGCCACGGGGGCTGTTCTGCGCCCAATGAACTGCAAACCGGTTCGGCAATGGAAAATGTTCATTGTGGTTCGCGATCTCGGGATCGTCGTCGGCACCAAACCACAAACCACTGGTTTGTTAAATTTTTTTGGTTCATGCCCATGTCTACTAGATACACACTAACAAGCTGAACAGAAGCCCTCATTATATACACAGAAACCCTGCCCCAATAATAGCCAGCAACCAATAAGAACATGTATTTTAGAATGTCATCATTTGCATAAACTATATACAATGTAGTAGACAGGCAGGCCACTGATTGGTCTTTATTTGAGAGAACCAATTGGCTGCTGCCCCTGGAAAGTAACCAATGACGATGTATATGAATGTACCCAATGAGGGTTAAGTGCAGGCCATGTAACCAATGAGAATGAAGTGCGTTAGGAACCTTGACATAACCTGAAGCTAACAGTGTATAACATTCAATACAGTCATTACCTTAGAGGCCTTGTTTGGCCTAACTCAGCCCAATACACAACAGATTATTTCTATGTTTTGCTTCAATAGGAGTTTGAAGTGAATTTGGAAAAAAAAATCAGGTTTATGGTTAGATATCCCCGAACATTCGCTGGTTTGGCTACCAGTCTACCCTCAGGTTTGTTAGTGGGAAGACAATCTTTAGCAGAACAGTTTGGCTGTTTGTGAGCAACCCGAGTCTGTTTGTTGCATTGTCTCTTGCATATCCAAATTGCTCTGTACACTAGCACTAGGGATGTGCGTTTCGGCATTCTGAATGCCGAAAGAATGCCGAAACAAAAGTGTTTCGGCATTCTTCAAGAATCCCGAAACGTTTCGGGGAATGCCGAAACGTTTCGGGATTGCCGAAAGAAAAACCCGAAACGTTTCGGGATTCTTTCGGCATTCTTTCGGCATTCGAGAATCGCCATTTTGATTTTGCTAGCCGTTTGCCTTAGCAAGCGGCTAGCAAAATCCTGCTGGAAGCAAAGGCTTCCTGCAGGCTCTTAGAAGAGGGGAGGGGGGGAGAAGGAGTGAATCACTCACTCCTTCTGTCACCCCCCACCCCTCTTGCAAAGGAGGATAGGGAATCCTGCTTTGCCTTGCAAATGCAAGGTGCAAGCATTGCATTGCACTTTGCATTTGCAAAGCAGCAGAGATTCCCGCCAAAACTAACAGGTAGGGGAGGGGGAGCAGGAGGAGGGTGGCTCTTGGAGTGTGGGTGGGGAAAGGCAGGGGACTGGGGACTTTAGGAGTCACCAATCCCACTGCTGCATTCTCATGCCAGCCAATAGATTTAAATCTTTGGCTGAGGCTGCAGCAGGGGATTTAAATTTGGAGCAAGACTGTCTGGAACACTTCTGTTGCTGCTGCTGCTGAGCTGTGACCGAGAGAGGAGAAGAAGAGAGACTGCACCTGGAGCCTGGAGGACATCTGCCTGGAGGATCAACTGTGCTGGACATCCTGAGAGGACACCTGGTAGGCCTTTTTAAAATTTTTGTAAATTTTTTTGATGCTGGGCAATGTGCTGCTGTGGCCTGCCTCTGCAAAAAGGTGTTGCAGTTTATTCTTGGCATGGCCTGGGGGACAGGTTGGGCAGACAATGTTTGATGGTGGGGTGGGGGTTTCAGCATTGGTTGTTGTGCTTGCCTTCTTAAAGCTTGATCCACTGTTTTAAGATTAAAACAAGAGTGTGCCAGCTTTGGGCCTACACAGGCCAGAAGCCTTTCTTCTGGCTGGCTCTCACAGTTGTGCTCCACAATCTGGAATGGTGTGGCTTGCTTTTCTGTGTCTGGTCCCCTGCTTGCAAGGATTCCCAACAGGCTCCGTCCTGATCAACTGTGCCAGCCTGTTTATCGGGTTGTTTTATCTGTTTTATCAGGTTGTTTATCGTTGGTTCAGCATTGGTTGTTGTGCTTGCCTTCTTTAAGCTTGATCCACTGTTTGAAGATTAAAACCAGAGTGTGCCAGCTTCGGGCCTACACAGGCCAGAAGCCTTTCTTCTGGCTGGCTCTCACAGTTGTGCTTCACAATCTGGAATGGTGTGGCTTGCCTTTCTGTGTCTGGTCCCCTGCTAGCAAGGATTCCCAACAGGCTCCGTCCTGATCAACTGTGCCAGCCTGTGGGCCACACACAGGTATGGCCTGGGGGACAGGTTGGGCAGACAATCTTTGATGGTGGGGGGGGGGGGTTCAGCATTGGTTGTTGTGCTTGCCTTCTTTAAGCTTGATCCACTGTTTGAAGATTAAAACCAGAGTGTGCCAGCTTCGGGCCTACACAGGCCAGAAGCCTTTCTTCTGGCTGGCTCTCACAGTTGTGCTTCACAATCTGGAATGGTGTGGCTTGCCTTTCTGTGTCTGGTCCCCTGCTAGCAAGGATTCCCAACAGGCTCCGTCCTGATCAACTGTGCCAGCCTGTGGGCCACACACAGGTATGGCCTGGGGGACAGGTTGGGCAGACAATGTTTGATGGTGGGGGGGGGGGTTCAGCATTGGTTGTTGTGCTTGCCTTCTTTAAGCTTGATCCACTGTTTGAAGATTAAAACCAGAGTGTGCCAGCTTCGGGCCTACACAGGCCAGAAGCCTTTCTTCTGGCTGGCTCTCACAGTTGTGCTTCACAATCTGGAATGGTGTGGCTTGCCTTTCTGTGTCTGGTCCCCTGCTAGCAAGGATTCCCAACAGGCTCCGTCCTGATCAACTGTGCCAGCCTGTGGGCCACACACAGGTATGGCCTGGGGGACAGGTTGGGCAGACAATGTTTGATGGTGGGGGGGGGGGGTTTCAGCATTGGTTGTTGTGCTTGCCTTCTTTAAGCTTGATCCACTGTTTGAAGATTAAAACCAGAGTGTGCCAGCTTCGGGCCTACACAGGCCAGAAGCCTTTCTTCTGGCTGGCTCTCACAGTTGTGCTTCACAATCTGGAATGGTGTGGCTTGCCTTTCTGTGTCTGGTCCCCTGCTAGCAAGGATTCCCAACAGGCTCCGTCCTGATCAACTGTGCCAGCCTGTGGGCCACACACAGGTATGGCCTGGGGGACAGGTTGGGCAGACAATGTTTGATGGGGGGGGGGGGGTTTCAGCATTGGTTGTTGTGCTTGCCTTCTTTAAGCTTGATCCACTGTTTGAAGATTAAAACCAGAGTGTGCCAGCTTCGGGCCTACACAGGCCAGAAGCCTTTCTTCTGGCTGGCTCTCACAGTTGTGCTTCACAATCTGGAATGGTGTGGCTTGCCTTTCTGTGTCTGGTCCCCTGCTAGCAAGGATTCCCAACAGGCTCCGTCCTGATCAACTGTGCCAGCCTGTGGGCCACACACAGGTATGGCCTGGGGGACAGGTTGGGCAGACAATGTTTGATGGTGGGGGGGGGGGGGGTTTCAGCATTGGTTGTTGTGCTTGCCTTCTTTAAGCTTGATCCACTGTTTGAAGATTAAAACCAGAGTGTGCCAGCTTCGGGCCTACACAGGCCAGAAGCCTTTCTTCTGGCTGGCTCTCACAGTTGTGCTTCACAATCTGGAATGGTGTGGCTTGCCTTTCTGTGTCTGGTCCCCTGCTAGCAAGGATTCCCAACAGGCTCCGTCCTGATCAACTGTGCCAGCCTGTGGGCCACACACAGGTATGGCCTGGGGGACAGGTTGGGCAGACAATGTTTGATGGTGGGGGGGGGGGTTCAGCATTGGTTGTTGTGCTTGCCTTCTTTAAGCTTGATCCACTGTTTGAAGATTAAAACCAGAGTGTGCCAGCTTCGGGCCTACACAGGCCAGAAGCCTTTCTTCTGGCTGGCTCTCACAGTTGTGCTTCACAATCTGGAATGGTGTGGCTTGCTTTTCTGTGTCTGGTCCCCTGCTAGCAAGGATTCCCAACAGGCTCCGTCCTGATCAACTGTGCCAGCCTGTGGGCCACACACAGGTATGGCCTGGGGGACAGGTTGGGCAGACAATCTTTGATGGTGGGGGGGGGGTTCAGCATTGGTTGTTGTGCTTGCCTTCTTTAAGCTTGATCCACTGTTTTAAGATTAAAACCAGAGTGTGCCAGCTTCGGGCCTACACAGGCCAGAAGCCTTTCTTCTGGCTGGCTCTCACAGTTGTGCTTCACAATCTGGAATGGTGTGGCTTGCTGTTCTGTGTCTGGTCCCCTGCTAGCAAGGATTCCCAACAGGCTCCGTCCTGATCAACTGTGCCAGCCTGTGGGCCACACACAGGTATGCTGCTTTGGCCAAGGTAACCCTTTTTGGTTGCTGGCCTGGCACTCACAGTTGTGCTCCACAATCTGGAATGGTGTGGCTTGCGTTTCTGTGTCTGGTCCCCTGCTTGCAAGGATTCCCAACAGGCTCCTTCCTGATCAACTGTGCCAGCCTTCGGCCCACACACAGGCCTGCTGCTCCGGCTTTGGTAACCCTTCCCGTTTGCTGGCCTGGCACTCACTGTTTTGCTTCACATTCAGGTTGTTTATCGTTGGTGGACCTCTTCTGGACTGGACTGCACTTGGTGGACATCGGCCTGCAGATCTCTGCGTGGAGGATCAACATTGCTGGACATCTGCACTGGTGGACTGGTAGGGTTGTTGTTAAATTTGGTTTTTGAGCTTATGTCTGCTGCTGTGCCTACCTGCGAGCATATGCTTTGGCTCTGTCTTTATGGCTTGGGCCGGGGGGGGGCATTTTCTGGTTGGGCAAGAGGATATTGTTTGGGGGTTAGGGGGGCCAGCATTGATCGCAGTGCCTGCTTTCTTTCATGTTTCATTTTTCAAGTTTGAGTGTGGGGTGGGCATGAACTGCTGTTTCACAGGACTAAAAAATGAGTGTGCCAGCTTCTGGCCTGCACAGGCCAGAAGCTCTGCTGGGTGGATGTGTTTTGTTTTGCTGCTGGTTGGCCCTAGCCTTTAAGGGGGGGGGGCTGACTTGGCTTGTGCAACGGGGCCTTGAATTTTGGGGTTGCGTGTGCGGCGTGTGGTGTTGACTCTGCTAACATTTCCAATTTTCTTGACAGCATCGTGGAGGAGAGGAGGACCAGCTGCAAGACCGCCTGAACATCGCTGGACTGCAGGACTGGTGTTAGTGTGAGCGAGTCCGGGTTCATATTTGGGTGGCCTTGGGGGTGGGTTCTTGCTAGCTTGGGAGGGGGGAGGCTCATCTTCAAAACACCACATCCACACCCCACACCGACATACCACAGATACATCGGTCCCGCTAAATAGTGTCTCTTAGGTAGGTAGGCCAGTTGGTAGGTGATCAGTGGATAATTGCCCTCAACATAATTATTAGGGAAACCGAGCCTAGTTTTTTTTAAAAAACTAAATAGGGACTCAGCAGGGAAAGCATTAGTGAGTGAGTGTTAGGTTTGAATTCTATATATATATATATATATATATAAAAATTTGTAATAGCTGTCAATAGGCTTCCCATTAGTGCCCCCATAACTAGGGTTCCACTGCCCATCTCTGGCACCCGTGGTGGTGCCAGGCCGGCCCGGGCATACTAGTGTGTGAGTGTTTAAGGCTTTGTCACCTGTTATTGGGGTTTAGGGCCAGCTCAATTCCAGAGGAATTCAGCTGATTGGCAGGCTCAGGTTCCCTGACATAAATAGGGTTGCTTAAAAAGGCACTTGATTGTTCATCTCCAAGTCACAGAGCCACTAGAAACACAGATTTATAGCAGGTTAGTTAGGTCTTGAAAACAAAGTTGACCTTTGTTTTCTAAATCTTTTCTGATTAGTTAGGGTTGAATTTGGGAGGGGAAAGTATGTCGGAGAGGAAAGCAGAGAGGGGACCCGGGGGAAAGGCTAGGGAGAAATCTAGAGGGGAGGAGGGGAGGGGGAGGGGGACTGCTGCGGCAGCCCCTCCATCTGAGCGGAGGAGGCCCTCCCCTGCGCTGCTGCCGTTCACCAGCCTGGCTTCTGGTGACAGGAAGAGGGTTCGCAAGACTCTCTTTCCTGAGGCAGCTGCTGGAGGGCCACCCCCAACCCGGGTGCGTGAGGCAGGGGCTGGCACTGGGCAGGGGCCTGCTGCTGAGGCTCCTCCTCCTCCAGTGGTTGCGAGCCAGCTGCTGGAGGAGGGGCAGCATGTGGTGTCTCCTGGGATGGGCGCGGAGCACATGACTTTCCCTGCGCTCCCGCTCACCCCAGGAACCCGGAGGATGTTGGAGGAACTGCCCGTGAGACCCCCCCTGGGGCGGTCCACCCCAGTTTCCTCTGAGGCCAGCAGCAGGCCTCTCGCGGCTGTGCAGGAGGAGAGGACGCGGGAGGAAGAGGCAGAGACTGTGGTGGAAGAGCCCACATCTCTGCCCCTTCAGCCTCGTCCATCCCCACCTGCCCGGCCGAGAGTGGGACACGGTGTGTCCGGCCAGAGCACCTCACAGGAGGTGCCGCAGGGTGGTCCCGAACGCGCTTCTCCTGGGAAGCGTGGGATGCCCTTTTCCTCCGAAATCTGGAAGCACTTCCAGACAACGGAGGATCCCCGAGCAGCCCTGTGCCTGCATTGTAGGCAGCGCGTCAGCCGTGGCAAAGATGTGTGGCATCTCTCCACGTCTGGGATGAGGTACCATATGAAGAGGCACCACCAGGCGGTGCTTCTTCGGGAGGAGGGTTCGAGTGGCGCCGCACGGCCGCCAGCTAGCCAGAAGGAGGCAGGCTCCTCTGGTGCTCTCCCCCCAAGGGTACCTGCAGGAAAGGGACGCCAAGCCTCTCTCCCGGAGATGCTTGGTATGCAGGGCGCTAGTGTGCCCAGAGAGGGGATCCGGAGGGCGAGCAGGCGCATCACGCGCCACATCGTCAACATGATAGCAGTGGATGGGCAACCGTATTCCGTAGTTGAAGACTTCGGCTTCTCAGGGCTGCTCCAAGATTGCTTTCCCTGGTACGCCGTCCCTGCTCGCACGTCGTTGAGCAGATCGGTGGTGCCCTCGTTTTACAGGGCTGCCAGGGATCATGTGAAGGCACAGCTGTCCCGGGTTGCCGGGAGAACTGTGCACTTCACATCGGACATCTGGACCTGCCCAAGTGTGCAGCAAGCGTACCTCTCGCTTACTGCTCACTGGTGGGAACCCGAGTCGGTTCTGGGTGGGGGCCGGGGGGAGGTGCCTAGCACAGCTAGACAGGGAAGGATGCGAGACCGCCAGGCCGGCTACTGCAAGGCCTTGCTTCACGCCGAGGTGCTCGACGTGTCCCACACGGCGGAGAACATCGCTGCCACCTTAAGGAGACAGTTGGACGAGTGGATAGGCCAGGGACCCGCCACCGTGGGATGCATGGTGACGGACGGTGGCAAGAACATGAGGGCAGCGGCGCATCTAGTGAGCCGAGAGAGCGTCTACTGTGCCGCTCACAAGCTTCACCTAGTGGTGAGAGATGCGCTGGGGTTGGGCTCCTCGAAGGAACCCGTGGATACCCGGACCCGTGAACTCCAGTTACTTGTCCAGAAATGTCGGAGGCTCACGGGTCACTTCTCGCGCAGCGTGAAGGCCACGCACGAACTGCGCCAGACACAGGTCAGGACAGGTGTGCCAGAGCACGCTCTGATCACTGACGTCAGCACTCGCTGGAACTCCACCTGCGCCATGCTTGAGCGCTTGGTGGAGCAGCAGGCCGCACTCCACGCGTGGCTCTCCGAGCACCGCGGTGCGAGTCAGGTGGGTGAGTTCAACCGGGAGGATTGGCTCACCATCACCCAGACAGTGGAGGTCCTGAAGCCCTTCAAGGACTTCACTGTGGCGGTCTCGTCAGACACGGCGACCCTCGGTCTGGTCATTCCCCTGGTGCACACGCTCCAGAGGAATCTGGCCACCCTTGCAGACCGGGTCGCGCCCCGTGCTGACCTTGTTCCAGCGGTGCGCGCATTAGTGAGAAGGCTGCAGCAGGGCATAGCTGCCAGGCTAACTCCTCTCACTAAGGAAGAGTCATACATGTTGGCGACCATGTGTGACCCGCGCATAAAGGGCACTTTCGCCGAGCGGGACGGGAACCTCACCCAAGCCAGAGACGGGCTCTGCTCTTGGGTGAGGCGCAGGCAGGCCAAGAGGGGACGCCTGTCGACAGGGGGGACGCAAGAGGGGCCCTGCCGTGCGGGTCCCTCTGACGCCCCCTCTGCGCAGGCCCCCCCCGAGGCCACCACCGGAGTGCCGATGGAGATGGAGATGCTCCGGTGGGCCCTCGTCCCCTCTGGGGTCGTGAGGACCGTGAGAGAGGATCCGGCGGAGGCGATGGTCAGGGACTACCTCGCGGAGCCCTGCGAGTCGCTCTCCACCGATCCGCTCAGCTACTGGGCCAGGAAGGAGTCGGTCTGGCCGGACCTCTCCCTCGAGGCGCAGCGGCTGCTCTCATGCCCTCCGACGAGCGTGGAGAGCGAGCGCGTCTTTTCACATGCGGGCGACATTGTCGGCCCACATCGCACTCGCCTTCTCCCATGGAGAGTCGAGCAGTTGACCTTCCTGAAGGTCAACTCTCGCCTCTTCGATTTCTCAGGACTGGACTTCCAGAGTGACTGAGGTGAGCCCAACTTGTGGCCTGCATCCTCTATGAGTCCAATCCTTTGGAATCGCGCTCTCCCCTGTATAAAACCCTGTATATACAGTTAAAACCGGCCAGTAGAGGGAGGGTGGTTAGGAACCAGTGGCAAAGGGAAAACACCCAGCAATTTGAAAGCCCCCCCCCCAGGGTATTCAAAACATCTCCCATCACTGAGACATACCCTGTGGGACCAAATTTATTATGAAAAATAATGCCCCAGAAACATGGATTGCTACTGGAGGGAGAAACAGGTTAGATAGGGATTGCTTAGGTGTTTTTATCAGATGAAATCATTGTAAAAAAAATTGTAGAAGAATTGTTGTACTGTTTTTTGAAAGTTGATGTTCTGTTCATGTAAAAAAAAGGAAAAAAAACCAAAAAAAAATGTTGTGATTATGTTTTTTAAAAGTTGATTGAATGTTCATGTAAAAAAAAAAAAAACCCAAAAAAATGTTGTGATTATGTTTTTTAAAAGTTGATTGAATGTTCATGTTTAAAAAAAAAAATTTGATGTTAATGTTGGGTTTGCATGGTTGGGGGATGCGGGAAGAGTGGTGGATGGGCACCGGCCAATGATGATCTCTCACAGATGTTCCCAGGTAAATTCTGAGGCTGGTGTGGGGGTGGGGGGAGACCTCTGCAGAACTGCTCCAGAAATACCATTGTCCAGTGCCTTGGAAGTGCCCAGTTCAGCTTTGTGTGTCTGAACTGAAAGCACAGCCACAGGAAATGACATAGGTTCTGCTGGACCCTGTTGCAGTGGTTCCCCCCCATTAAGTCGTTTTATGGAGGGAGAGTTGTATTAGGCTGGTAGTTATTATGATCATCTTCTGTTTCCATGCCCTGTTGTGCCCGCTCACTATGTAACCTGTTGTAATGTTCAAAACTTTACTGTTTGTCCATTTCAAAAAAAAAATTGTGTTTAAGATTCTCTGATGTGTAGTTAATTGTGTTGTGTTGTGCTATGAGGGACAATAAGTGTAATATGTTGTGATTTGTTGACCACTTGTAATTTGAAAATGAGAAAATAAAGGTTTTTTAAACTTAATGATTGTGTGTCTGTGTTCCCTTCTTTGATGGGAGGTTGGTTCCCAGCATAGGGAACAATGGGGCAGGCTGGCCAGCCTGTTCCTGGGGTACTCGGTGTGGGGCAGCTGAGGGTGGTTTTGGTTCTGAGAGGGGCTGAGTGGAGGATTTGGGTCTGTGTGTGGCAGCTGGGGTGGGGGAACTGGGTTTGTGTGGGGCTGTAAGGAGTGGACTATGGGGGATGAGAGCACTGGTCGTCCCTTTTGCCCAAGTAGGCCCCTGCTACTGTCCTGGTGTGGGCTTCCATGCCTCTATCAGTTGCTGGCCCTCCTTTGCCATCTTTTTCAGAAATTTTCCTAGGGCTGCCAAACTCCTGGTTGGGCTTGAGTTCAGGTTAGAGAGAGTAGTTCCCTACAGAGAAACTGGCTGCTTCCAAGGGCAATCTCTTTAGAGGGCAAATGCGGACCATGGATTCTGGGGGAGATCCCTACTCAGATTTTCCTTTCCACAAGTCCCACCCCCAAATTGCCAGTAACTTCCAAGGCCAGAGTTTGCCACCCCAGAGAGATCCCGTTCCCACCCTCTTAGCCTTGGCATGAAAGTTGCAGCCCCCATGGAACGCTTCCAGGTTCCTGATTCCAAGCCCAATGACACCAATGTAAGACAATCCAGACCTCCATCAAAAATGGATTTTAAGTAGCAGTGGGATTGGGCTGCATTTCAGTCATTCACATATCTGGTTGTGTTCCCAAACATTTAGCTTATGGTTTTTTAAATCGGCGTATGGCACTTAAGGACACTTTTAAATGGTTCTAAAAACATATTTTTATTATGAAGTATTTAATGTGGCATTGATCAAGGGCAGGCCTTTTGGCCAAATGAGCAGTATCAGTACAGTAAAATTTAGACAAAGCTCATAGGAGGAAAAAGCATTCACACTGTGAAGTGGGAAGAAAGTTTCAATTTACATGTACCATGGACTCCGAAAAAGACATGTCCAGACCAAATCAGGCCTGCTTTCTCCCTTGAAGATATCAATTGATGATAGTGCTTATGTCACATCATGAGAAGACAAGGTTCACTAGAAAAGACAATAATGCTAAGAAAAATTGAAGGCAGTAGGGAAAAGAAGAATACCCTAGATGTGGTAGATTGACTTCGGTTTGCAATACATGGACAAGGTTTTTGGGATACTGTGGAGCTCAATATAATTCTAAAGTACACCACAAGTGATTTGAATGCATAAAACATACAGACACATACACATAAAATGTATATACCCCCTCCCCACCAAATTAAAGGTTTATCTTATGCCCCGGTTTTCTCCCCCATGGGAACCTAGAGTGGTTTACACATTGCTGTTCTCCCTTGATTTGTTTCACCCTCATCACAACCAGGCTAACAATAGACAGCTGCTCCATGCCTCACATTGGAGTGACTCCACCGATGGCCTTCTTAGTTGTTGGAGGGGGTGGAGGGGGGGGGAAGGAAACAACGCACTCCTGCCCACTCTATCTGGGGCCTAGGTTACCAAATTGCTTGGCCTTGGCAAGGAGCCAGTGGTGGGGCGGCACTGGTTCTGGGGCCCCGTCAAGAACATTTGTCCAGGGCCCCAAAATCACCTAGACTGCCTCTGGAAAACACAACACAATTGTTTACTTAGGCTGAGCCAAGAACATCCATCAAGCCTACAAGGCACAGAATCAGAGTCTGCCAGATTCTAGACCAACTCTCTAGCCATTGCACTACAGTGGATATCTAAAAATTGTTCATACCCCCACCAGCAACTTGAACATTTTTCTCCAAAAGGCACACAACTTGGCTGGGTCTCAAAAAGGACTATGATGCATGGGCCTGTCAATGCATACTGGTACTAAGGCTCTGGCCGGGGGGAGGGGGGCATTGTGCCAATGCCACCCTGGCTTTGGAAGGGGACAGTAAAATAGAAGAAATAATCTAGTTTCAGTGCCTCCCCCCCTTCTCTCTCTCTCTCTCTCTCTCTATAATGTGAGTGAAAACATTACTATACCATCACTGAAGCCTACAGGATACTTAGGGTCTGTTCACACACGCATGATCATTTAATGGCAATGCTCTGGCATGATGATGTCTGTTCTAGGAAGTGATGTGATCATCACACAAGGCTGGGGAGCACGCACAATTCACAGCAGGCAGATTTGGGCCACAAGGGATCCTGCTTTGGCCTGCAGGGCCCAAATCAGCCCACTGCAAAGCACAGGCATACTCTCAGGGCAGCCAGATGACATCAGTGACATCACGGCAGCAGCCCCTGGAGCGTACCTTGAAGGCTCATTCACTGACTTTCCCCCTTCGGGGTGATAGGTGAGAGTGGGGGATCCCCCACCAAGGGGAAACGGATCCCTAATTGTGTCTGAGGTTGTGGAAATCAAATGGGTCATATTGCTTCTGTCTTTGAGGGACTTACATGCACATTATATTTAACTCCAGATTTCTTGATTGTCAAGGAATGCATGTGGTGGGGGGTGGGGGGAAGGGTGGGAGAAGGGCCCCTGAGGGTGAGGGTGGCATTTGGCATGCAAAATGCCACCCCTGGCAAGACAAGCCTCTCCCAGCTGTCAGTGGTAGAGATGAGAGCAGAGCACCCACTTGGGGAGGCCATGAAATGGCCCCCCCAAGTGGGAGCAGGCTGAGCCTTGGTGGGGGGATGGGAGGAAGGGTGGGAGAAGGGCCCCAGAGGGTTGGGGGGGGATTTTGTTGCAGTGGTTCCCCCCCATTAAGTCATGTTATGGAGGGAGAGTTGTATTAGGCTGGTAGTTATTATGATCATCTTCTGTTTCCATGCCCTGTTGTGCCCGCTCACTATGTGACCTGTTGTAATGTTCAAAACTTTACTGTTTGTCCATTTCAAAAAAAAATTGTGTTTAAGATTCTCTGATGTGTAGTTAATTGTGTTGTGTTGTGCTATGAGGGACAATAAGTGTAATATGTTGTGATTTGTTGACCACTTGTAATTTGAAAATGAGAAAATAAAGGTTTTTTAAACTTAATGATTGTGTGTCTGTGTTCCCTTCTTTGATGGGAGGTTGGTTCCCAGCATAGGGAACAATGGGGCAGGCTGGCCAGCCTTCTCTGCGGGTGGTGGGGGGGTCAGGGGGGTGGTTGTCTGTGTGCCAGGGCAGGTGCTCTTTCCCAGGGACGATTTGGCACTGCCACCATTGTGGCACCCCTTGTCTGTGCAGAACTGCCCTGGGAAAGAGAGTTTAGGGGTTCCCAAAAGGGGAGGGCAGGCCAGCCTGTTCCTGGGGTTATGGTGGGTGTGGGGCAGGTGGGGGTTGATTTGGGTCTGTGAGGGGCTACTGGGGGGATTTGGGTCTGTGTGTGGCAGCTGGGGGGGAATTGGGTTTGTGTGGGGCTGTGAAGGGTGGACTTTAGGGGCTGAGAGCACCTACTTGGGGAGGCCATGAAATGGCCCCCCCAAGTGGGAGCAGGCTGAGCCTTGGTGGGGGGTGGGAGGAGGGGTGGGAGAAGGGCCCCTGAGGGTAAGGGGGCATTTTGCATGCAAAATGCCACCCCTGGCAAAGGAAGCCTGCTTCTTCATTTTTTCCCCATAGGAAATAATGAAGAAGATGCTCCTTTATGGGAGGATGGGGGGACCTGCTTTGGGGGGCCATAACATGGCCCCCCAAAGTCCAATCTGTCTGAAACTTGGGTGGTTGTTAGAGAAGGGTTAGAGGAAGGTCCCCACCAATTTTGGGCTTATTTGGTGGGAAAATGCCTCCTCCAGGCGTCCTGAAAGACGGAGGCATTTTCCCAGCAAAAAAACCCGAAAGAATCCCGAAAGAATGCCGAAATAATGCCGAATCCCGAATCCCGAAAGAGATTCTTGTTTCGGCTTTCGGCTAATGCCGGTAGAGAATCTTGTTTCGGGTAATCCCGAAACAAGAAAGCCGAAAGTTTTTTCCTTGCACACCCCTAACTAGCACTCATCCCACCCATTCCACTGGACAGTGAAGAAGGTTTTACTCTCTGTGGTTGGACAGATGTCACTTGTCCTATTTGCAGCATCCTTTCAAGGATCCATTGTCAATTTCTGTGTTTGTATAGATCTGCACATGATGTACCTTTGGAGTACTGTGTGCAGTTCTGGTGGCCTCACTTCAAAAAGGATGTGGACAAAATCAAGAGGGTGCAGAGGAGAGTGACGAGGATGATCAGGGGTCTGGAGACTGAGCCCTATGAGGAAAGGCTGAGGGCCTTGGGAATGTTTCGTTTGGAGAAGAGGAGACTGAGGGGGGACATGGTGACTGGTCTCTTTAAGTCTTTGAAAGGCTGTCATTTGGAGGAGGGCAAGGAGCTGTTCCAGTTGGCAGCAGAGGATAGGACCCGAAGCAATGGGCTTAAATTACATGCTGAAAGATACCAGCTGGATATCAGGAAAAGCTTTTTCATGGTCAGAGTAGTTCAAAGGTGGAATCAGCTGCCTAGGGAGGTGGTGAGCTCCCCTTCACTGGCAGTTTTCAAGAAGAGGCTGGATGAAGCTTTGTCAGGGATGCTTTAGGCTCATCCTGCATTGGGCAGGGGGCTGGACTAGAAGGTCTGTATGGCCCCTTCCAACTCTGTGATTCTGTGATTTGCTATACATATTCCTTAGGTGTTTGATACATATCCATTATATATTGCAATCTGTTCTTACATAGTATTTCCATAATGATACTAGAAACTCAAATTCATTTCACTGGTATTCCCTAAATTGGGCATAATGGTGGAAAATGAGTGAAAAAACATGCATTCTCTTCCATTCCATAGCACAGCCAACTGGAACTTGATAGCCCAAGACGATTCCTTTCAGAGAGAAATTTGGAAGAATCCTCAAACTTATATGCTCGTTAACACTGTCTTGATATTAAATCAGGGCCAAGCTACACATGACGAATGACACTTGAACGGCAAGTGTATTTCTCCCTGTTCACTTGCCCTCCACTCAATCCACTTGCTGTTCAAGTGTCATTCGTTATGTGTAACTTGGCCCTCAGACTACTGGCTTGTCAAGGTGGGTATTGACTGACAGTATCTCAAGATCTTAAGCAGAGTCTTTCATATCACCTCCTACCAGATGCCTTTAACCAGAGATGCTTAACACTGAACTGAGGAGGGGTCTTCTGCATATGACACGGATGCTCAACTACTGAACCTCCACCTCTGCCACATGGTTGAGGAAGAACTGGGATTAAACCGAGATGTATGTGCATTTTCTAAATCTTCTTGTCCTCCTGCAGCTCCTGGAATCTGACCTTCATCTGGTGACAGAAGAGAGTAACGCTTGTGTGGAGTTTTATCCCCCCCCACACACACACACTTCGGAGATACCAGTTCAATTTTCAGCAAAGGTAGTTATTTATTCTGATCTGATCTATGGCCAAAAAATTGCACATCTTTATGTGGACAGAGGGTTACTAAGCCCTTCTAATAGTGGGTTTGGTGAGGGTTGCAGGAAATGGAAGACACCGGGGGACATCCTAAGCCGGTTAAGAAGTAAGTCCAATGTTATTCGATGGGTCTTATTTCCAGGAAATTATCCTTAGAATTGCAGTAATAGTGAATGGTTGGTGAACACCTCAAGGCTTTAGTGTAGTGAAGGAAGGCTTACTTAAACTATTTACTCATGGCCTATCAGCAGTAGAGAGCTGCCTCTTGAACCCTGAAGAATTCATTGATCCTTTGGTATATCAAGAAGTAGTTCAAGGTAGATCAGAGAAATGGAGACATAGGGAACAAATGACAAACACCCCGAAGAATCACAGACCCCAAAGCTAACCGCTTGTGTTTTACTAACTCGAGGATATCTGTAGCAGGGCCACATCTTGGGTCTTCAATAACTCATTAATATTACGGTACACCAGTAGGGTGCAGCTGGGGAGGATGATCTCAACTTCTCGACACACCTATATAGTTTGTGTGGGCAACAAAGGGCAAGGAATAGTGTTTTATGAATGTGCAGCTATGATGGAATTGTTCAAAGTGAACAGATGTGGCTATTTCTCTAAGCCTTGGTCATAATAGGGGGATATTTATACTTCTCTAAAAGGAAATGCACTTAAATTTGCTAAGTCCGTCATGGATCAGACATACATGTAAAAATGTTGGGGCCATTAGTTAACTCAAACACTGGCCATTTCCACACACGTTAGATAATCCACTTTCAATACGCTTTAGTGCACATTTATAACGGATTTTCCATGTGTGGAACAAAAAATCCACTTCTAAAGGATAACTAAAGTGCATTGAAAGTGCATTATTCAACGCGTGTGGAAACGGCCACTATGTCATGTCATCCCATGTCATTCTGGGGGTGAACACACAAACCTGCCTTATACTGAGTCAGCCCATCGGTCCATCAAATACAGTTACGATGTTCCCTTGTGCTTAGACAGCAGAAATGGCACCAGAGGTGTTGTTACAATTCAAAAATCACTAACTAGTTTATTTCAGACGGGAAAAGTCAGGTGAAATCAGGGGTTGAAAATTTATGAGGTAATTCAACATTATATCTATCTATCTATCTATCTATCTATCTATCTATCTATCTATCTATCTATCTATCTATCTATCTATCTATCTATCTATCTATCTATCTATCTATCTATCTATCAGGTAAATCAGAACACGTACAAGTTTCAGTTCTTATACTCTCCACAGACACTTAAATGCTTATATTTTGAGGCTTTTCTTCCCCTGTTTTTCTGCAAGCACTCTAGTATACTTTCTTTTAGTAGCCGCTTTCTCTTCTGGAGTGATGAATCTTGGTACCCACTTTCTAGTACCCCAGTCCCTCTCCTTAGAAGATCTATCCTTTTTCCTTTGGTCTATTTGGGCGTCTACACTCACTTCCCAAACCTTGCCAACTTTCCCCAGTTCTCCTGTCGTTGTTAAAACTGCTCTCTCTGTTAGGACTCCGTCTCCCAACTCTTCATGCTCGATTCCACTCTTGGTTAGGACAGAAAAAGACCCTCCTCTTTCCAGCTCGTGCTACCCAATCAGATCGCTTGGAGTAGCCTGTCACTCAAATGTCTCTGATTCTGTGAGGGATTAACCCTTAATAGTTCTGCAGCTGTATATGCCCAGGCTTTTTAAAACATGCACTCCATCACAACAGCGCTGTCTATTCTGATTGGCAGTGATTCCCCTGGGACTCAGGTTGAGACCTTTCACATCACCTGCTACCAGACGCTTATACCTAAAGGTGCCAGGGACTGAAGTTGGGATCTTCTACATGCAAAACGAGTGCTCTACCTTACAGCCATGACCCCTCCCTGTGGCTCCATGTGGAATCGATAGCATTCTCCAGGGAGAGCTGCTGCAGTCATGTGTGCTTTGAACTTCAGAAATGTTTTTTTTACATGGTGTGTTCAAGTTTCTAAAGTTGAATTCCATTGACGGTACTTAAGAAAGAATTATGAGATGCTCGTATAATAATCAGAGTGCCTTGGGGATACTAAGCAATACTCCTTGGCTTTCTTCTTCACAGGTGGAGAAGGAGTCCAGGTGAGCCGAGTACATCTGACAGTGTGGTTTTGAAATCAATATGGATTTAGACAGAAAGCCAATAAAGATGATCCATTCCAAAGGCCTGTATGAGCTTAAAAAAACCCAAGAGTGGTGGAATTGCTACATATTGAAGATGCTATGGGGGAACACAACTACAGCCAAGGGGGAAATATCAATAGATAGTTCAAGGTGTCAATATCATTATAAAACAAACAACAAACCAAAGCAAGTATAGTGCTTGTATATCACTCTTGTATATCACAAGTTCACAGAGCTCAAAATCAAGAGAACTGAATGCCAGGATATATAACCAGTGAAAGGAAACGGTACATTTGTTTCCACTTCAAACTGGTGATGGGGTAGGGCAGGGGGTCCCAACTTTATTGAACCAGTGGGCACTTTTGGAATTTTGATGAAGTACCAGGCACTGCAACAAAATGACTGCCATGGGTGGGTGGGACCAATCACAAAATGGCTTCCATGAGGACTAGGGCAAATCTTAAAAAATACTGGGAGATCCCACAAATTGTTAGGTGTTTCCAAACCAAGCACCTTCCTATGATGGAGGCAGCTGCTTCCAAATGAGGCCTCCCTGAAGACACAAAATTGATGCCTCCCGGGCTTGTCTGAAGCACCACTTGTTTCAATAACAACAACATTCAATGTATTTACTACACTCCAGGGAAACTTAACACCCACTCAAAGTGGTTTATAAAGTATATTATTATTATCCTCACAACAACAATCACCCTGTGAGGTGGGTGGGGCTGAGAGAGCTTTGAGAAGCTGTCACTGACCCTAGGTCAGTGTAGTAAGAAAAACCTCTGCCAGGGAGAAGAGGAAGAGAATCCCTCTTCTCCCTGGCAGAGGTTCTTTCTCTAGGCATCTTGTGTACTTGGCTCCCTCTTGCCTCCACCAGCTCCCCTTGCTCCCCTAAAAACACTCGGCAGCCAGAGGGAGCCAAGTGTGTGGGCAACAGCAAGAGGGTGGTAATTGCGCTGGCAGTGGTCAGAGGGAGCTAGCAGTGGCAATAGGCTCCTTGTTCCTCTTATCACTGCCAGTGCACTCGGCTCCCTCTGGCTTCTCTCCCTCTTCTCCCTGGCAGAGGTTCTTTCTCACTACACTTGTGGAACCTTGTGGGAAACTGAAGTGTGTCCTCCACACATCAGATATCTTGTCTGTTTTAGATCTCAGCTTAACCTACTTCAGAAGGTTCTTACAAGCACGAAAGGAAGATCCATGGATGCTACCCTGAGCATTTTAGAGGAAGGGTGGGATAAAAATGTGATAGAGGGTTTCAGTCTGCTAAAAGAAGAACAAGCTATCCTTTTACTCCATGTTTCCCTATTCCCCGCACCAAGGAAGGAAAAGAATCTGAATGGACTGGATCCAGAGTAGACGTCCATGAGGGTGCAAAGATTTCTGTTCCCAGAGTGTGCCCCCCATGGCAGTCTGAAATGTCTCCCTTGCTAACTTAAAAGTAGCAGTTCTCCTACAGAGTTATTTCAAAGGCCAATCAGGAAGAGAGACTGCTGAATTGCAACTGATAACGAAACTCATGACAATGCATCCACCTGCTACTGGACTCTTGCTCTTTTCTACTGCTACAGACAGATTAACACAGCTGCCCATCTTGATCTTTCTGAGAGCCAGAAGAGAGCCAGTTTGGTGTAGTGGTTAAGAGCAACAGGACTGTAATCTGGAGAGCTGGGTTTGATTCCCGACTCCTCCATTTGAAGCCAGTTAGGTGGCCTTGGGTCAGTCACAGCATCTCAGAGCTCTCTCAGCCCCACCCACCTCACAGGGTGTTTGTTGTTGTGGGGATAATATTAACATACTTTGTAAACTACTCTGATTGGGTGTTAAGTCATCCTGAAGGGCGGTATATAAATCGAACGTTGTTGTTGTTGTTGTTGTTGTTGTTATTATCTATCCCTCTGAAAATCTGTTCTTGTAGGAAATGGGAGCCAAGAAATAAGATTTCAGGGGGCATTTGGGGATGCCACAGGAGGTGAAAAATGTGAGCGTCACACCCCACAAATCGAAAACTTGCATCTGCAGAAATGTTCTTCCAGATCCAACCCAATGTAATGCTATCATAGCATACATTTTCTTATACAGGAGATTGCCCAGGAAACAGAGTATTGCTGTTCTTCCATGTCTCCCTCATAATAATTTCTTTTGCCTTGTTTTCAACTCGACAAAGGATGTCCCTAAAAGATGGAAAAATTTCCTGGTGGCTTAGACTTTGTACCTAAACGTCCTTCAACTTTCGTATAACTTCCTATCTCCTCCTTTGTGCAAAGCATGTTTCAAAGGTTGCTTCCCATCTGGGACACAAAACTAGATCAGCCTCCCTGGTTACATCTCTTCATCTTGCTCCGAAGTGCACAATTGGTTCATTAGGATGAAAGAGGTGTAAATTAGAGATACATTACCAGTGCGATAACATCACCTAGTTAATTACAGGCCGGTCTTTGGGAAGATTGCCTACTTTAGTGCGCTCATTATTTCAAGGGAAGACAATCTTCTGTTTGCTTCTTTTCAATAATGTTAATAATTTGCCATCTACAGCAAGGATGTCTTTTAAGATCAGAGAGCCAGGAGATAAGTAACAGCTGTATGTAGTCTCTCAGCAATACAATTGGCCAAATCCTTAGGGCATCAAATCCTGGGTTTTATGCACTGCTAACACTTCCTCTGACACTTGGTGTTAGACAGCTTTGGAATACAACCAAGATTGTGGTTGTTGTTCAAACTTGCCTAGAAGCATAAATCTTTTCTGATAATTACTGACATGTAGTGGTAGGCAGAAGATTCTGAATTTGTTAGACATTATTTTGTCTTTATTAGCATTTTATTAAAAATAATGTGGGGGGGAAAAAAACCCTCACATGTTTCAATCCAGTTTTTAGTCTATACCAGCAAGCTTTTATTTTTAAAAAAATCTGCCCCTTTGATTTTTAATCAGTCTCCTAGCATCTTTTCATAATCCAACAATTGGTTTCAGTTAAAGAAATCAGATTTTTTTTAACATTCACATTCACAGTGTGCTATGGATTTTGTAGTCTTAAAGACAACCAGCTACCAAAAACAGAAACCTGAATAAGGTGAACTATGTAAGAAGATTACAGGAAAAAAGAGAATCCAACTTGTCATTGGAAGTATTTCTTTTGCTGTGGATTTAATCACAATTATCAATGTCCCATACACTCCAAGAGGACATGAACATGTATTGTCGAAGGCTTTCACGGCTGGAGAACGATGGTTGTTGTGGGTTTTCCGGGCTGTATTGCCGTGGTCTTGGCATTGTAGTTCCTGACGTTTCACCAGCAGGAACTACAATGCCAAGACCACGGCAATACAGCCCGGAAAACCCACAACAACCATAGGACATGAACATATCATCTGCCTTATACTGCTTCAGAAATCAGTCTATCTAGCACAGTCCTATCTACTCTGACTGTCAGTTATCCTCCAGTGTCTCAGGCAAAGAATGTTTTTTCCTCTGCCCTTGGTACCTGAGATTCTTTAACTTTAATGCATCTTTCAAGCTTGCTGGAATTCCTACATTGGTTTGGCAAGCATCCAAAACAAACTCTCATAAGCAGTCATCTATCAAATACTAAACACCATTGCATGTCATCCATCAGAAGTTATGAAGCACGAAACCCAAATGAGTGACATCATTTAAATATTGTCAGATATCCAACGCTGAAATTAAATTTGAAAGTCAATTGGAGGAAGGGTGGACTAGCACAGCCTCGCCAGCCAACGTTGCTACTTTCTGATAAAATCTAAGTGACAATATAGTTGGTGGCACAATCGAGGTGGCTGAGAATTATATATGGACAGCCCAGGCAAGCACAAGAATTCAGTATGGGATAAGGAAGCTCCCAAGAGGAGGCAGATGAGAGCTGTATTTCAGATGCCGCACAGGTCTGACAGGATAGACTTGCAGCCTGGATAACGGACAGCACAGGAAAGGGGGCAACCACAAAGTAAGGGGGAGGCTTGCCTAAGGGGAACCCCATGTGATGGTACATGAGAACATGAGAAGGGGATCCCATGACATTTGTATTGGGTTTTTAGTTAAGGCACGTTAATTAAACACACTGCATGCAGAAAGCTGTCGTCCAAGTTAGAGAACCAATAACTGTTTATTTATCTAAAGAAATATATTTACATAAGTTTAGTGGAAAGAAAGAACAAGTAACTGATCTAACTAGCTAGGATGGCTTTAGATTGAAAGGAGGCCATCTCTCTCAGGAGGAGACACCATGCTGCCTCTCCTGGTGCATGCAGGGAAGAAGAAAGAGAGGAGGGGGGGAGAAGGGAAGGAAGTTCCCTTGGCTGGAAGGAAACTGAGAGCAGCCAATCTGTCTAACTAACGCTATGGTTGTTGCCTTCCTTCTCTGCTGGCAGTCCTAAAGGCCTGAGCAAAAGACATCGCCAGCCCTTTTTTCTAACAATTTGCACAGGAGTCAGGACAGCAGCTGGGGTTGCTTGAGATGAAGATAATCACCCCAGACATGTTTAGGTGGGTAGCCCTTTTGGTCTACAGTAGAACAGCAGGATTTGGGTCCAGTGGCACCTTAGAAACCAATAAGGTTTTCAGGTATCAGCTTTTAAGAGTCAGAGCTCCCTTCTTCAGATCTGCAGGATTTGAGTCCAGTGGCCTCTTAGAAACCCACAACATTTTCAGGGTAGAAACTTTGGAGAGTCACAGCACTCTTCTTCAGATCTGCAGGAACTGAGTCCAGTGGCATCTTAGGGCCAAGCTACACATGACGAATGACACTTGAACGGCAAGTGGATTGAGTGGAGGGCAAGTGAACAGGGAGAAATACACCTTCTTCAGATCTGCAGGCTTTGAGTCCAGGGGCAACTTAGAGACCATTAAGATTTTCAGAGTAAGGGATGGCATGCATACCTATGGTATGATAAAGTAAAAGTGAACTCTATGTTCTTACATCATTACATACGGAAAAGCCTATTTGCAACTTGGAAGAAGTACAGAGACTTTCTACAAGAAGGAACCCCCATGTGGGTGGTTCCATATGAAGTAATAGATCCGAGAGCTGTCGATACTGAGCAACAGTGTTTAACATATAAGGAGATAACCCGAATAGAATCTTCTAAACTTAAAATAAAGACACAGGACGAGTTATCACCCAACTATGATTGGTTTCAGTATAGGCAGATCAGAGATCTCTACAACTCGGATTGTGCAAAGGGAGGCATAAGAACAGAGAATTCGGAACTAGAGCAGACACTTTTAAAAGAGGATAAGAAGGAAATTTCCAAGGTATACCAAGTACTGTTGAAATGGTATACTGAAGATGAAATAGTTAAAGTACAAATGGTGAAGTGGGCCATAAATTTTAACAAAGAAATAACAATGGAGGCATGGGAACACTTGTGGAAAAACACAATGAAGACTACAACGTGTACTAATATTAAAGAGAACATTTATAAAATGATTTATCGTTGGTACATGACACCAAAGAAGATTGCGCTAGGGAATTCGAACACTTCTAATAAATGCTGGAAATGTAAAAAACATGAGGGCTCTCTGTACCATATGTGGTGGACGTGTGAGGTAGCTAGGCAGTACTGGGGAGAAATAATAAAAGTAATAAGTGAGATTCTACAATTTCAAATCAATAAGAACCCAGAACTCCTGCTACTGAACTTGGGAATGGAGAATATTCCAGCCCAATATAGACCATTGCTATTTTACATGACAGCAGCGGCCAGACTTTTGTATGCGCAAAAATGGAAAGTACAAGAAGTGCCAACCATTGAGGACTGGACTTACAAATTGCTGTATATGGCCGAAATGGACAAAATGACAAGAAAATTGAGAAATCTGGACCCAGGACAGTTCAACACAGATTGGGGGAAGCTGAAGCAATATGTGTTGAAGAAATGGGAGGTGGGAGGAGAACTGTGGCAGTTTGAGAACTATTGAAACATGACAAAGGGGGGGTGACTTTACCGGAGGGTAGAGAGAGAAATGAAAATGTCTAAGCAGCTATCTTGTTATATATAGAAAAATATACAGAATATGGATAGAAAATAACTAACTATAAGGACCAATTAATTAATATTGTTTCTGGTAAAAACGTGTAACATGTTAAACTGAATAAGTCTACCTGAAGAAATATATGGATCAAATTGATTTATAACTTTTGACGATAGTTATATAGATGTATAATTAAAGAAAGAGGAAATTAATAATATAATTAAATATAACTAAAGTAGAATGAAGATAAGATATGAAGAAAAAATGATATACAGAATATAAGTTAAATTGGTTGACTTATATGAATGAATGGATTATATGGTTTATATGGCATATGGTTTATAGAAATATTTGAAACCAGGAAACTATGAAAAAAGGGACAAATTGTTTGTCTAATACGGAAGAAGGGACTTAAGGATAGGGTATAGAGTGTTAAAAATAGTTAAAGAATTATTGCTTAGATTAAAGGGAAAGTATATATCTGTTAGATAGATGAATTTAAAATGAGTAAGGGAAAAGGGACAAAGGGTTGGAAAACTGTTGGAAGTCTACAAAAAAGGGGGGAAAGGGAGGGGGTTAGAAATTGGGAAATGGGAATTGATTGTAATGTGAAATTAAATGATTCTAATTCCAATAAAAGTCTTATTAAAAAAAAAAGATTTTCAGAGTAAGGACAGACATAATGAGCTGTGGATTTCTTGTGATGCAGACAGAGAAAGTTCTTTTCCCACATTTGAGATCTTTTAACTAGAGATGTCAAAGATTCCATCTGGACTTTTTGCATGCAAATCTGTACTACTAAGCTACAGCCTACAGTTTTCAGCTCAATAACAGACAGATGTTGGCCTTGTTTCTGTTACAGATTGAGCAAAAGAGGTTATGCAAAGGGATTCACAGAAAAGGTGGATCTTGATGTGGATGGAAGGGAGTTCTCCTCTGTCTCTGTTGGCATTATAATGCTCATCTTCATATTGAAAGTGAATCTTATGAGCTGCCAAGCATCCTGGGTAGAGGTGGGCACGAACAGAAAAAAACCTGAACATGATGTTCATTGTTTGTTGCCATCCACAAACGAACAAGCACAAACATGGTCCTGTTCATGAACATGTTCATGATTAGCTGTTCATGGGGGCCAGCAGGCTCCACTCCAGCCATCATTCAAATCAAGATCCCTACCACACCACTCCCAGAAACCTGACCTGAGCAGGCAGCAGGAAAGGTACCAATAATAAATAATAGCTTGGCCCCAGAGCCTGGCAGCAGCCCTGGAACCTGAGGGGGTAGATCCCTATCCCACTACACATAAAGAAAATTCAATCTCCAATGCACTCTCCCTGTCTCTCTCTCAAAATGCCAACAGCAGCTATCTCTCCCTCTCTACTGTCTGCAAAGACTAGCCAGAGCTGGGAAGGCTCCCCTCTGGGAGGCCCCCCTCCCCCATGGTCTTTGCTCTTGTGTAACAAATTTGGAGCTCCACACTTGGAAGGAAGACCTACCTATCAAGCTAAATTGAGCTTAGATTGGGGCTTCTAGGGCAACAGCAGGGCTGATTCCAGATGGCCAGAAATTGCGGTTTTTCTGCGGAAATAATCGCTTACCGGCCACACGTTCACTTTCGTCTCCATCCGCTTTGTCTCGCAGCGTGCCATGCCATCTCGCTTCCGGATGTTTGCACGGCCAACGGAGGTACCCGGGATTGGTTGTTTCCTCCCCGTCACAGTTGACATCGGGGGCCTTCATTGGTTCGCATTTCGGGTTTTTTAAAAAAATTGTTTACGTGTTTTGCGCAAATGCGCAAATGTGCAAGTATGCGAGTATGCAGCATTGACTTTTGTGCGCTTTTGTGCGTTTGTGCATTTGTGCACATTTGCGCAGTTCGATGTGCGCAAATGTGCGACTGCACAAATGGCACCCGTTTTTTAAAAAAAAATTAAGGGAATATTGTTGCCGGCTGGCCGGCAAAGGAAGGAGGGAAAGGGGAGGGCCTCTCCACGGTGATGAAGCGTCCAGAAGTGTGCAAACCCGCAATATCGCGTTCACACCATACGCTTATAGAGCGCAACTGAGCGCCATGGACCGCAGGTAAGCCGGGATGGGAAATTGCGGGTTTTTACGAGTGAGGTCGCTGAAAAAGCGAAAGCACTCGCTCTATTTGTGCCCGTCTGGAATTGGCCCAGGACTTCAGACAGAGTTCAGACAATCCCTGCCTAAGTTGCCAATGGAATTGATTGCAGGTGCCGGACTGTCTGCCTTGACGAACAGCAATGAATGGGGCCTCATGAACAGCTTGTTCTTGAAGAGCAGATTGGGCTGTTTGTGGCTTTTTTTGGTTCATATTGATTTGTGCCCATCTCTAATCCTGAGCCCATGGAAAGTGGAAATGGTGGCAAATCTAGCAATTTCATGCACTGGTCAAGCATCCCAATTGTTACGCCCTCCAAGCTACTCCCTATTTGAAAGGTGGGTATGAATCATGCCCTTTGGAAGTTTCAGGAGAACAACCTTTTAGAAAGCTTGTGATGGCACAATAAGTGTTTACATGAAAGAGAAACCGAAAAGTATTAAAAGCTCCAGACGGCTCGTTTGACAAATGGGAGATGAAAAAGTGTGACAAACTGTAAAACAATTCAATTAGGATCTGAGCCGCGATGGCAAATCGGAGCCAGAGGGGACTGTAAACAGTTTCGAAATGATAACAAACGTTTCGGGGCAAGCAGATCAAATGGATTATAAAGTAAGCAACGAAATCTTCTCTGCCAAATCGGTGACGCTGTTCGGCTTCCAATTCTTGGTGGAAGGCAATCAAAGAACAAAGCAAGGCATAAGCCAATAAGAAGACTGGATCAGATTGAAGGAGAGGACTTCTGTTAGCCTCAGTCACAGGTGACATGGGATATTATTTGGATGAACGCAGCTATGTTATCCCTTAAAATGGAGAAAGTTGACAAGAGCACGAAAGAACAACTAACAAAGAAAGGGAACGTCCGGAATGTATTCATCTCTGATTCCCCCCCTTCTCATTTTCTATTGAGCCCCACACGTTACTTGATTATACTGGGGGAGAGGAGAGGGTTATATATGTTCTGTATACATTTTTTCTCATGGAGGTTGGCACTGAGAGACACAGGCCCACAATCCTGCAGACCCATCCAATTACAACAGCAACAATAACAATAATAACAACAACAACATCCGATTTATATACTGCCCTTCAGGACAACGTAATGGCACCCTCAGAGTGGTTTACAAAGTGAGTTATTATTATCCTCATGACAATCACCCTGTGAGGTGGGTTGGGCTTAGAGAGCCCTGAAAAAGCTGTGACTGACCCCAGGTCACCCTGCTGGCTTCAAGCGAAGGAGTGGGGAATCAAACCTGGTTCTCCAGATTAGAGTCCTGCTGTCCTTAACCACGACGCCAAATTGGCTCTGGTAATGTGTGTTCTGGATTTCTCTCTCACACACTTTCTCTCTGTCTACCCTCACAAATGCATGCACACTTCCAGATATTTTTCCTTAGTAGTGACTAGGGGATCAAGTAGATGTTATGGCAGTATAGCCATGGTGCTTTGACACTTGAAAAGACAGTGTGGTGGGGGCGGGGGATACAAGAGCTTCTGGTTCTTCCATGCTGCAAGCCTGGATCATGATTGGGTCCTTATGGCTTTTTTCAATGGCTCAACTCTAAAACCGCATTAGCAGCCATGTGTCAGACTTGCGGACGTCATAATGTCTAGTTATGGACTATGCCGTGGAATAAGGTGATGGTAATTTAGGGAGCACTGATCTTAATGTTGTCATGGAAAGCTTAGAACACACTGGCCATGATGATACTAGCTTTATTGAAATCTATACATTTTGTGTGCCATGAACTCCAAATGCAACTCCAGTGCAAAATGGTGTTGGGATCAGGGACACATGGTCACCCACCAGTTTGTCTTGTGTCCTCCTGATCACTGATTGTGATCAGAAAAGCTGATTCTTCATTGGGACTGCTTTCTCAAAGCTGCTCTCTCCCACCTCCTATCTGCCGCTGCTGTTTTCAATTATTAAAACCCACACTATTTTTTTTAAAGTTTGAGTTGAGACATACTACTTAGATGTCTCTGTGTGTCTTCTGCATATGCCCACGCTCATCTTTCTGGAAGTTCCTAAGTAGATCCTGCTGACTGCAGAGTAGGAAAAAATCAGACTATGTATCCAAAATCAGCCATTTCTCTTTTCTCTTTATGTCTTAGCTCTGCACACAACATGGGGTGATAGAATTGGAATATGCATGTCCTATCTGATTGTGCATGCACAAAGAGAGGGTGATCTTCATGGAATTGTATACCTTCCACTTTACTGACCTAAGCCGAGGGAATACATGCCTCTTCTATAGTGAAATGAGAAAGTCAGTTCTGTTGATTTTTAATTTGTTACCAAGGCACAAGCTGGCTGTGTCAGGCAGGCATACCAGCCTGCCTTCCATCACTGTGAATGCATATCTACTGGGGGGGGGGAGGGGATGGGCTTTCTTCTTGTAGTGTAGCTTTCTTCATTTCTTCTTGGCTACGCTTTGCAGAGAGGCATTATCAGTTCAGCTGGGAACGGCCTTGAGAACTTCAGCTTTGCATCTTTTCCAGGACGTTCGATGACTTCAACTGTCTGTTTGAACTGGGGGGAGGGGACTGGGGGTATAACCTCTTGGGAAAGACTTTGCTTCAGAATTCCAGGTAACTACTATGTACAAGTGCACTTCTGGAGAGTAATTTCTAATAAAGACTCTTTTACTCATGCAACGGTGTTTGGCGAAGTGAAGATTCTGAGAGAATCCCCCTAGCTGCACAGGTGCAAAGACAGTGCTCCAGTTGAATGTTGACAAATAATGGCGGTGACCGGCTCAGAACCTGACTTTGTGTATTATGTTTGTGTTGGAGTTTCCAGCACGGTCAATACGGAAGGGATGCATTTCAGGGGAGAAACATCAGCTGGTGGAAGAATATGTAATGCGTCTCCAACACAGCACTGCCATCTTGAAATTCTTTCCTCCCCCAAAGCTGGAATTCTAGACCTGCATTTGAGACAGAATAGAAAATGGCAACACTCAACAGGACAATTAAAGAATGTTGACATTTCAGGCTCCTTCACCTGCTTTCAACTGGAAGGATCAATGTTATGCTGATTAAAAAATACAACTCACATTGACTGAGGAATACAAATATCCCATTGATTGCTCTCTGTCTCTTTCCTCTCCGTGCATTTCATGCTTTCTTTTATCAATGCATATGGTCTAATTAGACAGCTGGAGAAGTCAGGCACATTTGATCAAGTTTTCATTCTGACCTTTGATGAGCATTTCATCCTTCTGCTGTTAGGTTGTTTGCAGTTCAAAGTCTTCCTGAGTTTGCAGAGGATTTTCTGCCCTCCAAAGTGGGTATATGCATGTATTCTGATATGGTTCCCTGATGCACAGAAAATGAAGGAAGGGAGGGAGGGAGGGAGGGAAGAAGGAAGAGCACATTGAAGAAGAGAGCCCTGTCACATGTTTGGTGTAGTGGTTAAGAGCGCGGGACTCTAATATGGAGAGCCGGGTTTGATTCCCCACTCCTCCACTTGAAGCCAGCTGGGTGACCTTGGGTCGGTCACTTAAGAGTGGCAGGACTCTAATCTGGAGAGCCGGGTTTGATTCCCCACTCCTCCACTTGAAGCCAGCTGGGTGACCTTGGGCAAGTCACAGCTTCCAGGAGCTCTCTCAGCCCCACCCACCTCACAGGGTGTTTTCTTGCGAGGATAATAATGACATAATTTGTAAACCGCTCTGAGTGGGCATTAAGGTGTCCTGAAAGGTATTATCTAAATCAAATGTTATCATTATCATTATCCCATAAGAGAAGAGAAAGCAGGGCTAAGCCCAGATTGTGCCCTCTGGGGGAAGTGAAAGAGGGGAAAGGAAGAGCCATGATTCACCGGTAGAATGCATGCTTTGTATGCAGAAGGCCCCAGATTCAATTTCTACCATCTCCAGGTATTGGGAAAGAACTCTGCCTGAAACTCTGGACATTTCTTGCCTACCGGAGTATGTGATAGTGAGCTAGATGGACCCATGGTCTGGTATGAGGCAGCTTTTTACATTCAGGGCCCCTGTGACTGCTATCAAAGCTAAAGTTGCCAGCCTCCAGGAGGGGCCTGGAGATTTCCTGGAATTACAACTGATCTCCAGACTACAGAGATCAGTTCTCCTGGAGGAAAGGGCTGCCTTTAAGGTAGACTCTATGGTATTATACTCTGCTGAGGTCCCTCCCCTCCTCAAATCCCATCTAGTCCAGGTTCTGCTAACAAATCACCAGAAATTTGCCAGACCAGAGTTGGCAACCCTAACCACAGCCAATCTTCTCTAATCTCGGTTGACTTCTCTGTTTTTTTCCTATTGATGTGGAAATCCCACCTATTTTTCAGGGGAAGGGGGACCTCCATTACAACCTCAATTCTCACCGTACGCTGTTTTGTGAAGTTTTAAAGGTATCCCGCTGCCCACCCCTGGAAGCAAAATACTGGGCTAGCTGAACTTCGGCCAAGGCATGGCACTCTTTGATGATCCAGTCTTCTCCTTCTCAGCCTCCCCCTCTCTCTTGCTCCCCAGTTTTACTTTTCAATTTAAGAACAGATGGCCTACAGCCAACACAGCAAGCCTACCACCTCTTCCCATTGGTTGATTATTTTACTCTCTTTAGCATTTTCTCTTGCAAGCCCTAAGCAAAATGTTTCAATCAAAGCAAACAGCAGCTTGCTGGTTTACATTTCTGGAGCCTGCCTCAGCAGCCGCTCAAATAATCAAGGTGGGAGGGGAATGCGTTATTAAAGTCCAGCTGTATGAAAAGAGGCAAGCAGGTTTATTGTCAGACAGGTCCGGAAGCCTCCAACTGTGCCCCCTCCTTTCAGCAAAGAGAAGCCCAGGGCACATGACAGTAAAGAGGCACACAGAAATGATGTCCTTTGAATGCAAGGTGGCTGCAACGGCAGGGCTAATCATAACTTGGCTCAGAAATTAAGCAATGAATAATGTGTGTCTCCTGCATTTCCACCTCTGTACTCTGCCATTTTTAAATCACAGCATGTTTGATCAACGAATACGGTTGCCATTTTCCTGTTTCCAGCAAGAAACTCCGTCTGTGGTGCTCAGTTTCCCACTGCTGCTGATGGTCATGGCAAGAGGAAAAAAAGAGGATAGTGGTGACATATGGCCTGAAAGTGATACGACTTTATACTCTAGGAATTACCACAAACTCTGCGATTTTTAACCATAGAGATTTGAGGGAATTCCTAGAACTTCATCTTGAAGTGGTAGTTTTAGGTGGGTAGCTGTGTTGGTCTGCAGTAGAACAGCAGGATTTGAGTCCAGTAGCAGAGACTAACAAGATTTTCAGGTGTGAGCTTTTGAGAGACAGAAGAAGAAAAAGTTTGAAGAAGGGAGCTCTGACTCCCAAAAGCATGTATCCTGAATGTCTTGTTGGCCTCTAAGTTGACACTGGACTCAAGTCTGGAAGCGATGTCATTTCAGGGTCAGATGTAACACTTTCCAGGCCCTGCCCCAGAAATCTCCCAGGCACTGCAGGCAGAAGCTTGGTAACACTGGCTGATTCCGCACATGTTGGATAATGCACTTTCAATGCACTTTAGCTACCATTTGGAAGTGGATTTTTTGTTTCACACTTGAAAAATTCTGTTCCAAATGATCTCTAAAGAGGATTGGAAGTGCATTATCCAATGTGTGCGGAATCAGCCACTATCACTTAAGCACGGTGTTCACATTGGAAGGTGGCAGAATCATGCAGAGGATATGGTTGGCTGTATCCAAGGACTAGGCTAACTCCTCTGGATCAAAGACCATGAGAACTCCTTTATATCAGCTCAGGAATCACAGCTGGAGAGCTGTTATGAGGAGGCATTTATTCCCCCAGTGGAGACTCAAAAATGGTGTTTAACATTGTTCTCCTCTTCTTCCTTTCACCCTCACAACAACCCTGTGAGGTAGGTTAGGCTGAGAGAGGGTGACTTGGCCAAGGTCAGCCAGCAAGCTTCCTTGGCAGAAGAGGGAGTTCAAGTGGCATTTCCCACATCCTAGTTTGACACACTAACCACTATTCCACACTGGTGTATCACTTGTGATACAAGTATGTGTGGCCTGCATAGCACAGGACTAGCAGTCAAGCAACTCTTTCAGAGACAAGCTACAAGTGATGAATTACACTTGCCTGGCAAGTGAACAGACTCACGTGTATTCCTCCCTGTTCACTTGCCCTCCACTTGCGCTCCACTTGATCAAGTGGAGAGCAAGTGATCGGCAAGTGAACAAGGAGGAATACACGTGAGGGCCAAGCTACACATGACGAATGACACTTGAACAGCAAGTGTATTTCTCCCTGTTCACTTGCCCTCCACTCAATCCACTTGCCATTCAAGTGTCATTCTTCATGTGTAGCTTGGCCCTTAGTCTGTTCACTTGCCAGGCAAGTGTAATTCGTCATTTGTAGCTTGGCTCTCAGTTTCCACAGATTTATTTGAAGTCAATGTAGAGAGTACTGTCAACCCCCTCTGATGAATGTCAGAGGCATTATACCAGTAACAATGACGATGTTAACCCCCAGGGAACAGAACTGCGGCAGAAGCCCTTTTGCTCATACAATCACATCAAGATATTTTTCAGTGCATTCCTAATGGGCAGACATGCATCAGTCATACAGAGTGGAAACAAGATGCAAAAGAACTGAAGGACCTAAAAAGATCCCCAAATACCCCAATTAGAGACTTAATTTTAGAAACTCTGTATATAAATCAGAATTAAGGAGGATTAGAATTCACCTAAGGTAAAAATTCAGGATTTAAAAAAAAAAAATTGCATGGCAGAAATCTGTTCCTGCCTAGCATTCATACACATGTGCCGCTCAGTGTTAAACCATTCGGAATAAAGAGATTTTTTAATGTCGCTGTTGATTGAGGGCCATGTGCGTGTCCTGCGCCTGCACAGCAATGGCGGTCAAGTGTCAACTTTGATTTCGATTGATGCTCTGGAAGTAAATGAAATCCAAGTCAAAGTTGGCTGCAGCAAATTAAAACTTCTCCAAAGGCTGGGAATTCAATTTCATGTGCTCCCCTAGAGGAATCAGATCTTCAGACATTCTCCCCAGACTTGGAGAACATAGTGTGTTAGTGTGTGCCTCTGTGTGTGTGTGAGTTTCTCTGGCTGCACAGCATGCTAATGCTAATGAGAGAATGTGTTATTTATGTCATATATGAAAATAAGGTTATCCTTGGTTAGACCAAAGTTATATAGGACCTTTATGCATGCGTGATTTAACTGCCCCCTTTCAATGGTATTGTTGAGTTGTCTGCTCGGGATCCCCTTTTCAGATCAGTTATGTTCCTGCCCCCTCCAGTTGGTGGAATCTCTGGTACATACTCTGCAATGCCTTTTTGTGCTTCAGTTTAAGCTAAAAATGGGTTATGCCTTGTTTTGATAAATGACATATATTTCCTTTGGTGACTTCAGAGCAAAATTTTCAATTCTTTTTAGAGGATTCTGACTGCAAGTACACTTATTTTGTTGCTCGATTTCTAGAGGCCACAGAGAAGCGTCAAAGGGAGGGGTTTCTAGACATGGGCTCCATGTAAGTTTTCTGTTAGCATTATTGGTCAAGACCTATGTCCAAAAATGGTGGGGAAGGGAGCATAAGAAACATAAGAATAAGAATAAGAATAAGAATAAGAATAAGAATAAGAATAAGAATAAGAATAAGAATAAGAATAAGAATAAGAATAAGAATAAGCAGAAGCAGAAGCAGAAGCAGAAGCAGAAGCAGAAGCAGAAGCAGAAGCAGAAGCAGCAGCAGCAGCAACAGAAGAAGAAGAAGAAGAAGAAGAAGAAGAAGAAGAAGAAGAAGAAGAAGAAGAAAAGAAGAAGAAGAAGAAGAAGAAGAGCTAAATATTGTCACAGGATCACTCATGGTCGAATGGACTGTGGACTGTGAAAACAGTCCACAGTCCACAGCAAACACACTTATTTTGTTGCTCAATTTCTAGAGGCCACAGAGAAGCATCAAAGGGAGGGGTTTCTAGATATGGGTTCCATGTAAGTTTTCTGTTAGCATTATTGTTCAAGACCTAGGTCCAAAAATGGTGGGGGAGTATAAGAAGCATAAGCAGCATAAGAATGAACATAAGCATAAGAAGAAGCAGAAGCAGAAGACAAAGAAGAAGAAGAAAAGGTCAGAGCTAAATATTGTCACAGGATCACTCACTGTGGACTGTGGACTGAAGTAGGTGAATTGGGTTGATAATATTGGCATATATGAGCCCGCTCCCTACTACAGTTCCCATCATCGTTACAGTTTTTCATTATTGTTCTAGAACAGTTTTCAAGAAACTCCCTCTGTGGTGCTCAGTTTCCCACTGCTGCTGATGGTCATGGCAAGAGGAAAAAAAGAGGATAGCGGTGACATATGGCCTGAAAGTGATATTACTTTATACTCTAGGAATTTCCACAAACTCTGCGATTTTTAACCATAGAGATTTGAGGGAATTCCTAGAACATCACCTTAAAGTGGTAGTTTTAGGTGGGTAGCTGTGTTGGTCTGCAGTAGAACAGCAGGATTTGAGTCCAGTAGCAGAGACTAACAAGATTTTCAGGTGTAAGCTTTTGAGAGACGGAAGAAGAAAAGTCTGAAGAAGGGAGCTCTGACTCCCAAAAGCATGTATCCTGAAAGTCTTGTTGGCCTCTAAATTGACACTGGACTCAAGTCTGGAACTGATGTCATTTCAGGGTCAGATGTAACACTTTCCAGGCCCTGCCCCAGAAATCTCCCAGGCACTGCAGGCAGAAGCTTGGTAACACTAGCTGATTCCGCACATGTTGGATAATGCCCTTTCAATGCACTTTAGCTATCGTTTGGAAGTGGATTTTTTTTTCACACTCGAAAAATTCAGTTCCCATCATAGTTACAGTTTTTCACTATTGTTCTAGAACAGTTTTCACCACTCTACAGAAATATCTAGTGACTTCCTATCTTGTTTCCCTCCATTCTTTCAATTCCATGTTATGCCAATGGCACCTTGGAGAGCTCCCTCGTCACCCATTACACTGGTGGCCCCATGTTCCACACCTTCCTGCTGGTAATTAAGCCATCAGTTTTAATAGCATTGCCTGTCCTGAAATGCTCTTGTAATTTCGGATGTGAAAAATCTATTGGGGTGGGTGGAGTCGAAGAATAATAATGTCTTAACAGCTCCAGAATGTTCTTAGCTAAGAATAGTTGCTATTTCGATTCCTTAAGGTGTCCTTTACCTTTTTGTTTCCTGTCCCTGCTAACTCTGAGCCAATTTTATACATACAGTTGATCGTCTCATAAAGATTCCAGAGTGCTTTGTCTTCTTAAGCTTTGTTCAGAAATCCATTTGTCTATCATAGAACGTTGTCATTTGTGGAATGAATTAGGGCAATTCTTCCAACAGGGCAATGCACACTGTCAGCAAGAGACAGTTTACGTGAATAATTATGTCCATGATGTTAGACTTCTTAATTGGTTGAAGTTTCTCACTGGACTCATCCCAAATGCCCAGGGCTGGTAGAAACATAATGGAAACATGTAATAGCCAGTGAGTGTCATAGCCAGAAGTGCTTCTGATAGGAGTCTTGGGAATGTTTCTACTGGCTGAGTGAGTCCTCGGATAAGCTTAAGTTCTCTTATTTGTTGCATATATTTAATCCTGAGGATATAGTTAGAGGTACAACCTTTTTCGTACGAATCAAAGTGCAAGAGACAAAGAGCATAGGGCCCTGATTGAGCTGGATCACTGGATTCAGGGACAGCGCGAACCCATGAACCTGTCTTATATCAAGTCAGTGAAGAAGGAGGAGGGACTGCTCCAAGGAACGGATCTAACGGAACTAACAGAATGGAACGGAACTAAAAATCACCTGGAAGATTCCCTCGATGACGCTGCATGCCAAATGAATAGAGGTTGTGCAATTGTTAAAGATTCCTTACCTCTGCACCAATTGTTTCTTCATCTTCATTATATCAAGTCAGACCATTGGTCTGTCAAAGTTTATTTTATTATCTACTGTGACTGGAAGCAACTCTCCAGGGTTTCAGGCAAAGTTCTTCCATATCACATGATACCCGATTCTTTTACGACTGTAGTTGTTGGAGAACAAACCTGGACCCTTCCACGTGTTCTACTAGGGATGCTAGCCCCCGGTGGGAGATTCCCACCCTCACCTTTCATCCCCTGGCCCAACTCACTGGGCCAGCAGGGGAAAAAGAAGAGGGAGGGAGGCAGGAAGGCACTGGGGCATGCAGGGAAATGGCTCAAATGCCCACTCCTGAGGCCCTGATGACACACTTCTGGTTAAAAAACTGAAGCAACAGGATCTCAGCAGGGCCAAACTGGCCCCCATCATCATCATCATCATCGTCGTCGTCGTCGTCGTCGTCGTCGTCGTCGTCGTCGTCGTCATCGTCATCGTCATCGTCATCGTCATCGTCATCGTCATCGTCATCGTCATCGTCATCGTCATCGTCATCGTCATCGTCATCGTCACATTTAATTTATGTCCTGCCCTTCAGGACAATTTAATGCCCACTCAGGGTGGTTTACAAAGTGTGTTATTATTGATGTATTGTCGAAGGCTTTTGTCACGGGCTGGGCCAGCCCAAGCAGGGTGGTTCAAGTCCAAACCTTAAGGCCAAAGTCAAAGGGGAGTTCCAAGAGCAAAAGCCAAGTCAAACCGGTGGTCAGAGCACGAGATAAAGCCAGGAGTTAGTCCAGAGTCCAAAAGCAAGGTCAGGCACAGTCCAAGGTCAGTCACCGATAATGTCAGGTCCAAAAGCAGGCATGGGCAAGGTTCACGAAACACGGAGTGGTTGCAGGCAGTAGACACGTTGCTTCCACCCCCAGCAGTTCCTCCAGACTGGCTCTTATAGCCAGGCGTGGTTTTCAGCCAGCTGCTGGGGCTCTATCCTGCCACTACTCATTGTCACTCTCCAGCAGTTGGCGTTGGCTCAAGAGGCGAGCACTGCACCGTCTCTCCTGCAGTTCCAGTCTCTGGCGCTGCCCGCAGCGTTCCTTGGGCGTGGGTGAACCTGGGGGGGTGAAGGCTCTTGGCTGCGCTGCACCTGTAGAAGTCCCTGGCTGAGCTTCCTCTGTAGTATTGGAGCTAGAGGGTGCTGGTGCCTCAGCTGCTGGCTGTAAGCTCTGATCAGCCAGCAGCTGTTGCTCCTGATTGCTGGCTTCTGCTGAATCAGGGCTAGGGCTGGCTACACAGGGCTCCTCTTCTCCTGAGGAGTCCTGGCTGGCTACACGAGGCTCCTCTCCTCCAGAGGAGACCTCACTCTCAGACTGGACCATGACAGCTTTCACGGCCGGAGAACGATGGTTGTTGTGGGTTTTCCGGGCTGTATTGCCGTGGTCTTGGCATTGTAGTTCCTGACCTTTCGCCAGCAGCTGTGGCTGGCATCTTCAGAGGTGTAGCACCAAAAGACAGAGATCTCTCAGTGTCACAGAGAGATCTGTGACACTGAGAGATCTCTGTCTTTCAGTGCTACACCTCTGAAGATGCCAGCCACAGCTGCTGGCGAAACGTCAGGAACTACAATGCCAAGACCACGGCAATACAGCCTGGAAAACCCACAACAACCATTGTGTTATTATTATCCTCATGACAATCACCCTGTGAGGTGGGTGGGGCTGAGAGAGCTCTGAGAGAGCTGCGACTGACCCAAGGTCACCCAGCTGGCTACAAGTAGAGGAAAGTGGAGGAAACAATGAAAAGGCTATGTTTAGGGCTGAGTTTGGTCCCGTTGAGACGCTGCTGCTTCTGTTTTTCATCGGGAAGTGGTGCCATTGGGGCCTGCCATGTGATCCCTGTCCCCTGCTTTGAAAGCAAGATGGTCTGGCAACCCTATGCTCTACCGCTGATTCACAGCCACTTTCCCTAAAAGTCAAAATATTGAATCATAGAATCATACTGTGGCCTATTGTATTGTACAAATTTGGGTTTCTCTAAATTATAGTTTTGTGTTTCTTTAGAGGCCATTTTAAGTCCCCAGCTACTTCTGATATTAAGAAGTCTGCTGTCTCTCACTATGGAGGTTCTCTTTATTTAAGATGGCTTCTAGCCACAGATGAATCATTAATGCATCCAAAGCTTTTAAGAGGGTTTTTTTTTCTTTCATTCAAACAGATATTCTGCACACGTTGGATAATGCACTTCCAATCCTCTTTATAGATCATTTGGAACGGATTTTTTTGTGTGCGGAACAAAAAATCCACCTCAAACGATTGATAAAGTGCATTGAAAGTGCATTATCCAACGTGTGTGGAATCCACTAAAGTCTAGTTAGTGACTGAGGAGTGAAAACCAAGGGCAGCCTCCTTCTTCTGCCTCCTTCCTCAAAGGTCCTAATTGCATAGTGCAACTGTGTTCCACAGGATCTTTTTAATAATAATAATAGCTGCACCTATATACCACTCTTTTAGACAGATTAGTGCCACACTCAGAGTGGTGAACAAAGTCAGTGTTTTATTACCCCGCAATACAGCTGGGGAGCTGGAGTTGAGAGGAGTGGCTTACCCAAAGCCATCTGCTGTGCTCATGGCAGGAGTGAGATTCGAACCAGCAGAGATCTGATTCACCACCCAACCACTTAACTATTATGCTACAGCAGCTCCTATAGTAATAACTGTGCTCATATACTGCTCTTCTAGACATATGAGTGCCCCATTGCAAGCGATGAACAAAGTCAGTGTTCTTATTATCCCCACAATACTGCTGGGGAGCTGGGGCTGAGACACGTGGCTTACCCAAGGCCACCTGCTGAGCTTAGGGCAGTAGTGGGATTCGAAACAGCAGACTGCTGATTCACAGCCTGACCACTTAACCACCATGCTACAGCAGCTGAGCACCTCTTGGCTTAGAGGCAGGGCTGCAGTGCAGCAAAGACACAGGTAGGATTACCAGTTTATGGAATTCACTCAAATATTGAATGAACTCCTCAAGCTTATTTGCCTTTTTTGTTTTTTATTTTACACAATTGATTTTATATCTGCCAGTGCATGGAATGCCACCCACCCTGCCCACTGGGAATTCTGCTCAGCAGCCTCTGCCATTGAAGATTTCACCCGGCATTGGCCACATATTTTTAAGATCAGCCTTAGGGACCAGCACCTTGTTTCTTTTGAGGGAAAACACAATGTTGAATTAATTCTCTGCCCATCACCAATTACTGCACTTTCAGCATGTGCCGGTAAAATCACAAGAGGGGCTGTAGCTCAGTAGCATTCAGGAAATCACAGGTTCAATCTTCGGCATCTCCAGTTAAAAAGAATGGTGATAGATCAAGATAGGTAGCTGTGTTTGTCTGTCAGTGGCAGTAGAAAAGAGCAAGAGTCCAGTAGCACCTACAAGTCTAATGAAATTTGTGGTAGGGAATGAGCTTTCATAAGCCACAGCTCACTTCTTCAAATACTTCTACTTCTTCAGATACTCTACCACAAATTTTGTTAGTCTTATAGGTGTTACTGGACTCTTGCTCTTTTCTATAGTTGCTGATGTGAAAGACCTTCACCTGAGACCCTGGAGAGCTGCTGCCAGTCTGAGTTGACAATACTGACTTTGATGGACAAGGGGTCTGATTCAGTATAAGGCAGCTTTCTGAGATAACATGTCTCACAGAATAAATAAAAAGAACCTTGCTGAATCAGACCCAAGGTCGATTCAGTCCAGCATCAGACTTCCGGCACCTTCCGGCATCTTGTATTCAGAGGTAATCTGCCTCTGAACATGACAGTTCTGTTTATACATTTTGGTGAATAGCCATTGGTAGACCATTGCCTCTGCCAGTAGAGGCACACACAACCATTTAACTTGTGGGTCAAGTTGGACTTGGGTGGCTTTAAGAAGGAACTAGGAACATTCAGAGAGTGCAGATCTCTCAATGTTCATTGTACATACCTCAAGCAAGGCAGCAATCTTCCAATCTCAAAAAAACAAACAAATTAAAACTTATTTTTCTTTCCTCCTGATTATCTTCCTCCCCAAACTTACTTTCTTTCGTTCTTTCGTTCTTTCTTTCGTTCGTTCATTTGTCCATTTGTCCGTCCTTTTGTCCTTTCATCCTTGCATTCGTCCATTTGTCCATTCATTCTTTTGTTCTTTCATTCATTCTTTCATTTTATTCTCCCTCCCTCCCTCATATGGGTATTAATGGAAGGTGGTGAGGTTCGGGGTTCAGAGAAGTTCCTGGGGCCTCTCCCCAGGTCCCATTTCCACTTTAATAGCATCGCAGTTATCCATGAGCATAAAAGCATCATTACTGGGCACAAGGGACTTCTGCGCATCTCTTTAGTATAACAAAAAATATGAGAGTGCTCAAAGATTACGTTGCGAGAGACTGTTTATCCAGGTGTTTTAAATGTTTTTTACAGACCCTTTCACATTTCAAAGGTTATGTCCTATAACTAATGAAACTCTTGAGTCCAATTAGGAGACTTCATGCAGCTAATTGTGGAGGTGTTTTCATACCCAAATAAAACAGGAGTCATAGATCATCTATACCGAGGAAAACAAACAGAATTCTTTGGACTGGAGAATCTATCAAAGGGCACAGTTTTCTCCAGTTTTTAATGAGTATAGCCTCTGTTATGATTTAAGGTTCTTCAGACTTGGAGAAACCCCCAGATTAGCTGAAACATGGAGGGAACTAAGAGTGGACTCTGTGCAAACATCATCAAAAATGGACTTTGGGGCATTGGTGGTATAGTGGTGAGTGTAGCTGCCTTCCAAAACAGACTTCAGAAGTTATCTACTAGTATATAGTTTCAGATGGGTAGCTGTGTTGGTCTGTAGTAGAAGTGCAAGATTCATGTCCAGTACCAAGCTCCTGCCCCATAAAATCCTCTTTATTTAAATTTAGTCATTCACACATAAAGGAGAGAGAGTTAAGCAAGATCTCTACTAGAGATGGGCACGAAACAGGAAAAAATGAACCCTGAGTTTTGTGGTTCGTTGCATTCCATGAACCACGAAACATGAACTTTCACGAAATTGTCCCGTTTCATGAAATGATTCATTAGGTTCGTGATTCGTCAGATCCTTGGGGCCCTACAACACCCTCCTTCATACCCAGAAATGCCAAACTCACAGGGAGACTTCAGCAGGCTGTCCTCCAGCCACCCTCCAAGTAGTTCTCTTAAGGCTCTCTTTGCTGACTGTTCCCTCCTTTCCTCATGGCCTCCTGCTTTCTGCCGCTGCTGGAAGAAAAGTCAAGAGGAGCAGATCTGTTTGGGTTTTCCTCTCTTCAGGTTCTCTTTGCTGACTTTTCCTTCCTGTCCTCCATCCTGCTGCTCTGACATGCTCTCGCCCTGCCTCCAAGTTCTCGAAAGAAAAGCTGAGCAGAGCGGATCCGCTCAGAATCCGCTCCAGGGAGCTCGGGGGCAAGGGGGCGGGAAAGCATGTGAGAGCAGCAGGAGGATAGGCGGTAGAGAGTCAGGAAGGTATCCTGAAGCTGGCAAGCAACAAGCAGTGACAGAAGGAGCTGCTGAGGCTGCCACCACCGCTGCTACTCCACCATCCCGTTCTTAAAAATGAAGAAGGGAAACAGAGAGGGGAAGGAGTCTCCAACTACAGTTCCCAGGTAAACTTGTGCAGACACGCCACATGTAATTTGTCATTTGTAGCTTTGCTCATCTCTCAGGTTAGCAGGGAGAGCTGCCTATCAAGGTTATGTAGGCTAAGATTGGGGTTTCCACGGCAACAAAAGGCCTGCATATATTCCAGACCTATGTTGCCTAGGGAATCAATGGATCAGTGCCAGCCTGTCTGGCATCATGAAGCATTCACAAATCGAACGAATCGGCCCCAAAAATCGTGGATTTCATGAAAAATGCAGCCCCACGAAACACAGTTTCGCAATACACGAATCGGCCCAATTCATCACAAAATTTGATTCCAGTTTCAATTCATGCCCATGTCCAGTCTCTATCCTTATTTTATAAACAGATACATCATTATTCCCTAATATGTACATAGTTGAAATGGATCCATCAGGAAGTATGTTCATCCCGGTCACAGAAACATAGAAAAATAGAGCTGGAATGTACCCAAGGGTCAGCTAGTCCAACCCCCTGCACAATTCAGGAAATACATGGCTAACTCCCACCCACCCCCAGTGACTCCTACTCTATGTCCAGAGGCATAGGGAACCCATTGGTTTGTCTTCTATATCACTCTTACATGGAACATTTCATACCCACTTGCGTTGGTCAACTTTGAGAGGTGTGTCTTTAAATAATCCATCTTAGAGGAAGGAAAAGAGAAAGAGGCTGCATTTTGAGAAGGGGGGAAAGAACTGAGCACATCAGAATGAGCTTTCTAACTTCCTAATGCCGTTCTTGCTGAGCTTCTAAGATCTAAACTGAAGCAAACATGCAGTGCCGATGAAAAGAAATAGCCATACGGCAGTTCTGCCAGTGACGCCTCCCTCTCCTCACCCTGTGGGCCAAGAGAACTTTGGAAACAACATAATTGTTCAAGGTTATCTGTGCGAATGAGCCACTTACAGCAGTCGCCTACAAGAGGTGAACATGAAAATGTCAAAATGATGAAAAATCTTTTCGAGATGGAGAGTGATAAAGATGCAGAAGAATAAAGAGCAAAATCATCTTGATCCTTCTCCTCCCCTGCCTCTAGGGTTTTTCTTGAAGAATCCTGTGGGGCTCTTAGAGAAGCTGCTCTGAGATATAAACTGCATGTGACAGCTGCAGAACTGGGCCATTTAGTGCAGTTCTGTCCCAATCTAGTGTAAAGCTATGTATGTAATTTTTTAAAAAAACAGGCCACACCAGCAGAAACTCATAAGCCCTTCCATGGTCCACAGGTTTCTCCCTAGCACTGTACTCCCCAAGGTCATTTCCCCTGGATCATGCCCCAGGCTTCACTCACCTGCTAAGAAGGGCTCTGCAGAAAGCATGACCCAATTGTCACACACCAAGAAGGCTCAGCAAAGCTACCAAAAAACCGAAGTGCTGCTCTTGTGAGCACCAAGAGACAGCACTCACCTTAAGACCCTGCCTGCAGAGGGTGTGAAAAGTGAAGCTGCTCTTGCTCCAGTAATCTAATCCCAAAAGCAAACTGGGAGCCAGTGTAGAAGGAGTGATATTGGCCTTATGACCCACACTGGTCAGTGTTCTGACTGCAGCATTTTTTTACTTGTAGTAGCATCAAACAGTCATCAAGGGCATTCCTATGTAGACTGCATTGCAGTAATCTAATCTCGACATTACCAGGGCATGCACCGCAGTGGCAAGATCTTTCTTGCCCAGGAACAACCAGAGCTGTTCACCAGCCAAAGCTGGTGAAAGGGTCTCCTGACAACTGCTGCTACCTGTTTGTCCAAGAGGAGGCTGAGGCCCAGCAGCACCCCCAAGCTACTAACCTGTTCCTTCAGAGGGAGTGGAACCTCTTCTAGAACAGGAGATGTCATTTCCTGGGTCACGCCCTCCCCCACCAGTAGTATCTCCATTTAGTTAGGGTTCAGTTTCAACTTGTTAGCCCTCAAAACTGCCTGCAACTCCTGTTTGCAGGTTCCACAGTCTCCCTGAGATCTGCTGGTAGCTTGAGATAGAGCTGCATGTCATCTGCGTATTGGTGGCAACTCAGCCTGAATCTCCAGATGACATCTCCCAGCAGCTTTACATAGATATTGAAAAGTATAGGTGGCACAGCAGGCTGGGGCCCAGGGAAGCTATCTGTAGGCTGCCACCACTCTGGTACAGGTTTCCTTGGAAGGGCCCAGAACACCCAACCAACCCCTTTTGTTTACTCTTTCCCAGTAGGTTTTATTTATTATGTGATCAAATGAGGCATGAGAACCGAGGCAGAATACTAAAGAACTTGCTTTAAAGGTTTATTAATAACTGGTGCTCAAAATTTTGTAAAATAAAGAGATTAGTAAAGGTTGGTGAATCAACAAGCTAACACACCCCAACATGTCTAACTAGACTGTTCTTAACTGACTCCTAATGACTGACTTCCAACCGTCTCACCCTTTCTGGATGAGGGATCCTTCCATCTGCAGCAGTCCTGAGCTCTGCTCCCTAGGAGTGAACACCCTCTCACTGTGGTGAGGCCTTTTACCCCTTCTCTCAGGCACCATCCCCCTACTTTCCTAATGGTGCAATTTTCCCCTCAGAATCCTTTCTTCCCAATCACAGGAGCCAAAGGGGGACCTGGGAAATATAGGCCCTGTAGTCACTTTAATGCAGGCTTCCCCAGAGCCACTGCCTCACTAGGCCCAGGCTCATAACAATAGGAGACAAGATGGAACCTTGGAGTATCCCGTAGACCAGAGGTCAAGGGGAGGAGCAGCAGTATGCCAGCAGCACACTCAGACACCTACCCTTGAAGTAGGACTGGAACCATCTAAGAACAGTGCCTCCCAGTCCCAATCCCGAAAGGCACTCCAGAAGGATCCCATCTTTGATGGTATCAAAAGCCACCAAGAGGTCTAGAAGAATTAGCAGAGTCATACTCCTCCTATCCATCTCCCAGCTCAAGTCATCCACCAGGGTGACCAAGGCTGTTTCAGTCCCATAAACAGGCCTGAAACCAGATTGGAATGGATCAAAACGATCTGCTTTATTCAGGCATTCCTGAAGTTGCCCAGCCACCAATCGTTCAATCATCTTGCTCAAGAATGGTACATTTCAGACCTGACGGTAATTACTCAAGTCTCCTGGGTCCAGAGTAGGTTTCTTTGGAAGTGGACACACCATTGCCCACTTTTAGGAGCGACCACTGTATGCTATGTGTATGTGTGTGGTGCCCCCAAGTCATAGCTGATGTATGGCAACCCCTGGTGGGGTTTTCATGGCAAGAGACTACCAGTGGTGGTTTGCCATTGCCTGCCTCTGCCACCCTGGTCTTCATTGGAATTCTCCCATCCAATTACTAACCAAGACTGACCCTGCTTAGCTTCTGAGATCTGAGATGATCAGGCTCACCTGGGCTATCCAGGTCAGGGCACCGTATGCTATAACCAGAAGCCAGGAGCATGGATCTCCAGAACAGTCTTTTACCTCTCCTGAAAATGCCACACTGGCTTCCTTGGAATCCTGATGAGCTTGGCTGGAAATTTCAGAGAGACTGGCTGGAACTAGTTTTCGCGGGCAGAAGGCTTTTGGAAAAGAAACTACCTAGACAAGATTCTATTTTCCCGAAGATATGACTGATTTGCAATTGGATTGCAAGGAAGGTGTTTAACTGTACTGCTCAGAATCGAAAGTACCCACCGCCTGTGTTCTGCTGGAAGTTTACGAGATAGGAGGAATCATAAAAAGGGTGCTACTGACGAGAAAGCGTTGGTCATTCAAGCGATAGAAGCCTCAGAGACAAATGCAGAGAAGTGATTCTGCAAGAGGTTTGGCCACAAAATGTCACGGGCTTTGTATTTTTGTGAATCACTCTCTGTTTCCTGGATATGAGCTCGCGTCAGGGGGTCTCAACCATTTTGAAGCTGCTCATTTCTCTTTTAATTTTTTGGTGTTTATAGGCCGTATTTCTTCCATGGGACTCTCCTGTCCAGATACTGACCAGTTAATACCAGCAGTCGTGCTGCATTTAAGCTGCACCCTGGATCTAATTCCAGCCTAAAGCTAGATAAACATGCAGAAATTGGGACGTTTCTAACTGAACTATGGCAAAACCAATCAGGCATTTATGAAAATTTGTGCTATAGTGTGTTGTGCAGGTTGTGAGTCGTCAAGTCACTTCTGACTAGAGATGGGCACGAACCAAAATACAAACCAAAATTAAGCACGAACCAGGCTGGTTCGTGGTTCATGCACCATGGTTCGTCAGATCCCATTTCCGATGAACCGCTACAAACTTTTAGGCTGGTTCGTTTGGTTTGTTTTTTGTTTCGTCACTGCAGACAGCCTGGTGCCAATCAATCAGTTTCCTAGGCAACAGGGGATGGACTTCCTGCAGACCTTCTGCTGACCCAGAAGTGATGATTTTCTGACCTGGATGTGATGTTTTCATGAACCAAACGAACCAGTTCGTGAACCAGGGGCAGGTTCGTGAAAGTTCGTGGTTCGTGGTTCATGAAATTTGATAAACCATGAACCACATGGTTTGGGTTTTTTTCCAGTTCGTGCCCATCTCTACTTCTGACCTATGGCAACCCTATGAATGAATGATCTCCCCAAATGTCCTATTATTAACAGACTTGCTCATATCTTACAAACTGGAGGATGTGGCTTCCTTGATTGAGTCAAGCCATCTCGCTTTCGGTCTTCCTCTTCCCCTACTGCCTTCCACTTTTCTTAGCATTAGTGTCTTTCCCAGAGAGTCTTGTCTTCTCATGATGTGACAATAGCCTCAGTTTTTGTCATTTTATCTTCTAGGGAGAATTCAGGCTTGAGAGTTCAGGCTTGCTTCTTAGAAGTCTATAGTAGCCTCTTTCTTAGAAGGCTAATATGGTATCAAAAGTTGTGGAATGTAAAGACTCATATGCTGCCCTCCTACCCACCCACACACAGAGACATTATCCAGAATGCTAGTACAGAAGGCATCTTATTTTGCTCCTTGTAATTACTGCAAACATTGCATCTTACTTGACTTGCTCTCCTGAACTCTTTAATGCTCCCAAAATTTCAGCTTAGCCTTCAACATGCATTCTTTCCAGCCTCTGCTTTAACATCAGGCGCATGTGGTCACATTACTTGACATGGAATTACAAATGATCTCCAGACTACAGAGATCAGTTCCCCTAAGCAGGGGAGATGCTCTACATGGTGGTCCTTGAGTGCTAAGTCATGTTTTAACACAACATCAGCCACTGATGCTTCTTAAAGACTTGTTCTGACATGATGCCAGTTTCCCAACATAGGCAAGTCCATGGAGACCAAGTTTACAGCAGCTCTCTCACTGCTATCAGCTAATTGTTGGAGGCAGCTATGCTTTGATTTCTGGACAGAGAAATCAAAGCATGGCACTTCATAGCACTTTCCAACAACAACAACAAATAGATAAGAGAGCACTTGTTTGCTGTTTAGGACATTTGTATGAAGCTGCCTCATACTGAAATTGATCAGTGGTTAGGGTTACCACCAGGTCCCTATACCCTCCCAGTGGGTCGTTTGAGTGGTCAATCTTTGTGCATGTGTGCTTTGGTTGTTGCACAATGACATCAGTTCCAGAAGTGATGTCTTTGTACTGGACGCGGGAATGCTCCCTCACTCTGCGTGGGGCTGATTCAGCCCATTGGGGGCCCAAATTGGCCCCAAACAATGCGCAGGAGCATTCCCATGGCCAGCACAACATCACTTCCAGAAGTGACATTGCCACACACCCTGGGAGCATGCACACCAAACGTGTTCCTGGGGTGCCTGCTGGTGGTGCGAGACTTCTGGAGGGCTCACCAGCTTCCACCAATTGCTAACAGATCAGCAGGCAAGGTAGCAGATCCCTGGGAGTTTGTCCACCACTGGTGGGCACCTGGAAGCCCTAACAGTGGTCAGTCAAGGTCAGTCTTGTCTACTTGGACTGGCAGTAGGTCTCCAGAGTCTTAGGTAGAAGTCTTTCACCATCACCTAATACATGATCCTTTTAACTGGAGATGCTGGGGATTGAACTTGGGATCTTCTGCATGACAAGCAGATGCTCTACCACTGAGCCACAGCTCTTCCCAGGCTTGCTGATGAAAGCAGCACCTCTGATGTGATGTCTCTTAGAATCAATAGAGTCACCATGGCCCATCAGATTACTTTCAAATATTTATATCTTACCTTTCTTCCTTCAAGAAACTCAAAGCAAGGTTTGTAGTTTTCCACCGGGATCTCCCATCCAGGTATGACCAGATCAAAACTTCCATAGTTTCAGCCAGACTGCTGCATCACATGGCCTTGAGAACATTCCCTGGACTCAGTTCCCTTGATCCCTTGCCTGTCATATATGCCTCCTGCATATCTGCCATGAATGCATATGGGCTCTGCCTCTAGTCTCTGAGAGTACGGGAAGTTCTTTAGTGCTATCTCACAAATGTTTACTATCTCTTTCTCGCTCTGCTGAGCCAGTGTCCTTGACTGCCATCTGAAACTGGCTCAAAATGTATCCTTCTTGAGAACCGAAGATAAGTTCATCTTTCCCACTGTCTACTCTAAAACAATGTCTCACTCCAACCCCCTCCCCCAATGAATGATCCTCTTTCCCAAGGCGGGAAGATTCCCTATTGCTAGCCCCACATACGTCACTTCTGCCAATTCCACTGTCTGAGCACCTTGAACTGAATGGATCTCTAATAAAGTTACTTCAACTGGAACACCTGTGTGTTAACTGTGGAGAACTTAGGGATCTAATTGCCAGGGACTAACATTGCCAGTCAAATTTCATGGGGAACGTGTTTGAAAGTTGAAAATGCTGTGTTTGACTGTCACAGTCAACCATTCGATCTGTTTGGTTTGGTCAGGTTTTTGCAAAACTGCATGCATGGAAATGATGTCAGTTCAAACAGATCAGTAGCCATTTCGGTTAACATGGACAACTTTGACCAACACAGGCTGTTAGGGTTTCTACAACACATAGCATTTATTTATGACTGATTTATATGATCTGTAACGCAATATATGATTTGTAACACAATAAACTGTCTACTTAAATAACTGCCTGCTGAGCAGATCAATGGGGAGGCACGGACAGGGTAGGGAGCAGAATTCTATTGGACTGTGTCAGAACATGCATGCACAGAAAGTCAGTTGCTCTGTACCGCACTGTTGGGAAAGAATATACTGAAGCAATGTGCCAAATGGGTCAACAAACAGAAGAACAGTTCATCAAAAAATCGGCTGCTTGATCATGAACAGGAGGCGAGCCAAACTGATGGATGTTCAAGCATCTCTGCTTGCCAGAGGAACATAAGGTGCCATACACCAGTGAAATAATATCTGTGTTTGGCAATGGGAATCGTCCCCTCCTCACAGTAAATACATCACTTGAAGTTAATAGCAAAAAATGGAGAACATTAGGCACAGGATCCTTCTATACAGATGCTCCTCCGAGCTCAATTCTGGGTCGTGAAGATTAGTTTAAACAGAGCACTTTGTTGATTTTGAGTGGGCTCATTCCTCTTGCTGCTGGGACAATTCGGCGCACACACAAAACAAATTGACTTTTCTTTTTTTTCTCTTCAAATATTTGCAGGTCACCTTTCCTCTTGCTGAAAGAATGGGAAGAACTGAAACTCTCTGTACACACACACACACACTCCTCCCCACCATCATCTATCACATCTTTCGTCTGGGGTTGGCAGAAAGGCCAGAACCCGGATTGTCAGCTACAGAAAATGAACAGCAGAACAAAGAGAAATGGGCCCCCAAAGGAAGGAGAGCCATTCTGAAAGCAGAAATGGAAACTTAGAGAGAGATAAGGGCCCCTACAGAAGGTGTGTGTGTTGGGGGGGGGTAGACCAAAAGTAAAGTGAGAAATCTGAGGACATATCATTAAAAATGCAGCAACGGATCATCAATAGATGAATCAGTGAGGAAGGAAATCTGTCCATCAACTCAGCCAGCGAAGCTCTGTGCATTTTGTTCCAGGAGTGTTTTCCCAGCTGGAACGGGAAACTGATCTGTGTAATTGTAAAGGAGTTTCACAATCAGACATTTTAAATAACATGTTCTCCCAACGACTGCAGAGAGAACAGCCTTCCCACTTCCTGTCCCCAAGTGGGCATAGAATACATATGTTGTGGGACATGGAAGGACGAAAAAAGTCTTAAGAGAATGGTATCACATTAGCTGGTACGCCCACCAATAGGGTCATGTAGCGTGCCCCAAAGCTGGAAGGTCTTCTCTACGCTACTGCCAGTTTAGCATCCTATGCTACAGGTAGTTTAGCATGAGGACATAAAAAGGAGGCCACTGGCTTAGCTCATCTCACCGTGGATGACTTTAGATGATACTGACTAGAGATGGGCATGAACAGGAAAAAAACCCGAACATGATGTTCGTTGTTCATTGCCATCCACGAACAGAGACTCACGAACAACCACCAACATGGCCCTGTTCATGAACATGTTCGTGGTTGGCTGTTTGTGGGGGCCAGCAGGCTCTCCTCCAGCCATCATCCAAGTCAAGATCTCTACTGCACCACTCCCAGAAACCTGACCTGAGCAGGCATCAGGAAAGGTACCAATAATAAATAATAGCTTGGTCCAAGAGCCAGGCAGCAGCCCTGGAACTTGAAGGGGTAGATCCCTACTGCACCACTCCCAGAAACCCGACCTGAGCAGGCACCAGGAAAGGTACCAATAAGAAATTATAGCTTGGCCCCAGAGCCTGGCAGTAGCCCTGGAACTTGAAGGGGTAGATCCCAACCACATCACTCCCAGAAACCTTACCTGGGCAGGCAGCAGGAAAGGTACCAATAATAAATAATAGCTTGGTCCCAGAGCCTGGCAGCAGCCCTGGAACTTGAAGGGGTAGATCCCTACCACACCACTCCCAGAAACCTTACCTGGGCAGGCACCAGGAAAGGTACCAATAAGAAATAATAGCTTGGTCCAGAGCCTGGCAGCAGCCCTGAAACTTGAAGTGGTAGATCCCTATCCCACCACACACAAAGAAAATTCAAGCTCCAATGCACTCTATCAAAATGCCAACAGCAACTGTCTCTCCACTGTCTGCTAACTAAGCCAGAGCTGGGAGCGCCCCTCCCCCCTGGTCTTTGCTCCCTTGTTGTAACAAATTTGGAGCTCCACATTTGAAAGAAAGACCTGCCTATCAAGCTAAATTGGGCTTAGATTGGGGTTTCCAGGGCAACAGCAGGAGTTCAGACAGAGTTCAGGCAGTCCCTGCCTAAGTTGCCAAGGGAATTGATTGCAGGTGCCAGACTGTCTGGCTTGAGGAACAGCAATGAACAGCAACGAACAAGGCTTGAAACAATCACCTGTTCCTTTAGAATGGGGCCTAACAAACAGCTTGTTTGCGAACAGCTGATTGGGCTGTTCATGGATTTTTTAAGTTCATATTGCTGTTCATGCACATCTCTAATGCTGACCTGTACCAAGTGAACCCATTGATCCGTTTAGCCCTGTAATGTCTATATTGATGGCAGTGACTCCTTCCATAGGGTAGAATTACTATCCCCATACTGCAGATAAGAATCTCAAGAAGACAAAATGGAAGAGGTGCTGGTGGGAAATGTGGATGATACTGAATGGACTAGGGATGCTCAAACAGTTCAGTTCACATCCTGTTCACCAGCTACAATCAGGGAATGAGTTTTTCAACAGACTGTTCATCTGTTTATTGAGCCACTCATGGCTGTTTGGCACACTGGTTTATTGTAACAATTCAGTAAGGGGCAATCAGCTCTTTGCACATAGCTGTCTGATTTCTACTCCCCCACCCACCCCTTTTCGGCAGCACTCCTTTGGCATTCTGACACGGGCTGGTGGTCACAAACACAAAATGGCTAATGCAGGAGGCAGAACCAACCACGTAAAGTCTGCTGCAGAAGATGTCAGGGAATGAAGGTATGCATATCTCTTAATAGTAACTCTTCAGCATTTCAGGCAAAAACTCAGCTTGACAGACTTTGTTAAACGAACACATTGTTTTAAAATATTTTCTTGCTTACATACAACTTACCTTTAGTCACACAGTGAAAATCATTATGCTGTGATGGCAGCTGTTGCCACAGTATTTTTAAAAATCTCCACAGCCAATCAGATCTCCAGTGGCCAATCAGAAACCCTGCTGGACAGAATCTCTACTTGGCCCTGCCCACTTTCTTAAAAAAAAAACCTTGGTGGGTGCCATGGCGCCCACGAGCACCATGTTGGGGACTCCCGTGGTAGATTGTTGTCTGTAGCATGTAAGCAACCGTGGCATACTCCAGTTATTAACGCATATCCATCAATATGATAGCTGGGAAAACATACAGGCTTAACTGTTTCTTCTCTGAGGTGTGAACCAGGAGGTTCTAATTTGACATGTCACCTCCGAAGTCATTAAGTGGCTCAAGACAAGCCACTGTCTCTCAATTTCAGACCTCTGTTTGCAGTGGTGATGGAGAGTGCCCTCAAGTCATAGCTGACTTATGGCGACTCCTGGCGGAGGTTTTCATGGCATTAGATTAACAGAGGTGGTTTGCCATTGCCTTGCCTCTGCAACCCTGGTCTTCGCTGGAGGTCTCCCATCCAATTACTAACAAAGGCCGACCCTGCTTAGCTTCTGTGATCTGATGAGATCAGGCTCACCTGAGCTATCCAGGTCAGGGCCTGTTTGCAATATGGGGAGATATTGTACTAACTAAACGTAGTAGGAAATACAGAAAGCAAGTGTTTTATAGGAATGAACAGATGCTCATTTTTATATTTGCTCCTATTCTTATTCAGTGAGAAAGGCAGGCTTCAGTTCTTATTTGGTGCAAAAGGTGGGCTAGAAATAATAACTGCTTATGTATCACTCTTCTAGCAGATTAGTGCCTCACTCAGAGCAGTGGACAAAGTCAGTGTTATCATTATCCCTACAATACAGCTGGGGCTGACCGCTATCAGGAGTCTATTTGGCAACTGTCAGGTCATAGGCTTTTTCTGTAGCTAGACAAACCCTTAGCATACCAGAATTGGTGTGGAGGGTACTTTCAGCAATCAAGAAGGCGTGTAAAGTGGTTCTTTTTCAAAGAGGAGTGACTTACCCAAGGCCACCTGCTGAGCTCATGGCAGTAGTGGAATTCAAACCAGCAGAGTGCTGATTTGCAACCCAACCACTTAACCACTATGCAACAGTGAAGACAATAAAACCAAATTACCTGTTTTGGATCTTATATGGAAGGTATATGATATTTATACCAACAGCATTTGTCATTTATACACAGAATATACATCTAGTATATAATCTTGACATATTTACTTATGTGGTGGTGAGTGCCCTCAAGCCAGAGTTGACTTATAGTGACCCCTGGTGGGGTTTTCATGGCAAGAGACCAACAGAGGTGGTTTGCCATTGCCTGCTTCTGTAACCCTGGTCTTTGTTGGAGGTCCCCCATCCAATTACTAACCATGGCTGACCGTGCTCAGCTTCTGAGATCAAGCTCACCTGGGCTATCCAGGTAATATATATACTATCTTATAAAAGTGGAAATTGCATGCATTTTATGGGGAAAGTTGGGTGTGAGGAAACCAAAAGTGGCACAGATTTAAAGAATCATGGATTCAGTTTGGGGAGAGAAGAAGCAGCACGGAAATGGGGCTTTGGGGTCAAAACAGGAGGATGAGAAATTTAAAATTATCTTTCATGTTGACTCTGGCCCCATAAGTCTAGAGCATCCCTTTTGAGTAACCACCCTTCCCTAGACAGCTATGTTGATATTTTAAGAGTTCAAAGCCATTTCTGCAAAGCCATCCATTTCATATTTTCATTCATTTATTAATATTGTAAATGGTACTTTTTCACCTTCACTTCTGGAAACTGCTACTTTGATTTAGGAGACTCTTTAAGGGCTTTGGTTTCTGTTATATTTTACTGCGTTTGGTAAATTGGATTTGTTTAATCATATATTGAATGTTAATAAAATGTCTTTGGTATTGATAAAATTCAAGAGGACAGGTGGACAGTAAATTGTGTTCCTTTAATAGGAAGATTTCAGGAAAAAATGGTTTAGGATAAGGTCTCAGCACTTTGAAATTGGTTTGTTCCAGGGTGGTTTTTTTCTGGGAAAAGAGGTGGCGGAACTTTCAAGAGAGAAATGAGGAAGAAACACACAGGATTCTTTGAAATCATATTATTTTCAAGCACTGTTGCCAAGTATTTTCAAGAGGTGCCAGAACTCCGTTCCCCCACGTTCCCCCTGAAAAAAAGCCCTGGTTTGTTCTTTAGAGCAGGGAATCCATAGTTTCTCAGAAGCTTTTTAGAGGTACAGTACAGTTCTTTTGCACAATGTATAAACCAAAGGAGAGTTGTTTGCTCACAGGGCAACAGTAGAGTCCAATAGATTTGGCCAGTATAACTTTATGTAGTTATTTACTTCTTTTTCACCCTGCCTTTCTCCCAGTGAATACCCAAAGCAATTTACATCATTCTTCTCTTCTCCGTTTCATCCTTACAACAACCATGTGAGGTTGATTTGATTGATCCAATTTATATTCCACCCTCCCCATGAATGGGCTCAGGGTGGATACAACCAAGTTAAACCACAATAAAAGCAAAAATACAAACAGTAAAACAGCACCCCAAAATGGCAGCTGTACATTCTCAACCCCAACCAACACAACCCACAGGGTGGAGGAGATACCCAGGTGAAGCGATGGGTGCAACCAAATCAGGGGGTTGCATCCCCCCCAAAAAAGGGGGGCCATCCAGGAGGTTTGTACTTGCCCCAGCATCAGCCATATGTCTGGTGGAACATCTCAGTCTTACAGGCCCGGCAAAAGGATAATAAATAGCACTAGGCCCAGGTCTCAACAGACAAGCAGGCACCAGGACAGAAATGGTGTCCAGCATTGCCCTTGCACACACGCATAGCACGTGCATGCTCCCAGCACTGTGTGATGATGTCACTTCCGTGACATCATCATGCAGGGGCACGGAGGCATGCTGCCTGAGCGGCAAGCTGGCTGCCCCAGCATAGGGTGCGCCGCAGAGCTGGTGACAGCTGTGGGAGGCATCTGAGTGGAGAGCTGGGAGGCCACCCACACCATTCACCTGCCCCGCTGATGGGGCGGCTGGCTTGCCACACGCTCTCTGGCATGCACACGCGGCAAACATGCTGCCCTGTCAGCAAGGTAGGAGAACAGCACGGGCGGCCTCCCAGACCTCCACTCAGCCGCCCACGCAGCCACTGCCAGCTCCAGTGCACTCCCAGAGACTGGCAGCTGTGCCCGGCGCCCCCTCTTTGGTGACTACCCCCTGCCCCCCGTCAATCCAGCCCTGACACACAGAACACATAGAAGGGTAACTAAGAGGAGATCAAAGATGAAAAGGGAGAAAGCAATTTCAGGGAAGGCTATAATTACTGGTCTCAAGAACGGAGATCTGCAGAAGCAGCAGCAAAACAACCAGTGTTTCATGGAGAGAAGAAGATAAGGCCCAAACCATTTGGAGGTTGTATGTATAGGTACCAGAACACACAGAGAGACTGGTGGCTAGGGACTCCAAATATAGAGCGAAATCCTCCCTGGGGCAAGCCGATGTTTTTGCCCCCCAAAATGATGGGTTTTCTGGAGGTGGATAATGGGTGCAAATTGTGCTTGATGACCCTGTGAATACTGGATCGGAAAAGCTACCAGGTTTGGTGAATAGTATTAAACATTACTTAATTAATATAAATGGGAGAAGAGAAGTGAGGCCAGGCATTGATGAGATTAGTCAGGAGTTTCTTGGGATACCCATTGTCCTAAATTATGCATCTTTCCCAGCCATGGAGGGGGCCATTAGTCAGACAGCTGCTCTAATTCACCTTCTAAAATATTTTTTTTCCGGCTGGCACCCATTTTGTTTCATTTTAGGCCAGGCAGTGTATTACACGTAAACTTCCCCTCAGCAAGAGGAGGGGTCTGACTGCCAGAAGGCAACCTGAGTGGAAGACCTCAGCCTCTATGACCTGTTGGCCCGTCATAGTAATGGGTTACCCTCTGTCTGAGACCAGATACCAGTCTAGATAGACTGGTCTAACCCATCAGGGCTCTTATGTTCTCATGATATCATTGCTAGCAAAAGTAAATGAAAATCATATTAGGCAGCCGACACACACTTGATACTCAAATAGCCTGCACACATGGAGGGTCCGTAACAAGCAAAGGTGTCTCCTTGCTAGCCCAGAGCAAACAGGGGTATAGATATGCCGTCTCTTATTTAGTTGGGGGAATTAGCTTCAAGGAGATAAGCGAGAGTGGGTAACTGAGATTCTCCATCTATGTTTATGGGGATGTTTCCTTAAAGAGAACTCACAAAATAAATCAGGCAGATGTTCAACAGGAAAAGCTTTTTTAAAAGAGGAAAATAAGCGTACAGGTAAACGTACAGAAAACCACACACAACACACATATAAGGCTAACTAAGAAAATCAGGGAGGAAAGGGGGAGAAAACAGTTTGGGAGAGGGCAATAGTTACCAGTCTTGAAGACAGAGGTCTGTGGAGGCAGCAAAACGACCAGTGTTTCTCAAAAAAGAGAGGCCCAAATGAATTTTGGGTGTATGGACAGGTCCCAAAAAACACACATACCCACTGGTGGCTAGGGAGCCCAGATACGGGGTGAAAAGCTGACATCTTTGCCCCCAAAACAATGATTGATGGGTATCTCCAGAGATGGACAATGGAGTTGGAAGAGGCTTAATGGCTGTACCTGAGGTGAACAATAGTGCTTGATGACTCTTTGAAAAGCTACCTAATTTGCTGAATAGCTTGGGTGTCGTTTGATTAGGGTAGATGGGTGAGGGGAAGGAAGGTTGGGTGTTGCAGGAGATGAGTCAGGAGCTTTCTAGGAGCCTCGTTGTCCTAAAATGGTAAAGAGTCCAGTAGCACCTTTCAGACTAACCAACTTTACTGTAGCATGAGCTTTCGAGAACCACAGTTCTCATTGTCAGATGCATGTGGTTCTCGAAAGCTTATGTGGTTCTTAAAAGCTTATGCTACAGTAAAGATGGCTAGTCTTAAAGGTGCTACTGAAATCTTTACTATTTTGCTACTACACGGCTAACTCCTTTGGATCATTGCCATAAGGCATGCATCTCTTGAGGGCAAGAAGGAGGCCATTGGTCAGTCAGCAGCTCTGACTCACACTCTGGTAGTTTTCCAGGCTCCTGCTCGGTTGGCATCCGTTATCTCTTAAGCCAGACAGTGCCTTGTGTTTATGCTATATGAGGACAGGGATTTATCTATAAATCATATCTATAAACTGTCCCTCAGCAGGTGAACAGTCTGACTGCTCCTGGCCTTGAAAAAAAATGAGCCAGACTGAAGGATCTAAAAATAAGCATAAAAGATGTCTTAAAAACTGTTTTGTTTTTCTTTCCTCTCTATGTACCAGCAACCCAATCACAAACAATAGCACCTAAAATGTAGAGACGTGAAGCAGTGACCTCTTTTGTAGTCACTTGCCCTCCCAGTTCCTTCCAGCTGTTTGCAGCCCCCCTGCCAGGGCAGCAAACGGATCCTCTTAACTTCTCGTCATTTGCCAAGTAGTGACTTCATTTGTTCCTGGGGGAATCTGAGTCAAGTACAGCAGCAACCTGTCAGGCATCTCTGAAAGCGACATGGAAGCACCTTGTTGTTTAACAGAGCAAGGGAAAACACTTTCAACGGTGCCCAAAGGCATTGTGGGTGAGTGTGCTTGATTCTTCACTGTTGTTTGGGTCCATAAACCCTTAAAGAGCGACCTGATTTCTAGGGTATAATCTTTTGAAGTCAAAGAAGCGAGCTCTGACTCTTGAAAGTTCATACCATGAATATGTAGTTGGCCTTTAAGGTGTTACTGGACACCAGGGCTTTTTTTCAGCATGAACGTGGTGGAATGGAGTTCTGGCACCTTTTGAAAATGGTCACATGGCTGGTGGCCACACCCCCTGATCTCCAGACAGAGAGGAGTTTAGATTGCCCTCGGCGCTGCAACGCCGAGGATAATTTAAACTCCCCTCTGTCTGGAGATCAGGGGGTGGGTCCACCAGTCATGTGACCATTTTTGCCAAGGGCGATTTAAACTTTTTAAAAACTCCTCCCTTGTTCCAGCTGACCCAAAGTGACGTCATTGTGCAGCCCTCAGTTCCATCACTGAGTTCCACTACCTCTTTTCCTGGAAAAAAAAGCCCTGCTGGACACAAATCCTGCTCTTCTACTACAGACCAAAATGGCTGCCCATCTGAAAACATCTTCACTGTTGTTGTACAGTAGACACTGCTGTGATTTTAGCATATAGGTTGTAAACCTGCAATGTCCATTGCTAGAGATACTTCTGAATAGAGGTGGGCATGATCCAAAAAAAATTAACGATCCAGCTGATCGTGGATTGGCGCCGGCGACAATCCCGAATTAACGATACACACCGATCATCTCCTGTGCCCGATCTGTGGATCGTGGAGGCCAAAACAAGGCACGCTGCTATTCCCAGCGATGTGGGAAGGTGAGTGGTGGCGGCGGCTGCCAGGCCCAGCGGGCATGGGGAGACGGCAATGAGCCGCCTCCCCTCAGGAGGCGGGGGGTCTGGCCACTCGTCTGTGTTTGGCCATCAGAGCTGCCTATCAGGGTTTGCAGGGATGAGATTGGAGTGCCCATGGCCACAGAACACCCCCTTCCCCCCCCTCCCCTGGCTGTCTTCTCCCAACTGGTGACTGCTTTGCTGCTCCGTGGTTGGAAGGAAGCCCTGCTGATCAAGGCAAGCTGGTCTTCCATTCAGGTTTCCAGGGCGACAGAAGGAGGGCAAACACAGCTCAGGCATTCCGCTGGCTCCGTTGCCAGGAGAATAGATTGCTGGTGCCTGAGTGTCTGGATTCCCGATCCGATCCCGATTGCCCTGATCCGGGCGCCTCCCGATCACTGGATCATTGGCCCTGGACGATCATGATACACTGGTTCACGATAGCACGATCGCCATTATCGTGGGGTTTTTTCGATCGTAATGCGGATCGTGCCCATCTCTACTTCTGAAATCCCCTCAGAAGAAACTGATGAATTCGAAATTCCCCATTATTCATTTTTTTAAAAAATTCTACAGAGTGCTCACAGCATAGACAGCATCTTACAGCTTTCAGTTTCCACAGTACACTTGCAAGAGTCAAGTCCTGCGGCACCTTAAAGAACAACAAATTTCCAGGGTATAAATTTTGAGAGTCAAAGCTACAAAAGATATGAAGGCAGCTTTGACTCTTGAACTCTTATACTCGGAAATCTTGTTGGTCATTCAGGTGCCACTGGACTCAAATCCTGCTCATTTAATGCAAACCAACATAGCTACCCACCCAAGACCACAGTACATTTGCATCTTTCTCCTCATCATTAATTATTAGGCAGGAGGGTTTCCTGCACTGCATTGGGAGATGCATTAAGAGTTTTCTACAAGGATGAATAGGGATTCCAGGCCAAGCCTGACAACCAGCAGGAGGGCTGGGGATACGAATATGGAGTGGGGAACTGTACAGATATATTGGCCTCACTTCTGGGAAAAACCTGGAAGTGATGGTGGGTAGCTCTAGGAACCGCAGAAAACTCTATGGTAAAACCAAAGAGCTACTCGCTGTCCTAGAGCTGCCTGCTGTCACTTCCAGGTTTTCCCTAGAAGTAATGTTGTCGTGCTCATGGTGCCACCTTTCTTACTTTTCCCATGTGAAGAAGTGGTTTCCTTGGGCTTTTTAAAGGAGATTGGATACATTTGTGGAGAACAGGTCAGGTGCTCATCATGATTAGACGGAACCCACATCAAAGGTAGCTTACAAATCATGTAAAATAAATGATGGCTATACAGTTGCCACCTTCTAGTTAGGGCATGGAGAGCTCCTAGAATTACAACGCTACTCCAGACTACACAGATCAGTTCTCCTGAAGAAATTGGCTGCTTTGGAGGGTAGACTGACTCTATAACATTATATCTTATTGAGGTTCCTCCTGAGGCTTCACCCTTGAATTGCCAGAAAATTTCCAAACTAGAGCAAGCTATCCTAGATTTGTACCAGCTGATGTGAACAAAAAGAACAGGAGGGATATTGCCTTTCGGTTTTTATCCCTAGCAGCATCTCATGTCTGATGCTGGACTCTTGGTATAATACACCATAAGACCTCGTTTCTTGAGGATCGTATCTCAAAACAGCTTTTGCCAGTGGAGAAAATTTTGATTAGGAAATTATCGGAGTCTGAGGCGGGCTTCTTCCCGCTAATTGAGAAAGGGACAAAAGTGATCCTTGCACTTGGACGAGAATACTCGTAAGTTGCACAGCACAAGGGTCAGGAGGGCATACACCTCAATTACACCTTTGTTGAACTTCAATCATACTCATTTAAGCCAACCTAGAAATCCACAGATTGTGCTCTGGGAATAGAAATCTGTGAAGAGATTAAACATTCGATTGTGCTTCGCAAGGGCTCAGAGGAATGGCAAATAAATCATCTCTAAAAATCCTACGCTGGATAGCCATCTTTAACTCTTTCGGGTTTGTGAGATCCCCACATAACCTGTTGCTGAACCTTATTTTGTGTGTGAAATTCAGTTGCATCTCAAAGTAAGTGAATGAACTTTTTCAGGGAAAAAAAACACTTGACAAACATGCCACAGTGTATTTTAACTAGACATGGGCACAAACAGAAAAAAAAACCCACTAACATAATGTTCGTTGTTCACTGCCATTCACGAACAACGAACAACGAACACTGACGAACATGACCTCTTCATGAACATGTTTGTTCTTCGTTGTTCGTGGAGGCTAGCAGGCTCTCCTCCAGCCATAAAGATCCCTACCACACCACTCCCAGAAACCTTACCTGAGTAGGCAGCAGGAAAGGTACCAGTAATAAATAATAGCTTGGCCGAGAGCCTGGCAGTAGCCCTGGAACTTGAAGAGGTAGATCCCTATCCCACCACACAAATAAAATTCAAGCTCCAATGCACTCTCCCTGTCTCTCTCTCAAAATGCCAACAGCAACTGTCTCTCCGTCACTGTCTGCAAAACCAGAGCTGGGAGCCCCCCTCCCCCCTGCTCTTTGCTTCCTTGTAACAAATTTGGAGCTCCACACTTGAAAGGAAGACCTGCCTATCAAGCTAAATTGGGCTTAGATTGGGGTTTCCAGGGCAACAGCAGGAGTTCAGACAGAGTTCAGGCAGTCCCTGCCTAAGTTGCCAAGGGAATTGATTGCAGGTGCCAGACTGTCTGGCTTGAAGAACAGCAACTAACAGCAATGAATGAGGCTTGCAATGACCACCTATTCCTTTAGAATGGGGCCTAAGAAACAGCTTGTTCACAAACAGCTGATTGGGCTGTTCGTGGCTTTTTTTAGTTCATATTGCTGTTCGTGCTCATCTCTAATTTTAACAGAAGTTGAAAGGAGAATTTGCTCACAGGATAATAATAAATATGCTTATATTCTGCTCTTCCAAACAGACGAGCATTCCACTTAGAGAGGTGAAGAATGTCAGTGTTGGAGTTGTTGTTGTTGTCATTGTCGTTGTTGTTGTTATCAATGTAGCTGGGGCTGAGAGGAGTGGCTTACCCAAGGCCACCTGTTGAGCTCATAGCAGTAGTGGGATTCAAACCTGCAGAGTGCTGGTTTGCAACCCAACCACTTAACCACTACGCTGACTCAGTTTATGAATTTGTATATCAAATCAGCACCAGTCAAAAGTTGTTCCTGAAATTCATTTATCAGTACAGTTGCCTTGTCTGACACTATTATTTCCCCTAGTTCTAGCTACTGCTGTGTCTTAATTCCCTTCCTGCTTATAGCTTGTGAGGCCAGTCTAGGCTGAGATATTGTGATGGGCCCAAAGTCACTGGCCCTGACCTCAATAGCCCAGGAGAGCCTGATTTTGTCAGATCTCAGAAGCTAATCAGGATCGGCTTTGGTTAATAATTGGATGGGAGACCTCCAACGAAGACTAGCATTGCTGAGGCTGGCAATGGCAAACCACCTCTGTTAGTTGCTTGCTTTGAAAGCCCCATCAGGGGTTGCCATAAGTCACCTATGACTTGAGTGCACTATCCACCACCAACAAATGATACCAATCAAGTAGATGCTGGTTTAGTTGTTTCCAAAACTGAGAACACAAAGCTGAATTGTGGAGTGCAATACAAGATCTCTAGAGATCTAGTGTACCATGTGTCCAAGGTAGAGCACATGTGCAGAATGCAAGAAGTCCAAGGTTCAATCCCCAGCATCTCTTTTTAGAGATTTATCATGAATATATAATGCCGCCTTGTGCTAGTCAGATCAATGGCCTATCAAGATCATTATTGTCTGTTCTAACAGTGGCTTCCCAAAATCTCGGACAAAAGGCTTTAATCGCACCTGCTTCCTGATCATACAGTTGGAGACACCAGGGAGTGGATTCGGGACTTGGAATGCAAAATTGTGCTCTTCTACTAAGCCCTGTAGGAATGCTCAGACACCTACCAGTTCAGTTCCCATCCTGTTTTCAGGTCATGAACAGGAAATGAGTTTTTCAAAACCTGTTGATCAGCCTTTTCATGGCTGTTTGACAGGCTGCTGCACTGTATATCTTCCTAACCATGCAGTATAACACAACTGGCTTCTTTTTCCAGCAATGGCTACCATTTTCTCAGTCGTAACTCGTGCCACTGTAAGTTTGCCTGCATCTTTCCCCTTATAACTGTGCAATGGAAGGAGCTAGAGACTTTAAAAAAATGAAAAAGGAGACTTCAGAGATTGTGTTAATGGAGCATTAGAACATTAATTCACAATATTACAATGACAATGTGTTTTAAAGAGAAAAAAAACCTTCAAAAAGCCTTCTGGGGCAGGCAGGCAAAAAATGAAGGGGAAATGGAGGTTGTTGTGCAGATTTAGCTAGAGATAGTTAAATCATTTCCAAATTATATTAATCAGTCATAAATAAATGGTGTGTTTTAAAAATAAATCATACTCTTTGGTGTTTGTCTAAGCAGTCTCCATTAATGGCTCCTGATCTGTTTGGATTGGCAGCATTTGGGAGCAAGCTTGATTTTGGAAAAAAACACAGTGCAAACCTGTTCAGCAGGTGTTGTTCATGGCAATTCAGCATGAAGCAAACAGACTTGCTCAGATCTAATTGAAACTTCTGAACATGTTAAGTTTGACTATCAAACACATTTGATGAGAAATTCACAGCACCTCGAGAGCCTTCACATTCTAACTTCTGAAGTGAAAAGTCCCTGGTTCAATTCTCACCTCATTCACTTAGGTGGCCCCAAGCAAACTACCATCTCCCAGTCTCCACCTGGTTCTTAGAACTTCATTATAGTTGTTGCATTATCTACAGCCGAATACGGACTCGACGCTTTACCTTTACACTGTATTCTTGCATTTAAGATTTTAATCCATTTCTGGAAGCGAATGTAGTGTTGCTTCCAGTGGTGTTAGCTAGCCAGCATGTCACAAGTCGAGCAGGAGCACTGAAAGAAGAGATTCTCCAATCTCTGATAGGTTAAGCAGACATAATAGCCTCAAACGGCGTTATTCTTCTATGCTTTGGAAGCATGCAAACAAACATAATTTTGCAGCTCTCCGGGAGACGAGTTGCTTGACCTTCCCATAATGCCAACTCATTTCATCAACCACCCAAGATCGTTATGGAAGGGACATTAATATGAAAAACACCCCAGGCCATTGGAAAAAGCATCCATTAGTATTGGCATACTTTTCCACCATGGCACACCTGGCTACCTGCCGAGGATGGAAAACAAGCGCAATTGCCATTATTTGTTCATCATTATTGTCGATTAACTAGGAGGGCGTACACATATTTCAGTCCCGCTGTTTTAGTGCCTGACAACAGCTGCCAGATATATCCAGGCTGTGAAAGAGACTTCTGGAGATGATCAGCCCCAGTGGTGGACAGAACCGTTTCCAGGAGATGCCCAAGAGGACCCTCATTAAAGATAATGCCATTTGTAGTCAGCTTCACATTTTTTCTTTTTTTTCTTTCTACTTTTCCGTTGCATGGATTGTTTAGAGTGAGTGGAAAAGGTGGCATTTTTTCCTCCTTCTCTGAGCAGTAGTTGGTGTAAATGAAAACACATTGCCAATCCTGGAAATGAAAATGGGCAAAAACATAAAAGTTTGCAATGATAACACAGGACAATGAAAAGAAACAAAAATGGCATATGTGAACACACTTAGCAGCCTGGATATACCAGACTAGCCCAAGTTCGTGAGATCTCAAAAGCTAAGCAAGGTTATCCCTGGTTAGTACTCGGATGGGAGACTGTCAAGGAAGTTCAGGTTGCTACGCAGAGGAAGTTTTAGGGGGGTTGCTTGCTGTGTTGGTCTGCAGTAGAGGCCCGTGGCACCTTAGAGACAAACCAGATTTTCAGGGTGTAAGCTTTTGAGAGTCAGAGCTCTTAATTCATATTTGCGTCTGATGAAGAGAGCTCTGATACTCAAAAGCTTACACCCTGACCATCTGGTTGGTCTCTAAGGTGCCACTGGACACAAAGCCTGCTGTTCTACACAGAGGAAGGCAATGAGAAACCACTTCAGCTCATCTCTGGCCTTGAAAACCCCAGAAGGGGGCACCATATGTTGGTTGCGATTTGATGGCACTTGATTATTAATTACAAATGGTTATGTCCAGGGCTTTTTTTCTGGGAAAAGAGGTGGTGGAACTCAGTGGGTTGCCCTGGGAGAAAATGGTCACATGGCTGGTGGCCCCGCCCCCTGATCTCCAGACAGAGGGGAGTTTAGATTGCCCTCCATGCGGAGGGCAATCTAAACTCCCCTCTGTCTGGAGATCAGGGGGCGGGGCCACCAGCCATGTGACCATTTTCAAGAGGTTCCAGAACTCTGTTCCACCACGTTCCAGCTGAAAAAAAAGCTCTGGTTATGTAGCTCAGAAAGTATTGCACAGAGATGCTGGTCATGACCAACATCTCCAGGTGGGAACCACTCACACACACGGCCCACAGAAAAGAAGTATTCAGCAGCCTAAATACTGGAGAGGGGCCATGGCTCAGTGGCAAAGCATGTGCTTTGCATGAAGAAGACCACAGGTTCAGTTCCCACCATCTTCATTTTAGAAGTAGTAAGGTTACATGGCTGTGACCTGGATAGCCCAGGCGAGCCTGATCTCAACAAGTCTCAAAAGCTAAGCAGGGATGGCCTTGGTTAGGAATTGGATGGGAGACATTCAACGAAAACCGGGATTGCACAGGCAGGCAATAGCAAACCACCTCTGTTAGTCACTTACCATGAAAACCCCACCAGGGGTTGCCATAAGTCAGCTGTGACTTGAGGGCATGGTCTACCACCAAGGTTACATGAATGACAGCCACTTGAAACCCTGGAGGGCCATGGCCCCTTAAAGTAGACAATAAGACCCCGATAGACTAATGTTCTGGTTCACTATAGGATACGTTCATAGAACAGAATCTCCAAAAAGAGTCTTCAGGCTAGTAGCTGTCCAGAAAAAACAACAATAAAAAGATAAAAGCCTTCAGTGAAAAGCCTAGGTAAAAGAAATATTTTGGCTGGCACCAAAAAGACAAAAAATGTACGCTGGAATCACCATGCTTGATCTTGGCCAAAAGGCCGAGCGATCAAAAGGTGCATTACGAGTTTAAAAGTAATTGCACAATATGGGTTCTTCGAGAGTTGTTGGAGCTTAAGAAGACTTCCAAAGAAGTGATTAAAACCGGGGGGGGGGGGGGATGTAGACTTCACATGAGACGAGAGAGAGAGAACATTCTAAACACAAAGTGCTACCACTGAAAAAACCATCTCTGGTTGACACCTGCCTCACCTCTGCAGTGGAGCACAGAGAGCAAGGCTTGGGAGAGGATCTTAATTTACAGGGTATAAAAAGGGTGTTTGCCATCTCTTAGGTAATCTCACTAGCCACTCACTTAGAAAACTGTGGGGTGGGTAAGTTGTATTTAGACAAGCTCAGTATATGAGAGTTATGGGTTTCATGAAGGGCCTCCTACCCTTTACGCTCATATTCAAACACTGACTCAGCCATCACAATCCGCACAGTTGTAGTAGTTTCTATGGGCGGGAAGGTGGCATAGTATAGCCCGAACTCGTTGGATCTCGGAAGCTAAGAAGGGTTTACTCCAGTTGGTGCTCGGATGGGAGACCACCAAGGTAGACCAAGTTTGGACTCTAGAGGAGGGCGCTGGCAAACCCCCTCTGTTCTCTTGATGGGTCACCATAAGTCAGTTGCAACTTGATGGTACTCAAGTACATAGCAACCACAATGTTTAAAACTGCCATAGCCACTTGTACAAATTCACATCGGAGGAACCAGCTTGCATATTCAGATACTCTACCCAGTCTCTGCAAGACTGTAAGTACGCTGGTGACCCCATGCATTCCTGCCGGAGATCACACCGGAGAGGAGGGCAAATTCTTGATGCCTTCATGTCTCATTTGCTGGGACAAGGCACCATTGGGATCAAGATTCTATAGGAGTTCCACTCCCCAAGCCGCTTGCATTTCTAAGTTGACCTGCTGAATGGTGTTGATAAACAAAGACTTCGTGGAACTGGATCCCAGTAAATTCCTTCTGTACAGCGTTAGCATATTCTGCCTCATTTCCACTGACTAGGCAACTTGTCTAAGATCAGACAAAAGAACATTTTTGTCCTTCCAGCATGTTGAGTGGAATTTGTTACTAAACCTAATGCCAGGTTAATCTGATTTAAGAGAGAGCAGAAGATGCGAGGGATTCTTCAATAAACACAGTCTTTTTGAGAGCAAAATTAGAGGGTATTGGAGAGATTTACCTACTGAGAAAGAATTTTTCTTGCTTGCCTTATCTCTAATATCTATGATTAGAAAGTAGCCAGGGGCATGAATTGATTTTTAAATGACAAAGTTGCAGATTTTTTTTTTTTTTAAATCTAGTCTGGTGAAATTTTTGCACCTTTTTGTCATTACAGTAAATGTACATTTGTGTGTGTGTGTGTGTGTTATGTGCCATCAAGTCGCCTCTGACCTATGGTGACTTTATGAATGAAAGACCTCCAAAATATCCTATCAGTAACAGACTTGCTCAGATCTTAGGTCTTCCTCTTTTCCGATGCCTTCCACTTTTTCTAGCATTATTGCCTTTTCCAGAGACTCTTGTCTTCTCATGACCAAAGTATATTAGCCTCAGTTTTGTCATTTTAGCTTCTAGGGAGAATTCAGGCTTGATTTGATCTAGTACTGACTTATTTGTCCTTTTGGCCATCCATGGTATCCACAGAAGTCTCTTCCAGTATCACATTTCAAAGGAATCAATTTTCTTCCTGTCCGCTTTCTTCACTGCCCAACTTTCACATTCATACATAGTAATGGGGAATACCATAATTTGGATTATCTTGATCTTGGTTCCCGGAGAGACATCTTTATCTTTAAGGATCTTCTCTAGTTCCCTCACAGCCGCTCTTCCAAGTCTAAATCTTCTGATTTCTTTATTACAATCTTCCTTTTGGTTGATGATTACAGTTTAAAATCAAGCCTAAAGCATATAGTCATAAAATACAGATTTCAGTCCCCAAGATGGCAGTCTTCAGCAAGCAAACTGTCCCCCACCTGTACACTGAGGGAAAGGGAGGGGAATGGGAAAAGGGGTGACAGCATTCGAACAGGAGTTTGGAGGGGAGGCTCAACAGATGCCCTAAAAATGGCCTCAGCCGTAAGCCTGGAGGAACATCGGTGTCTTAAAGGCCCGCGGAAAAGATAGTTAGGTCTTGAGAGGTAGACCTGACTGTGGATGAAGACAAGGGCGTAGATCTTTCCCCCTTTCTTGATTCAGACTGTGACCCCTGTTAAAATTGGATGCTTTGGGGAAGTGTACACTTTTCCAAATGAAGCTGGCGTGACTGTTTATTTGTCTAGAAAAACAGGCCAGGAAGCCAGTTCATATAGCCAAAGTATAGGATTATTTCTTCCATAATCACAACAAGGTAAGATTACAGGAAGACTAAAATTATATTATAAGTTGCAAGTTTTTGGTCTAAAGTTGTGGGGGTGGGGGGCAGGCCTCCCTTTCAAAGGAAACCTGTGCTCATTCTGTCAGGGAAAATAAGCAAACCAAGTCAAGCCAATCTTATTATGCAAACACCACAAGCTGTATTAGAGAATATTTTAATTAGAAAGGGACATTTGGAGGATTCTTTCCTGGGCTGCCCACTTTTGGGGAGGGTGGAATTGACTACAGTTAAATAAATTACCAAACCTTGGGATAATGCACTGTAGAAAGAAGGCTTAGAATCAATTAGATTCTTTTTCAAGGAGAGTAACTAAAATTAATTGAAATCCAGACTTAATCCCAATGAAAAATGTACAGCAGTAAACTCCAGATACCCTGAGGTCTTGGGAGCATTTTATTGGGTAATGAAAGTCTCCATCCATGTGTCGGATACAATTAGTTACTGTCCTTAAGTAGTTTACCCTGTGCTGTAGAGGAGAAGGATACAGTAGTGGAACATGACTGAAGGAAGACAGCTTTGTGCAGCCACAAAAAAAATGAGCATTGGTTTATGGTCACTTTGAGCAAGACACTGTGGTGGTGGAGAGTGCCCTCAAGTCATAGCTAACTTTTGGTGACACCCCCCCCCCCCTGGTGGGGTGTTCCTGGCAAGAGACTAACAGAGGTGGTTTGCCATTGCCTGGCTCTGCATCCCTGGTTTTCATTGGAGGTCTCCCATCCAATTACAGTCCAAGACCAACCCTGCTTAGCTTCTGAGATCTGACAAGATCAGGCTCGCCTGTGCTGTCCAGGTCAGGGTAAACAAGACACTCGCCTTGTTGATAGTGGGGGGACTAGATTTCTCTCCATATGGTTTGGAACACTTGATCTCCCCTGCTTCTTGATATAAGAGAGAAAGCCGTATATTAATACTTATGCCTTGTTTCTGCTATCTGCAGTCCTATTACATTGTTTATTACATTGTATATTGGATGCCACATCATCCAGTTGATTGTACTGTTACTGTAGCATAGTGGTTAAGTGGCTGGGCTCTGAGCCAGCACTCTGCTGGTTCAACTTCTACTACTGCCATGAATTCTGCAGGTGTTCTTGGGTAAGCCAGTCTTCTCAGCCCTAGCTCCCTAGCTATATTGTGGGGATAATAACAACAATGATTTTGTTTGCCACTCGGAATGTGGCACTAATCTGTCCAGAAGGGCAGGATATAAGCATACTGCTGCTGCCGCTGACTTATATTATGCAATTCTTCTCAAGACTTACTAAGAAAGATGGAGTATAAATAACATACGTAAAATAAAAATAAAAATCGATATCGATATCGATATAATACTTAGAGTGACCAGGAGTAGGAAAGGGGTAGAACTGGCACGATCCTCTCCCCGCACATGCCATTGACTCTACTCACAACATTTATTTATTTATCTGGAAAGGGTTTCACAACAATGGGCCACCCCCAGGGCTAATGGAGACACAGAATTCTTATCGCACTGTTGGTGGTGGATAGTTGGCTTACGGTGATGCCTACTGAGGTTTTCAAGGCAAGAGACTAACAGAGGTAGTTTTGCCTGCCTCTGCAACCCTGGTCTTCTTTTGGAGTCTTTGATCCAGTTTCTAAACCAGGCTGACCCTGCTTAGCTCCCAAGAACTGATGGATCCAGCTTGCCTGGGCAATCCAGGTCAGGTCCTTGCTACAGATGCTAATTTTCTGCATTTCCTACCCCTGTGCATTTCTCTCCTGCTCTAATCAACCTGGTTGCATTGTATCTTTGCATATTCCGAATCCTGACTCCCTTCTTTGCAACACCCCTCACACCTTCTGAATGTGATATAAAGGCTCAGGGAATGCCATTCCTATTGTATCTGAAGAGGGACTGTTAAAAGCTTATATCAAATCTTGTTGATCTTTGAGGTGCTACTGAGCTCGAATCCTGAACATCTGAAAGGGTTACTCTTAATCGGCTCCTTGATATAGAGTCAAGTATTTTAATCAGAGATAGCACATCTAGACGGGCCAGAAAGGCACATTAAGAGACTCACTGCCCTCTTCCTGGAGCTGTCACAGAGCAAGCCTTTGGCCCTGTTGTTTGCTTTTTTTGGAGTACCAAACGCCAGCCTGTTGTCCACTCCATAATTAGAGATGCTAAAACACTGGCTAGTTCAGCTTACATAAGCCAGCATGGTGCAGTGATTAGAGTGTTGGAATCGGATCAGGGAAACTCAGGTTCAAATCCCCACTCCTTGTTGGAAGCACGCTGGGAGACTTGGGGCCAGTCACACCTTCTCAACCTAACTTATAGAGTTACATTTAAACATAGAACTGGAAGGGACCCAGAGGGTCATCTAGTCCAACGCCCTGCACAGTGCAGGAAATTCACAGCTATGCCCCCCCCATCACCTCCCCAAGTGACCCCTGTTCTATGCCCAGAGGAAGTTGTTGTGAGGATAAAATGGAGGTGAGGTGATATGCACTGGATTGGCTCCTGAGTAGACATGGGCACGGGAAAAAAAACCCCAAACACCCTGTTCATCATTCGGTGCCATCCACGAATAATGAACATGGACGAACACGAACTGTTCCCGGACATGTTCATTGTTTGTGGGAGGCAGAACCCCCCCACCCCAACCCCCCCCCACTTAGCTCCCCTCCCCTCAAACCCACTTACCCTTTAAAGATCCCTTTAAACTATCAGCTGGCAGGCAGCAGGGGGGATTCCCCCCTGCCACCTGCCAGCTGATAGTTTAAAGGGCCCTGTCCTGGCAAAAACAGCAGTGTCTGCTGGCAGCTAGTTTGAGAGGTTACAAAAGTGACCTTCCCAATGTCCAATACTCACCAAATTTGCAGGGGACATAGGGCCAAGCTACAAGTGATGAATGACACTTGAACGACAAGTGTATTTCTCTTCACGGTGGCAAAAATGGGACTCTTTGCTGGAAGTACTTTGAAGGGTTAAAGCCAGAAGGAAAGCCAGAAGGAGTTCAGACAGAGTTCAGTCCCTCCCTGCCTCCGGTTGCCAAGGGGATTGATTGCAGGTGCCAGACTGTCTGGCTTGCCCAATGGCTGCCGAAGGCAATGAACGAGGCTTGCAACGACCACCTGTTTGTTTAGGATGGGGCCTCATGAACAGCTTGTTAGAGAACTGGTGGTTCATCAGAGCCCATTTCTGACAAACCACTACAAACTTTAGATTGGTTTGTTTGGTTCGTTTTTTGGTTTGGCACTGCAGACAGCCTGGTACCAATCAATCAGTTTCCTAGGCAACAGGGGATGGACTTCCTGCAAACCTTCTGCTGGCCTGAAATTGACCTTCTGCTGACAAGGAAGTGACGATTTGCTGACCTGGATGTGACGTTTTCACGAACCAAACAAACCGGTTTGCAAACTTGGGCAGGTTCATGAAAGTTCATGGTTCGTGGTTCGTGATATGCGACGATCCATGAACCACACAGTTTGTTTTTTTCCAATTTGTGCCCATCTCTAGTTGTTATGACACAGATCACTAAAAAATGACCTAGACAAAGAGAAGTATTGCTGTACTCATTCCACTAGCACTGACACTGAGCCCAAATCAGTTTCAGGTGGATAGTTATGTTGGTTCACAGTAGCAGAGAATGGTTTGGGTCCAGTGGCACTTTAAAGACCAACGGAGCATGAGCTTTCTAGAGTTAAAGCTCCCTTCTTCAAAGACTTTCAGGTACCAGATGAGGGAAGCTTTGATTCTCAAAAGCTCAAACCCTGGAAATCTATTTGGTCCTTTCGGTGTTACTGGACTCAAATCTGGGCCCAAACCACTAAGTCAGGAGCCCAGCTGAAACTTCCTAAGACAAATTCCTCCTGAAGTGCCACACCACCAAGTGCTTCCGAATTCCACATGCCTGGTCACCAAAGGAGGTGGCACAGTTGGGAAGAATGCCGGGGAAGCCATTAGAACACTGGACTCCAAGGAATTGTGCCTTTAAGGCTCTTCAATCTGCAGAAATTCTCATCAGATCATGCCCATCAATTCCTATGATCTGTCCATGGTGCTGAAGATCCCATCTCCAGCAAATCTTGGGGCCAAACAACCAACCTTGAGAGTTATTTATCCAGAACTTCCAATCTTTGTTCTTTTTAAGTAGCAAGTGTATGGTGGCCCAATTCGGGTCATGGCTGCAATGCAGGAGGCCAAGAGGTTTAACAGTTTCCCCAATAGGGTTGTTAAGTGGAATTCTCTTAATTCTTCTTTGCTGAATTTCTCCATGACATCCAGTAATTCATTTCTATTCTTCTTTTTAGAAATTTGACTCAGTTTCAAATCAGTTCCTTTTTCATAAAGAGGAAGATTCGATTAGATCTCAAAGAAGTCAGATATCTTCTTACTATATAGAGTAAGCGTATTTCAGACAACTCACTTTGTACCCTGGTGCACCACCAGAGGGCGCTGCCATGGAGGGAAGCCTAGGCAAGGCACCATGTCGCTCCAGAAAAAGTGCCATGGTGGGAAGCCCAGGGTGGAAGCAGGATGGGAGCAGGTGGCAATGCTCAAATCCCGCCTTCACCCAGCTGGTATTAGGAGTGAGGCAGGTGGCAATGCCCACCCCCTGCCTTCACCCAGCTGGTATTAGGAGTGGAGCAGGTGGCAATGCCTGCCCCCCTTCACCCAGCCATAGTCAGGCACAGAACAAGAGGCATTGCCCCCCCTTTACCCAGCATGTATCACGCATGGAGCAGGTAGCAAAGCCCACCACTCCTTCACATGGCCGAGATCAGGCAGATCAGGCATGGAGCAGATGACAATGCCCACCCCACTCCTTCACCAGCTGGAATCAGTGACAGAGGAGGAGTGAATGCCTGCCTGCCTGCCCTCCCCTTTCTAGAGCCCATTGTATTTTTTTTCCCACAATGGGCTCTGTTGCTGGTATGATGATAAAGCTTTATCTCCCTGGATTGCCTTCGAGGCATTGAAGAATGGTTAGCATTTTTTTTTTAAGGGACATAGACACTTCATTCAATTGCATCCAGAGTGTCAGCCATCCTCAGCTGGAAGGCAGCAACAGGTCACGCTCAAGGATTCAGAGGCCACTTGGGTGGGGGTATGGCAGGAAGGGATGGATCAGTGCAAGTGGCAAGCCTACCACTCCAATTCCAGCTGCGTCAACGCATCTCCTTCCTGGATGGGAGCTTTCACATTGTGGACAATGGAGCATCTAGTGTCATCCATGAATTCCACTCGGACCTGCATGCACTAGCCTTGAGAGCTGGTTCAGCCGAGCACTTTGGTGACCTGGGCCAGCTTGATGGGCTGCTCATGGCTTGTGTCCATGGTGGAGAGGAGGTGACCGAAGGGGGATGGTTCGCATTCTTGGTGGGCTGGATTGGTTCCAAAATATGACAGTGACAAATGATATGAGGCTTATGCCATTCTCCTCTCCTCCACTTAATCTTTGCAACAACCCTGTGAGCTGGGGAGCTGGGCTGACCCAACCCTGTGAGCTGGAAAGGAGTGGCTGACCCAAGGCCACCTACTGCTCTTGTGGCAGTCGTGGGATTCGAACTTGTAGAGTGCTGATTCACAGCTGAACCACTTAACCTCTGTGCTACAGCAGCTCTCTTTTATGTCCCCTATTTTGTTGTCTCTTTTTCCTGGGGTGAGTCAGAGCCCAAATCTACCCCCATTTTCACTGCTTGAATGTACAGACAGACATCCAATATTATGAGCATTACAAGAATTCTACTTAAGAACATTAACAATTTCCATATCAGGTCATATCAGAGTCCATCTGGTTTGTCACTCAGATAAATGCATGATTTTTTTTTTCCAGAGGAGAATAAAAACTACCACTTGCCAGGCTAGATTTCTCAAAATACATCCTGGCACTTTTCAGAACATAGCTGGAAAACAGGAGAAATAAAAGTGCCGTGTTCTTTTGAAAGGTCGACATAAAGAATTTTGAACTGACTCAAGCAAAAGCACGTCCCTCGAGGGCCATCTTTTGATTTCAGGCATTGCTTTCCTGATCGCAAGATGTGTTGCCAGAGCGAACGCTTTTTCTCTCCCATTATTTTCTCATTTTTTCCCCCTTATTGTGCATTGTATTTAGAGTGAACGTGTCAGACAAAAACAGCTGCAGAAAAAAAGAAAGATTCATATATTCTAAGCAGACTTACTTGGAAATAAATTCTTTCAATGGAACTTTCTTCCAAAGAACTCTGTTTAGGCTCATGGAGGAGGAATCATTTCTGAGACAACAGCCGAGCATGCCCAGAATATTAATTATGAGGTTGCACAGTATATGTCAATATGTGCTCTCCTCATGTTTATTAGCACCAAGGGGCTCCAGACAGCAAATCTAGATTTTCTCCATCTCCACTTTTCTCCCAACAACAACCCTGCAAAGTAGGTCAGTTTGAGAGATAAATGACTTATCTATAGTTACCCGGGGAGTTTCTTGGCTAAACAGGACCTTGAAGCTAGGTGTCCCAAGCCTTAGTCTAACATGCTAACTAGGACAAGAGCCACAATGCACCTTTACACAAAGATGCCATCTGGATCCCCTCACTCCATCCAGTTTCAACACCAGCAGGATAACATGAAAGTATTCACATGACTTTTGTAGCTCCGTGGGCTCTTTTGATGAGAAGGGGCCACAGAATTTTGTTCCCCCTCCTTCCCCTCTGGGTAGCCTAGAAGGGTTGCCAACATCCATGGAGATCTCCTGGAATTACAACTGATCTCTTCTTCAGATAACAGAGATCAGTGAACATGACTGCTTTGGAGGTGCTGCTTTGACGAAATGCCCGGGTGAGATCCCTCTCCTCCTCAAACCATTCCTGTCTCAGGCTCTACCACCAAATCTTCAAGAATTTCCGAAACCAGAGCTGGTATCCCCACAGCCTAGACTGTTCCAGGAGAGGAGCTGTATTGGCCAGCAGTAGAGGAGCAATACAGTTGCATGTTAAAAACTAACAAGATTTCCACAGTATAAACTTTCGAGAGTCTGATAAAAGGGAGGTTGACCCTCAAAAGCTTACACCCTGGAAATCTTGATCTTTAAGGTTCTACTGGACATAAATCATATAGCCTAGATGAGGGTTTCCCCACCACCACAAAAAGTTCCAAGTATCCCTCAAAAGACTGAAGTTATTGAGGTTATGTACATATATACATGTATACATGTATTTGATTTGATTTATTAATCTGGTATTCTGTGTTCCCTGCTTACAAGGGCCCAGAGCGAATAAACAACAATGAATAAAATCACATTTAAAACCATAGATAAAAATTGTGGTGCTGGAGGAGAGTTTTGCAGATACCACGGACAGCCAAAAAGACAAATAAGTGGGTACTAGATCAAATCAAGCCGGAATTCTCCCTAGAAGCTAAAATGACAAGACTAAAGCTATCGTACTTTGGTCACATCATGAGAAGACCAGATTCTCTGGAAAAGTCAATAATGCTAGGAAAAGTGGAAGGCAGCAGGAAAAGAGGAAGACCTAAAACGAGGTGGCTTGACTCAATAAAAGAAGCCACGTCCTCCAGTTTGCAGGATCTGAGTAGGTCTGTTAGAGAGAGAACGTTTTGGATGTCTTTCATTCATAGGGACACCATCGGTCGGAAACGACTTGATGGCACAACACACACAAGCATCTCTTAATGGAAGACCCACATTACCCAACACCAACACCAACCATGAGAGTGGGGGATAGAAAATAAAGAGAGGCCATGTACAAATGTGTACATATGTATATAATTTGTATATTTATTTATTTGAAATGAGCTTACTCTCTCTCTCTCTCTCTCTCTCTCTCACACACACACACACACACACACACACACAAGATTCTTACAAATAAATTTTCTTGACAATAATTTAGCAATAGTTAGACTTTCTCTGTGGTGGCCCCTATCCTGTGGAATGACCTGCCTGAGGAGGTCAGGAGAGCCCCCACTCTCCTGGCTTTCTGCAAACGATGCAAAACCAAATTATTCAAAAAGGCTTTTTAGATAGGATGACTGTAGTGTACAGTAGGGAGGGGGTCTCAGAGACTTCGCTAATGAGTTAGGGACCATAGACTTCACCACTATGTTGCCTTACATATTATCTGTTGCTTTAAATATGTACTCCTATGAGCTACCTGTGCTTCCCGCTGTCCAATGTCAGTCCTGGAATTGTTTCAGCATTTTTTCTGTATTGGATTCTTGCTAATGCTATGTCTTTGTAAGCTTGTATCTATTTATCCTATGGCGTTGTTTATGGAAATGTCCTTGATACTGTATGGAAATGTCCTTGATAACGATTGTACTAATCTCCCACTATGTAATCTCCCTTCAGTCTCAGTGAGAAAGGCAGAGTATAAATGAATAAATAAATAAAAGGATGGATGGATGGATGGATGGATGGATGGATGGATGGATGGATGGATGGATGGATGGATGGATGGATGGATGGATGGATGGATGGATGGATGGACTGTCGTTCCCCACCATCAACTTTTTGTGGCCTGCAAACATTTTCATAGGTAGGGTTCCTCAGGGGTTGCAAAATTAATTTAGGGGTTCTTCCATGGAAAAATCATCAAGAAACACTGCCCCGGATGTCAGCACTCCTCCCTCCACACACACTCTCAGACTGCTGGAGCTCTGTCTCCTAGGATTGTACAAACTACCCTTGGCCAGGTGTGAAGTTTTCTCCCATCTGATTCGCAGCCTGTGATCACTCACACTGCCTCCCAAACAACCCCTCCCACTTGCAGCAAGCATGTCTTCCAGTGCCTCTGGCCTGTTCCTCGTGGCAAACTGTACTTTCAGAGAGGTTTTATTTCTTACAGAAGTTGCAGTCATTGTCAGCATCTCATAAGTGGCTCTTCACCTTCAGCAGTTGAACTATTTATGAACAGCAGAGGAGTGTAGTGAATAATTGGGTGTGGTGTTGAAGAATGGGTGAACCAGAAGACCCTCCACCACCCATGCAGGACAGTGCTGCATTTTAATATTTAATATTCTACACCTGCCAATTTTAATGGTTTTTTATACGATGTTTTAATGTTTTTATAATGTTTTTACTGTTTTTAATTTGTTGTCAAACCGCCCTGAACCCATCTGATGGGGGGAGGGCGGTCTAAAAATGTAATTAAATAAATAAATAAATAAGGTAGGGGTGACTTTGCAAAAAAGTATCCCCCCTCCCTTAAAATCATTGACTCTTTTAATACGAAATATAGCTCAGAAGTGCCCTATAAGTGCTAAAAATAGAGAAGAAAATTAGAATCAATATAATTGTGTTAAACATATGGCTTCTTGCTATGGAGAAGGCCTAGAGGGATATTAACTGGGGAATAAGCAGGGATCCTTTGCCATTTAGATAAAAAAGACAGCTCTTGTCTTGACATTCCCTCACTTTCTTCCCCTCTTTCATTATCTTTCCATTCATTTACTTGCTGTTTTTCACTCTCAGGAGCCAATTCACTTTGGATATTAAGCCTATAGCAATTGCAAGAAATGTGGATTTATAGGCAAACATGGAAGATTAAGAGCCTGCAAGATGTTGAACTTGTTTGCTGTTGGTTTCACTGACTTTGTGAGAAGCAACAGTTAGAACCGAGGGCCCGCAAGGGGCAACTGGAAAGGGTCGGCGTTGTATCAGGCAGCAGCCAGGATTCTCCTCTGCAAGGGAGGGACTCGAGTGTACAATCTGAGGCGAGTCATAATAGCTTGGCCTTAATCTCCCACCTGCAAAACAAGTGACCTTTGCATGGAGTGCAAACACCATGAGCAGAAATGGGAAGAGCTGTTGGACTCTGAAGATATCTGGTTGGCCACTTTGTGGAATAGGGCATGGGGCTAGATGGGTGATCGGCCTGTTCTAACATGGCTGTTCTTAAGATAGAGAAAGTAAGGCTGCAGTCCTAAACATACCTTGGGATAATTTTATTTTATTTTCTTAAATTTATAGTCCGCCCTCCCCAAACAGGTGGGCTCAGGGCGGATCACAACAACTTAAAACACACTACACAATTGTTGTTGTGGGTTTTCCGGGCTGGATTGCCGTGGTCTTGGCATTGTAGTTCCTGACGTTTCGCCAGCAGCTGTGGCTGGCATTTTAAGAGGTGTAGCACCAAAAGACAGAGATCTCTCAGTGTCCTACAATGCCAAGACCACGGCAATACAGCCCGGAAAACCCACAACAACCATCGTTCTCCGTCCGTGAAAGCCTTCGACAATACACTACACAATTTATCAGCAGTAACCATTAAAGTATAAATAATGCATATCATTCATTTAAAAACATATATTCATTCATATAAAAACATATAAGCCCAATTGAATAGCATGCATGGGGGTATACTGTATACTGTAAACATAGGAGTACATTGTAAGATCTTTGTTGGCTCTAGCCAGCTTTTTCACTCAATATTGGTCAGTTTCCCTTCTTACAACCACTTCCATAGGCATGGCTTTTGTCCATGAAGATCCCATGACCCCTGATACAGCCTTTTGGGTGGTTAAAGGGCATTTCCTCTCCCCTTTTGTCATCAGTAGGAAAGCGGGTTGGAAACAACCTCATTTTAAAAAATCCTGCAGGATCCATGTACTTTAGCATCTTACAAGTTAACCAGGGATGAATTCAGATGCCACATGTAGGCACAGTTCATTAAAAAAAAGTGCATGAACCTAGCTCGAGTGGGATTATATATGGCCCTCATTTTCCTTCACACTCATTTGCTCATAGCCTCCTATTTACCTGCCCAGGGTGTGGAATTTCCAGCCCCCAGTCCCAATTTCCTACCCCTCAGAAATCAAGGTGCAGGAACGAACTGATCTTCACATACTGACACTCTAGGAATTTCCTCTAATCTCTATGAAAAATATCATAGAGACTAAAGGAGGCAGCCTTGAGCATCACCCGGAAGTGATAACACATCCTCCCCAGAAACTGTCCCTACCAAATCTCCTGGCATTTGCTGAGTTACTGTTATGCATCAATATTGTAGGGTGTGTGTGTACAAATGTACAGGCCCAGAATTCTGTAGAAAACTGGGAACTACATGATAAAACCATGAAGGATTCCTAATGCATCAATTCCACATTGCAAACAAATCCTGGGAATCTGAAAGTACAGAACTCAGGGAGATGCGTCAGAACACCCTTAGCATTTTTAAAGAAAATCATTGTTACTCTGGAAAACTCACAGCCCAGCCGTCTTAACTAGACATCATACTTGCCAGCGCATCTTTCACTATCATCTCTCTATTGATTTCTCTATCGATGTGTCACTTTTATCAAGGGCAGAAATATCTTGCTCTGTTTTTCCATCTTCTTAACACATTAATCATACTAAATTTTCAATAAATGCAAGTTGGTAATGAACACGTTCAGTATCTCCCTGGGATTTCAGTACAATGTGCTCTCTTTTGACACCTCTCAGCCTTTCCCTGGCCCTGGAAGAAGTTGTATCTAGGATATCACCTGGAAGTCATAAACAAAGGAACACTTTTTTTAAACTTCCTATCCACCTCTTGTGGTCCATCTTGTATCCATCTTACTATATAATTGAGTAAGCGTATTTCAGACACCTCACTTTATACCCTGGTGCACCACCAGAGGGCCCTGCCATGGAGGGAAGCCTAGGCAAGGCACCATGTCCCTCCAGAAAACGTGCCATGGTAGGAAGCCCAGGATGGGAGCAGGTAGCAATGCCCGAATCCCACCTTCACCCAGCTGGTATTAGGTGTGAGGCAGGTGGCAATGCCCACCACCCAACTTAACCCAGCTGATATTAGGAGTGGAGCAGGTGGCAATGCCCACCCCCTGCCTTCACCCAGCTGGTATTAGGAGTGGAGCAGGTGGCATTGCCTGCCTCCCTTCACTCAGCCATAGTCAGGCACAGAACAGGAGGCATTGCCCCCCTTTACCCAGCATGCATCACGCATGGAGCAGGTAGCAAAGCCAACCACTCCTTCACATGGCTGAGATCAGGCAGATCAGGTGTGGAGCAGATGACAATGCCCACCCCACTCCTTCACCAGCTGGAATCAGTGACAGAGGAGGAGTGAATGCCTGCCTGCCCACCCTCCCCTTTCTAGACCTCGTTGTATTTTCCCCCCACAATGGGCTTTGTTGCTAGTCCTACATAATCATTGTCTTGCCCAAACTAGAACCTTCATCTAGATCTTTCTTCTTTTGGATCCTAGCCCACATGTTCTACAGAGCTTGAGAAAACTAATTAGATGAGAAAACTATCCCATATGCCATTTTCTCCAGGGGAACTGATCTCTGAAGGCTGGAGATCATTTGTAGTTCTCCCAGAACTCCAGACCAGAGATGGTCATGAACCAAAATACAAACCAGAATTCATGATGAACCAGGCCAGTTCATGGTTCACAAACCAACAGTTCATCAGACCCCATTTCTGATGAACTGCCATGAATTTTAGGGTGGTTCATTTGGTTCAGACAGCCTGGTGCCAATCAGTTTCCTAGGCAGATCTTCTGCTGACCCAGAAGTGACCTTCTGCTGGCCCGGAAGTGACTTTCTGCTGACCTGGAAGTGACAGTTTTCTGACCTGGATGTGATGTTTTCACAAACCAAACAAACCGGTTCACGAACCAGGGGCAGGTTTGTGAAAGTTCATGGTTCATGAAATTTTATGAACCACGAATCACATGGTTCGGTTTTTTTCCTGGTCCGTGCTCATCTCTACTCCAACCCCCCCTTGGAAGTTAGCAGATCTACATATGTCTCCTGTTAAGCCTCAAGGAACTCATGGATGGAATAAAGACCCTGGAGAGTCGCTACAGGTCAAAACACACAACAATCAGCTGAATGACCATCTGACAGCCATCTGACAGCAATGCTGATTCTGTGAACCTCAGCAGATCATGAGGGGGAGAGCAGAATGGGTTACATCAGTGCTTAGTTCTCGTGGCCCCTTCTTACATGCCCAGGGTAAGGCAGATCGCCACTTTGGGGTCAGGAAGCAATTTTCCGCAGGCCATTTTGGCTAGCAATCCGGGAGGTGTTTTGCCATCTTCTGGGCATGGAGCAGGGCTCACTGGGGCAGTCGGGGGGAGGGGTAGTTGTGAATTTCCTGCATTGTGCAGGGGGTTAGACTAGATGGCCCTAGAGGTCCCTTTCAACCCTATGATTCTATGATTCTATGAATGGACTGACTTGGCATAAAGAAGCTTCCTCTAGTCATGTGTGCAGGGTCTTGCAAGCATCTGTCCTTCTAGAATGGTTTTAGACAATCCTTCACCACCATCAGGGTGTAGGGCTCCCTCCTGTATCTCATCTCTCAATCAAGCAATGTAGAAGGGAAGAGGGAGAGCAATACATCATGCAAGGAGGGGGGGAATATCATTTGAAGGTGGGGGAGAAGGAGAAGACAATTTCCTCGGATTGAACAAGAATAATTGCCATGTTGTGGCAAGCTGGATGAACATTACTTGAAATCACCCAATTTGTTTTCTGTAAGGGGGGGAGGGGGATGTCTCATTCTTTCACTACTAGTTTTTACTACTGCGGTTTCTCATTATGTTCTCCAGCCTATTACACTCTGCGAATGCATCCAAACATTATTAATGTACTGTTCGCATTTGTCAGATGACTGGAAATTTCATCTCCTCTTCGCTAAACACCTTAATTTGTTGTTCAATTACCATATTTCCCCAGGTGTCAGCATCTTGGGAAGCATTAAAAACACAAAGGAACAAATGTATTTACCTCCCCCCCCCCCAAAAAAAAAGATTAAAAATCATGTTTAATCATCTTGCGGATGCCGCTGTACCTCCATCAAAGAAATGATCATTAAGTCTGACTTAGAGTCCAAATAAGTTTGTTAGGAAAACAATCCCATTTTTCAACCTTTCACCCAAACAAGCCAATATTATTAAACATAATGTAGTGTTGCACACCAAAGTTAGCAGAATCACAATGTCCAGAGATGCGGATTGATTCAGCTTTCCCATCAGATACGTTGCAGTCCAATTGCTTCTTGTTTTGTGCCCAAATATTTATATTCCACCTCCTGTATATAGATATCCCTCTATAGTTGTATGGGTGTATTCACAGCACAGTATGCACTGCTCCAAATAAGAGCCAAGCTACAAGAGGTGAATTACATGAGGAGCAGCCCATGAAAGTAGTCACAATGTTAGTGGGGAAGCTGAGTTTTAAACGAGATCGGAAGGCTTTGTGAATTTCCCCTCTCTGCAAAGCCAGGGAGATGGCTGCTCAGAGGGTTTGTTAATTTCCTCTTGGCATGTTAGAAGGGGAGGTGAAACTGACAGAGCCTTCAGGAGGCAAAGAGGAAATTAACAAACACTCTTGAGCAGGGATCTTTGCTAACTTTGTAGAGAGGGGAAATTGACAAACCCTTCCAATCGCTTTTAAAACTCAGCTTCCCGGCTAACTGTGTGACTCCCTTCACGTGCTCCTCCTCATGTAATTTGTCTTTTGTAGCTTAGCTCTGAGACTGCCAGCTTCCAAGGGCAACATTTGGGGAGTATGTGAGGCCATTCCAGATGACACTCTAGGCTGCCTCCCCTAGTCTCTGTGGTCTTTATCATGAAGATTAGGGGAAATTCCTAGAGCATCACTATGTAGAGGCCCTCTTTTCTCCAGCTCCTGGGGCTGAAGGCTGGCAATTCTCTGCCCCAGACAGGTAAATTAGAGAACTATTCCCAACCCACCAGGCTAATGATTGTCTGGCATGGGAATGGTCCTTTATTCTTAGACTAGCAACAACACTTGCTGTGTGAAAAAACACAATGGGCTCTCGCAAATTGATTTGGCAGGTCCCCTCCCGGAGGCAAGCAAGTGTTTCACAGCAGCCTGGAGGCCAGGCTGGGAGGACGCTGAGGGGAGGCACAGGAAGGAGTGCTTAAGCTGTCGACTTGGCAGGTTTCTTCCTCGTAGCAAGTGGGCGCTTCATGGCGGCCTCGAGGCCACAGTTGTCAGCAATGTGCCTACGTATCCTCAACACAGCTTTCCTTTTATATAGTAGGATGCATCAGGGAACTTTTTAAACAATCCTGGTGGTGGTGGAAAATGTCATCAAGTTGCAGCTGACTTATGCTGACCCTGTACGGTTTTCAAGCCAAGCAACAAGCAGAGGTAGTTTGCCATTGTGTCGCCATGGACTTCTTTAGTCATCTCCCATCCAAGCACTAACTAGAGCCAACCCTGCTTAGCTTCCAAGATCTGATGAGACCAGGCTAGCCTGGGTCATCTAGGTTATGATCGAATAATCTGCACTACTCCTACCATCTCTAGTTGTAGACTAACTAGTAACAAAGCCCGTTATGGGAAAAAAATACAACGGGCTCCAGAAAGGGGAGGGCAGGCAGGCAGGCATTCACTCCTGCTCTGTCACTGATTCTAGCTGGTGAAGGAGTGGGGTGGGCATCGTCATCTGCTCCTCACCTGATCTGCCTGATCTCGGCCATGTGAAGGAGTGGTGGGCTTTGCTACCTGCTCCATGCGCAATACATGCTGGGTAAAGGGGGGGGGCAATGCCTCCTGTTCTGTGCCTGACTATGGCTGGGTGAAGGGGGGCAGGCACTGCCACCTGCTCCACTCCTAATACCAGCTGGGTTAAGTTGGGTGGTGGGCATTGCCACCTGCCTCACTCCAAATACCAGCTGGGTGAAGACGGGATTCAGGCATTGCCACCTGCTCCCAGCCTGGGCTTCCCACCATGGCACTTTTTCTGGAGGGACATGGTTCCTTGCCTAGGCTTCCCTCCATGGCAGCGCCCTCTGGTGGTGCACCAGGGTATAAAGTGAGTTGTCTGAAATATGCTTACTCAATTATATAGTAAGATAGTCCATGTCCTAATTATACTTTACCACTAACTCTTCAAACAACGAGGAGCCACAGGAAAAAAGACCCTCTTCTATGCAACTCTAAAGGCAAACCCAAAAAGTCATGGGTGGGGCAATGTCTTAGCAATAGAGGGCCTGCTTTGCATGTAAACGGTTCCATGTTGAACCCTCAGCCAACTAAAAAGGAAGCAAGGACCCTGATAGACTGGGGGCCTGGCTTGGGATAAGTCGACATCTATTCATGTGGCCCTGTGTCAGGCTATGGATGACAGGCTATGGCAGATAGCTCCCTGCACCATTGCAGTAAGAAATCCAGGATCTTGGTTAAATGGCTTTATTCAGAAATCAGATCATTTCCACAGATGTGTCCATAGGGTTACTCAGAAGCAGGGGTCATTTCCTAGAAAAAGAGCTGGAGGAACTCATTAGCATAACCTATTAGCATATGCCACGCCCTTTGCCATTGCCGGAAGCGTGTCATTAGTATAACTGATTTGAATATGCCACACACCCTGACATCACCTATCTGTCTGTTTTGGACCCAATCCTGGCCATTCAGGGCTGAAATGGGCCCCAAATAGCCAAGAGTCAGGTGGGCGGGGCCACCTGACATGTGACCTCTTTGGGAACTGCCGGAACTGCATTTCGGCACGTTCCCCCTCGAAATAAGCCCTGCTTCTCACGTTCTTTCCTATCTGGTCCCTGCTGCAGGCACAAGGGTCTGCCGCCATCCCATCTAATTTGGACTTGAGAAGCATCAAGAAAGAGCTCAATCACAGAGGTTCTTCCCCAGTGCCACATTTTCTCATTTTTTAAAAAAAGAGCAATTTTAAAGACAATGACATATTCTAAACAGGAGGCAGAGTCGTGACAAGTTCTCAAGCTCATTCAGACATAATGACAGGGGAGTGAGCCAAAGCTCGGGGTTCTTTATCTGGAGAAATCAGTCACTTGTCTTCCGGGAAGAGGGTTCATATTCTCAGTTGCTGAGTGAAAGAGTGAGATGTTAATTATGGGGGCAGAGAAAGAACGGCAGAAAAGAGGACCAAACATAATGAGACTTTTTTCTCTCTCTCTCTCTCTCCAGATTGAAAACCAGTTGCCCACGAGCCCCTCTTCGTCATCTCCCTGTTGACTTGTAAGTCAAGCACGGGGTTTTTGTAGCACAAGTAATTATATATGATGCCGCAGACAACCTTGATAGATTTTTTTAGTATAAAAGATGGGATGACATTTATTTATTTACTAATGACATTTATAAATCTCCTTTTTTAAAAAAGAAAAGTTCTTTTCCTCATATCATTCCATTTCTTTTAGGAAAAAGAAAATCTAAATTTCATGTGTAACCCTTAAAGCTCACAGTGCAATTCCATTGTGCCTAGGGACAGATGAACAACTTTGTGGCCTGGCCTGTCAAAGACAGGGAACTAACCCCCTTGATGGGCTGCTCTGCTGCCCATTGAGGTCCCAATTCTGTTCATCAGGCCCCTCCTCACATGTAGCAATCTGCTCAGCAGCTTCCATGCCTCCCTGCTCCCTTACAAACCCACTGCAGTAGCTTGCTATTCTGCAGCTGCTCAAGGCCAGCTGTATTAAGGTGGGATGATCAGAGGCTCAGCCCACAGTTGGTAGTTTGGTGTAGTGGTTAAGAGTGCGGGACGCTAATCTGGAGAACCAGGTTTGATTCCCCACTCCTCCACTTGAAGCCAGCTGGGTGACTTATGGTCAGTCACAGCTTCTAGGAGCTCTCTCAGCCCCACCCACCTCATAGGATTTTTTGTTGTGGGGATAATAATGACATACTTTGTAAATTGCTCTGAGTAGGCATTAAGTTATCCTGAAGGATGGTATATAAACCGAATGTTGTTGTCATTGTCATTGTCATTGTTAGTGGCAATCATTCATTGGGTGCTGCTCAGCTTAGGATAGGGATCCCATTCCCTCGGTGGGGGTGGAGGTTTCCCCGGTCCCACCTTTCGCCCCACACCACTGCTTACCTGGCTGGCAGGGGAAAGTGGGGAACGGACCTGAGAGAGCTCCTGTGCTTTCCAGTGGGATTACTTGGGACCCAAATCTGCCCACTGGGAAGAGTGGGAGCGCTCCCCAGCCTCGTGCAATGACATCAATTTCTGAAAGTGACATCATCAGACTGGCACATACTGGGAGCAATAGGAAGGTAAACTTTGGATCCCTCTCCTCCTACTGCAATGGTTTGGGGACTTGGCAACCCTAGCTTATGAACATGCCTGCTGGAAGGTCTGTGACACCCATAACAGTGTCGGTGTGTGCTCTCCTAAGAACTGCCACAAATGAACATTCCCTTCATTTATCACTTTTTCAACTTGCTGTTTGTCTGCAGACCTCACGGTTGGCATGCACAGTTCTTCCTGCTACCTTTCGTCAAACCAACAGCCCTGTGGGGTAGCTTAGGCTGTGAGAGAAAGATATTGACCATGAGAGAAACAATATGACTACCTCCGGGTCATAACAGCAGAGCTTTTTTTCAGCAGGAACTCGGTGGAACCTCGTTCCGGAACCTCTTGAAAACGGTCACATGGCTGGTGGCCCCGCCCCCTGATCTCCAGACAGAGGGGAGTTGAGATTTATATACCGCCCTTTAATGCCCACTCAGAGTGGTTTACAAAGTATGTTATTATTATCCCCACAACAAAACACCCTGGGAGCTGGGAGCCTGCTGAGGTTTGAATCACAAATCGGAGTGGTACAGTGCCAGGAAGATAGTGTTTGAACCTTTGTCTGAGAGATTTGAATGGGTGGGGAAGAGAGAATGAAATCTGGTAGAATGATTACTATCTAAAATGGCCTGTTCTTTGGAACAACTGCATGTAAAATAAAATAAAAACGAACGTATATCATATAAACGTTGCATAACGGATAAATAGAGTACAGATGACATAAAATCACAATAAAAGAAACCAATGAATCTGGAAAACAAGCAATGAAAATGGGCAAAATAAAAATGCTCATTATGAGAATGTACAAAAGCAAGAAGGGACATTCATATCCCACTAATTAGAATGTGTAACTAAAGGGTTGCGTTCCACGGATAACTCCTGTAAGTGGAAGAGGGGGTGATTTTCACTGATTCCTCTCTCCTGCTACAGACTTCTGACTTCCTTCTCCTGCTAGGGTGGACAAGTCCCCTTACCCTCCCGGTGGGACCGGGGACCTGGTACTTACCAGGGGTGATCTTCTCTCGCACACAAAGCATGTGTGTGCTCCTTTGAAGTGTGATGATGTCACTTCCAGAAGTGACATCATCATGCCTACTGAGAGCATGCCTTCTGTGTGCTGGCCCAGCGGGGGGGGGGGTTGCCTCTGAGGCCGGTTCTCCAGGGCCTTTTCTCCTACTGGCCAGGTGAGCAGCAGCAGGGGGCAGACGATGGGAGCGGGGCATCCCTCACCCCCACCAGGGAACTGGCAGCCCTATCTCCTGCTGATCCTGCCCCCCCCCCAGGAATTGCATTTCAAGAGACATTTTGAGGGAGTCACAAGCCACAGACATAAATCCCTTCTGTCCACAGAAAGTATTGGAAAGCTATAAATAAATAAATAAGCAAACAAGAGAGAAAGCCAGGGCTGCTCTCAGCCTCAATAGGCTCTCAGGAAAGGATTCTCCTCCCCCTCCCCAACTAATTGCCAAAATCCAACCTGAACATCAAAGGAAACAAATCACATGACTTGCCTGGCTCCCTGCCTCCCCACTGTATGCTAAATTAAAGCACCACTAAATCCACACGTAAATAAGAGAAGCATCAGCAATTCAAAGCATGGACAAAAGCAGCGGAAAAGTAGAAAGAACCGATCCTAAATGTCCAACAAAAAGGATAAGAGAAGAGGTCAGATATTAATAGGGATACTGCCAGATATTTGTGCCCAGAGGGAGGGAGGGTGGGAGGGTGAGAGGGAAGGAAGGATTTCCCAGGACTCAAGGATCAGATTGCTATATCCTAGGAAATTCTGGAGAGCGTATCTAGGATCTTTAGAAGGTAAGACATATGTTCAGCTGCTAAGGAGCAGTCCCTCTGGCAATGCATTACAAAAATACCAAGGAGGTTTGAGAACATACAGGGCTCATCAGGGTGAAAGACCCCTGGCTTTTCAATAAAAATTAATTTCAATGGCTCATGAGTGGCCTGAAGCCCAGTCACCCAAGGCCCAGCCAAACACTTCTCATCTCACCTGCACTGGCTCTCAAGCACCTCTACCTCTGCTGTGATGTTTGCCGTCCAATTATTGCACTGATGTGGGCTATAAAAGCCAACCGCATGTTGCCTTTGTTGCTTATTTTTACTAGAAACCAAATGGCTTGCTTTTCACAGGGTTCATATGTTTCCTGCTGGATAGCAAATGCCCTTTTGCTTTTATTGTATTTTATGGGATGCAGGTGGCCAATATGATGAAACCAATTTTCATGGCCCCAAAGATTTATCGTTCCCCGTCTGTCCCTCTTGTCCCTCTGAGCTCCGAAAACTATGCGAGTGACAAGCAGCTGCCTTGGTAGGATCTCTTGACAACACAGAAGTGATAGAGGATTAACAGAAAGGGGTCAGACTGTATAGCCAATACCTGTCCATATAATACTGTTATTGTTGTCAAGCGCTTGCTTTCCACCAGTGATAACGCTGTTCCCAGTTTTGTAAGTTGGAAACATAATAACAATATAATGACATTCGATTTTGTACTGCTCTTCAGGACAACTTAATGCCCACTCAGAGCGGTTTACAAAGTATGTTATTATCCCCACAACAAACACCCTGTGAGGTGGGTGGAGCTGAGAGAGCTCCTAGAAGCTGTGACTGACCCAAAGTCACCCAGCTGGCTTCAAGTGGAGGAGTGGGGAATCAAACCTGGCTCTCCAGATTAGAGTCCTGCCACTCTTAACTGCTATACCAAACTGGCTTCACCAAGCTGGAACAGTGTTGTTGATACTCCCCTCCCACTTGAGCTGGGTTTCCAGGATGGGCTGCTGTGAGGACTAAAGGTGGGGACATAGAAAGGCTGAGACATCCTCTGCACTGCTATATTATTTCTGAGAAAAACCCAGAAGTGAGGTAGGTTGCTCTAGGAATTGCTGGAAACTGTAGAGTAAAACCATAGAGTTTCTGGCAATTCCTAGATTTACACTACATCACTTCTGGATTTTCCCCAGAAGTGATGCAGTGGTGCAGAAAATGATGGCATTAAAAAAAAAATCTTGCACAGCCACCTGGAGCTGTGGAGGGCTCCTGGCAGAACACTTCCCGCTATAGAGGCAGACCTTTAAGGTTTTGTGCATGGCAACTGGTGAGAGGGCTGTGGGTGGAGATATGGAGGGGTTGTGATGCCAGCTGCAGCATCACATCACGTCCAGTAAAAAACCTAGAAGTGGCAGATAGCTAAGATGCACAATTCTAAAAAAAACCCAGCCCTCATACTTAGAGTCTCTCTATACAAAAGTTTGGACATGTGCTCTTCACGTGGTGGGAAATGCAATGTTAGCTGGGAAGTGTAGTTTTAAAAGACAGAGCCAGCAGAGATTGCTCTACAGGGGATGGATTCTCTCTCAGCTTTCTGCCACCTTTGGCATACCGGACTGTCTCCTCTTCTGGAGATCTTGCCCTGACGAGGCTTGGTTAATTCAAAGTTTTAAGCAGTGAGAATGGCAGGGCAAAGGCTCTGGAATGGGAGACAGTCCAGCAAGCCAGAGGCGGTGGAGGGCTGAGAGAGAATCCATCCCCTCCAGAGTGATCTCTGCCTGCTCTGTCTTTTAAAACTATGCTTCCCGACTAACATTGTGTCTCCTGGCACTTTACAAACACGTGCCCAGGCATCTCGTGTAGATAGACTCCTGTTTGATCAGCTTTCTTTTAATGTGATTTCATTTTTTTCCTGTTCTGGACCACCTCCACTGCTCCTATAAAACTTTATGTAATGAGGCCAAGTTGATTTATACTCATTGGGAAGTTGGCCTGTGATTTGTAATCATGGGTCCATCTGCCATTTCTAGTAGACCATTTTTTGTCTCCTTGTTTAGTTAGGGGGGAATGTATGTGGAAACAAAGGGTGGGGGTGGGGGTGAAGTCTCAGGAGGAGCTTATGCAGAGAAAAGCATGCATCAGTTGCTGTCAGACAATGGCTGATTCCGCACATGTTGGATAATGCACTTTCAATGCACTTTATCAATCGTTTGAGGTGGATTTTTTGTTCCGCACACAAAAAAATCTGTTCCAAATGATCTATAAAGAGGATTGGAAGTGCATTATCCAATGTGTGCAGAATCACTCAATATTTCCAGGGAATTCTGGATTTCCTTGGAAACTCTATAGGGATTTTACAGTGAGATCAGTAGGTAGTAGAAACGTTTCTCAGAAAGATCCACTCTTTGTTCAGGTATTATTTTTTTAATGGTGCAGCCATAAGAGAGAGTCTAAGATTGCTGGGTTCCCCAAGGGGCCAAAGTGGTGGGTGAGGCTTTGGGAGAACGGGTTGGCTGCTCCCACGCCACTCTTCGCATTGGAAAATGACATCATTATTCATCACAACAAGGAAGCTACAGGTTGCACTGCGGGGCAATTCAGTAAAAATCGTTTCCAAAACAGTGAACAATTTTAAATGAAATATCCCCTGGAGTGATCCATAGCTTCCATGTCATGCCAGAAAATCACATCTTTTCTCAGTGCAACAAGCAGGGCTTTTTTTCAGGGGGAACGCAGGTGAACGGAGTTCCGGAACTTCTTGAAAATGGTCATATGGCTGGTGACCCCGCCCCCTGATCTCCAGACAGAGGGGAATTTAGATTGACTGCCATGCCACTCCAGTGGCGTGGAGGGCAATCTAAACTCCCCTCTGTCTGGAGATCAGGGGGCGGGGCCACCAGCCATGTGACCATTTTCTCCAAGGGCAACCCACTGAGTTCCACCACCTCTTTTCTCAGAAAAAAAGCCCTGGCGACAAGGAATCATTCATGTGCTTTGTGTGTGTGTTCCCCACATGCCTCCCCCCCCCCGGCAGCCAGCTGAGCAGAAACAAGGGGCTGAAGCTAGGGACAGGGGATCCCCCCCACCCCCAGCAGCAGGAGGGCAACCCTAAGAGACCCATATGAGATCCAAGGCACACAATTATTGTTGGACTCAAGAAAGCATAAAAATGTAAGAAGCCATATTCCTTCTAGAGTTTCTTTTAGGTTTAGCGGGAGGTCCGGAGAGCCTACATTGCTTAGCAGAATCCTTGCAGAGTTACAGAAGCTAGTAGGCCTACAGATTTTACAGGAAGCTAAAAGGAACTCTCCAAGGAATGCGAAAAATAAAAAAAAGGTTGATTAACATGAATATAGGGAAAAAATTATACGTAAATGCTACAGGTATCATTAAAAAAAACAACCAATGCCCTTGATGTATAGAGACCTATGGAGTTGAACAAGTTCTTCTGAGTTTATAGGGCTGTGAGCTTTAATCAAGTAATGGGCATAATTAACAAACTGAAACTTTAATTGCAGATTCAAACGTGATCCTCAGTCAATCCTAATGAGGATGTGATTTTTGCGAAAAAAAAGATGATGACAAATCAAACTCAACTTGCTTGCAATGATCCAAGCTGATGGATGACGAATGCTACTAACGGCACAGAATGACTCATGCTCAAAACAGAGATGGATTAAAATGATGCACAAAATCCTGGATGTCGGAAGGCCCTGGTAAGAAACTCAGCCTGTACCATGGGAGCAACTTAGACATGGTGCAGTCAGTTCCACACTATTGCAAAGTACCTGTGGCTGCTCCAAACTAGAGATGGGCACAAACAGAAAAAAACCCAACATGATGTTCATTGTATTGTCGAAGGCTTTCATGGCTGGAGAACAATGGTTGTTGTGGGTTTTCCGGGCTGTATTGCCGTGGTCTTGGCATTGTAGTTCCTGACGTTTCGCCAGCAGCTGTGGCTGGCATCTTCAGAGGTGTAGCACCAAAAGACAGAGATCTCTCAGTGTCACAGTGTGGAAAAGATGTAGGTCATTTGTATCTACTCAGGAGGGGTGGGGTTGAGCTGAGTCATCCTGTAAGAGTTTCCCAGGGTGTGGAATGCTAATGGCGGGAGGCTTCACTGTATCCTGAGGAGGTTCTTTTGCATATGGATTGGTACTTGATGTGCTAATCTTCTCTGCAGGGCTATTGTCAGACTGCACAGGGAAGCCATTGAAATTCACAAGCATAAGCAAAACTTCAACAGGAAAGAAGAAACCTTAAGAATGAACAGAGCATGGTTTCCAGGTCTGAAAAACACCAGGCTAACAAAACACTCTATACCTGACACTGTGACACTGAGAGATCTCTGTCTTTTGGTGCTACACCTCTGAAGAAGCCAGCCACAGCTGCTGGCGAAACATCAGGAACTACAATGCCAAGACCGCGGCAATACAGCCCGGAAAACCCACAACAACCATCATGATGTTCGTTGTTCATTGCCATTCACAAACAGGAACTCACAAACAACCATGAACATGACCCTGTTCACAAACATGTTCATGGTTGGCTGTTTGTAGGGGCCAGCAGGCTCTCTTCCAGCCATCACCCAAGTTTGGCCAAGATCCCTACTGCACCACTCCCAGAAACCTGACCTGAGCAGGCACCAGGAAAGGTACTAATAATAAATAATAGCTTGGCCCCAGAGCCTGGCTGCAGCCCTGGAACCTGAAGGGGTAGATCCCTATCCCACCACACACAAAGAAAATTCAAGCTCCAATGCACTCTCCCTGTCTCTCTATCAAAATGCCAACAGCAGCTGTCTCTCTCCCTTTCCACTGTCTGCAAAGACTGGCCAGAGCTGGGACACACACGCACACCCCCGCCCGCACCCGTTTTTGCTCTCTTGTAAGAAATTTGGAGCTCCATACTTGGAAGGAAGACCTGCCTATCAAGCTAAATTGGGCTTAGATTGGGGTTTCCTGGGCAACAGCAGGAGTTCAGACAGAGTTCAGACAATCCCTGCCTAAGTTGCCAAGGGAATTGATTGCAGGTGCCAGACTGTCTTTGCTTGATGAACAGCAACGAATGAGGCTTGCAACGATCACCTGTTCATTTAGAATGGGGCTTCAGAAACAGCTTGTTCACAAACAGCAGATTGGGCTGTTTGTGGCTTTTTTTTTGTTCGTATTGCTGTTTGTGCCCATCTCTACTCCGAACATGTCAGCAGGGCTGGTTTTGCAAGTTTTTTCCACTCAGGCTGCTTCCACAGATGCTGACTAATGCTCTTCCAATTCACTTTCAATGCACTTTGCAACTGGATTTTACTCTGTGGAATGGGAAAATCTGTATTTGCAAACCATTGCCAAAGTGGATTGAAAGCACATTAGTCAGCATATGTGGAAGCCGCCTAGATCTGCACCAAGACTCTCCCATTTGGAATAAATAAATGAATTTTCTGAGTTCCATTAGGCAATTTTTGCTTGGCCTCCTCACATTGCATTCTGCTTTTCTTTAATTCACTGTTTCTTCACATAATTCCAAACTGGCATATGGATACATTTTGCAGCATAATTCATTTCCTTCACTGATTGTCGTTGTACTCCTCTCCTTTTTTGCCAGTGCTCATAAGTGAGAATGTGCATGGTTGAATTAGAGCATGCACAACCTCTCAAGGGAATGAGCAGAAGATCCTAGGAGCACAGGAAGAGATACACAAGTGATTGTTCACATTGTTAACACAAGAAGTGGAGACAAATGGAAGGAAATGAAAACTGGTTATGAACTGTGCATACAAAGAGGATTCTTACGAGGTCTAGCTATCCAAAATGGAAGAATGACATTTTCTCATAATTCAGTGCTGCTCCACAAACAACAAAAAATAATTCAAAACCTTGGGCTACCAATTCTATATTGGGAAACTCCTGGAGATTTGGGGGTGAAACTAGGGAAGGGGTTTTCAACTGGGTGTAATGCGTTAAAGCCTTCCCTCTAAAGCAGCCATTTTCTCCAGGGGAAACTGAACCGTGTAGTCTGGGCACCAATTGTAATTCCAGGGGTTCTTGAGGCCCCACTTGGCTACTGGGAGAATGGAATTGGGTAATGTTCCACATAGCTTAAAAAAATTGATGATTCAGCTAATACCTTGAGAAAAGATTGTCTGAAATGGGAGTGTAAGGCAGCTCCCTGTTAGGGAAAAGAAGTTGCAACTTCATCGAGACCACACTTCATTCAGAAGTTCTCTACGTCCACCATTCTTGGTTTTTATTAATCTTTGCGATTAAAAAAAGAACTGGGCATGTTGCATTTATAGCTATGAGTTGGATATAGTGTCATGTTTAAGCAAATCTCTCAGCCAAGTTGCTTTTCTATCCCTGTATGTGACTTTAAGTGTGAGACATTTCTGGGTTGTGGTGAGATTGTAGTAGAAGCTTATTCAAGTTCTGGATAACAATATTTTTGCACTTTAGAAATTGGAGCACTTTTAAAATTGTTAATTATGCATTTTATAAAATGAATTTTGCTATAAAAACTGTTTTACAATTTGGGACAGGCAATGTATTTATACTTAGTTTTTTTCGGCTTATTGCTTCTTTCCACCCACTTGGAGATTGGCAATCTTGTCAGAACTCCAACATTTAGAGAGAAGTTAGATGGAAAGTCTACATCCCCAATGCTGTGTGATATCACAACAATTGGAAGTGGTCTTCAGAGCTCTTTGCTTGTGTATGAAGAGTGCCCTACATGAATGTAAATTGATTTTCATATTTTGTTTGATGCACTTATCCATTGGAGAATTGTGCATTTCTGTTTGATGCTTCCAAAGAGTCTTCTGGATTTTCATCCATATTCAGCAACTAATAAACAGATGGTCAAATTAAAGAAATCCTATCAGCCAGAAAATTAAATGAATTAGAAATACACCAGAGCTCTGTCCTCCAAGCCATTCCTCCCGTAAAAGTAAACAAACCTTCCTCCTACCCCCAAACTTCCAAATGCTGATGTGATAAAATAATTAAGCTGCTGGCAAATCCCTTCTCAGTATTAAATGTAATGTCTACTTGGGAGAAGAATATGACAGCAGCCGGTTTAATAAAAGAAGATACCACATTACATCAAACATATATCGGGTAAGAAAAAAAAGAGAGAATCAGCCATGGAATGAATGAATCAATGGCTTTAGAAGGAGGGAGAGTTTATAAACTGCATTGTACAGGTGAAGAACCGTTTCAGAGATGTTATACTGCAACATATCAGGTCACCACTTAAAAAACAAAGGCTCATGGTGCAAAAGAGTTCTGCCGACAAAATTGTCCGTTTTGTAATCTGATCTAGGTGAGAGAGACCAGGAATTTAATAAGATTACCTATCTGAATAGTCTCTGGTAGTGCTCGTCCAGGGACACCATTATTTGCTTGATTAATCCAACGTGACAACAATTGTTATCCTTGGACTGATGTAACAAGGGAATGCTAAAAAGGGATGTGAATTCAGATAACTAATTTTTTAAAAAGATGAACCAAGCATGACTTAATTCGCTAACCTCAAAATTTTCAAACAAATGATCTTCTGTTTTTTGAATGCACTCTGGAAGAAAAATGTTGAAATGAATAGTTAGCACAGGGTTCATGTCATTGTTTGGAGTTTGGTACCTCTCATCAATTCTACTTAAAAATATGTCTCCATTCAGGGGTCATTTCGTAGAAAAAGAGCTGGAGGAACTCATTAGCATAACACATTAGCATATGCCATGCCCCTTGACATCACTGGAAGTATCATTAGCATTTCTGATTTGCATATGCCACACCCCCTGACATCACCTATCCTGGCTGTTTTGGACCCAATCCTGGCCATTCAGGGCCGAAATTGGGCCCAAAATGGAAAAGCGGGCTGAAAATGGCCAAAAAGGGGCCCAAAATGGTCAGGATCGGGCTGCTGCTGAGTTGAAGAGTGATCCACAACCCATCAGAGGCCCGATCTGGGCCATTTTGGCCCCAATCCAGGCTGAAATGGGCCCAAAATGGCTGAGAGTCAGGTGGGCGGGGCCACATGACATGTGACCACTTTGGGGAACTGCCGGAACTGCGTTCCTGTGCGTTCCCCCTCAAAATGAGCCCTGTCTCCATTCCCTGCCCACATCAGGTTCCTGGTGGAAAGGAAGGTCAGATGGAAATAAACTCATTCACATGTCTCCCTGTTTTCATTTAGCAAAGGAGAACTTCAATGTTCTTTCAACTTTGAGTCTTTCTTCTTTCTATCTTCTCCACTTTGGCAAGGAGGATCCCTTGGGTGAGATCAACAAACCCTGAAAGATTCGTGCAGATTTTATGGGGCAAAATATAGCCAGAAATATGTTGTGCTTTTCATTGTCTCACAAAATGGGACTCTCTTTCTCCAATCTGCCTCACATATGGGCAGAGCTGGCGCATCCATGAAGGTGGTGCTGGCAGCTGCCTTGAGCGCTGACCGGGGGGTGGGGGCGTGTGCTGCGGAGCTGGCAGTGGCAGTGCTGGTGGCTGAGTGGGAGGGCTGGGAAGACACCTGTGTGCCGCCCCGGCCCCCTGCCATGCCTGGCCCACAGCTGAGCTGCTGCAGCCTCCCAGCCCTCCCGCTCAGCTGCCCTGCACTGCCGCTGCTGCCAACATGCACTCCCAGCCAAGCACAGCAGGTGACCCTTCTTACAATTATTAGCAACAGGAAAGTTAGTTAGTTCCACTCCATACACAGAGCATTCAAAAATGTGATGCAAAGGGTAAGTAACGCATAATAATGTACCTGAAGATGAATGACTTATAGGAGAGCTATAATGAAATTAAATAAGAAGGAAGGAAGGAAGGAAGGAAGGAAGGAAGGAAGGAAGGAAGGAAGGAAGGAAGGAAGGAAGGAAGGAAGGAAGGAAGGAAGGAAGGAAGGAAGGAAGTTCAACATTTAGAATGTCAAATAGTCACAAAATTTCCTGTTGCAACTGTGGACTTCCAAAGGACCCAGCACCTTCAGTTAAGGAACAGATCATAGGTGATGTCAAAAGACCAGATGGAGAGCTGGAGCCAGTCTGAGTAGACAATAGCGATTTTGATGGACTAATGGTCTGATTCAATGTAAGATAGCTTCATGTATTCATGTGTGTACTTTTGAAGAGACCATTTTTAAAAAATAAGGTCATTGTGTTAAAATACTAATTACATTTCAAAGGAAAAAATTTATGAGTCCACTTGCTATGACCCACACGTATATATTTCCCCACGTAAGTATCTTAAATATCCTCAAAGTTACTAGTGATTTGGGGGTGGGGGGTGGGGTTGGCCTCGAATCACGGTATATCACAGGTATACCAGTATACCTAGTATCTGAAGAAGTGAGTTGCAGCTCACAAAAACTCATACCCTACCAAAATGTTGTTAGTCTTCTAGGTGCTACTGGACTCTTGCTCTTTTCCACTGCTACAGACAGACTAACACGGCTACCCATCTTGATCTGTCATCATTTGACCGGTTCCTTGCTGTTTTTTAGATACACTATAATGCTGCTGCTTTAGGAGAATCCCCCCTCATTTTTGTATTTTGATGATGCTTTACATTTTTGTGTAACGTCATCAAAGCAGAGTCCCTGTTGGTTGTTGTGGGTTTTCCGGGCTGTATTGCCGTGGTCTTGGCATTGCAGTTCCTGACGTTTCGCCAGCAGCTGTGGCTGGCATCTTCAGAGGTGTAGCACCAAAAGATAGAGATCTCTCAGTGTCACAGTGTGGAAAAGATGTGGGTCATTTGTATCTACTCAGGAGGGGTGGGGTTGAGCTGAGTCATCCTGTAAGAGTTTCCCAGGGTGTGGAATGCTAATGGCGGGAGGCTTCACTGTATCCTGAGGAGGTTCTTTTGCATATGGATTGGTACTTGATGTGCTAATCTTCTCTGCAGGGCTATTGTCGGGTGTGGAGTGTTTTGTTAGCCTGGTGTTTTTCAGAACTGGAAACCATGCTCGGTTCATTCTTAAGGTTTCTTCTTTCCTGTTGAAGTTTTGCTTATGCTTGTGAATTTCAATGGCTTCCCTGTGCAGTCTGACAAAGTAGTTGGAAGTGTTGTCCAGTATTTTGGTGTCCTGGAATAAGATACTGTGTCCTGTTTGAGTTAGGCTATGTTCAGCCACTGCTGATTTTTCAGGTTGTCCCTGTTGCAATGCCCCCAGTTGCTGCACTGCAACTGGCCAGAAGTGACTGACACAAGCAATCATTTGGATGGTTTGGTCACAGAACAAGTTTATCCCAACATAACAGACAGTTTGATGCCAAAACTCTAGGCATTGACCCACTCCTGTCTCACAGTCTTGGTTGTTAATGGGAATGGGAGGACCTCATACAACAGCTAAAATGACCAAACTGAGGCTGTCATATTTTGGTCACATTATGAGAAGACAAGATTCTCTGGAAAAGTCAATAATGCTAGGAAAAGCAGTAGGAAAAGAGGAAGACCCAAAATAAGATGGCTTGACTCAATAAAATAAGCCATGTCCTCCAATTCACAGGATCTAAGCAAGTCTGTTAATGAAAAGACATTTTGGAGGTCTTTCATTCATAGGGTTGCCATAGGTCGGAGGCGACTTAACGGCACATAACACACACACATACAACATTATGTTGTCATGTCATACAACATCATGATAGAAAGAAAGGGGTGGAGACCCACAACACGAGGATCAAGATAGGAAAACAAACTGATTAGGATAATAACATATATTAGTATAAATTTTTAAAAAATTAAAGTGCAAAGTGATTAAGTGCTTATATGTATACTAATATATACACCTGAAAAAGAAAAAGTGATTAGACTTTGCTGTCTATCATTGGCTGCTTTCACACACGTTGGATAATCCACTTTCAATACTCTTTAGTGAACATTTGGAACTGATTTTCCATGTGTGGAAAAAAAAATCCACTTCCAAAGAATTGCGAAAGTGCATTGAAAGTGCATTATTCAATGTGTGTGGAAATGGCTATTAAGACTTACCTGATAGCAATGGTGTTCCAGACAGAGCACCCATCTTTTGTACACCTATAAAGAAAAATATAGAAAGAGATATATAGAAGAGCCTTCGACAATATATAGAAAGAGACTTTACCATTCTGAATATAACTTGGACTATTTTTGAATGTACAACTTTGGTCGATCATCAGGATATTTGATTCTTGTACCCACTGGATGCATTTATATTGACTTGTATTTGACTATAGAATGTGATCGTTTGTAAGAAATTTTAAGTATTTATTAGTATACATATGAGCGGTTAATCACTTTGCACTTTAAAAATTTAAAAATTTATCCTAATATATGTTATTATCCTAATCAGTTTGTTTTCCTATCTTGATCCCTGTGGTTGTGGGTCTCTACCCCTTTCTGTCTAGCTTAATACCGGTGGAGCCTCTTTTTCTTACATACAACATCATGATGTCATGTCATGTTAAAATTCTAGTGCCGCGGATGCATGCTACTTGCATGGGTAGAGACAGGAGGCAGGAATATTGCCACTGTGGTGGATGTTCTTGTAAGCTCTAGGTTAGATAACTGCAATACACATTACATGGGGCTGCCCTTAAAGACTGTTTGGAAGTTTCAATTGGTACAGAATTGGCCAGAATATTGATTGAAGTGGGTCATAGGGACCATATCACTCCAGTCTTGTTCTATCTCCAGTGGCTGGTATTGACATTTAAAGCCCTATACAGCCAGACGCCAGCATACTTATTCCCACATTAACCTATCTGACCTCTCTGGCCAACATCAGAGACTGTGTTTCATGTCCCCCCACCTTCTTCTGAGGCTTGATGGGTGGCAATCTGAGAAAGGGCCTTCTCGACTGTGCCACAAAAACTTGGGAACCCCTTCACTGGGAACTAGAGGCGGGCACGGACTGAAATACAAACCAAAATTTGTTACGAACTGGGCCAGTTCATGGTTTGTGAACCAGTGGTTCATGAGTGCCCATTTCTGATGAACTGCCATGAACTTTAGGCCGGTTCATTTGGTTCATTTTTCGGTTCATCATTGCAAACAGCCTGGCGCTGATCAATCAGTTTCCTAGGCAAAGGGGGGATGGGCTTTCTGCAGCCCCAGAAGTGACCTTCTGCTGCCCCAGATGTGATGTTTTCACAAACCAAATGAACCAGTTCACGAACCGGGCAAGTTCATGAACGTTCATGGTTCGTGGTTCGTGAAATGCAATGAACCATGAACCGCACTGTTTATTTTTTTCCCCCCGGTTCACACCCATCTCTACTGGGGACATTTGTTTGTATCCCTCTGTTGTCTTTCACCTGTGGGTGAAGCCTTCATGGGGGGGGGCAGGAGGTGTTTCATTATTAACTCTTATCAGCCCTCCTCTCTGTTTGTGAGTTTATACGTATTTATGTGTTTTGTTTAATTGTTTTAAATATTTTATATATATTTGTATTTTAAACGTTTTTAATGTTTGGCATGTTTTGATGTCATCACCCTGCGGACTTTGAGTTGGGTTGAAAGGAGGCATGGAAAGGCTTTCCTAATAAATAAAACATGCAATCCTAAGCAGAGTTGCTCTAGTCTAAGCCCATTGATTCCAATGAACTTAGACTGGTGTAACTCTGTTTAGGATTGCGCTGAAAGTGTTCAGATGGAAGATGAGCTCTGAGCTGTATTTGTAAGCCTCTTTGCTGTCTTTTGCCAAAGCAAATGTGAGTGATAGGGATTATTAATTAATAAAAATAAATAATATGCTGGCATTCCCAACAATTAAAATGCCCTATCACCAGACAGACATGCAGGAGAAATCAGTATGATTGCCAGAATTTCAGAGAAAGCTTCTGAGTTACCGGAATCTTTATAATCCACCCAAATTCTAACACTTACAAAATTTGGCAACAGAGTGAAAAAGATCAATGTAAAGAGTCAATTTATGTTTCTGGGAATACCTGCTTAGGAGATGTCAGTATTTCTAACAGAGTGTAGTCAAGGGATCCTGTCCTGCCAATAAGCGAAGAGATAATTCTGTAGATCAAGACACTTAATCCAGATTTAGGCTATTTGTATTGATAAGGCATATGATCAACAGCTCCTATGTGGCCCCAACTTGGAATGCATTAGAAACCTAAAAGAAAGAAAACCCAAATTCAACTAGAGATGAATTATTCCATTTCACCCTTCCAAGAAAACCTGCCTGCTCACCCGTTTAATTTAGGATAGTGTCTGTAGGTTAACATACATTTCACAGATTACATATGACATCCATTTCTTTTTCAACTAGTACTAATTGTCTTACACTTATCAATTCAAATACACATTCCCCACCCTCCCTCCCCCTTTTACCCTAGACCCCCAACAGCACTAAAACCTTTTTAAATCTTATCATTTCCTTCTATTCCAATATTTGTCCCATTTTTCAAAGGTAAAGTTCTTACATAGTTTTTAGTTCTATTATCATATACATATTAATAACTACCCAATAAATTTCTTTACAAAAAAAAATTAGGATAGTGTCTGTTTTTGGACCTCTGTGTCAAGGTCCAGTTGGACAATGTGAGTGGCTACACCCAGATTCAGTGTTGTAATAGGTGACAGAGCGTGTCTGTTCCAAGGAAGCCAACGGGACAACGGGAAAAAATTCTGGAAGTATATCAGTGGGAGATAGAGGCTGTTTCCACACTACTCACCTTCATTCGGAACGCCACGGAACATTGCGAAAAAATGCAGAAGATAGCATTTTCTGGGACAAATTTTGTGCGATGTCACGCAAAACTCGTGTGAGAAAACGCTATCTTCCGTGTTTTTTTCACGACGTTCCGCAGCATTCCGAATGAAGGTGGAGTGTGGAAACGGCCATAGTTAAGACATTGTGATGGTGTAATGGTGAGCAGAACATGAACTGAACAAACAGTTGTTGAGCTTCTCTAATGATGAGGTCAAAGTGAGAAGGGGGATGCTGCAAACTGGAGGGTTGTGAGAATCCTCCCAATATTTTTAAAATGCCGTTTGAAGAGAAACTGTGATATTTCTAGGCCTCCACAGTTTCCATCACTACCTGCTGACAATCATACTCACTCCAGGGGAGCCCAATGGAATAGGTAAAATCTTTCTTCCATTCACTGCTTGCTCGGGCTTATTTTTCCCCCTGTCTCAACAGTGCTCCCAAAGTACTTTTTTCTCTCTCTTTCTTTTTTGAGAAGGCAAGGGTAAAGGATCCAGTCCTTTTTCTTTTAAAAAAACATTTCTGTGATGAAATATATGGAATAACATAAAGGTTCAAAATTGGTTTGGCTGGCGGCTTGCATTTTCAGCTTTTATTACAGATCATTTCCTGCCACAAAAAGAGAAGATGATCAATAGATTCCCAGGGAAAAAAAGCACATCTGTATGAAGGAAAGTTAAGAGTGGGCTAACAAAATACAGATCATCATTTTAACACTCCAAATAAAACATAATTGTTTTCTGCTGGATTTAATTTACTGGATTTCCAACATGCCGTTAAGAAGTTCCAAATGAATTTCTCAGAAACGCTTATGCACTCTCACAAAAATATTTCACCAAAGCATGGTTTTATTATTTTAAATTAGCTTGCCTCATGTACTGTATCAAAATTTAGAAGAATTCACTTTGCATTTTAAGTACTTTTCAATTGCCTTTCCTGGGTCGAAATTGCATGGAACATGCCTGGGAACGAGAGCAATAAAAAGTCATTCTTTTCATCGCCATCAGCTCTCCTTTCAGTGTTTATACTGATTTCCTGAAAGGAGGGATATGATTTGAGTACTTGTGGAAATAATAAGAACGGCAATGCCATTTTTCAGAAAGGCATATCTGTTAAAGAAACGAACAAGGAAGAGTTTTAAAAATGTTCCCTGATCCGTCACTCATTTTGGGAACAGAACTCAAATACAACTATTTCCAAATTCTATATTAAGCTTTCTTGCTTTCTCTAACAGCTCCTCTCACCATACTGTCAAAATATCAAGGAACAAACTGTTCTGAAAGTATTTCTGCTGAAGATAAACTGAGGATTTGGGGGGGGGCATGCATTTTTACTGTGCTTTCTATATTGGGATGCAAAGGACCGTGGAACCAGCACTGCATGTTTGTAGGACTTTTGCACTTTGTTTCCTGAAACTGGGGACTTGGACGTGGGAGTGTCTATAACTCAGTGGCAGAATACATGTTTTAAGGATGCCAACATCCAGGTAGGAGTTGGAGATCACCTAGAATTACAACTGTTCTCCACACTAAGGAGATCAGTTCCCCTGGAGAAAATGGCTGCTCTGGAAGGTGGACTGCATGTTGTGGTTGGAAGAGGAGGATTCAGCACTGTCCCTTTCCTCAGGTTTCAGAGGAGGATAAACCAAAGAGTTAGAAAGATAGAGAAGTCAGGGCACTCTGTTTACTGTTTACTGATCTGACTGTCCTTTGATATGTAGATTGCTATTTCCTCCTCCTGATTTCCTCCCTCTCACTCCTTCTCTTCCTGGTATTGTTCCAGGCAACACCTCTCTCCTCCTCCCTCCATCTTGGTAGCATGGATCCAGGCCTTGTCCTGGCATCCATGTCCATCCTTAGACTAGATAGGTAGTTAGGATCTTTTTCTCTTTTCCTATCAGAGTATGGAGTTCTTACAATAAAGAACTTTCATTTCTTTTCTAAATATAAAGCAAGTGTATGGGTTATTATTTTTATTCCTGCACACACTCCAGCCAGCAGAACCAGCTCACAATCACCTATAATGTGCCTCCCCTCCTCCGCTTGCCGCTGTGTCCCCTTGCTCACACCTCCCTGCCCACCTGCTTCCATTGTCCTTTGCCACTGCCTATCCATCTTCCTTTCTTTCAGTCTTCCCAGAGCTTGTACACACTTCCCTGATTGTGCTGTGTAGTGTGTGTATAACCTCTTTCTATATGGGTACTGTGGGGCTAAATTAGGAACCGAACTTGCATGACAATTGTAAATTAAGAAATTTCTTTCAGTCAAAACTAGGGATGTGCGTTTCGGCATTCAGAATGCCGAAAGAATGCCGAAACAAAAGTGTTTCGGCTTCTTTCGGGGAATGCCGAAACGTTTCGAGGAATGCCAAAACGTTTCGGGTAGCCGAAAGAAAAAAGCCGAAACGTTTCGGGATTCTTTCGGCTTTCTTTCGGCTTTTCAATGGGAAAATGCCTCCGTCTTCCCGGACGTCTGGAGGAGGCATTTTCCCACCGAATCAGCCCAAAATTGGTGGGGACCTTCCTCTAACCCTTCTCTAACAACCACCCAAGTTTCAGACAGATTGGACTTTGGGGGGGGCATGTTATGGCCCCCCAAAGCAGGTCCCCCCATCCTCCCATAAGAAAGCGAAGGAGCAGCATATTGTTAGCATGCTGCTACTCATCTTCTTCATTATTTTCTATGGGGAAAAAAATGAAGAAGCAGGCTTCCTTTGCCAGGGGTGGCATTTTGCATGCAAAATGCCCCCTCACCCTCAGGGGCCCTTCTCCCACCCCTCCTCCCACCCCCCACCAAGGCTCAGCCTGCTCCCACTTGGGGGGGGGGCATTTCATGGCCTCCCCAAGTAGGTGCTCTAATCTCTACCACTGACAGCTGGGGGAGGCTTGTGTTGCCAGGGGTGGCATTTTGCATGCAAAATGCCCCCCAGCCCTCAGGGGCCCTTCTCCCACCCTTCCCCCCACCCCCCACCCAGGCTCAGACTGCTCCCACTTGGGGGGGCCATTTCATGGCCTCCCCAAGTAGGTGCTCTTTTCTCTACCACTGACAGCTGGGGAAGGCTTGTCTTGCCAGGGGTGGCATTTTGCATGCAAAATGCCCCCCAGCCCTCTGGGGCCCTTCTCCCACCCTTCCTCCCACCCCCCACCAAGGCTCAGACTGCTCCCACTTGGGGGGGGCATTTCATGGCCTCCCCAAGTAGGTCCTCTCAGCCCCTAAAGTCCACCCCTTACAGCCCCACACAAACCCAATTCCCCCCCAGCTGCCACACACAGACCCAAATCCCCACATTAGCCCCTCACAGACCCAAATCCACCCCCACCTGCCCCACACCCATAACCCCAGGAACAGGCTGGCAAAGGCCAGCCCTCTCCCTTTGTTCCCTATGCTGGGAACTTCTAAACTCTCTTTCCCTGGGCAATTCTGCACAGCCCAGGGGTGCCACAATGGTGGGCACACTTCTGAGTGCCAGCTGGTCCCTGTGAAAGAGCACCTGAACCACAGACACCCTCCCTCAAATTCCCCCACCACCTACAGAGATGGCTGGCCAGCCAGCCCCATTGTTCCCTATGACGGGAACCAACTGCACAACAAAGAATAAAACAAGAACAACACAAAATAAAGTTTTAATTTTTTTTTTTCTCCCTTCCAAAGTACAAGTAGGCAAAGCATTATGACACATTACACCAGCAGTCCCCCACACAGAAAAATAACACAACTCACTTAACATCAGAGAATCACAAAGCATGATTCCTGTCAAAAACACTTTATTTCTTGAACAGCTTTAGGTTACACAGCAGGGGGGAACACCAAAGGGCATGGCAGCACTATCTTACACAAAAATAACACAACTCACTTAACATCAGAGAATCACAAAGCACAATTCCTGTCAAAAACCCTTTATTTCTTGAACAGCTTTAGGTTACACAGCAGGGGGGAACACCAAAGGGCATGGCAGCACTATCTTACACAAAAATAACACAACTCACTTAACATCAGAGAATCACAAAAAAACAATTCCTGGCAAAAACACTTTATTTCTTGAACAGCTTTAGGTTACACAGTAGGAGGGCACAACAGGGCATGATAGCAATGTACTACAAAAAATAATACAACCCACTTCACCGTTTTTGACAGCAATTGTGTTTGTGTGATTCTGTGATGTGGAGTTGTGTTATTTTTGTGTAGTACACTGCTTTCCTGCTCTGTGGTGCCTTCCTACTGTGTAACCTAAAGCAGTTACAGAAATAAAGTGCTTTTGACAGCAATTTTTTGGGGTAATTCTTTAATGTGAAGTGAGTTGTGTTATTTTTGTGTAAGATACTGCTTCCATGCCCTTTGGTGTCCCCCCCCCTGCTGTGTAGCCTAAAGCTGTTCAAGAAATAAAGTGTTTTTGACAGGAATCGTGTTTTGTGATTCTCTGATGTTAAGTGAGTTTTGTTTTAATTTTTCTGTGTGGGGGACTGCTGGTGTAATGTGTCATAATGCTTTGCCTACTTGTACTTTGGAAGGGAGAAAATAATTTTTTTAAAACTTTATTTTGTGTTGTTCTTGTTTTATTCTTTGTTGTGCAGTTGGTTCCCATCATAGGGAACAATGGGGCTGGCTGGCCAGCCATCTCTGTAGGTGGTGGGGGAATTTGAGGGAGGGTGTCTGTGGTTCAGGTGCTCTTTCACAGGGACCAGCTGGCACTCAGAAGTGTGCCCACCATTGTGGCACCCCTGGGCTGTGCAGAATTGCCCAGGGAAAGAGAGTTTAGAAGTTCCCAGCATAGGGAACAAAGGGAGAGGGCTGGCCTTTGCCAGCCTGTTCCTGGGGTTATGGGTGTGGGGCAGGTGGGGGTGGATTTGGGTCTGTGAGGGGCTAATGTGGGGATTTGGGTCTGTGTGTGGCAGCTGGGGGGGAATTGGGTTTGTGTGGGGCTGTAAGGGGTGGACTTTAGGGGCTGAGAGGACCTACTTGGGGAGGCCATGAAATGGCCCCCCCAAGTGGGAGCAGGCTGAGCCTTGGTGGGGGGTGGGGGGAAGGGTGGGAGAAGGGCCCCTGAGGGATGGGGGGCATTTTGCATGCAAAATGCCACCCCTGGCAAAGGAAGCCTGCTTCTTCATTTTTCCCCAAAGGAAATAATGAAGAAAGATGAGCAGCAGCATGCTAACAATATGCTGCTCCTTCGCTTTCTTATGGGAGGATGGGGGGACCTGCTTTGGGGGGCCATAACATGGCCCCCCAAAGTTCAATCTGTCTGAAACTTGGGTGGTTGTTAGAGAAGGGTTAGAGGAAGGTCCCCACCAATTTTGGGCTTATTCGGTGGGAAAATGCCTCCTCCAGGCGTCCTGGAAGACGGAGGCATTTTCCCATAGAAAAAAGCCGAAAGAATGCCGAAATAATGCCGAAAGAATCCCGAAAGCCGAAAGCCGAAAGAGATTCTTGTTTCGGCTTTCGGCTTTAACGATAGAGAATCTTCTTTCGGCTTTCTACTTTCGGCTATAGCCGAAAATTTTTGGCTTGCACACCCCTAGTCAAAACCTTTGAACGGTTAGGACAATGCAACTAGATTTTTATAACTGAACACATAGGTGTAAAGAAACAGAAACAAATAATATTTGTGAATTCAGCCAAGAGACTGATTGACTGTTGATGCTACTTCGGGGTGAGCAAAGTCCAACATTTTGGATCTGCCAAGTGCCAGAGTCTCTTGATACACTTCTGTGGATTAAGGAACACACTGGAACCCAGGCTTAAGCCTTCGACTTAGAAATGATAGTCCTTATTTAAGGTGATCAGAGGACATCAAATTTTATCTAGCTCTCCAACAACCAGCCTTTTCCTCAGCTGTTAGCTGCAGTTACTGACTCTGTGAGGAGGTTCCCTTAACCTCTCAGCGGGAGAGGGAGGACCCGGAGTTTACCTTTTTATCACTTCCTGGGAGCTCCTTGTGTGCGCCCTCTACGCGCATGCACTCCCATGCCTATGCAATAACATCACTTTGGAGGAGAGATGTCATCGCGCAGGCATGGGAGCTCATGTGCGCTTCTCAGCAGGCTGATTTGGGCCCCAAATGGCCCGATTCAGCCAATTCGGGGGCAAAATCAGCCTGCTGAGAAGCGCGGAAGCACTCTTGGAGGGCAGCACAATGATGTCACTTCCTGGGAGCATGCGTGGGAGGTCCGTTCCTCCATCTCCTCCTCTGGCCAGGTGAGTGGAGGTGGGGCAGAGAATAGGAGTGGGGGATTCTGTGCCTCCATCAGGAAATGGTATCCCTAGACTCTGCCCTTGTGGGCTAAACCAACTAGCCCATGGGGGTTACACATGCAGCTGGGAATGTGGGTGGTGGGAGGGCTCACAGCAAGCAGATGGACTGCTGGGGGAGTGAGTGGGTGGTGGTGATGGAAGTGGACCCCACCAGAAGATCCGGGCCTTGGCAGCTGCCCACTTCAGGGTATGCTGATGCCAGCCATATTTCTTAGGATTCCTCAAATGTGTGATGCCCTCTGAACTACTGAGGGTGTGTGTGTGGCTCCCAGATTCTGTCACTGGTGTCTCTACTTGAAGGATCTCAAGCAGATGAGTCTGAAAAGACCCTTTCAATGCCTGAGATCCCGGAGAGCCCCTGTCCTATGACCATTGAGCTTCAATACTGAATGAACTTGATGGCTCTAAATATGATGCTTTGTGAGAGAAAGAAGAAGCTGTTCTTCAGAAGCTCCCCACTCAAGAGTAAGGTGAAAAAAGGGACCTGTAAGACTGCAGATCTTGGCTTGGCTCCTTTGTCTCAGCAATCATATTAACCAGGCACAGACATAACTCTCAGACTACTCTAGGGTTTCCGGGTCCCCTTACCTTCCCAGTGGGAAGGGGAACCCAGCACTCACCTTTATGGGTGTCGATGACGTCACTTCCAGGAAGTGATGTCATCGTCCAGGGGCTGGGACTGACTCCCGCACTTTGCTGCAGGCCGATTTGGGCCCAAATCAGCCCACTGCAAAGCACAAGACTGCTCCTAGGGTGGTATGATGATGTCACTCTCAGGAGTGACATCGTCACATTGCCCTGAGATCATGCCCAGGAGGCCTATTGTCTCACTTTTCCCTCTGCTAACCTCATGAGTGGAGGCAAGGGGTAGATAGGGAGAGTGGGAGACCCCTCCCCCTCCAGGGGACCTGGGATCCCTAGACTACTCCCCAATCCTCTCCAGATCTCAAGGACTAAGCTAGAGAAGGTAGAATATATTTTCTGATTGTTCACTTTAAAGGTAAAGGTAGTTCCCTGTGCAAGCACCGAGACATTACTGACCCATGGGGGGATGTCGCATCACAACGTTTTCTTGGCAGACTTTTTACGGAGTGGTTTGCCATTGCCTTCCCCAGTCATCTACCCTTTATGTAGAAAGATTGTTCACTTTAGCTTGTAATAAATGCATAGGGCCAAGATTTTTGGTGTCTTAGGCCAGCCATCCACAACATTTTTGAACCTTCGGGCAACTTTGGAATTCTGATACAAAATGGCTGCCACAAGAGATGGCGCCAACAGCAAAATGGCTGCTGCAAGAGGCAGAGCCAAACTTCCCTTCATGTCACTACTGAAATATGGCTGCTTGGAATCCGCAGGGGGAACCCATCGATTGGGGTGATAGGATTTGTACCCCAGCCAGCACCAGTAGTGAACGTGCCAGCAGCAGGGCAGATACGGGCGATGAGTCTGGAGCAGCTTTGGGAGGTGGGCGTGTCTGCCTGCTGGATTACAGGATTTATTTGTTACTTACTTTTACATTCTGATTTCCTTCTACCATGGGATTCCTGGCAGCGTAAAGGTTTTTCGGTGGGAGCATGGGTCCTCCTTGGCTCTTCTCTGAACTAGCAAAGGAGGTAATGGGAGCTGCAGGGACCCAGATCATACACTGCTTTGCAGTGCTGCTACGAGCAGGCATGCCACCATGCGGGGAGGGAGGCAGTGCAGGGATGAGCCATCCTTACTGGGCAGATTCCCTTTTAACACCAGGAGAACAGTATTAAAAGAGGAGGATTTGACACTGGCCCTTTCCTCGGGTTTCAGAGGGGGACAAACCAGAAAGTTAGAAAGACAATGAGGTCAGGGCATTTGTTTACTCCTTACTGCAGTTTACTGCAGTATTCAGGACTTCCTCCTTGTGGCATCCTTCTCTTCCTTCCTTTGTCACACAACAATCTCTTCTCTCCATCTTGTGCCATCCATGCCCATCCTTAAACTGGATAAGTAGATAGGAATTGAGCTCGCCCCTTTCCTATCAGAGTATGGAGTTCCTATAATAAAGATCTCTTGTTTCTTTTCTAAACCTAAGCTAAGTGTAAGTTTGTTATTTTCTCTCACACACTCACACCAGCCAGTAAGCTCAAAAACATCTATCACATTTTCTGTGCAATTGATGCTACTCTGCTACCCTCCTCCTCCTAGTTTATGGAAGACCAGTTTTATATATATATTAATAGGTTCTGGGTCCAGCTATATTTATTAATTAAAAGTGCACAGGAAAGAGGGGACTCCCTATGCCTTTTTGCCATCCCTCAGAATCTGGCAGCCTAGGCTATTGTCTGGATTTGCCTAGTAGCCATACAACATTTTTTTAATCTCAAATTTAAATGATGGTGTGAGTGGTTGAACCAATGTGTCTAACATAGTTGGAATGCAGAGGGTTAACTGGTGGTGTTTTACCGCTTGATCTGAGATTGCTTCTAAATAAGAACCAAAAAACCTTCGATGCTCCTATACAGAAATAGGAAAACTATTAGCGCCTGATGGAAGCATAAAAGAGTGCAAAATCATTTGAACAGGACATTTTTATGCAGCGAAGGTAGATTCATTTGTCTAAGGGTCAATAGTGAGGAGATCATTAAAGCAGGGATAAAAAGCATCCGAAATTCCTTCTGAGCCATGTGGTTCATGACTGATACAATATTCATTGGGCCCTTTGTCTTTTGTTCACCTTTCTAATGCATTACTTTGCCTGACAACTCATAGATTGAGCATTGTACATGTCTTTTTTTTTCTCTCCGTAGTCTCCTTGACAAATCACCCTGTGATACAATATAGATCTAACGCAACATCACTGGAAGCGCTTGTGCAGGGGCCTTTTGTGAGTTCCTTTTCTATTTCTTTGGGTTTCACCCACCCGCAATCGATGGAAACATATGGGCCAGCTCACTTCATTTTGCATATTAATCGATTGCCACTGTCATCATTATTAAAATTAATATTTTCATTCCTTGCCCACCTTGCTTCCATGCTGAGTCACAGAGTCGTAAAACCGTGACACAACTTCAAGAATGCTTTAACAAACAGCAGTAAAATTGCAAATTACAACTTAACAGAGTGCTGCTTGGGGTAAAGATCTCATTCCTCTAAATGCATTGTCGAAAAAGAATGTCTTCACCATCGTTTTGGAAAATAGTCGAGGACGGCATCATAACGGAAGGCGTTTCAGAATTAGAACCAGCCTAGGTTATATCTTTTGTGTTTCTTCCTTTTATCACCTGTGGCAGGAGACAGAACTCCCTGCCTCATGAGTGTTTGTGAAGTATATTGTATCATCACTGGAAGTGCTGGTTAGGGCAGGGCTAGGCCTCCGCCGGCCATGTAGGGGGAGGGAGTGAATGAAAGTTTTAATCCCTCCCCATTAGATGTTTTACCACCACCCTGTTTTAACAGTTTAATTGCACCTGGAAATTACACCAATATCGCCTAAGGGTTTTTATCCAAGTGAAGCTAAGTAAATAGCTATATTGTGGTTGCTGCCTTCTTGATATTTATCCTATTTATTCTATTATGTAATTAAGTTTTTGAGAAGTTTTATGGTTTTTACGAATTTATGGATTACTGTATTTATTGCTATGACTGTGCTTAATTTATTTAATGAAATAAATAAATCAATAATAAATAAATTGGTGGTCTTGCCTACTGTTATTAGAGCAGGCTTCATAATCACTCATAGAAAAACCTTTGCAAAACGGTTCTTACTTGACAAAGCAATGTGGCACCCACTGTCCAGAACCCTACAAAGTATCTCTGAATGAGGATCTGACTAGAAGTGGCTATTGATGGATAAATCACGGGTCAGAGTTTCAGAGCAGGGATGGGGGAAAACTCCTCAAACCAGGGGTCATTTCATAGAAAAAGAGCTGGAGGAACTCATTAGTAGAGATGGGCACGATCCACATTATGATTGAAAAAACCCACAATAATGGGAATTGCGCGATCGGGACCAGGCGGATTGTGCTCGGGCACGGCCAACGATCCAGCGGTCGGGAGGGGGGCTGGATCGGGGCTTGATCGGGGCGATCATACTCGGATCAGGAAGCCAGACACTCAGGCGCCAGCAATCTATTGCCCTAGCAACGGAGCCAGGGGAATGCCTGAGCTGTGTTTGCCCTCCTTCTGTCGCCCTGGAAACCTGAATGGAAGCCCAGCTTGCCTTGATCAGCAGGGCTTCCTTCCAACCACGGAGCAGCAAAGGAGTCACCAGCTCGGAGAAGACACCCAAGGGAGGGAGGGGGAAGGGGGTGTTCTGTAGCCATGGGCACTCCAATCTCATCCCTGCAAACCCTGATAGGCAGCTCTGACGGTGAAACACAGACAGCCAAACACAAACACAGATGCCGCCGGCATCAGACACCATTCCTGTATCACTGGGAACAGCGGGGCGCCCCTCTGCATTTACTTCCACAATCCAGGATCCACGATCCATGATCCACGGATCCGGAACAGGAGATGATCGGTGTGGATCGTCAATTCAGGATCGTCTCCAGCGCCGATCCACAATCAGCTTGATCGGTATTTTGGGGGGGATCGTGCCCACCTCTACTCATTAGCATAACTCATTAGCATATGCCACACCCCTAGCCATGACCAGAAGTGTGTCATTAGCATGACTGATTTGCATATGCCACACCCCATGACATCACCTATCCTGGCTGTTTTGGACCCAATCCTGGCCATTCAGGGCTGAAATTGGGCCCAAAAAGGCAAAAAGGAGCTGAAAATGGCTGAAAAGGGGCCCAAAATAGACAGGATTGGGCCACTGCTGAGTGGGAGAGTGATCCACCACCCATCAGAGGCCTGATCCAGGCAGTTTCGGCCCCAATCCAGGCTGATAAGGGCCCCAAATGGCCGAGAGTCAGGTGGCTGGGGCCACCTGACATGTGACCTCTTTGGGGACCTGCCAGAACCACGTTCCTGGCATTCCCCCTCGAAATGAGCCCTGCCTCAAACCATATTCCTGATCTATTACAACATATCCCTAATGTATAGTTATTCCCCATCTCACCATCGAAATGCAATAATACTTCATGGTGTACATATGTGATTTGCACTGGGAAAGCATATTGAGAAAAGGGTTAAACTTTCACCCAGCATTTCATCTCTAATCTGAATTGGAGCCCCCTGAGAGCTGCTGTAGCACAGGGGTTCACTGGTTTGGCTGCAAATCAGCAGTCTACTGGTTCGAATCCTAGTAGGTGGCCTTGGCTATGCCACTCCTCTCAGCCTCAGCCTCCCAGCTGTATTGTGGGGATAATTATCACACTGACTTGTTCACCACTGTGGGTGAGGCACTAATATGTCTAGAAGAGTAGAATATAAGCACAGCTATTATTTTTGGCCTTTAGAAGAAAAGTTGTGAAATCCTAATCACTGATCAACCAGGACAGATTGACCCTGAGGGACATGAACTTCCTTCAACAATGAACATCAAAGCAAATGAGAGATTGCACTCTTGGATTTCCTGACTATGAACCCTCAAATTAAACAGTAAATGCCAGGATTCCATTTTACAGATCCCAGATTAGAGCAGTTTTTGAGAGAAGGTCTTTGAGAGAAAATCTAGTTGTCAATACAAGCTTCATGCCGTTATGTTCACACATGAATGTCCTTTGGTAAAGTAGTTAAGAGTAGAGGTGGGCATGGACTGGGAAAACCCCACGGACTGCCAGTTTGTGGTCCATCGATTTTCATGGACCACAGACCACGAACTTTTCACGGACCTGCCCGGTTCACGAACCGGTTCATCAGTTCATGGTCCATCACTTCCGGGGGCCCTGGCTCCGCCCCTTCACACCCAGAGAGCCCAAACTCACAGAGAATCTTCAGCAGCCTCTCCTCCACCCACCCTCCAAGTTTGGTCAAGATTGTATTTCAGACGTCCAAGTTACAGACCCCCCCAAAGCAGCTGCCCCAGGAAACTTCCAGTAGATACTCGAGTCACAAATGACAATTGACTTGCATTGGCTAGCAGCACCAAAAAGTTACACTGATGCAAAATAAAACAGAAAGGGGTGGGGGAACAGCCCCCTCACTCATCACACAGACACCTTCCCAGGCATTGCCTAAGGAATCAATCCTTGCTCCTTGCTTGCATACTGGCTACGGAATGTCCCACCCTAACTTTCAGACTGGAGGCTCTTTGCTTGGCAGGCAGAGCTGCCTATCAAGGTTTTGAGGGCTGCAAAAGGTCTGCGGATGTGCCCTCCATTGCCTAGGGAATTGATAGATTGATGCCAGGATGTCTGGACTCATGGACACCGGACTGGCCCAGACGGATGAAAATTCATGAAAAAGGTGAGTCCACGAACTGGCCTGGACTGTGCAGAATTTTGGTCCATTTTCTGGACCATGCCCATTTCTAGTTAAGAGCAGCAGGGCTCTAATCTGGAGAACCGGGTTTAATTCCTCATTCCTCTACTTGAAGCCAGCTGTGTGACCTTGAGTCAGTCACAGCTTCTTGGAGCTCTCTCAGCCCCACCCTCCTCACAGGGTGATTGTTATGGGGATAATAAATAACACCATAAAACCTCTGAGTGGGCATTAAGTTGTCCTGAAGGGCGGTATCTAAATCAAATGTTGTTGTTGTTGTTGTTGTTGTTATTGTTATTGTTGTTGTTAGGACTACTTCCTCTTGTATTGTCTAGCCTCACAAGGCCTGCTCTCTGTGCCCTCCTTCAGAGGTGGCAACCAGAGACAGGGCTTTTTCAATAGTGGCACCTTGTTTATGGAATGCCCTTTCCCTTGAGGCTCATCTGACACCTACATTGAGCCAGTTTGGTGCAGTGGTTAAGAAGAGTGCAGGACTCTAATCTGGAGAGCCGGGTTTGATTCCCCACTCCTCCACTTGAAGCCAGCTGGGTGACCTTGGGTTAGTCATGGCTCTCTGGAGCTCTCTCAGCCCCACCCACCTCACAGGGTATTTTCTTGCGGGGATAATAGTAACATACTTTGTAAACCACTCTGAATGGGTGTTAAGTCATCCTGAAGGGCGGTATATAAATCAAACGTTGTTGTTGTTGTAGTTCTCTTTTGGACTGCCAGGCCAAAACGTTTTTGTTCACCCAGGCTTTTAATACTATTTTAATCTGGCAAGTGTTATTTTAAGCTGTCAGTGGTTTGTTTTTATGGTGTATGTTTTTACTCTGGGCTGTTTTTTTTTAATGTGAACTTTAATGTTCCTTTTATCTTAATGTGGACCTTTTAATGTTCCTTTTTTATTTTGTAATCTGCCCTGAGCATGTTCCTGTAGAGGCAGCATAGAATTTTCTAAATATATACAATAGTATTGTGTGTTACGTGGTGGAGTGTGGCACAGATTTTTGGTCACAGAGCTGAGGGAAGATGTTTTCAGTCAGTCTTTCGGGATGTGTTTGTTATGTGCCCTCAAATCACCTCTGACCTATGGTGACCCTATGAATGAATAACCTCCAAAACGTCCTGTCATTAACAGACTTGCTCAGTTCTTGCAACCTGGAGGATGCAGCTTCCTTTATTGAGTCCAGCCATCTCATTTTAGGTCTTCCCCTTTTCCTACTGCCTTCCACTTTTCCTAGCATGATTGACTTTTCCAGAGAATCTTGTCTTCCCATGATATGACCAAAGTACAATAGTCTCAGTTTTGTCATTTTTACTGGTTTCTCAATTTATGCTAGTGTTCTTATAGAATTTCGCATATTTGTTGCACTGAAAGACTGGTTTCATAGTTTTCAGGATACATAAGCAGAATGCTGCATTTGCACATGTTGATCACGAGCACAAAGCCAGCGTGGTGCGGAAACATAAAAATATCTGAAGAAAACAGATACTTTTCTGTTTGGCATATGTTCTTGTGTTTTGCTCAAATGATTTCAGATGACATGGTGTGAAAGGGAACATTGCAAGATTACAGATGGTTTGGCACAAAAAAGGTTAAAATATTAGGATACAGATGGCTTAGTGAGAAAGGTTAAAATATTGTGAGGCTGCAAATATCATAAGAATATGTAAGGCTTCTTTGCGTAAATATTGTATGCAGAATTATCAAAAGCAGAGTAAATTACGGATGCTTCCAAAATCCTTCTCTGTTGAACTTCTCCCCAGATTTTGGAATTCTTGTCTTCTCATCTCCAAATCTATACATCCATAAACCCTGTTCACATGTCGCAGTACGTGCATATATCTGTTTGTAATGTAAGACAGACCAGTGCATGTTCACTTTACAAATGAAACTGGGACCACTCCCTGGATGAATGTAGGGCTTAAATTGCATGTTCAGCATGTATGGAGAAAAATCAACTGTACACTGTACATGGTTGGTATATGCATTCATTGTAACTTGTCAACAGGGCTATGATATTCTGCTGTAGATAGAGAGTGCTGCATATACTCTGTTTTCCTTCAGGGAAAAGGAACCACAGACAGGGAGTGTGGAACATTTCCTCTCCTCTACAAAACAAAAGGGGCTAAGAAACTTTGCTGAGCTTTCATAGCCAATTTGGTATAGTGGTTAGAGTTTCTGACCAGGATTTAGGAGACTCAGGTTCAAATGCCACCCTGGCCACAGAAGCTTGCTCAGGGAACTTAGACCATTCACACTTGCTCATCCTAACTACCTCACAAGGTTGTTGTGAGGATGAAATGGAGAATGATGGAAGCTACTTTGAGGTAAGAAGGTGCTGCAGTGGTAAGGAAAGCCATAAGGAGGACTGGGTCTGTCCAACATGCTACCCTGATGAATAATTAGGTGGGTAGCTGTACTGGTCTGCAGTAGGACAGCAGAATTCAAATCCAGTGGCACCTTAGAGACCAACAAGATTTTCAGAGTGTAAGCTCTCAAGACTCCAGCTTTGACTCTCAAAGCGTACACTTTGAAAATCTTATTGGTCTCTAAGGTGCCACTGGACTCGAATCCTGATGGAGCAGGGGAAGGATGTGAGCAGTCAACCCCACTCCACGCCATCTTTAATTGCAGCTTATGATATAAAAATCATAAGTCCCTTGAATCTGATACACCTTCATTCACATTAGAGTCCCAGCCAGCTGAGCAAAGTGTTGCCAAGTCCTGCCCAGGAGAATGAGTCATGAATGGAATGTGAATGCAAATGCCGAGCAATCGGGCATGATTGGCTCTTGTACCTCCAAGCTGCGGAACGTGCGATCATGACAATAAGGACACTCATGAGTCACCACTCAAACATTCCAATCTCCCCTCTGTTCCGTGAATGAATTCTATCCAACTGAGGGTCATCAATTAGCTCTGATAAGTTTATAACTCCTGCGTGCGAACATCTAATCAAGACTCTAAATTCATTAGCTAAGCTCTGGGAACATTAATTAGCAATCATTTCTCTGTAAAACACCAGGAGAACCCAATCTTATTCCTTTGTCACACCCTGGTAACATCAATCAAAGGTAATCAAACCTTTGTCGTTCCCAGGAGATTACCTTTAAGGTCTTTGTCCTAATGGCTGAGGGGGCTTCTCAGCCTCAGGACATGATTTGACCTATAAAAACCCAGATTTTGCCCCATTCAAATAGTGTATGCTTTCCTTGATCCGAGTGCTGTACCCTTAGGTTCTCCATCCATAAGGTTCTCTCCTGGTCAAGAACACTGGCCGTTTGAAGCCCTCTTCCTCCGGAAACCACTCCACTTCCTGGATAGATAATTATCGTCCGAAATCCCTCAAATCTATTCGAGTTTCACCATGTCTTTCCTTGGAATCTTGTGTGCTTGTGAGTTACTTCTTGTGCGTGTGTATGTTTTCTCCTTTTAATAAAAATTACTCTTTATTTGAAGAACACTCCTCTTGTTAGTCTCCTTGGGGAGGGGACCTTGTAAAAATTAGTGGAGCATCCTACTTGGTTACCCCTCTCACATAGCCTCCTCCTTGCCACTAATTCCCCTCCTCTTTACTCACAAGAAGTCTCATTCAGGTAACAAGGATAAGGCAATATTTGTGCTGGTCAATCAGTGAGGCTAAACTTTGAGGCTATCAGCAGGTGGCTGGGCAGGGAGCAGTTAGTGGGCAGTGTAAGGCATCAGAGTTGCTTGGCACCCAACCTTATACTAGTATGAAAGACACTGGAAACATTACCAATGCATGTAAAGGATTTCTTGTGTATGGAGATGCTGTTTGAATATGGCTTATGAAGAAGCTTTGTGAAACAGGATGTATTAATTGCTAGCATGCCCGTTGCCAACTCTCCCGGATCACTGCTTCCCATCAGATGAAACTTCTGTCCTTCACAACACTCATCTGCCTGCAAAAGAGAGAAAAGGATTACAATGAAAAACTGGACTTGATTGTTCTTATCTAGTTCTTGCAATGAATTTAGATATTTACCTTACTTTGAAGCATTGGTTGATTTATATAATTCTTTGTGGTGTCAATTTTTGTGACAAAAATAGTTCACAGTAATTGGATCCATAATTGGATTGCACTTATTGCCCTTGCACTGTATAAATATTTAAAAAAATTAAAAAATAATTTATAGGTTACTGTATTATTAGCTTGAGTCTTTGTAAATATTTGTCAGGTCTCTTAGGACTGTGGTCCCCCTTTTGTTGTCTGACTGTCTAAGAGCCAAGCTACAAGTGATGCCTTACACAGGCTGAACACTTGTCAACTTCCCTCAAGTTTTGATGGGAAATGTAGGCATCCTGGTTTTACAGCTTGGCTCTCCATTACAGCTGCAAGACCAGGATGCCTACATTTCCCATCAAAACTTGAGGGAAGCTGACAAGTGTCCAACCTGTGCCAGGTGTCACTTGTAGCTTGGCTCTAAGGCTGCCTAGTGGATGGGCCACCCCTGAGTTCTATGGGGAAAATTGAAATTTTTGGTCTAGATGGTCTGAATCAACAGGATTCCTTTTTTTTTTTGCAAAGGTATCAGATCTTTTCCTTTGCATCCCCCCTCCCCACAGCTATTCCTTCTTGGGAACGTGCTTTCAGAGAGAAAGGGTAATAGGGACAGAGTAAGTTGTGTTTCTTTGGCACATTATACAGGGGAAAGAAGAGTTGTGCTGAAACTTTTAGCTTTAAAATGCCATAAAGTTTTAAATGGCTTGGCTGTGCCTCTCAGTAAATCAACATAATCGCCGTAAAGCCATGCATTGTCCCCATGTAGTGCTTTACTACACTAACTGAGAGAACACTCTAAGCATCTAAAATGTGTATAAACTTTATGGAAGAGATGCACAAAGGCATGGGAAGGGAAAGGAAACGCTATGTTAAAATGCAAGCGGTGTGCCTGAATCCAAGTGGACTGAAGGTCACGACAACTGCAATTGCTGTTCCTGAAAGTAAGGAACATGAGCTGTGATGCAGCAACAAGTCAGGCAGAGACTGGATTGAGTTGAAGACAAATACACACTTGTAAGTTGTATTCTTCAGTATCCTTGAAGACCAGGCAAAGCCCCAAGGTAGGGGTTGATTGGCCAATGTACAGTCTGCTATTACACTCAATCTGCATATCTATATATGAAGCTGCCTTATACAGAATCAGACCTTTGGTCCATCAAGGTCAGTAGTATTGTCTACTCAGACTGGCAGTGGATCCCTAGAATTTCCAGTTGAGGTCTTCCACATCACTTGCATCACCTGATCCTTTTAACTGGAGATGCTGAGAATTGAATCTGGGACTGTCTGCATACCTATCAGATCCCCCACCACTGAGCCACATCCCCTCTGCCAGTCACGAGTAGACACAGGCATGAATGGGGAAAAAAAACAAGAACACGCTGTTCGTCATTTGTTGCCATCCACGAACAATGAACAACAAGCTTGGACGAACGTGAACTGTTCCCGGACATGTTCGTTGTTCGTTGTTCGTGGGGGCCAGACTCCGCCCCAACTCAGCCTCCACTTAGCCCCCCTCCCCTCAAACCCACTTACCTGGCCCTTTAAAGATCCATTTAAACTATCAGCTGGCAGGCAGCAGGGAGGATTCCCACCTGCCACCTGCCAGCTGATAGTTTAAAGGGCCCTGTCCTGGCAAAAACAGCAGAGTCTGCTGGCAGCTAGTTTGAGGGGTTACAAAAGTGACCTTCTCAATGTCCAATACTTACCAAATTTGCAGGGGACATAGTCCTCACTGTCCTCTGTAGACCTCCCAAGTTTCAGAGAGATTGCACCCCGGGAAAGGCATGATCCATGGGTCTCCCTGTTGGCTGTCATTTTCTCTTCACAGTGGCAAAAACGGGACTCTCTGCTGGAAGTACTTTGAAGGGTTAAAGCCAGAAGGAAAGCCAGAAGGAGTTCAGACAGAGTTCAGTCCCTCCCTACCTCCAGTTGCCAAGCGGATTGAATGCAGGTGCCAGACTGTCTGGCTTGATGAATGTTTGCCAAAGGCAATGAATGAGTCTTGCCATGACCACCTGTTTGTTTAGGATGGGGCCTCATGAACAGCTTGTTCAAGAACAGCACATTAGGCTGTTCGTGGTTTTTTTCTGTTCGTAATGCTGTTCGTGCCCATGTCTAGTTACGAGTGACACAAGTCGGAATATGGATGTTTGACCTGACTCACTGCCACATGTATGAACTAAGTAACTCATCTTAAAATAGCAAGATTTCAGTCCGGTAGTGCCTTAAAGGCCGATTAGATTTCCAAGGTATGAGGTTTTGAGAGTCAGAGCTCCCTTCACCAGAAACAAAGAGTGGAAAAAGGAAGGAGTTCACTTCTCATACCTGGCAAAGGGCGCTATGACCCATGAAAGCTCATCGCTTGGTGTAACGGTCTGCATGTTTTAAAGGAAGTCTGGAAGGGCTGTATACATTCATTTGCAGGACTGTTAAGAGTTAATACCTCATAGAATCAGAGAGCTTTGAGTGGCAGGCTACTCCAAGGCATTCGATTTGTAGCATGACATAGCAAAGAGAAAGAGATCCAGTGTGGAGAGTTGATGGGTGGGGTCCTCCTCACAGAGAGCAGTTTCAACACTGGCAGGAGAACTGGGAAGTTGGCAAGGAAGTTTGGAAAGTAGGTGAAGACTCCCATTTCGGCCAAGGGGATAGTCAGTTCTTAGCAGGTAGATCCCCAAGTCCCTCACAGCAAGCACTCAGGTGCAATGGTTGAAGTCACTTTTATTAGAGATCTATACAGTCCAAGTGATCTATACAAATGCATTAGCAGAAGTGATTATTCAAAAAGGGATAGTGTTAATTATAGAGAAACTTCCCACCCTTTGGGTCCATTGACATTCTGGCGTGAAAACCCCAAAGAGTTACATGGGAACTGATTAGTTTAGGCTAGACATAGTACACACTGAAATAATCTCAGTCTCTGAGAAAAGATACATTGCTCTCTGCTTGCAGCTTGCATCCAAGGAAAGTAAATACCTTCAACAGATAACAGACAACTAGGGGTGTGCAAAGGCACTCTGTTTCGTGTTTCTTGTTTCGGGTTTACCTGAAACAAGAATCTGTTTCGGAAACAGCAAAACCCGAAACGGCTAGCCGTTTCGGGTTTAGCGTTTCGGGTTTGTTTCGGGTTGTTTCGGGTTTGTTCCGGGTTTTTCAATGGGAAAATGCCTCCGTCTTCCCAGACGCCTGGGGGAGGCATTTTCCCACCGAATCAAGCCAAAATTGGTGGGGACCTTCCTCTAACTCCTCTCTAACAACCCCCCAAGGGGGATAGGGAGGATAGGGGGACCTGGTTTGGGGGGCCATAACATGGCCCCCCAAAGTCCAATCGGTCTGAAACTTGGGGGGTTGTTAGAGAGGAGTTAGCGGAAGGTCCTCACCAATTTTGGCTTGATTCGGTGGGAAAATGCCTCCCCCAGGCGTCTGGGAAGACGGAGGCATTTTCCCATTGAAAAACCCGAAACAAACCCGAAACAACCCGAAACGTTTCGGGTTATTTTGTTTCGGATAACCCGAAACATTTCGGGTTTCCCAAAACGTTTCAGATAACCCGAAACAACCCGAAACAAGTTTGTTTCATGTTTCTTTCGGGTTTCAGAAACCCGAATTGCACACCCCTACAGACAACCCCCACTGGCTCAGTACATTTCATGTTAGCAGTTTACACACTCTCAGATGATCAGAACAAAATGCAAAACACATTAATGGCAGGTATGCAGGCAGGCATACATGACAGGGAAAGATCTTCTAAGGAGAGGAGATTTTCCCTACCCAGTCAAACAGGGAGGCCGCTCTGGAGAGTGAAGAGATCCCATGTTGGGTGCGATTGGAAATTGCCTGTGGAGACCTTCAGATTCAGTTAATGACTGAAGGAAAGCACTGGTGTGTGAGGAGAAGGGGCTTGGGGTACTAGAAAGTGGGTTCCAACCTTCTTAGCCCCAGAAGAGAAAGATAATACTAAAAAGAAAGTATACTCAAGTGCTTGGGGGGAAACAAGGGGACCAAAGCCTAAAAGCATAAGCCTTAAGTGACAGTGAAGAGTATAAGAATTGATGTCTGTGCCTGTTCTGAATTTTTACCTCTGTTGTAGTTGTATATGTTGAATTTAACCTCAGAAATCTTCAATCTCTGATTTCACCTGACTTTTCTCCTCTAATGTAAATAAACCAATTAGTTGTTTGTGGAAGTTTAAAATGCCTCTGGTGTAGGAAGGCCAGAGGGAATGTGCTCCTGGGTGATGCGGTGCACTCCCAGGCAGTAGAGTGCGCTCCCATGTGCCACAGCATCCCAATTCAGGCCAATTTGGGCCCGAATCAGGCCGAACCAGGCCAAATCAGGCCCAATTAGACCCCCTGGGAAGCGTAGGAGTGCTCCCAGGGCAGCACATGACCTGCACGATGACATCACTTTTCAGAAGTCCCATAGGCTGCATACAATGGGGGAAGCAATAAGGTAGGAGCCAAGCCTCCAACCTCCTGTCTGGAGGGTCTGGGGACCTGGCAACCCTACTCTGGAGCCATTTATGTGTTGTAAGGATGAGGGAAAGTCATACCTGGAAATCTACTTGGTCTTTAATTTGCTACTGGACCCAAATCTTACTCTTCTACTACAGACCAAGACAGCTACCCACCTGAAATTACCTTAAAAGCTCTCTGTTGAGCTATTTGGCTCCGGGACAACTGCAGGAGGGAGGAAGAACTCCCTTTTCCCTCCCCTGCCATTTTGGCAAACAGAAATGTCTGCTGGGGGGGGGCATGGCTGCTTGTGTGAGTGATAGTGATCTATCACTCACAATCCTTTATCCTTTATCCAGAAGCTAAACCAGACCCATCTTTCCTTTAAAATTACTCTTCCCAGTTCTCAAGTATGGATTCCTCTCAAGGCTTATGGGAGCTGTAGCTTTTTCAGCATCCAGAATTGAATTGGTTGGCGAAGAAAACTACAATTACCATCAATCCCAGCAGTTCAGTAAATTCTGAGCATATGCCATGTAGTGGGGCTATTGACAGGCACATTATTAGCGAGGATCACAGCATCATTACTTCCTGGACATGTTGTTTGGTCACAGAATGTGTAAACTGACTCCATTGCAGAGCTGTCTGAGGTGATGAAAGGTGATCTGAACAACTGGATCAAAGTCATTCATGATGATCAGTGTATGAAAAATCACCCTAGCAACTGAGCAGCATGGGCAACTTGGTCACCTTTTGAGGTAGAGTTCCCAGCTCTGGGTTAGGAAATTCCTGGAGATTTGGGGGTGGAGCCTTGGGAGGGCAGGGTTTGAAGAGGAGAGGGACCTCGGTGGGATATAATATCATACAGTCCACCTTTCAAAGCAACCATTTTCTCTAGGGGAGTTGACCTCTGTCGTCTAGCGATCAACTGTCATTCTGGGAGCTCTCCAGGCCCCAACTGGCAGTTGGCAAGCCTGGTTTGAGGTCATGCAATACAAATCATATTGCGAAATGGGACAATTTCGTGGAAGTTTGTGTTCCATGATTTGTGGAACACGACGAAATGCGAAACTCTCATTTCATTGTTTCTCATTTCGTGCCCATCTCTAGGCTAGAGATTAACTGTCATTCTGGGAGCTCTCTGGCAGTTCGCAACCCTGTTTGGAGGTCATGCAAGTACATTCTGGGCCATCACAGTAGGATTGATGATTCCTGACAGGAGAGACCTGTTCCCATATTATTTTGACCATCAATGGCTTATTTAGATTCTTCTTTCCAAGATGTACTTCAATATTATCTTCCATGCCCAGCTTTCTTCCATTTGCTTTTCATTCCAACCCAATCAGGCAACAAGCCATCCTGGAGTCTTCTCCATTTCTATTCTGTTGCAATCTTGCCTTTTATCAGTTTGTCATTTTACTGACAGATCTCTCATACACTGCTGTATTTAGAAGATTTATTATTGGTAAGCCCTAGGATTACTTCGTTGTCTTGACAAATGAACTTTTCCCCTGGTTCGTGTGACTGATGGGTATTTTTGGCATGTGCAATGCCCCTTTGGAAGCCAGACCTCTATCGTCTTTATGTACAACTTTGATCTTCTTTGCTGGGTGTCTAATACTGAAGTTGAGCTCATTGTATTAATAATACTTTAATGGTATTGTGTTTCCTTGTCCAATTGCCAGTCAGGCTGGCCCCTATAGAACTCAATATTTTGGGCTGTTATTTTTCATCAGAAAATATTCTCTATGTGTTGATTAAGAGTAAAAATGGAAGTGGACTACAAATTCCATGACCCTCTGCTGCGGTAGAATGAGATGGAGGGAACAACCCTAAGAAGGTACTATTCAGAAATATGTCCCATTTTATTCAATGTGGCTCTCTTCCAGGAAATTGTTCATAACACTGTATCCAGATTTTGTAACATCCTTACCCTATAATAGTAGGGAGGAGGTTTTTATTTTTAATCTTGTTTATTGCCTCACTGTTGGAAGATGTTCAAAGCGACGCACAATAAAAAAAAGACATTTGCTTCTGAAAATGCTTTTCAATTTGTGTTCTTATTGTGCTTCAAACAGAGTTGCCAGATGATCTGCCTCTTTTGAATGAATCTGCTCCAAGTTCTTTCTTTATCTATTTCCCAAAAGATTCAGGCTGCCTTCTCACCAAACTCATCCTCAAATTGGTTTATCAGAAACAGAACTATAATGTTAGCAGTCATACCCCTCCTCCTGCTGAAGGGCAGTTTATGGATTTGAAATAGTAAACTCCCTTCCTCATAAAGCATAAGTGCAAGACACTGCCTGGCCTGAAATATACCAAGCCAGGGAAGAGCCTGGGAAATATTTTAAAAGGAGAGTCAGAGCATCTGGCCAACTAAAGACCTTCTCCTTACCCTGGAGAGATGCATAACTTAGGACAATGAGGCTCCCAGGAAACTCTTGACTCATCACATCCGGCCTCACTTCTCTGCATCCATTTACCCCTATCAAGCAACACCCAAGCTATTCTGCAAACCTGATAGCTTTTCCCATCTGGTACTCAAAGGCTCATCAAGCACTATTTTCACCTATAGTCCACCTCAGGTAGACCCATTAAGCTTCTTCCAACTTAATTGTCTACCTCTGGAGACAGCCATTAAGTCATTGTTTTGGGGCTGAAGATGTCAGTTTGCCCCATGTAGCATTTTGCCCGATAACTGGGCTCCCTAGCCACCAGTGAGTATGTGTGTATGTGTGTTCTGGATCCATCCATACATTCCTAAATCCATTTGGGCTTTTTCTCTTCTGCATGAAATGCTGGTCATTTTACTGCTGCCTTCTGTGGACTCCTATCTCGGAGACTGATAACTATCACCCTCCTGAAACCGTTTTCTCCTCTTTCCTCCCTGATTTTCTTAGTTAGCCTTTTATGTGTGCTGTGTGTCGTTTCCTGTATTTTTGCCTTCTTATTTCTCTTTTAATAAGAAAAAACTTTCCATTTGAACATTGGCCTGGCTTATTTGAGAGTTCTCTAAGGGAATAATCCCAGTAAACATAAGTGGAGATTAATCCCAGTTAGCTCATCTCACTTGTCTCCTTTAAACTAATTCCCCGAATGAATTAGGAGACTGCCTATTTGGATAACAATAGTGCCTATTTTATTTATTTGTTTGTTTGTTTATTTATTTATTTGTTTGTTTTATTTACTTCATTTATTCCCTGCCTTTCTTTCCAAAGTGCCTTATAGTATTATCTTCTTCTACATTTTATCTTCACAACAACCCTGTGAGGTGGGGTAGGCTGAGGGTGCAAGGTCACGCAGCAAGCTTCCATGGGAGAGATTTGAATCTGGGATCCTAGTCTAACACACTGTGCTGTGCTGTACTCTACTCTGCTCTGCTCTGTTCTGCTCTGCTCTCTGTGTGTAAGTGTTGTCAAGTCACAATTAACTTATGACAACCCCAACAAGGGGCTTTCAAGGGAAGTGAGAAGCAGAGGTGGTTTGCCAGTGGTTTGCCTTTGCAGGGTCTTACTTGGTGGTTGCCCATCTAAGTACCAACACTGCTTAGCTTCTGAGATTTGATAAGATCTGACCATGCCTCCTTTCCTCCCTACTGTTCTGTGCTATGCTATGCTATGCTATGCTATGCTATAAACTCTTGTCCCCAAGCCAGCTAAATTAGTCATGACTGAAGCTGTAATCCTATGTCCACTTTTTAAAGGAGCAAGCACTATTAAATTTAGTGGGATTTACTGGTGAGTAATAATGCATAGCATTGGGCTGCTTGACTCAGTGTAAATATACATAGTTGAACTGGACTTCTCAGGGTTGCCAGCAGCTTTGATAAAATAAATGTCCTGACTCTTTTATAGAGGCTTAATGTACAGGAATGGGTAGATGAAGCTTTCCATGGCTTGGAAATAAATAACCTCCTATTAAGCCTCTGTTAAAGGGACAGAGCCTTTCCCCTCTCCAGGCCATTGGCAACCTGCTGGCTTCAAACTGAGAAAATGTTATCCCTGTCTGTAGTTATTTTGTCTTTGTGTTTAATTCTCTTCTTCTGAAAACTCTTTTATGCATGCTTTTGTCAGTCACCTTGACGGTCCTTCTGGTTTGGTCACGAGGCGGGGTAATTTAAATGACTATATCTAGAGAAAATGGGGAGTTTGCACTTTATTCATATCAAAGACACCTTGTATTGCTCATTGATATGTGAACAGTGATGCTCTCCAAAGATCCTCTCATATGTTTGCCTATTAGACTTTCTGAGCGTGTTTATATTTTTGCAAAGCTGTGAATCAATGGACGTGAGCGGGATTTATGCCTTGGATGGCATTTCATTGGTTTCTAAGTCAGTTTGATGATGAGTCCATGCATTTAAATTACAAGCCAGTTGGGCCAAATTCCATAAAAAGGCAGGTGAGATCATAAATTTTCTGCTTCAGGGGCAGTTATTGCTGTCTATAAAGTGAGAGCAAGGAAGGCATCACGGTGTCTGCCTACGGCTCATCTGGTGTACTCTGTCTGGTTCAAAAAGCCTTGCAGATGCAAGAGGCAATGCTCTATAGATATGATTTTGATGGGTGTCTGTCAGTGCATGCTCTCCATGCTATTACCTATTCGGAGCTTAATGAAGATTGGGCGTGCTTGGAGACATTTGAATAAGAGTTGTTTGCAATGCAGTTCTTGGGGGATGCAACGTTGCCAACAGAAGAAGGGGAAGATGCATTTTTAAAAACAGAACCAGGAACAAAGAGGCCAAAAGAAGGATGCAGAGGGTGAGCTAAACTCTCCTCTGTCTGGAGATCAGGGGGCGGGGCCACCAGCCATGTGACCATTTTCAAGAGGTGCCGGAACTCCATTCCACCACGTTCTGGCTGAAAAAAAGCCCTGCTTCTAGTCCTACCCAGTGTTCTGTCTCTGAGCCTGTTGCTAAAATACTGACATGGTTATCTCTCATATATAGCAGCATCTTAAAAATATCATTGTTGGGCAACAGCGTGATGTCACTTCTAAGGAAACAAAACACAGAACGGATATCAGTTCTCTCTAGGAATCCCTGTTAATACTATGGTTTTATTATACACGCTGCTGACACCCTCCCAAGTCATGCCTGGCAACCCTATATAGGCCTAGGATGCTGGTGGCAGATTCCTACTGTGGTGTAGGGGTATGTAGGGAGCTTTTTGCTGTGGCGAGGGGGCAGAGGAGCGCAAGCACTGCCTTCCCATGGCATAAGGGGCTGTACCCAAATTTCATGGGCTGGCCTTGTCAGGACCCACCTTTATCCCCATGCATCAGTGGGGACTCAATGAGTCTCAAACATGTGACATCACAGTCTCATGACAGGAAGAGGAAGATCCAGAGTTATCACCTTGTGGATCAGGTCTCTGAGCCACCAGAGTACACAGAGCAATGTTAACCCCCCTGATGAGGGTGGGGGATCCCAAACTTGGGGTGGTGGCAGAAGAAAAATAAAAAAATCTCACCAGCATCACAAGTGTGATGATGTCACTTCCGGGGAAAACCTGGAAGTGACAGTGGTAGCTCTAGGAATAGCTGGAAATGTAGTTTCTCTGCATTTCTGGCTACTTCTAGAGCTATTTCTAGAGCTACTGCCATTGTTTCCAGGTTTCCCGCAGAAGTGACATCATCATGCTCCCGATACTGCCCACTCCCACTCTCCCACTGGTTCCCAGGCTAATAGGAGAATCCTAACTCTAATTGACGAACGCAGTGACTTTAGTAGGGAGTGGTTGGTCCAAGCTGGAGGAGGAGAGGAAATGCAAAAGAGAGCTTTTGCATGTGCACATAGCATTGCAGTGCTGACTGCTGGTGCGCATGGGGGGCAGAGAAGTGTAAGGAATGGAGATGTTGAGGAGAGAATGTTCCTGTCCCTGCCTGTGCTAAAAGGGAATTCTCTCCACCGCCGATCAACCTCGCCTCATCCTGCTTCTTATCTCAGCATGTGCTAATATATGGCATCTTTGCTCTCTATACTAATCGCAAGGCTTTCTAACAAGGAGAAAAATGGTGACTCCATAAGGGCTGCATATTTCCTGGGCTGCAAACCCGCTGACTTTGAAAGGCTTCTGCACTCTTAACCGTTGCCAGCCAGATGCTTCTGGGAAGCCCTCAAGGAGGGCATGAAGGAAGGCGCTCCCATTGTTCGATTCCATCAGCAGCATATTCTCTGGGAACATGGAAGCTTTATTTGGGTGTTACTTCACAAACAAATTGTTTTTATAGCCCTCTAAGGCAGCAGACATTGCTGCATCTTGAGAGGGGGACTGCTGTCCATTAATTCTGTATAGTGTGAAAAAAGGACTCTCTTTTGTCTGTCCGGAATCCACTGCCCATCAATTTTAACCGCTGAGTTCAGGTTTTGGCATTATGGAAAAACAACAAAAATAATATCCATCTGCTTTGTCATACTGTGCAGTTCTGGAAACTCTGTCATGTTGCATTCGTTCTCCAAAATGCAGTTGCCTCTCCGGTGTGTTTCCCGGATGCCCCTGGCTAGATACTGTTGGAAACAGAAATGGGTAATCCATCTAGGTGTCAGGATCTAATATGTTGTGTGGTTCCTTGGTCAGAGTTATGCCATGTTTAATCTGTAGTTGCTAGCCTTTTTCTCCCTCCAGGTCCAGGTGTTGTTGTGACCACGTTTTCCATGGGAGAGAATACTCTTATCTGTTTCTACAGCCAGAGATCTTGACGGGCCGAGCCTTCCCACAGCCAAGTTCCCATCGCTCTGGAGAATGGGGGGCGGGGGAAGCTGGGAGTGAAGAGTTTGATGTATCACAAGTTTCATTTTCTTTCTCATTCTCAACAATGCCTATGTTCAGCCAAGATCCTTTCTAGGCCTTGGAATATGGATACTTGTATCAGAGCCTAGTCTTTCAATAAACCTTTTGAAATCAAGAAATTTGTGCTTCTTGCAGAAGGGGGAGACGAACTCTAGATAACGGGGATTCCATAGTCTGACACTAGGCTTGAATCTGAAATATTGTCACAGAAGAAGTCTCAGGAACATATCTCTCCCGTAGCCTATCCTGTGAGCCAGTGTGGTGTAGTGATTAGAGTGTTGGACAAGGATCTGAGAGATCCAGGTTCGAATCCATACACTGCCCCGAGTGACCTTGAGCCAGTCACACACACTCAGCCTCACCTACCTCACAGGGTTGCTGTGAAAATAAAATGAATGACATGAGGACAAAGCAAGTCACTTTGGGCCCCCATTGGGGAGGAAGGCCAGGATAAACAAAGTTAAATGAATAAAATATGATCCACCAGCTCTAAAGGTATCTCTTTACCCTCCACACTAGTCACAGGAGCTGTTGCTGATGCTAGATAGGCCAGATGGGATGTCCATCAATGGAATGGGACTTCCTGCTTCCCCATTTCTTCTGCATGATGTTCTTGAGGGATGCCCCCCCCTAAAGAAAACCAGCATAGCAGGGGAATCAGAGGAGTACAGCAGGAGGGAGAAATTGGCCAGAGATTTGTCCCTTCTGTTAGTAGAAATTTACCAATGGATCCAGCTGTCACTGACCACTTCCATTGCTTGAGTGTGATATCACAACATCCATATTCCAGTGCTACAACGTTATTGTAATAGAGCCTCAGGAAGCATGTATTGGCTACAGAGAAGCTGTGACTCAAGGGGCAGCCCCCTCTACACTGATATACATACATGTGCATAGAATAACTTAGATTTATATGCATGGAGTAGATCCCATTCTGTACTCAAGTAGACCAATCACTAAGAGTGGAAATACATGTGAATTACCTGGGGATGTGCTCAAGTGCCGGATTGTATATGTAGTTCTCAGTTCATATGCAGGCTGTTCTCGCTCGGTGCACGTGAATGCCCCTTTCATGGGAGATCCCTTTGTCTGATCATATCTGCAAGCGAGTCTGGAGGGCAAAGCACCAATTCAGCTGTTTCCGCTGCAAGAACCAGTACTGTAGGCTCCTTAAAATTGCCACTTTGCATTTTTTAGGGTGTGAGGAAGTGTCAAGATCTGCATTTCAATGAATGGATGTAGGGGAAACTGGGAAGCTTTTAGCGGTTGCGGAGGAACTGAGAGCGAACGGAGGAATGTATTCACACAGAGAAAACTGAAGTGTGACTGTGTGAGCGAGTGCATGGAAAATTGGAGGAGGGACATGGGAAATGAGGTTCACTTGAGCATCTCTAGGTACTTAGTAACGTGTATTTCCACCCTAAGCTTAATGAATTTCAAAGCACCAGCTTTTGTTAAGGAATGTTTTATTGCCCCGGCTTAATTTGCACATCAAAATGACAAAGGATCAGCGAATTGCCCTACAGTTACCATTTGCATCCTCCCAGCTTCCATTTATGTTACCATATCAAACATCTGGTTGTAGCAGAGGTGCACCAATTACAAATAAGTATCTTTGCCACAGAAATCTGCTGACTCTAATCCCCCAGGTACCCCAATTTCTATCTTGTTGCAGCTGTTTCCCATATCAATCATAGCTTCCCGTTATTTTCCTGCTGCTTCTTTAATGACCCAGATTTCCAATCATCTTCAGACTTGGTTGACTTAACGCCATCCTGATCAAGATATGTACCAAATTAATTACCCTAGTTTCTATACTATGCATATGCCTCTTGCTTCTGGGATGAGACGATAGACTCGTGTAGCCAGTTGAATAACATGGGACACTGACCTATGGCAGCAGATAGGTGTTTTCTCTTTGAGAAAGGAAAATAATTGACATTCGTGGTGATGCTTGCAAGTGAAGTAGGGATTTCAATTGAGGGCTGTGAGTGTAGATTTGGCAATATTTATTTGTTTGGTTTTGTTTAAAATGTATTTACTTTATTAAATTTGTAGCCCACTCTCCCAGCAAGCAATAGGAGCGGGGAGGTTTCCCAGCTCAATGTTAGTTTTGTAGAGATCCCATTTCCTTTGGGGTTTCCCTGCCTGCACAGCAGATATTTACCATGTGGGACGTGAGACTACCAATACGTGGATCAAAGCTAGAAGCTTGGTTTGAAAATTGCAGACGCTGGGATTTTGCACCAGATCCAATCTAGCATGGCTCACATGGAAGATAAGCTGTTCTCCTAACACTTGGCAGTTTAAGGAGAGCTGGGGTGGGGAAAGTCTTGGACTAGCATCTGAGAAACCTAGGTTCAAATCCTTGCACAGCCATGGAAGCTGGGTGATCTTGCCCACATCACTGCCTCTTGTGTAGCCTACCTTACAGGGTCCTTGGGAGGATAAAATCAAAAGGGTGAGCCATGAGTGCCGCCCTGATCTCTTTGAAGAAAGGGCGGGATAATATATATAGGCAAATAAAAAGAAATCCCACCCATAAGAAAATTTCAGAATGGTATTCAAGTATCATAAAGAAGAAATAAGTGAACTGTACTAATTCCAGCCCAGGTGAGCCTGATCTCATCAGATTTCAGAAGCTAAACCTACAAGGAACACTACACTACTAAACAATTATTATAATAAATTTTAAAGACTTTTTATCAAAGTGCAAAGTGCTAATAGTGTGCAGTCTTATAAATAATATTTACAAAAATAGAAAGTCACTTTATATTCCAATGCATCAATAAACCAGCATAGTCAATGAATGATACAATTAATACAATTAATAAATAGACCAATTAGTACTGTAAGAGGCCAACTGGTGAAGAGTCATATAATAATAAATATTCCTTTGATTTGTCAACAGATGTAATTTTCAACCACCAAACGAGTTGAGAAGAAAGGGAGCTGAATGTTATATGACTCTTCACCAACCGGATATTTATTCTTATTGACTAAGATCCAATCCATTTGGGTGCCCCATTTGGATTGGTTTAGATCTCAGAAGCTAAGCAGGGTCGGCCTTGGGTAGTAATTGGATGGGAGACTTCCCATGAAGACCAGGGGGGCAGAGGCAGGCAATGGCAGATCACCTCTGTTAGAGCCAAGCTACAAGTGACGTCTGACTCAGGTTGGGCACTTGCCAGCTTCCCTCAAGTTTTGATGGGAAATGTAGGCAGCTTGGTGGAATGCTGGATGTGACAGTTGAAAAGTCCATTGGACAGCAGTCGGAGAGCCAAGCTGCAAGACCAGGATGCCTACATTTCCCATCAAAACTTGAGGGAAGCTGGCAAGTGTCCAACTTGTGTCAGGTGTCACTTGTAGTTTGGCTCTTAGTCATGAAAACCCCACCAGTGGGCCCCGACTATGACTTGAGGGCACTTTCCACCAAGATAAGTAGAGATGGCAGAAAATTCACACCATCCTCACATACTTCCCAAAAGAGTGGGGATGGTTGTTTTCTCTAATAGAGAAGTAAATGACTTGCCAAACCAGACCCATTTAACATTTTTAACATCATGTAGACATACAGAGATCTAGACAGATCGCATACACATATTTTAAAAATTGTAAAATGCTGGGTTTTTTTTAAATGAGAGATGATGTTTTGAGTCCCAAATGTATGACCTCTGGCAGACGATTCAGCTCCATAGGAACAAATCCCCTCAAAATTTCTAATTACTATATAATCACTAGTAATAAGAGGGTAGTTAAAATAATGCCAGTATCAACTGGCTAACATTCAATGAAATAAAACAAAATCCCAGTGGCACCTTTAAAGGCTAACAACATTTATTTCAATATTAGGCTTTTAAGGTGCCACTGGACTTTGGATTTATTTTGCTATAACAGACTAACAATTTGCAATTAACATTGAGTTGCAGAGAAACACGAGTTGGTAATATTTGATCACTTATTATAACAGGAAACCAGATGCAGGCCCAAGAGCAGGCACACAATTACGAAGGATGATAACAACAACAACAGTTGATTTATATACCGCCCTTCAGGACAATTTAATGCCCACTCAGAGCAATTTAAAAAGAGCATTATTATTATCCTCATGACAATCTCCCTGTGAGGTGGGTGGGGCTGAGAGAGCTCTGAGAGAGCTGTGGCTGACCCAAGGTCACCCAGCTGGCTTCAAGTGAAGGAGTGGGGAATCAAACCCAGTTCTCCAGATTACAGTCCCACTGTTCTCATCCACTACACCGAACTGGATAAGGCAGACACGAGGGTTGTGTAAAGTATAATGATACCTACCTATAAGAGTCCTATTCCCCCACTGGGCAATCCTTCGCTCATGTTGCCTGTTGTCACTCTGAGTGGTGGTGGAAGCATTGTTTTAAAAAAACCCTGCAGCATTTCATGCGGCATCACGTCACTTCCAGTAAATGCCGCAGGTGACATAGAGTAGCTCTAGGACTTACCAGAAACTATGGTTTACAGCAGTTCCATGAGCTACCTATGACACTTCCAGTTTTTTAACTGAATGTGATGTGACACCACAGCTGGCATTGTAATCCCTCCCATATCTATGTTCACTGCCTTCCCGTCAGTTGCCAGGCACTGCCTGACACTCCTATCTATCTATCTATCTATCTATCTATCTATCTATCTATCTATCTATCTATCTATCTATCTATCTATCTATCTATCTATCTATCTATCTATCTATCTATCTATCTGTCTGTCTGTCTGTCTGTCTGTCTGTCTGTCTGTCTGTCTGTCTGTCTGTCTGTCTGTCTGTCTGTCTGTCTGCCTGCCTGCCTGCCTGCCTGCCTGCCTGCCTGCCTGCCTGCCTGCCTGCCTGCCTGCCTGCCTGCCTGCCTGCCTGCCTGCCTGCCTGCCTGCTTGCTGTGTACATTCCCCTCCCCATTTGCAGTGCACAGGGATTCTCTGTTCTATTTAGAGTCCATGTTAACCCTGATCCAGTCCCCTGGTTGAGTGTCACAGAATTCACCCAGCCAGTGGTTTGGATCATCGCAATGCACAGGGACAACAGCATGAAATCTGGTGAGGGCTGCATCATTTCCTACTAGCTGGATTGGTTCCATCCCCTTCCCAGCCAGGATCTTGCCTTAGGACTCACTGCATCTGGCTTCTACCCTGATGACTTTCTAAGGCTGCTTGTTACCTAACAATGCAACAGCAGAAGGTAATATGGAAAAAAGCTTCCATGGAAAAGCAAGAGAGTAGCCAGCTGGGGCCTTGTTTTGTGCAAGATTGGAGCAGCTTTGCAAGCTCGCTATGCTTCCCATGTGAAGGCTTTTTGCCACACCAGCTGACGTTGGCTTGACAAAAGTCCCTTGTTCTTACTTGTATGAGAAAATATTCCTAGGTTCAATTCCCGGCACCTCATGTTTTGAATTTTTCATCCCTGTTTTTTTAACTTGAAAATTCCCATTCCAGTTCCACGGTTCCACGTTGTGAGTCAAACCAGTCATGTGTCCTTGATACACACACACAATGACTCAGCATAATTGAGGAACTGCAAGATCTAGAAGGAAGATATATACTATTGAAAATCAAGCATCCAGAAGGGAGAATCTATACTTTAGTTACAATTGTCGTAGTTTTAGAAACCAGAATAGGATGGTATCTTACTATATAATTGAGTAAGCGTATTTCAGACAACTCACTTTATACCCTGGTGCACCACCAGAGGGCGCTGCCATGGAGGGAAGCCTAGGCAAGGAACCATGTCCCTCCAGAAAAAGTGCCATGGTGGGAAGCCCAGGCTGGGAGCAGGTGGCAATGCCTGAATCCCGTCTTCACCCAGCTGGTATTTGGAGTGAGCCAGGTGGCACTGCCCACCACCCAACTTAACCCAGCTGATATTAGGAGTGGAGCAGGTGGCAGTGCCAGCCCCCCTTCACGCAGCCATAGTCAGGCACAGGACAGGAGGCATTGCCCCCCCCTTTACCCAGCATGTATCATGCATGGAGCAGGTAGCAAAGCCTACCACTCCTTCACATGGCCGAGATCAGGTAGATCAGGTGTGGAGCAGATGACAATGCCCACCCCACTCCTTCACCAGCTGGAATCAGTGACAGAGAAGGAGTGAATGCCTGCCTGCCTGCCCTCCCCTTTCTAGATCCCGTTGTTTTTTTTTTCCCCACAACGGGCTTTGTTGCTAGTACTGATATATTGTTATAGATTGGATAGGTTTTGATAAGATGAAATTGATTAAATATCAGTGATGAGGTAGAATGCATGATATGGAAACTTTGGCAAAATAGTTAAGCTAGACAGAAACGATCTGTATAGAAGTATTAGACCATACTTAGATATAGCAGTTGGAATGTACAGGGAGACCACGTCTTTTGACCTTTAGTTGATCTAAAATTGAATATTGTGTAGGGAAAAGATCGTATTTCGTTTGAGAAGACACACAGGAGTTGGAATAGGAGATATAATATTGATGAACTCAGATTAAGGTATGTTCTGTGTACTCTGTAGTCTGTATTTTATTATTACAACTCTTGTAACTCTGTAGCACGAAACCTTAATGTTCCTCTGACCCTGTTATTCCCTTTTCTTCTTTTGTACCCCTCTTTGTTCTGAAAATAAATAAAAAAAACAGTCTTGTGTCCTTACATCAACTCCCCCCATGATAAAATGTACACATTGTTCGACATTGTTTGTGTCCAGCAATCAGTCAGCCCGATATACATATTATAATGTGTAACTGATGTATACATGCCGTAGATGGTAAGAATAAAATAGTACAACCTGCATACATAGGATTAGTGTAAGAAGAAATGAAATAGGGAATGTTTGCTTAATCTTACTTGAGACTGCAATAATAGCAGTGGGGGAAAAAAGAAGAAAAAAGTCCTGGAGATGCATCAGGTTGTGGCTCGGGGTTATGCTTGACTCAGCAGGTCACGAGTTATCCAGACTCCGATGAGACAAGAACGAGAAGTTGAGCACATGGTTCGTGTCTCAATGACCTTTCATTTCCAGCAACCATTGTGATATTGTATTAACATCCATACAGTGAGATTTAGTCCACAGGGGTATTGGAAAATGGTATTTAGTAGACACACACACACTCCTGCAAGATTAGATTTGGGCACCAGAGATTTGTTTAAATAGATTTTGTTCCCGGCTTTGAGTGCCCTCTCCTTTTAAAATGGGGTGATACAACACATGCCAAAGAAATGAGCTTGTACTTTCCTCTGCAAATATTTGCAGGTCACCTTTGGGCCCACTAGGAGAATTGAAACGCTCTGAATGCACACGCGTTCACAAAAATCCACCCACTATCATTTTTATCACGTAATTCATTTGGGGCTGGCAGTGAGGCAGGAGAATTGTGCAGTGATGGGGTAGCATGTCGGATGTGGATTGCAAGGACCTTGGTTTATATCAGGGGTGGCCAAACTGCAGCTCGGGAGCCACATGTGGCTCTTCTAGACATATTGTGCAGCTCCCAGCGGTCTCTGAGTATTACCATGGCCATACATTTTACTTTATTTCCCTCCCTTCCCTCCCTTTCCTTCTTTCTTTCCATGTCTTTCCCTCCCTCCCTTTCCTTCTTTCTTTCCATGTCTCTCCCCCCCCCTTTTCCTTCCTTCCTTCCTTCCATCCATCCATGATTTTCATATCTTCAATAAAAATGTTGGGGTTGCCAGGTCTGACTCAGAAAGTACCTGGGGACTTTGGAGGTGAAGCCTAGCAAGGATGTGACATCATTTTTGTGATGTCACTTCCAGCATACAGCACCAAAACCCTACCCCTTCCTGTGATGTTACTTTCAGGACACTCCCCCAAACCCACCTCTTCATCTGAAGTCACTTCAATGCATCATGTCTTGCAGCTCTCAAACATCTGACGTTTATTCTATGTGGCTCTTACATTAAGCAAGTTTGGCCACCCCTGGTTTATATGATCCTTCCTCGTGAGTGAATCTCACTAGGATTCGCAGATGTGCCATCCTTCAGCCTGCCTTGCAAGTAGATCAAGATGGGTAGCCGTGTTGGTCTGTCTGTAGCAGGAGAAAAGAGCCAGAGTCCAGTAGGACCTGTAAGACTACCAACATTTGGGGCAGGGCATGAGCTTTTGTGAGTCACAGCTCACTTCTTCAGATACCATATATCTGAAGTCATGGATTCAGTTTCATACATTCCCATATGGATCCTGCTTTTCAAATGTTTCTTTTGAAGCATGGTGACCTTTAAGTCCTAATGGAGTAGATTGAAGTGTTCTCTTACTGGTTTCTGTATATTGCCATTTTTGATGTCAGAATTGTGTCCATTTGCACAGAGGTTGGCTGATTTGTCCTGTGTACAGAGCAGAGGCGCATTGTTGGCACATAAGGGCATATATCACATTGGAGGATGAGCGACATTCACATTGCACAATCCTTCAGCATCGGAAACCCTTGGGGGTGGGTGGCGAGCTGTTAGATGTTGTACAGATTAGCTAGTTGCCTTCTCAGGGTGTCATGTCTGCCCCATCCATGCCACTACTTAATGCTTACCTGTTGTTCTGAACCAATGTTTCATGCTATAACTTGATGTCATATTGCCAGTGGCATAACTGTTTTGCATTCACAGGCTTATTGAAGCTGCAGGTGTCTTATCTAACAGACTGTAGAAACTCTCAGTGCTTCTGACCTTGTATATTGCTCACTCCCATGCACTGCTATGTCTCGACTTTGATCTCTTGCTTTCTCAGTGTCTCAACTTGATAGAACAAATGTGTGAGATGTTCTCAAGATGAGTTCGTGCCCAAAGTCCTGTTTTACTGTTGGGAGGGGGAAGAAGTAAATGTGTGTGTTAAGAGGAAGGTTTTTCCCACATGTTATCATTCCTGTCAACCTGTTCTTACTGCTTAGATGCTTACCTTGCTTCTGAGCAGGGCTCATTTCGAGAGGGAATGCACAGGAATGCAGTTCCAACAGTTCCCCGAAGAGGTCACATGTCAGGTGGCCCTGCCCACCTGACTCTTGGCCATTTTGGGCCCGTTTCATCCTGGATTGCGGCCAAAATGGCCTGGATTGGGCCTCTGACGGGTGGTGGATCACTCTCCCACTTATCAGCATCCTGATCCTGAACATTTTGGGCCCCTTTTCAGCCATTTTCAGCCCCTTTTTGCCATTTTGGGCCCAATTTCTGCCCTGAATGGCCAGGATTGGGTCCAAAAGAGCCAGGATAGGTGATGTCAGGGGGTGTGGCATATGCAAATCAGTTATACTAATGACACACTTCCAGTGATGGCAAGAGGCATGACATATGCTAATGAGTTATGCTAATGAGTTATGGTAATGAGTTCCTCCAACTCTTTTTCTACAAAATGACCCCTGTCTGCAGAAGGCCCTGTTCACATGGAATACTGCACATTTTCATTTTGCCACGACTCCTCACATTTATTCATGCCTCCCTCCTTTACATTATTGTACATTGATAAAAAATACTTCAAAAAAAATCTGTCTTAAAGTGATTGTACCTACAGTTGCATCGTGATTAGGGGTGTGCAAGCCAAAAATTTTCGGCTATAGCCGAAAGTAGAAAGCCGAAAGAAGATTCTCTATCGTTAAAGCCGAAAGCCGAAACAAGAATCTCTTTCGGCTTTCGACTTTCGGGATTCTTTCGGCATTATTTCGGCATTCTTTCGGCTTTTTTCTATGGGAAAATGCCTCCGTCTTCCAGGACGCCTGGAGGAGGCATTTTCCCACCGAATAAGCCCAAAATTGGTGGGGACCTTCCTCTAACCCTTCTCTAACAACCACCCAAGTTTCAGACAGATTGGACTTTGGGGGGGCATGTTATGGCCCCCCAAAGCAGGTCCCCCCATCCTCCCATAAGAAAGCGAAGGAGCAGCATATTGTTAGCATGCTGCTGCTCATCTTTCTTCATTATTTCCTATGGGGAAAAAATGAAGAGGCAGGCTTCCTTTGCCAGGGCCCTTACCCTCAGGGGCCCTTCTCCCACCCCTCCTCCCACCCCCCACCAAGGCTCAGCCTGCTCCCACTTGGGGGGGCCATTTCATGGCCTCCCCAAGTAGGTGCTCTAATCTCTACCACTGACAGCTGGGGGAGGCTTGTGTTGCCAGGGGTGGCATTTTGCATGCAAAATGCCCCCCAACCCTCTGGGGCCCTTCTCCCACCCCTCCTCCCACCCCCCACCAAGGCTCAGCCTGCTCCCACTTGGGGGGGCATTTCATGGCCTCCCCAAGTAGGTGCTCTGCTCTCATCTCTACCACTGACAGCTGGGGGAGGCTTGTCTTGCCAGGGGTGGCATTTTGCATGCAAAATGCCCCCCAGCCCTCTGGGGCCCTTCTCCCACCCTTCCTCCCACCCCCCACCAAGGCTCAGACTGCTCCCACTTGGGGGGGCATTTCATGGCCTCCCCAAGTAGGTCCTCTCAGCCCCTAAAGTCCACCCCTTACAGCCCCACACAAACCCAATTCCCCCCCAGCTGCCACACACAGACCCAAATCCCCACATTAGCCCCTCACAGACCCAAATCCACCCCCACCTGCCCCACACCCATAACCCCAGGAACAGGCTGGCAAAGGCCAGCCCTCTCCCTTTGTTCCCTATGCTGGGAACTTCTAAACTCTCTTTCCCTGGGCAATTCTGCACAGCCCAGGGGTGCCACAATGGTGGGCACACTTCTGAGTGCCAGCTGGTCCCTGTGAAAGAGCACCTGAACCACAGACACCCTCCCTCAAATTCCCCCACCACCTACAGAGATGGCTGGCCAGCCAGCCCCATTGTTCCCTATGATGGGAACCAACTGCACAACAAAGAATAAAACAAGAACAACACAAAATAAAGTTTTAAAAAAATTATTTTCTCCCTTCCAAAGTACAAGTAGGCAAAGCATTATGACACATTACACCAGCAGTCCCCCACACAGAAAAATTAAAACAAAACTCACTTAACATCAGAGAATCACAAAGCACAATTCCTGTCAAAAACACTTTATTTCTTGAACAGCTTTAGGTTACACAGCAGGGGGGAACACCAAAGGGCATGGAAGCAGTATCTTACACAAAAATAACACAACTCACTTCACATTAAAGAATCACCCCAAAAAATTGCTGTCAAAAGCACTTTATTTCTGTAACTGCTTTAGGTTACACAGTAGGAAGGAACCACAGAGAAGGAAAGCAGTGTACTACACAAAAATAACACAACTCACTTCACATCAGAGAATCACACAAACACAATTGCTGTCAAAAACGGTGAAGTGGGTTCTATTATTTTTTGTAGTACATTGCTATCATGTCCTGTTGTGCCCTCCTACTGTGTAACCTAAATCTGTTCAAGAAATAAAGTGTTTTTGCCAGGAATTGTGTTTTTGTGATTCTCTGATGTTAAGTGAGTTCTGTTATTTTTGTGTAAGATAGTGCTGCCATGCCCTTTGGCGTTCCCCCCTGCTGTGTAACCTAAAGCTGTTCAAGAAATAAAGTGTTTTTGACAGGAATTGTGCTTTGTGATTCTCTGATGTTAAGTGAGTTTTGTTTTAATTTTTCTGTGTGGGGGACTGCTGGTGTAATGTGTCATAATGCTTTGCCTACTTGTACTTTGGAAGGGAGACAAAAAAATTTAAAACTTTATTTTGTGTTGTTCTTGTTTTATTCTTTGTTGTGCAGTTGGTTCCCATCATAGGGAACAATGGGGCTGGTTGGCCAGCCATCTCTGTAGGTGGCGGGGGAATTTGAGGGAGGGTGTCTGTGGTTCAGGTGCTCTTTCACAGGGACCAGCTGGCACTCAGAAGTGTGCCCACCATTGTGGCACCCCTGGGCTGTGCAGAATTGCCCAGGGAAAGAGAGTTTAGAAGTTCCCAGCATAGGGAACAAAGGGAGAGGGCTGGCCTTTGCCAGCCTGTTCCTGGGGCTATGGGTGTGGGGCAGGTGGGGGTGGATTTGGGTCTGTGAGGGGCTAATGTGGGGATTTGGGTCTGTGTGTGGCAGCTGGGGGGGAATTGGGTTTGTGTGGGGCTGTAAGGGGTGGACTTTAGGGGCTGAGAGGACCTACTTGGGGAGGCCATGAAATGCCCCCCCTAAGTGGGAGCAGTCTGAGCCTTGGTGGGGGGTGGGAGGAAGGGTGGGAGAAGGGCCCCAGAGGGCTGGGGGGCATTTTGCATGCAAAATGCCAACCCTGGCAAGACAAGCCTTCCCCAGCTGTCAGTGGTAGAGAAAAGAGCATCTACTTGGGGAGGCCATGAAATGGCCCCCCCAAGTGGGAGCAGTCTGAGCCTGGGTGGGGGTGGGGGGAAGGGTGGGAGAAGGGCCCCTGAGGGCTTGGGGGCATTTTGCATGCAAAATGCCACCCCTGGCAACACAAGCCTCCCCCAGCTGTCAGTGGTAGAGATTAGAGCACCTACTTGGGGAGGCCATGAAATGCCCCCCCCCAAGTGGGAGCAGGCTGAGCCTTGGTGGGGGGTGGGAGGAGGGGTGGGAGAAGGGCCCCTGAGGGTGAGGGGGCATTTTGCATGCAAAATGCCACCCCTGGCAAAGGAAGCCTGCCTCTTCATTTTTTCCCCATAGGAAATAATGAAGAAAGATGAGCAGCAGCATGCTAACAATATGCTGCTCCTTCGCTTTCTTATGGGAGGATGGGGGGACCTGCTTTGGGGGTCCATAACATGGCCCCCCAAAGTCCAATCTGTCTGAAACTTGGGTGGTTGTTAGAGAAGGGTTAGAGGAAGGTCCCCACCAATTTTGGGCTTATTCGGTGGGAAAATGCCTCCCCCAGACGTCCGGGAAGACGGAGGCATTTTCCCATTGAAAAGCCGAAAGAAAGCCGAAAGAATCCCGAAACGTTTCGGCTTTTTTCTTTCGGCTACCCGAAACGTTTCGGCATTCCCCGAAACGTTTCGGCATTCCCCGAAAGAAGCCGAAACACTTTTGTTTCAGCATTCTTTCGGCATTCTGAATGCCGAAATGCACATCCCTAATCGTGATTTGAGGGGACATGCGGTGAACTCCTAAGCAGAGTTATTACAGTCTACGCCCTTTGAAATCAATGGATTTAGACTGGAATAACTCTGTTTATGATTTCACTGATGGTGTCTTACCAAAGCACATGTAAACATCAGTAAATCTGCGCCCAAGGAATCTTGGTGTGATCAATTGAATCAAGTTTGCCTTTTTAATGTTTTATTAGTGCATGCATGCGCAACGGTAAGAGAAAGGGTATGGGTGGCAAAAATGCAACTGAATGGAGGGAAATGAAACTCAGAACAGATTGCACCATGTAGCAGGGTTGAGATTTCAGAATGACCAATGAATGGAATCAGGGAAATTATGTCTAATGATTGACCAGAAATATAAGTGCTTCTGAGAAATCATCATTTATTATGCATTCATTCATCAAAAGGATTTATATCTCAGCTTCGCCCAGGCTCTCAAAATGCCAATAGGTAGAAATTTCAAAGTAACTCGAAAATTAATAAGAACAACCAGAGCAGCAGGCCAACCATAATAAAACATCCCATACATCTTTCCCAAGTTACAATTACTATCAGAGAGCAGTAAAAGCCTTTGAAATAGACTAATTTTATTTATGTATTTAAACATTTATACCCCATCTCTCATTTTGGCTCAAGGTAGTAGTAGTAGTAGTAGTAGTAGTAATAATAATAAACAACTATGCCTATATACTGCTCTTCTAGACTGATTAGTGCCCCACTCAGAGCGGTGAACAAAATCAGTGTTATTATTATCCCCGCAATACAGCTGGGGAGCTGGGCTGAGAGGAGGGGCTTACCAAAGCCCACCTGTATAGTTCAAGGCAGCAGTGGGAGTTGAACTAGCAGAGTGCTGATTCACATCCCAACCACTTCACCATTATGCTACATCAGCTCAAAACTGGGGCTGAGAGGAATGGCTTGCCAAGCTCAGGGCAGCAGTAGGATTCGAACCAGTAGAGTTCATAATCCAGCTACTTGACCACTATGCTACAGTAGCTCTCACATAGCTTACCACAAAACGATAGCTTACCTCTCCCCAAAAAATTAAACATTACAAATTCAATCCAATAGAATTTAAGAAAACCCAAACACCTCCCTCCCTTGAAAAGATACCTGCTGTTCGTACCCCAACAAAAGTCTTGAGACACAGACAAGTGACTTCTGAAGATGTCCAGTGAAGGGATTCGCCTCACCTTTTCAGGTAGCCCATTCCACAGAGTGGGAGAAATGATGGAAAAGGCCACAGCGCTAGAAAGGCTACCTTAAATGGAGAACAACCAGCAGGTAGCAGCTTGATGACTGCAGTTGGCACATATATCAAGTTGTTCTGATATGCGAGTCCTGGGCCATGAAGATCATAACCATAATTCACAGGACTACCTGAAGATGGAGAGAGAAGGTGTTCTCTGCAAAAAAGACAACAACCCTCATGTGTCCCCCTCCTCTCAAGAAACCCTCCTCTGAGTAGAATAGAATGTTCCACAAAGCAGTCAAGAGAAATGGAGATTGTCCAAGAAGGTGAGGAAGAATGGATCAGTCTGGGAGATGGTATGGTGGGGTTGAGAGGAATAACAACAACAACAACATTCGATTTATAACTGCCCTTCAGGACAACTTAACGTCCACTCAGAGTGGTTTACAAAGTATGTTATTATTATCCCCACAACAACAATCGCCCTGTGAGGTGGGTGGGGCTGAGAGAGCTCTGGAAGAGCTCTTGTGACTGCCCCAAGATCTCCCAGCTGGCTTCAAGTGGAGGAGTCAGGAATCAAACCTGGTTCTCCCAGTTAGAGTTCTGCCATTCTTAACTACAACACCAAACAAAAGAGCATAATGAACGCGGGGCTTCATGTGGTCTAAGACATGGGGATTTCATGTGGGGAAGCCTCGTACATTGGCAACTTCCAAAAGTCAAAAGGGGGGAGTTTTTGGCTCCATCCCTTGACCAGAACCAGCTTGGTGATGGAATATAAATCACCAGCATTATTTAAATCCATTTCTCCTAACTCAAGCTCCCTCAGTTTTTGAACTATTCAATTGATATAAAAGACCAATCTGAATATAATTACAACTGATAAAGACAGATGGGAAGACCAAAAATCAATTTATACAAGAAAACCCTACAGTGTCAGTTACACAAAACACAACTAAAAATACTGCATTTTTAGATCAAGGTAATCATCACTGTTTTTATCTAGCCACCCTTCTCCCCCGCCCCCCCCCCAATGTAATCAAGAAAAAAGCTTGCCAGTTAATTTCCAAAGTTGCTTCTTGTTGTCTGTCATCTCTTAACAATTCCAATACATTTTAAAACGTTGGAAATTCGCCAAATCTCATTAACCCATATCTTAATTGGAAGCCTTGTAGAATTCCACCATTTTTAGTGGCAATCATATTTAGATACATGAAGCTGTCTTCCATTGAGTCAGACCCTGTCAAGGTCTGTATTGTCTATCCTGACGGGCAGTGGGTCTCCAGGCAAAAGTTTCTCACACCACCTATTACAGATTCTGTTAGTAGCCAGACCCCCCCTCTTCATCCTGAGAGGGCAGTTTATTGATGGAATATCATAAACCCCTTCCTCATATGCCATAAGTCCAAGGCACTGCCTGGCCCAGAGTGGATACCAGCTGGGCAGGAGCCTGGAAAAGTACTAGAACATGAGACAGAGTCTGGTGACTGATTGACAGCCCCTCCATGCCCCGGAGAGATGTAGAGACAATGAGTTTTCCTAAGAAAACTCTTGTCTAATTCCATCAATGCCCGGTTGCACTTCCCCTCACTCACCTATCCAAATCAAAGCTATTCAGCAAATTTGGTAGCTTTCCCATCTGCTGCTTACCAGGTCATCAAGCAATATTTTCACCTATAGTCTATCCCAGATAGCCACTTCAATCCTCTCCCAACTTATTGTTCTACCTCCGGACAAACCATTAAGTTATTGTTTTAGGGAGCTTGCCCCAGGGAGCATTTCACCTTATAATTGGCTTGCCAGGCATGTGCTCTATGTGTGTGTTCTGGATCCATCCATACACCCCCAAATTCATTTGGGCCTTATCTCTTCTCTGTGAAATGCTGTTCATTTTGCTGCCTCCGTGGACCTCAGCTCTTCAGGACTAGTAATTATCACCAGGACTTTTTTTCAGCTGGAACGTGGTGGAACGGAGTTCCAGAACCTCTTGAAAATGGTCACATGGCTGGTGGCCCCGCCCCCTGATGTCCAGACAGAGGGGAGTTTAGATTGCCCTCCGTGCCACTGGCAGCGCGGAGGGCAATCTAAACTCCCCTCTGTCTGGAGATCAGGGGGTGGGGCCACCAGCCATGTGACCATTTTCTCCAAGGGCAAACCGCTGAGTTCCACCACCTCTTTTCCCAGAAAAAAGCCCTGATTATCACCCTCCCTGAACTGCATTCTCTCTCCTTTTCCTCACTCATTTCTTTTTAGTTAGCCTTGAATGTGTACTGCGTGTATTTGTGTCATTGCCTTTTTTATTCTCTTTTAATTAAAAAATCCTTTCTGGCTGAATATTTGCCTGATTTATTTGAGAGTTCTCTAAGGGAATAATCCCCATAAACATTGGTGGAGAGTCCTAGTTACCTCCTCTAGCTTGCCTCCTTAAGATAATTGCCCAAACCAAAAGGGGCTCTTCTCCTCACCGTGAAATGCTGGTCAGTTTTGCTGCTGCCTCCATGGACCCCTCCTAACTTTGAGACTGCTCAATATTGCCCTCCCTGAAACTTCTTTCTCTCACTTTCTTCCCTGTTTTTTCCTCGTTAGCCTTGTATGCGTGCTGTGTGTGATTTTTTGTATGTTTGTCTTGTATTTCTCTTTAATAAAAAAAAACTTTTTGGTTGAATGTCTGGCTGATTTATTTGAGAGTTCTCTAAGGGAATAACCCCCATAAACATTGGTGGAGATTCCTAATTACCCCCTCTTGCTTGCCACCTTAATCTAATTCACCCAACCAATTAAGGAGACCTTCTATTTGGGTAAAACAATCCCTTTAAACAATAAGTGCCAGAAATTTGGATGCATAACAGATTCTATTCCACAAAGCCATGGCCAAATTCCTAAAAAAGAAAACAAAAAAAACTGGAATATGCAAGTATTTGCTATCAAATTTCATATTTTGCTTCCAGCAACAGATTTGATCCCATATTATAATGCTGAGGCATCCCGTTATTATCAACAGGCCCCAAAACAATAATGTTAAACTTCGAAATCCCTGAGATGTTGCTGAAGAGGAACCTTCAAATTCATTTCACATTTCTCGATCAAAATGTCCTTTGTCCTTGTGAAGGTGCTTTTGAGCCTTTGAAACCTCCCTTTGTTTCAGCCAGTGACTTCTCGGAAGCAAATGAACAGCATAACCGGCTTGTCTATCAGAATCAAAAACCCCTATGCCGCTGTGCCTTTGCAATCTATAGTGCAGATGACAGCTCGAAGTGAAAGGCCATCCCGTTTATTCATGCATACTTTGGAACTTTCTCTCTTAACGGACTCCGTAACTGCATTCTTTATAAATGAGGCCATTTGTTTCTGGCATTTAAAAGTGCCTCTTCGGAGTGGCAAAAGAGGACATATATCTTGCTACACCTCACGAAACTGTCTGTTTCTATTGTCCTTTAGTAACCTGCAGGGTTGTTTAAGTACCACCCGCATCGCAATGAATCTTTTGTCTTTCAAAGCATGCAAACTCATCAGATGGGTGGCCTGTCAGGATGGGAGAGCCACCGGGAGACAGAGAAGTATCTCTTTGAAAAAAAAAAGCTTGGCTTTATTTAAGCACACGATAACAGAGAAATAAACGGGCTATGTAAATGTTCATTTCTTTTTCCCGTTTGTTTATATTTCAATCACTGGTTTTAGTGGTTCACTTTCTACTGATAGTACTGCACATTCAGTTGCACTGTGCGTACATATTGAATGGTTCTTATGCAAAATATTTATATATGCAATGTACATAATTTATGGATCTAATGTTCTTAAAATGGTGATGAATTAATGCACAAATAGAATCAGTGTGGTGCAGGGGTTAGTGTTGCCTAGGGTTGCCAGCTCTAGGTTGGGAAATTCCAGGAGATTGGGGGGGGTAGAGTCCTGGGATGGTGGAGTTTGTGGAGGGGTGGGACTTAACAATGTGGGGTATAATGTCATAGAATCTACCTTCCAAGGCAGCCATTTTCTGCAGGGGAACTGATCTCCTGTAGCTTGGAGATCAGTTGTAATTCCCAGAGATCTCTAGGCCCCACCTGGAGGGTGGCAACTCTAGACTCACCCTAGGACTGGGAGGAGGGGTCTATTATGAAACTCATGTTCAACCATGGAGCTTGCTGTGCGACCCCTGTGCTAATCACTCTCTTTTATCTGAACCATCCACATAAGATGGTTGTTGTGGGTTTTCCGGGCTGTATTGCTGTGGCCCGGAAAACCCACAACAACCATTGTTCTCCGGCCGTGAAAGCCTTTGACAATACATCATCCACATAAGGTTATTATGGGAATGCAAAGGAGAGGATTAACTTATACAATGCCATGTGACAGCCAGTTTGCTGTAGTGGTTAAGAGCGGAAATATGCAATTAATGCTGACTTTTATATAAATGTTTCAATAGTGCAAATGTGCAAAGTGCAAAGTGCAAATAAATAACATGCAATGAATACAATAAATATAGTTAATACAATTCAGTTGTCCAAGTCATAATATAAATGTCCAAAACAGACCCACAATGGGGATGTACTAAAGAGGAAGTCACAAGGCAGTCTTATGGTGGTGGCTCAAGTCCAATGAGATGTAAAATCCATAGGCACCTGTGGATTTTACATCTCATTGAACTTGAGCCACCACCATAAGACTGCCTTGTGACTTCCTCTTTAGTATATCCCCATTGTGGGTCTGTTTCGGACATTTATATTATGACTTGGACAACTGAATTGTATTAACTATATTTATTGTATTCATTGCATGTTATTTATTTGCACTTTGCACTTTGCACGTTTGTACTATTGAAACATTTATATAAAAGTCAGCATTAATTGCATATTTCCGGACTTGTTGCTTATACTCCTCACTATCCGGTTTTCTCCCCTTGTTTGGCTTAGTAGTGGTTAAGAGCGGCAGGACTCTAATCTGGAGAACCAGGTTTGATTCCCCACTCCTCCCCTTAAAGCCAGCTGGGTGACCTTGGGTCAGTCACAGCTCTCTCAGAGCTCTCTCGGCCCCACTCACCTCACAGGGTGATTGTCCTGAGGATAATAACAACACACTTTGTAAACAGCTCTGAGTGGGCATTAAGTTGTTGTTGTTGTTGTTGTTGTTGTTGTCGTTGTTGTTGTTGCTATATACCCTAGAGGAAGGGAAAGATAAAAACATGATAGAAATGGCACTTGAAAAAAAAAGTACCTTGTATTCAGAAAATAACACAAAACTAAAAGCTGCGTTTATACATCCTAACAAGATGAAATTAAACTCCTACTGAACAGTCCAGTGCTGTATTCACACACATCAAATCTCCTCTATCCTTCAGCAGAAAAAGCTTAATTGCTCACTTCCTGGTATCATCAAATGTGACTATGCCATGAACGCAGGCACCTTGTGCACTGGAATTTGTTTCCCCCTACAACAGAATCCTAAAATGCAATTTAATTCCAGTTTATAATCCCATTGCATGTGGACTGAACATAGTCCAGTTCACTGCCTGACCTGGATTCAGACATCATAAGAAATCGGAGCATGGTGAAGCCAGGAAATGTTCTATCAAGCTCTTTATGCAAGAAGGAGGAGGGAGGCGGTAGAAGTGAGAGGACAGCGTAAGCCGTGTTCGTGCCTAATCAGATATTCAGTGCAACTTTTTGTGGTGTCCGAAGACCACCGAAGAATCCTGGCTCAGTTTGCCCAGGGGAGAAATGAAATCAAATGAGGGATTTTTCAGAGCAGGAATGAGAACATTTGGAATCACCTCTATGTTAAGAAGAGAATGAGGGCCAAGCTACAAGTGATGAATGACACTTGAACGGCAAGTGGATTGAGTGGAGGGCAAGTGAACAGGGAGAAATTCACTTGCCATTCAAGTGTCATTCGTCATGTGTAGCTTGGCCCTCAGTTAGAAATTCAATTGGGCCCCACTTTTCTACCCAATGTGGAATTAGACTACAAGAAAAAAATATCTAAAAAAAACCTAGCTGATCAAAACTTTCAATTACCTTATTATTTATTTATTATTTTTTTAATTTATGTTATTTATAGTCTACCTTTCTCACTGAGGGCCAAACTACAAGTGACGGATGACACTTGAATGGCAAGTGTATTCCTCACTGTTCACTTGCCCTTCACTTGCTCTCCACTCGATCCACTTGCCGTTCAAGTGTCATTCATCAATTGTAGCTTGGCCCTTAGACTCAAAGAAGATCACACAGTGTGAGACCAGTACAGTCAATTTCAAGGATATTTCCATAAAAAGTGCCGTAGGTTAAATAAACACAAGTTTACAAAGACATAGCATTAGTAAGAATCCAATACAGAGTTTAAAAAAATGCTGAAACAGAACATAAGCAATTCTAGTGCTGACATTAGACCACATGAAGCAAAGTAGCTCATAGGAGCACATAAGACAACGGGTAGTACATAAGGCAACATAGTGGTGAAGTCTATGGTCCATAACTCATTAGCGAAGCATCTGAGATCTCCTCCCTACAATATAAAAGCCTTTTTGAATACTTCAGTTTTGCATCGTTTAAGAAAACTAGGAGAGTGGGGGCTTTCTTGATTTCCTCAGGCAGGCCGTTCCACAGGGTAGGGGCCACCACAGAGAAAGCCCATGTACGGGCTGCTGTTGGTTTCGCCCATGTGTAGGGTGGCACCTTCAGGAGACCCTGTTCAGATAAGCGAAGCTGCTGTGGGCTGATTCTGGATTCAGCAGCTAGCTTATGCAAAGCCACATTCTATAAGCCATGAGCTAACAGCCAAGGAGCCAAGAGCCATTTTGTTCTTGCTCTTCAGTTGATGCCAAAGATGCCAAAGCCCTGGATCCAACTGACTTTCTTTGCAGCCACACAGCAGCTATGGAGAATGTCCTTTTAAGAACTGGCAGAAGCTCAATTCAACTCAGAACTATGACAGGGGGAAGAGGGTCTCCTGACCTACCAATGCCATTTTTTCCCCAAGCCAAAAGGACCCAGGGGGAGTAATTTCCTACTTTTTTTTCAGCTAGACCATGTATGCCCAGGGCTTTTTTTCAGCGGGAAAGTGGTGGAACGGCATTCCGGCACCTCTTAAAAATGGTCACATGGCCGGTGGCCCCACCCCCTGATCTCCAGACAGAGGGGAGTTTAGATTGCCCTCTGCACTGCCGAGCGGCACATAGGGCAATCTAAACTCCCCTCTGTCTGGAAATCAGGGGGTGGGGCCACCAGCCATGTGACCATTTTCTCCGAGGGCAACCCACAGAGTTCCACCACCTCTTTCCCCAGAAAAAAGCCCTGTGCATGCCTATACTGGAAAGACTTCACCTTCTTGAAGATCCCACAAAATGCTTGTTTATTTTTGCACTGCTTACTCTACTGCCAGTCAAGTTTCTGGCAGAGAGTAAATTCGAACCACACAGACACTTCCTAGCTCTTATTGAGCACTCAGAGCCACTATACCCATTGGCTGAGAGTTATAGAACAGAACCTCAGATGCTCACAACACACATTGCCTCAGGCACGGGTGCTCTCTTTGGGCCCTTAACTTGTTTCCCACAGGAATGTATGTGCCAAATCTGTGATCCTTGTCATTTAATCCACTTCCTCTTCACTGCCAACAATTCAGGCCTCCTGGGATTGGATGCATGCAGTTACTTTCTCTCTAACATTTCCGTGCGTCCCCCGGAGACATTGAGGGCAATCCAAGTATTCTTTAGAGTCCTCTCTGTATTCAAAAACTCCATCTGCTGTTTTTGCTAAAGTACCCATTTCAACATCTGTATGGGTCTCTTCAGAGCACAAAGGCGTCAACCAAGTTCGTCTTGATTGCAATTGAGCTGTTGCATCTCCAAATTGTGTATTCTATCAAGGCTGCCCTAGCAACAAGAGCAAATTGAAACCTCTCCCCACACCTCAGTAGAGATGGGCACAAACAGAAAAAAAACGAACATGATGTTTGTTGTTCATTGGCATCCACGAACAGGGACTCATGAACAACCACGAACATGGCCCTGTTCACGAACATGTCCGTGGCTGGCTGTTCGTGGGGGCCAGCAGGCTCTCCTCCAGCCATCATCCAAGTCAAGATCCCTACTGCACCACTCCCAGAAACCTGACCTGAGCAGGCAGCAGGAAAGGTACCAGTAAGAAATAACAGCTTGGCCCCAGAGCCTGGCAGCAGCCCTGGAACTTGAAGGGGTAGATCCCTATCCTACCACACACAAAGAAAATTCAAGCTCTAATGCACTCTCTCTATCAAAATGCCAACAGCAGCTGTCTCTCCCTCTCCAAAGCCAGAGCTTGCAGCTGCCCTCCCCGCTGGTCTTTGTTCCCGTGTAACAAATTTGGAGCTCCTCACTTGGAAGGAAGACCTGCCTATCAAGCTAAATTGGGCTTAGATTGGGGTTTCCAGGGCAACAGCAAGAGTCCAGACAGAGTTCAGAAAATCCCTGCCTAAGTTGCCAAGTGAATTGATTGCAGGTGCCAGACTTGACAAACAGCAATGAACAGCAACGAACGAGGCTTGCAATGACCACCTGTTCATTTAGAATGGGGCCTCGTGAACAGCTTGTTCACGAACAGCAGATCGGGCTGTTCATGGCTTTTTTTTGTTCATATTGCTGTTCATGCCCACCTCTACACCTCAGCATTCATAGACGTGTCCCAAGCCAGCTATTACCATCTGGGATGTTGTCAGATTTGTACTGTTTTGACCAGAAAATGCTCATTTGGGTTTTGTCACTCACTTCCCTGACTTGAACCAATGTTTCTCTATATTATGCCATTTCCTGTTTCCTTGTACTGATGTTTCCCTATGAAATGTACACTTTATTCATTATTATTATTTGGTTGGTAAATTAGAACATCTCAGCACTCACAAATATTGCTCTGAATTTTAAAAAAATATCTTAACCTTTATCAGTTTAGCTCATTTTTAAATGTAGTGCCTGTTTAACTTATAAACTAATTTAGATCTATTATTTGTATAAGTTACTATAAGTCTTAAATTAACTGCAAGTATTGTTTGTATAAGCATTTTTTACAAGTATTTCTTTTTATTCAAGATTTTAGTATCTGTTGCATATGAAACATACATTTGTTCATATATCGTTCGTTTCACATTTCCATTTTTCCCCTTCCTCCCCCCCCCACCCCCTCCCCTTCCCCTTATGGTCTCTAGTCTTTTATCCGCAGCCACGGGCACAAAGTCTGAATCTTCCACTGAATGTCTTTTCTTCCTTCCATTGACATCCACTCTAGGTAGGTCTTCCATCTACTCCTTATTTCTTAATTATTTTCTTGCCATGTAGTCTTCTGGCGGGTCCTCTCGACGATATCCGATTGTATGAATTCAAACAGATAACTGTGCCAGATTTCTACAGTCCATTTACTTTTATCCTTCCAACCCAGAGCAATAACTGCTTTACCTGCTAATAACATAGCCTTAAAAATGGCTTGGTCCCCCTTATTAACTGTTGGGTTCCCTGTTATACACATTACCATTAAGCTAAAGTCTATAGTTAAGGATACTTTGCATATCCTTCCTATAATTTTTAATATTTTTGTCCATAAAACCTTGACCTCTTGGCATTCCCACCACATGTGGGAAAACCACCCTTTAGACTGTCTACAATGCCAGCAGTTTGTATAAGCATTTCTATGCACTTTCCATTGCCAAATCTTATCTATTTCTAAATAAATTATAAACAAAACCAAAAAACAACGGAAGCAAAGGTTTACACACTAGAAGTCAAGAAGACACACAAGCATCACAGACAGAGAGGGTGAAAAATATCTCCTCTGTTACAAAACAAGGGGGATTTATCAATTTCCCTGGCTTATCAGAATCTAGATGGTGCAATGATTAGAGTGTCTGACTAAAGACCCAGGTTCAAATCTCCAATCTGTTACAGAAGCTTGCTGGGTGACCTTGGGCCAGTCACACAGTCTCACCCAGGCCTACCTCACAGGGTTGTTATGAGGATAAAATGAAGGAGAGGAGGATGATGTAAGTTGCCTTGGGTTCCCATTGGGGGGAAAAGTGAGCTATGATATTTGTTATAAATCTAAGTTTGACTCCAATTGGCCCCCGAAGAATGGCCTCTGGCAATGCAGCAACTCTTTTGGTAGGAGGCAAAAATGCTCGTTCAGTATTCAAACTACCATTAAATATCAGGATTGCAGTGAGCTATGGGGTTAGTGAGCAGAGCAAGCAGGGGCCCCTCCAGTGCTGCAATATTAGCCCCAGTGAATGCCCCGAATGGCAATTTTCATTCAGACTCTCAAAATTGCCATTCGGGGCATTCACTGGGGCTAATATTACAGCACTGGAGGGGCCCCTGCTTGCTCTGCTCACTATCTGGGCCCACATATCAGAAAAACAAGGCTTTAGCCAGACTGTCTTGTAAGTTGCGGTTGTCGGGTCTCCAGAAAGCCAGTTTTTCTGAGAAATTGGACAGGGGCTCGGAAGACCTGGATTGAAATCCCCAATCACCTGTCAGGTTTGCTTGTTGACATCAGTCCAGGGCTGAATCCACACGTACCGGCATAGCGCTAAACTGTCGGAATGCCAGCATCTTCCTTGCTGGCCTCGTGGCGCGATGATGTCAGAAATCGTGCCAGGAAGACGCTGGCATTCCGACAGTTTAGTGCTATGTGGGTACATGTGGATTCAGCCCAGTCCTCTCTCAGCCTAACCTACCTTGCAGGGTTGTTGTGAGAATGAAGTGTTCTAAAGCCATGTTATTCTTTCAGTGAAAGACAATGCATCACATACAAAAAGATGTTATTTCTTAAAATAAAATCTTAGGTGAGGTAAATCTATAAACCAGGTGAAATGATGGTCTCTCTGGCCCCACCCTGGCCACTGCTGGAATGGGAAAGAGCTTAACTTGCTGGACTGCAGAGCCGCTGTTAGTGCTTGTAGTGTTCCAGTCTCTTGAGAGTGTAGATCGTCCTTTCTGTTTTCTTTAATATAAAAGGAGAGCTGCATTTTCTTCCCTGCCCCCCTTTGCAGGATCTATCAATTGCAAGCTGGAGGCACCCCTCTTTCGTCTCTGGGGTTGGCATCTGCACTTTTCAGAAGTGCTCAATCACTCATGTCAACTCCCGTTATTGTTCCAGATATAGCAACACCAGGCCAAAAAAGGGAAAGCAATGAAACAAAGCCTGTAATGAACTTGGAAAACATCTCCACTTATATTCTTGCCCGGAAAGTCATTTTCTTTTCATTTCCCAAACTGCTCAGTTTCCCTCGCTTACCTGGGCTTGAACTTGGGCCTGAACGCTGTCTCTCATTCTTCCTAAGTGGCCTATTACAGTCCCACTCAGCAAGGAGGGCTCTTTGCTTCTGAGTCCTCTTGAACTAATGCAGTCAAGCTGACATTTGGTGTGTGTGCTTTTGCTGGGAGTTACTGCCACCGTCTCTCGCCCTTTTAACAGCAGCTTCAAACCAAATTTACTAAGTGGCGCAGAGAGGTGAAGAAGTGGGATCCCAAAGTGTATCAGCGTCCAGAACATAATAAACCCAGAATTGTCTTCAAGCCAGGGAAGCTGATTGTTGCATTCTCTCCTTGCAGTTCGACAAATTACACACATTCCCTAATTCTCCTCTGCTTCCTTTTTCCAAGCTACAAACGAGATAAGAGGCCAGCAAACCATGATTAGATCTCCACTTCGTCAGTATCCATTCTGGCAACATTATTCCTGGCCCTCATTATGACAATGAGACCATTGGGGGCTCAGACCGCGGCTCATCTTCCAGTGTGATCTGTGCACTCCTCTGTCGACCGTTCCCTCCTGCGGTGTACATAGGCAAACCTGTCCTTTGTGGCAGGCAAAAATAAAGGTGCATCAGTTTAACATAAACAACATTTGCAGTCCTGCCAGCAAACAGTTCAGTCTTCCAGGACAAGATGACTAAGGAGTAGAGATGGGCACGAACCAAAATATGAACCAAAATTAAGCATGAACCAGGCCGGTTCATGGTTCACAAACCACGGTTCGTCAGATCCCATTTCTGATGAACCGCCACGAACTTTAGGTTGGTTCGTTTGGTTCGTTTTTTGGTTCATGACTGCAAACAGCCTGGTGCCAATCAATCAGTTTCCTAGGCAACAGGGGATGGACTTCCTGCAGACCTTCTGCTGAGCCGGAAGTGACCTTCTGCTGGCCCAGAAGTGACCTTCTGCTGGCCTGGAAGTGATGATTTTCTGACCTGGATGTGATGTTTTCACAAACCAAACTAACTGGTTCACAAACCAGGGGCAGGTTCGTGAAAGTTCGTGGTTAATGAAATTTGACGAACCACGAACCACATGGTTCATTTTTTTTCCGGTTCATGCCCATCTCTACTAGGGAGCAGTGTGGCGGAGGTTGAGGACATTGTGGCTGGGGTGAAGAAAGTGGATAGAGAGAACTTTATTTCTCCCTCTCTCATAACATAAGATCTCAGGGGTATCCACTGAAGTTGTTGGGCAATAAAGTCAGGATAGACAAAAGGAATTATTTCTCTACCCCACGAGTAATTACATTATGAAATTCCCTACCACTGGTCGTAGAGATGGCCAGGATAAGCACATGTGGCTTTAAAAGGGGACTAGACAATTCATGAAGCAATGGCTACTATCAATGAGGTTGCCAACTGCCTGGAGGGCGGGGGATGCTGCATCTTTTAAATAAAGATTTGAATGGAATCCTGCTCTCAAGTCATAGTTGACTTATGGCAACCCCTGGTGGGGCTTTCATGGCAAGAGACAAACAGAGGTGATTTGCCTTTGCCATTGCCTGACTCTGCAACCCTGGTCTTCGTTGGAGGTTTCCCATCCAATTACTAACCCAACTGACCTTACTTAGCTTGTGAGATCCGACAAGACCAGCCTTTCCTGGGCTATCCAGGTCAGGGCTTACTGAGAACCTCGCTACAAGTGACATCTTATACACGAATGGCACTTGATCATTTTCACAAGTCTTTCTGGGAATTGAAATCCCTCTCCCCCACCCTTTTTCTTTCTGTTCCTTCCCCTCTCTGTTAGAATGGTTGCCTGAAGAGACAGAGAAAGCCGGGTTTTATAAATTGCTCCTCCAGTCACAAGCCTGCTCTCAATGATCTTTGGGGGTGGGCAGCTGCGACTTTCTCAGCTTTCTCCAGAGCATCTCCCCCCCAGCAAGACGATCAGCAAAGTTGCAGCTGCCCACCCACAAAGATCACTGAAAGGACACTAGGACTTCACCGACATGTCAGCTTTCTCCAGAGCATCCCCCACCCCCCAGCAAGACGATTTGCAAAAGCTGCTATCGTAGGCTTTCTCCATCTCTTCAGGCAGGCATTCTAACAGAGAGGGGAAGGAACAGAAAAAAAAGGGGTGAGGGAGAGGGACTTCAATTCCCAGAAAGACTTGCGAAAATGATCAAGTGCTGTTCGCGTGTAAGATGTCACTTGTAGCGAGGCTCTGAGATGTTATTTACAGGAAGAGTTGTCAGCAACAGGCTGGAAAATTTCTGGAGATTTGCAGGTGGCGTGTAGGGAGGGCAGAGTTTGGGGAGGAGAGAGACCTCAGCAGGATGCAATGCCATAAAGCCCACCTTACAAAGTAGCCATTTTCTCCAGCGGAACTGGTCTCTGTAGTCTAGAGATCAGTTTAATTCCAGGAGATTTGCAGACTATAGGTTGGCAATCCTGTCTACAGGTGATTCCCTTGATCTCACAAAAAGCTTTAGCTTCTCCTTTACATACATTACGCCTCTGTTAAAGGATCAGCCCTCTGACCTGGATAGCCCAGGTATGCCTGATCTCAGCTCTCAGAGCCAAGCTTCAAGTGACTTTTTTCACGTGGAGAACACTTGATTGTTTTTGCAAGTATCCCCCTGCTCCTGAGTGGGAGAAAAACTGAAATGAGGGCATGTTAGAGCAGCATCAGATTCTTCTGCTATCGCTGCGCCTGGAGCTTCACCGACACGGTGGCTTTCCCCAGAGCAGCACCCTGGGAGCAGGATGCCCAAGAAGAAAGTAGCAGCTGCCTGCCCCCCAAGATCATTGGGAGCCCTCTTGTCCAGCAGGCTTGTGACTGGAGGGACGATTTGCAAAAGTTGCTGCTGCCACTGGCTTTCTCTGGCTCTTCAGGCAGCGATTCTAACAGAGAGGGGAAGGACACTCGGACTTCAGTTCCCAGGAAAACTTGCGAAAACATTCAAATGTTCTCCATGTGAAAAAAGTCACTCGTAGCTTGGCTCTCAGAAGCTCAACAGGGTCAGCCTCGGTTAGTAATTGGATGGGAGACGTTCAATGAAGACCAGGGCTGCAGAGGCAGGCAATGGCAAACCACCTCCGTTAATCTCTTGCCATGAAAACCCCACCAGGGGTCACCATAAGTCAACTCTAACTTGAGGGCACATTCCACTACCAAAGGGTCAGGAAGATACTTTCCTTCAGGCCTGTTAGAAACCCTCCTGGGAGCCTCTGAAAGAGGCCGGAGAGTCAAAAGATGGTGCCAGGAGGAGAAAATGGTTAGCACTGGCCTACTTAATTGTAAAGTCTGGTTAAGGAGGAGGGTGCTAAGGAGTCAGGAACTGGGTGTAGCTGAGAGGGAGTGGTTAAAAGGGGAGGGCTACAGGTGCAAGGAAAGTCATTTTGCAGGCAATGACCCTGGGAGAAGAGCAGCTACCAAGACCCAAAACTTCTATTAGAGGCAATTTATGCTGTGGGCTCTCATAAAACCAAAAATCATTTATAATGATAAAAGGCTCCATGTGTCCATACATCTGTCCATCTGTCTGTCAGCAGCCTCAATTCATCCAAAAATAAAGCTAGGAGTCTCAACACTGGCCGCCAGTTTCAGGATAATTGTAGGAACTAGGTTCGAATCTCTAAATGGCCATGGAAGCTTACTGGATGACCTTGGGCCAGTTTCTCCCCTTCTTCCTGACCTACCCTACAAGGTTGTTGTGAGGATAAAATGGAGAAGGGGGGAATGTTGTGAACTGATTTTGTGTCCCCGTAGAAGGGGAATTGGGATATAAATGCAGTAAATGAACAGTACTAAAAGTATGTGTGTATGTATCTGTCTGTCCATCTGTTTCTTTGTGACGGGCGTAACTCATCAGAAAATAAGGCTAAGCGTCTCCAAACTGGCCACCAGTTTCAGGATGATGGTGTGCGTTGCAGTGCCTAAAACGATGGGAATCAAAACATTCCGGCGATTATCTCTTGCTCCGTGACCCTGGGTGACATACCCTTTGCTAGACCTACCTCACAGTGTTGTTGCAAGAATAAAACGGAGAAGAGTTGCGTAAAGCTGAGGAGAATGAAGTAATTAATAATACACGGAGAAATTAAACAAAGTCAATTAAGTAAATAAATAAGTGAAGTAATTAAATGAAGTCAATTAAGTAAATAAATAAATAAACGAAGTAATTAAATTGAGTAATTAATCATAAATGAAGCAATTAAGTAAGAAAATAAACCAAGTTTTAATGTAATATTCAAGTAGGATAGGAAACCGCCTTATATTGAATGATGCCGGTGTGTGGAGTTGCCAGTCCCCCGGAGACCAAACTGGGGGGACATTGAGGCTGGGGGGATGCATGCATCAGGAGTACTTACCCCATGTGTGCATGAAGTGCACATGCTCTCTAGAGCATTTCTTCATTGTACTGGCAATGATGGGGAGTGCAATTTTTATCAAATAACTCCCTCGCGAAGGCCTTCACTTTCTTGTCATTCTGAGAAGGATATCATTCGTGGCTCGAGAAGGATATCATTTGCGTCTCAACAAGGAAATGCTTGGGAGCACATGGGAGCATGCTGCAGGGCTCCTGGGCTCATTCTCCATGCCTTTTCCCCCTGCCATACAGGTAAGTGGGGGGGGGGAGGCTGGAGCAGGGGATCCTCTGCCCCCACCAGGGGAATGGAATCCTTATCACTGTCCCATCTGGCTTGGGACCTTCTGTATTCACCGAAGATCTTTTATCATTGGACCATAGCAAGAGGCTCAAGGAAGTCTACATGGATTCATCCCATATTTGTACATGGGGGCACTACATGCATGCACACACACACACACCACAGAATCTCTGTAATCCTCAAGTTCTGTTTGCTTCTGATGGAAAAACTCAGAAAAGTGTATTATTTGTAAAAGCGTCCCCAAAACAATCTCGGCTAGTCGCCATCTGTGGCCCCCTCCTCCAGGAGTCTTTTTCATCCCCATGTAAAGCCATCTGTGCTAGTGTCTGTCCCTTCTGGTGGTGAAAAGTGCCATCAAGTTGCAGCTGACTCATGGTGACCTCGTAGGGTTTTCGGCAAGAAACGTTCAGAGGTGGTTCGCCACCTATTTCTACTGGCAGTGAATCCCACGGTTTAATTATTTGATGCGTGAAGACTGCTGTCCATCCTGCGTCTCCTGCCAGTCAACTTTAGAGGAGAAAAAGTATTCCCCATCCATTTTCTACACCCCATGAGCAGTTTACAAAATGATAACAACAACAACAACAACATTCGATTTATATACTGCCCTTCAAGACAACTTAACACCACTCAGAGTGGTTTACTAAGTATGTTATTGTTACCCTCACAACAATCACCCTGTGAGGTGGGTGGGGCTGAAAGAGCTCTGAGAGAGCTGTGACTGACCCAAGGTCACCCAGCTGGCTTCAGGTGGAGGAGTGGGGAATCAAGCCCGGTTCTCCAGATTAGAGTCCTGCTGCTTTTAACCACTACACAAAACTACCAACTTTAGATAATTCCTGTGGTTTGGATCCCATGGAAAAGGAGTTGGTAGGCTAATTCTCCCTCCCTTCCCCCAGCAGCCTGCTTCTTGACCCAAAACTCCATTCTGGGGATCAGAGGAGCTGGCGGAGGAAGGAAAAAACTGTGGGTCTGATGAAAAAGGAAAGAAATGTGGAGTTGGTGGTAAATTTCACCCCATTGCCCTGCTCACTGCAGCCCCCTGTGCTGTGTAATGCATTATCATCGTGAGCATTCGCCGGACTTGACTTCCTTTGAAACAAATCTGCATTTACATTCTTGTATTCATAATCTTTTTTACAAGTTCCTCAGTGATGGGCACTGATGGATTGTGGTGGTGGGAAAGATGCTAAGATACTGAATTTTTGCATACATCCTCAGCATTGTCACTTTTCTGGCTTTATGAGTCGAGTAGTATCAATTGAGGTGACACCTCTGCCACAAGCCCTTTATACAGCTACCTACCTGTCAGGGCTGCTCTGACCAGTAGATAGCTGTACATTTGAAAGATGAAAAAGTAGAAAGCACCTGACATCTGACGATGCAATGAAATTACCTGCTTGGAGAACGCTGCTCTTTACAGTCGAGCAACCTGTCGAATAAAATAAAAGAGCCTCCTCTGCCCTTTAGTAACAGGCGGTTGACAGTTATAATGTAGGATTTCTCTACAACTGGCTGAGAATTTCCAGGAGAAATGTTTCCCCAGAAAATGTCCAAATTAGATTTCCCCTTCTCCTGTATATGTCCTGTCCTGGATAGCCCAGGTGAGCCTGATCTTGTCAGATCTCAGAAGCTAAGCAGGGCTGGCCTTGGTTAGTACTTGGATGGGAGACCTCCAACGAAGACCAGGGTTTCAGAGGCAGGCAAGGGCAAACCACCGCTGGTAGTCTCTTGCCATGAAAACCCCACCAGGGGTCACCATAAGTCAGCCATGACTTAAGGGCACTCTCCACTACCTTTCCTGTAAACAACAAAGCTTTCCTCTTAGAGTCTCTCTAAATGAGACATTTTACACAGGGACACTCAAGTGTAGGGAGATGCAATGTTAGCTGGGAAGCATAGTTTTAAAAAAACAGAGCCTGTGGAGATCGCTCCTCTGTCAATTTCACTGCCACATAGGGGAGGTGAAGATGAAATTAACAGACCCTCTGAGGAGAATTCTCTGCAGGCTCTGTCTTTTTATACTACCCTAGTGTAGAGAGGTGAAATTGACAGATCCTTTGGCCCTGTCTCATGTTGCATGTCTACACGAGACATATAACATGTATCGTGTAGAGAGACTCTGAGACAGTGAAAGAAATGTAGAAATGTAGGCATCCTGGTCTTGCAGCTGTAATGGAGAGCCAAGATGTAAAACCAGGATGCCTACATTTCCCATCAAAACTTGAGGGAAGCTGACAAGTGTTCAACCTGTGTAAGACGTCACTTGTAGCTTGGCTCTCAGCCACCAACTGTCAACTTCCAACTCCCCTCCAACAACTGACTTGCTCTCCCTCCAATCACATTCCAATCCAGAACTGGCTCCTCCCCTCTGCAGCCCATAGAAAGGTAACTCCAGAAACCCCAAGGGCGTTTCTCCACACCTCCCTCTCCTTAGATTCTAAGCCAGAGGGGTACTCTCATCCAGAGAGAACCCCGTAGCAGAATCCAACTAGCCTGGGAGAAACCCATTAACAAAACATAACATGTGTAACAATCAGGAAGTTTCCCCGACCCACAAGGTCTGACACCCTAAGTGCCCACGTTCGTTCTGGACAAAGGGTCTGCAATCACATTATGCCGTCCAGCAATGTGCTCCATTTTGAAATTGTGTTCCAGGATCCTCCAGGACCACCTCTGCAACTTAGAATTGGTGTTTTTCATGGTCTGCAACCATTGCAAAGAGGAATGGTCAGTCAGGAGGGTGAACTCTTGTCCCCACAACGAAGGCCGAAGTTTGTCCGGAGCCCATACCACCGCCAAACATTCCTTCTGATGTCAGACTTATCTGAAGAAGTGAGCTGTATCTGTTGTAAGAAGGGGAAGTGGAGAGATTGAATGAAAAAGCTGTTTCATATATATAATCTCATTGCCATTTTTACATCAGTCTTGTAAGTATTATTGTAATGCATCAGTATTATATCAGTCTGGTATTAAACTTAAATTGCAGATGAGAAGTTGAAACTTAGGCCTTTTTCAAAGGCCTCCTAATGTACTTATGGCAGTGGTGAGACTTCAAGCAACAGTTCTGGGCTTCAGCCTCTTACAGTGCAATTCTGAGAAGAATTATTCCAGTCTAAGCTCATTGAAATCAATGAACTTAGACTAGAATAACTCTTTTTAGGATTACACAGTTCCCTATGAAGCTTTTAGCCAACTACTCTTACGGCGCAATCCTAAACAGGACTACCCCATAGTATTCAAGCATTTCAACGAAACTTACTTGCAGAAATCTGTTTTTAGGATTGCAGCCTTAAGGCCAAGCTACAAGTGATGAATGACACAGGTTGGACACTTATCAGCTTCCCTCAAGTTTTGATGGGAAATGTAGGCATCCTGGTCTTGCAGCTCGGCTTTCCGACTGCTGTCCAATGGACTTTTCAACTGTCACTTGTCCAACATTCCGCCAAGCTGCCTACATTTCCCATCAAAACTTGAGGGGAGCTGACAAGCGTCCAACCTGTGTCATTTGTCACTTGTAGTTTGGCCCTTAGTCAACTATCTAACATAGGCTAGACACAGAACATCGTTTGAAAGTGGACTGTTTGGATCGTTAAAAAAATCCACATCATATTCATTATGACATACATTTCATATGTTTAGGGTTATTAAACAATTTAGTAATATTTTTTTTTCCTTTCTTTTCAATGAGAAACACATTCCTACCTGAAACTTACACACACTGATATGGCAGTATCTGAAAAAGTGAGCTGTGACTCGTGAAAGCTCATGCCCTACCACAAATTTTGTTAGTCTTTTAGGTGCTGTTGGACTCTTGCTCTTTTCTACTACTACAAGATTCGAATGCTTAAGGTAGACTATAACAAAACTGAGCTTCAGATTTGTATCATTTGTGAAAGTCATAGGGTGAGTGTTTCAGACTGGGAAATTGTTATTTTCAGTAACCACTACTGTGGTGTGAAAAGCTTTAAAAAAATGATGCTATCAGACTGGAACTCCAGTCCATCTTGGCTTTATCCCCGGTGAGTCAGATTCTATCTTTCCACACTTGACTGAAAGAAAACTGCATGTGGAGTGTGAGCCCGCACATTATACACCACTAAATTTGCTGTAACAAAAAAGCGAATACAGCTAGACACCGAGTGCTACAAATAAATACTCTGCATACATTTTACTTTTTAAAAAATTAAATATTTTATTGATAAAAAACGATAAGTTACAAGATAGTATAACTCTGCAAATAACGAGATGATAATATACACAACCAAGTATCAAATAACAATGACTATGTACAAATGTAGAGTAATCAAGATGAGAATAAACTTTTAAGATCTACATTATAACCAATAATAGATTAATAAATCTTTGACATAGCCCAGATATTATTATTTTCCAGATATTCGAGGAATGGAAACCATTTTTCTTGAAAATTAGTACTTTTAAGAAAGTGCTCGGCTTGGTATATTTTATCACTTAATTTATCCATAATAAAGTGATCCCAGATCTTATTATGCATACATTTTAACCTGCATACTTTAAGACTTTTGAGAATAGGTTGATTTAATGGCATGAGGAGTTCCTTCACCCCTGACTAGGCCTGCCACCTGCTCCTTATTTATTTATTGCAAAAGGCAACTTTAGTATAGTACAAAAGTGATATATTCTAACACAGTGTTGCTAACTGATGACACATCCGCTGTGTTTTAATCACATCCTACAATTTGATGTTCATATAAGCCCTAGTCAGGGCTTTTTTTCAGTGGGGACGTGGTAGAACGGAGTTCCGGCACCTCTTAAAAATGGTCACGTGGCCGGTGGCCCCGCCCCCTGATCTCCAGACAGAGGGGAGTTTAGATTACCATCCATGCTGCCGAATGGCGTGGAGGGCAATCTAAACTCCCCCTGTCTGGAGATCAAGGGGCAGGGCCACCGGCCACGTGACCATTTTCACCGAGGGCAATTTAAACTTTAAAGAATTCTCCCCTTGTTCCAGTTGACCCAAAGTGATGTCATTGTGCGATCTTGAGTTCTACCACTGAGTTCCGCCACCTCTTTCCCCAGAAAAATAAGTCTGGCCCTAGTGATACCAATAGTGGTCAATCGGTTTGAATTGGCAGCATCTTTGTGAAGTTTTATTCACTCCCCCCCCCCTTGTTTGACAGACATTTGTGGCTTTTTGATGGGGGGGGAGTGGACAGGATGGGTTTCATTCAGGCATGATAGACACTTTCAAACACAGTAAATCGGAACATCTAACACGTTCATGGTGAAATTCTCATCCTCTTTATTTTGGCCTGCTTCAGGGTGGAGACTCTTAGACAGTTTGTAGCCATCAGGCTGCCTTTAGGGGGAACCAGGGTAGGCAATTCTGGGTTTGGAAATTCCTGGATATTTGGGGGCGGAGCCTGGGCAGGGCAGGGTTTGGGTAGGGGAAGGACTTATTTATTTATTTATTTATTTATTTATTAGACTATTAGTCCGCTCTCCCCGAAATGTAGGCTCAGAGCAGATCACAACCTGATTAAAACACAATACAATATACAATAAATAATATATAGCTGAGAGCAATTTAAAACTGGCAGCAAAATTTAAACACAGCGGATTTCACAGTCCTGCAAGATCACTGGGTCTGCGGAGGCTAATATACAGCAATGAAATAAAAACCAGAACAGAGTCTTCTCCCCCTTGGTAGGAGGCCAAGAGGAAGCCCACCCTCCCCAACCACGAAAAGCCTGGCAGAACATCTTTGTGGGATATAATGCCATAGCGTCCATCCTTCAAAGCAGCCATTTTCTATAGAGGAACTGATCTCTGTTGTAATTCTGGGAGACCTCCAGGTCTCACCTGGAGGTTGGCAGCCCTAGTTGCAACCCACATTGGAAATTTTACTGATGCTGATCAGCTGTTTAAGAAAGCCTAGTTTCACTCACTTTTGTCACCCTAAATTTTCATCTGGCACAGCGGTGCTCATCACAAAAGCTTGCAAGGACATGCTGGCTGAGTGAGGCTATGCCCTGTAGATTCGGTCAGAATCAGTCCCCAGTAGAGATGGGCACGAATTGAATTACAACCCCAAAAACCACATGAACCAGGGTGGTTCGTGGTTTGCGAACCAGTGGTTCGTGGAAGCTCAACTTCCACGAACTGGTCTACTAGTTCATTTGGGTCGTAAAGGAGCAGTGTAAATGGCCATTTCCCCGGGGAAATGCCCATATAAACTTTTCCTGTGGCTTGCAAGCGGCAGGTCCCTTTAAACTATCAGCTGGCAGGCAGCGGGGGGGGGGATCCTGGGACCTGCCACTTGCAAGGCAGGAAAGGGCCCTTTAAAATGTTAAATGCCCCTTTCCCTGCCGCTGCTAAGTGGCTGGAAAGGGGCATTTAAACCCCATGAACCACAAACTGGTTCGTAAACTGGCCCCAGTTTGTGCCAGTTCGTGGTTCCTGGTTCGTGAAAACCCACAAACCATGAACCTCATGGTTCAGTTTTTTTGTGGTTGGTGCCCATCTCTAGTCCCCAGTCCTCCTCAATTGTTGACTTTTGCTGATTCTCACAGTCTCTCCACACAAGATGCCTCGGCATGTGTTCGTCAAGTGTAAGGAGCTTCAATGTTAGCTGGAAAGTGTAGTTTTAAAAGACAAAGCCAGTGGAGATCACTCTTCAGAGGGTTTGTTAATTTCATCTTTGCCTCCCTGGAGGCTCTGTCAATTTCACCTCTCCAGTCTAAAACTGTGTGGGATCGCAACCAGAGGGTGGCAAGGAATGGAAATGGGCTGGAGCTGCCTTCCAGAGCCAGGCTTGGACCTGGAGAGGTTCCAATGGGCTGAACTTTCCCCTCTGGCATTTCACAGTCCCTTCACACAGCTCCAGTGTATAGCAAAGCTTTTGCCCTGGCATCAGCTCTATCTTTTTAAACTATCCTTCCCGGCTAATGTTGCATCTCCCAAAACGTGTTCTTCATATGTCAGATGTCACATGCAGAGCGACTCTCAGTAAGGAGAACATTATAAATTAGTGACCTGTGGCAGAGAGAGGAGGGCATTGTATGAAATATCAGCGGAAGATAGGTTGTTAGAGGGAGGTGGAGTTTCTTTTTCCAAAATTTCCTTTTTTAGATATAGCTAATTGCTTCCTCTTATTCTCTTTTCCTCTTTCAAAAGAGGAATTCGCTTTGGTTTGTCATTAATTCATTTTGGAGGTTTTTTTGGGGGGGACTTACCGTGTGATAGTGTAGTCCCTGTTTATATCACATAATGGTGCTCTATGCACCCCTTTGCAAACTCAGGCATTTCCGCTTTACCTGCCTCTCTCAGAGTTGTTGTGTGTATAAAAATAGAGACAGTATGGTGTACTGGTTAGGATGTCAAGGTTGACTTCCACCACTGCCATGGAAGCTTTGGTGTGAGAGCCAGTTTGGTGTAGTCATTCTCTAATCTGGAGAACCGGGTTTGATTCTCCACTCCTCCACTTGAAGCCAGCTGGGTGACCTTGGGTCAGTCACAGCTTCTAGTTCTCTCAGCCCCACCCACCTCACAGGGTGTTTGTTGTGGGGATAATAATAGCATACTTTGTAAACCACTCTGAGTGGGTGTTAAGTCATCCTGAAGGGCGGTATATAAATTGAATGTTATCATCATTATTATTGGGTGACCTTGGGATAGTCACATGCTCTCAGCCTAAACAACCTCATAGGGTTGTAATTAGGATACAATGGAGGAGAAGAGGCCAGTATGAAGAGCTGGGGGGAAAGGCATGAGTGAAAAGGAGGGTGGAATATATTCCATCCTTTACATATCCAGGGTGAAGGGGTTAATAACTTCCCTGAGCTATGAGAGACAGTGCTGTGTAGTGGTTAGAGTGCATGACTTCTTTGATATTTGATTGACTCTTCCTTTTCATGAAAGAGGAATTGATTCAAATCCCAAAAAAGACAAAAGAAACTGATTGCTGGATTTCAGAGAGAAATTCAGCAAGAGGACTTAAGAGAATTCCTCTTAACAACCCTAGTGTAGAATTTAAGCCACTGTGGTGTAGTAATTAATGTCGAACTAGGATCTGGGAGGCCCAGGTTCGAATTCCCACTCTCCTGTGGAACCTTGCTGAGGGACTTTGAGTCTGCCATACCCTCTCAGCCTAGACTTCTTGGCAGGGTAAAATAAAGGCGAGGAGAATTACATAAGCCACTGTAAGTCGCCATTGAAGAGAAAAGTGGGGTACAAATAAACAAGTACATTTTAAAAATGAAAGTTGTGTCAAGATAAGTTCCAGTCAGCTCAGTGCTCCCCACGCATTCAGCTCCATTTCCTGTCCTTCACGATGGAAATATATACAAAAATAGCTGCGTTTTCACGACGGTGTGCCTTCAAGCAAAGACAGCATCGTATCACCTCAACAGATGCTGAGCTGAAGTAAAGACGCAAATTCCCATCCCACCTTTCAGCTGATGGCATTGTATATCAGCTTCATTAAATGAAGTTTAAGTAGCGCGAGAAAAGCCATTCCTGGGCTATTTCATGCTCCATATCTCCTTCACTGTACTGTTTTTCACTGGCATTGAGACAGACAAAGAGGGGAAATGGAGGTGGGGGGGCTGTACGTGGGTCGTAAGAAAGGCGAGCGGTTGACTCTTCCAGGGTATCGCTAATAAGTCTGTTGAAAAGGCCAGATGCCCAGAAAGACAATCCCATGAATAAATACATGAAGAACATAGTACAGCAGCTTTCTTTCACACAAAATCAAAACCTTGCCTTTTCCTGAGCCCAGTGGGAGCTCAGATAGGTGAGGCAGGTGCAAAATCGCATCGTTCTTTGCAAAACTACAAGATAGGAAGTGACAAATTAGTTTTTTAAAGAAGGTCAGAGCAGTACACGAGAAAAACTTTCCTCCCCCCGTCCCTGGTTTTGCACTCTGTTATTTCCCTCTGGGCTTTATTATGGGCTGGCTGTAGCATCCAGGCAAGACAGAGGTATCTTGTAATGCCAGACTATAAATCCATGTAGCACCCACATCCTGGATACAGTTTTGGTCACCCTTCTTAAGATATAGATTCGTTTTCCACCCAGACTTTCAATGCCGGGAATATGGAAAGAGTGTCCTGAGCTGAAACAGGAGGCCTGCACCATGCTATACAAAACAGAACAGTGGCGAGCGTCGGCTTAGACCCAACCAGTTTTTCCAGTGGTGAAAAAGGGAGGACAATCCCCAAAAAGTCTCTTGTTGGGAATCATGTGGGTTTTATCGGCAAAAACCATGCGGGATGAGGGAGGGGGCTGCAATAAGAAGGAAAATTGGCCAAAAAAGCTGGCCGGGTCCCACTTAGGGTTGCCACCTGGGAAGGTATGGGGGCAGGAGCATTTAGGGGTGGGGAGTGTGGAAACGGCATCAAGTGACACTCTAGGAATTCACCAAAACTCTATGGTAAAAACCAAGTTGAACCCTTCTCCAAACCTTCATGTAGCTATAAAACACCACCAAGGGACAAGAAGGTGCCCCTTGGGACTTCATATCACAACTACCAAGCAGTTGAATAGCAGCCTCCCAGTGACACTTTTTGGAACCAGCCGGGCAGATAGGAATGGAACTAATCAGAGCATGGCCTTGATACCAATCTCTGCCAGATGGATATCATGACCCATAGAAGAGCAAGATTCAAGTCCAGTAGCAGCTTAAAGACCAACAAGATATCGGCTTCTGCTTCCAGGGCATCTCGGTCTCAGCTTCGACTTTGGTGTTCCTTGCTCAGGAGAAAGAAGTCTCCAGTAATGGGACTCTGCATGGCCAGTTCCAGCAACTTTATCTCCTTGGTGTGGAAACAAGCACTACCAACATGGCAAGTCACATGAAATTCATGGCTTGAACAGTGATGATCCCTGATGGGAACATGGACACTGCCTACAGAGTGCCCAACAGAATCTTAACTATGGATGGTTGCTGAAGCCCGAGATGCCGGTACTATGAGAATCCATGCCATAAGAGGCAGCAGGAAACCTATGAAATATGGTGGAGGGTTTATAATACACAAATGGCCCAGAACATCAACTTCCTCGTGTGGAAGAATCACCCAGAACCTTGGTTCGGTTGCTAGGCTGGAAGGTGTCTTGTGCAAAACCAAAAAGCTGGTTTTTGGAACACAACTGACTGAATCAGCGTAAGAGATCAGGCCCTACCTGCTTTCTAGACTTCTTGTTTGGATTAGGACAGTTGCAGACACAAATAAAACATTACGCTTCTTCTGTCAAAAAAAGAAAAGAAAAAAGATCAACAAGATATCCACAGTATGAACTTTGAGAGTCAACCTCCCTTTGTCAGATACAAGTAGGAATGGAGATTCCCCAAACCTACCTGAAACTGTGCCCAATGGTATTGTAAGACACCAAGTGTCCACACTGTTGATTGTCTTTGAATGACAATGATGGATGACAAGGGTTATAAATCAAGATGGGTAGCCATGTTAGTCTGTCTGTAGCAGTAGAAAAGAGCAAGAGTCCAGTAGCACCTGTAAGACTAACAAAATCTGTGGTTGGGTATGAGCTTTCGTGAGTCACAGCTCACTTCTTCAGATACAAATCCAAAACCAAGTCGGAAACCAGATTGAAAAGAGTCTAAATCATTGATGTAAAGAAAGAAAGAAAGAAAGAAAGAAAGAAAGAAAGAAAGAAAGAAAGAAAGAAAGAAAGAAAGAAAGAAAGAAAGAAAGAAAGAAAGAAAGAAAGACTGCCATCATTTGCTCAAGCACTTTTCCCCAAAAGATGTTTTCCATAGATTTGTAGATGTTTCCCTCATTTGGGTCCAGGAAAGCCTTATTTAGGTAGAGCTCATTATTGTCTCTTTCGCGGCAGTTGGAATTTTACCCTGTCATAAGAAGCATCTTCCATTTTCTGAACTGCCTCTCCCTATATGAGCCCCAGAGGATGCTTTGATCCAGCAACAAACAGCAGTTAATGATCACTGGCCCCAGGGAGGCCCGGCTAGCATCAACTGGAGCCAGGGCCTTTTCGGTCCTGGCTCCAGCCTGGTGGAACGCTCTGTCTCAAGAGACCAGAGCCTGGACGGATCTGCTATCTTCCCACCGGGCCTGTAAGATGGAATTGGTCTGCCAGATACACGGTTGATGCTGGCTAGGGCCTCCCCACCGGCCAAATAGAGGACAATGTGCCCTCCCTACCAGATGTATCTTCCGCCCAGCCTTCTGTTAAACATCTGTGGAGAGGACTGGGTGGTGGATCTTCTCGAGAAGTGCTGCCACATTGTTTTAAATATTTATGTGATTTTATCTGATTTTTGTCTGATAAATAAATAACTGGACCAGGCAATTGCCTGCAGTTAAATGTAAAAAGCTAGAGGAGATCCGTCAAATTCCCTCAAACTTTTCAGCACCCTCTGGCTGCAGGAACTGTATTCATCCAATCAACCAGGATTTGACTGTGTTCTGAATATCACTCTGGGCCAAGCTACACATGACGAATGACACTTGAACAGCAAGTGTATTTCTCCCTGTTCACTTGCCCTCCACTTGATCCACTTGCTGTTCAAGTGTCATTCGTCATGTGTAGCTTGGCCCTCAGACGTCAAACCACAGAAACAGCTGTGGTGAAAACCAAAAGGATGCGAAGATCTTATCTGCAGCAATTCTTATAGATAACAAATTAGGATTTATTTTACTGGAGAGCTTTGAACATTCGCTTTGCATTTCTATCATTATGATTTTATATTAGCGATTTATTGCACTACCATTTTTAATAGGCTAGGCTGGTGTAAGAGTTCCTTGGTGTAAAGCGGCTTTTAGAAATAAACTGCTAATTAGACGACTATTTCAGTTTTCCCCTGTGGTCTTCACACACTGCTTTTCTCCAATACAGAAATTTATTTTCTTTTCATTGGCACAAATAACTGCATTCTGTAACCTTTGCATGGCAGCCAGAATATTTTTCAGATGCTACATTTCCACTTCATAATACAGCACATGGTACCATAACACATACTTCATTCATGAAAAGCCATCACAGGGCAGATTGTCATTCAAAAAGTGTCTTGCTCTCCTCCTGTCAGTTCGATGTGAATAGTCTATAACTCAAATGTCAGAATGGCTCGATCATTTAATATCTTCCTTTCATTTTCCTGTCACCCTTGTCTTTGGCTAATAAAGTTGCTCTCAGAGATTTGCTCTATCTTTTGATTGGGATGAACGGGATTGGAGGCCATATGCTTGCCAGAAGAGAGTTCTAAAGTAGCCCCTTCCACTGAAATACTGAGTATGACATTCAGCGAATGGAGGATTTCCGGGATGAGAGGTTTGGGGGCAGGGACATGGTGGGATTTGGCATCATGAGCATGGTCAAGTAACTTCTGAGAAAAACCCAAAAGCAATGCTGATAACTCTAGGAATTGCTGGAAACTCTACGGTAAAACCATAGAGTTTCCATGATTCCTGGAGCTACCACCATCACTTCTGGGTTGTCCACAGAAGTAATGCCATCACGCTTGCAACACCGATGAGTTTTAAAAAAAATTTCCCTGCCACCACTTGGAATATTGGTGGACAATGGGAGCTCAAAATTAGCATCCCTCACACCAGGGTCTTGGCAGGCCTAAACAAATATGAGCTATACAATATCCTCAGATACTTTCTGCCTAAATCAAATTTGTCATGAATTTCTGATCCTTCCACGTGAGAAATATCAACAGACTAGAATATCTTGATACATCTGGTGAATTTGGGGGTGGGGTTCTGAAAACCCCTGACATATGCCAAGATGCCATTCCAGGGAGAGAGGTAAGTATCCCAATCTGGTATAAGAAGATAGATTGAGAATCGTAGGTCAAGTGGCAAAATGAAATCAGAAGTAATAATAATAACATTCCACTGGAAAGTCAAACCTGATTATCCATATTAGAGTACCAGTGCTCTTAACCACTATACCAACTGGCTCTCCTCACAAGTTTACAAAGTATGTTGTGATTGGTTGTTGTGGATTTTCCGGGCTGTATCGCCGTGGTCTTGGCACTGTAGTTCCTGACGCTTCGCCAGCATCTGTGACTGGCATCTTCAGAGGTGTAGCACTGAAAGACAGAGATCTCTCAGTGTCAAACTGTGGAGAAGATGTTAGTAGGTAACCTGTCTTTCGGTGCTACACCTCTGAAGATGCCAGTCACAGCTGCTGGCGAAATGTCAGGAACTACAATGCCAAGACCACGGCGATACAGCCCGGAAAATCCACAACAACCATCGTTCTCCGGCCATGAAAGCCTTTGTCAATTTATGTTATTATTATTCTCGTAGCAATCACCCTGTGAGGTGGGTAGGGCTGAGAGAGGTCTGGAAGAGCTGTGACTGACCCAAGGTCACCCAGCTGGCTTCAAGTGGAGAAGTGGGGAATCAAACCTGGTTCTCCAGATTAGAGTCCCACCTCTCTTAACCACTACACCAAGCTGAGTAAATGATGCAGGCAGATGAGTCAAGCAGGCAGGAAAGAATATGATCCATCACTTGTGAGACCCCTGCAAGCTCTGTAGTGCCAAGGAACAGATGAGGATGGGAAAAGAATGTAAATGGTTTGAGACTCATTCTCTAGTATCTTGAGTGGAAGCATCTCCTGTAGCAAATGTTGGGGAAGGCTGATTTGTACTTGAGAGCTGTTTCTAGCCAGAGAAGATGTTACTGAGCTTGATGTATCCATAGTCTGACTCGCTGCGAGACAGTTTCATATTCAGCCTGCTGTAACGTTTAAAGTTTCTTGTAAAAGAAGGCTTGCCAGGCCAGCCAGTTTCTTAGTGACATGGTTGATGTTACTACATCTCTTCCAGGGGTAGCCCTAGGAATTGCTAGAAATTCTATAGTTACCATAGAGTTTCTGGAGATTCCAAGAGCTACCATTTATGGGTTGTACCCAGAAGCGATGTAGCAATGTTGCCAACAACACTGAAGTTGCCCCCTGCCCCTGTGTCCCCACCCCCCAGATCTCCTGCCTATTGACAAGCTCTGCCTGGCAATCCTTGTAAAAGATATTGAAAAGCTGGAAGGAAACCACAGATTTGTTCACTGATCACTGTTTGATAGTTTCCTTAATTTATTTCCGGGCGCAGTTCAAGTTGCTGGTTTCAGCCTTGAAAGCCATGTTTGAAGGGCTGCTTCTCTCCTACAGGCCCACTCTCCAACTAAGAGCCAAACTAAAAGTGACGTCCTACACAGGTTGGACACTAGTCGGCTTCCCTCAAGTTTTGATGGGAAATGTAGGCATCCCGGTCTTGCAGCTGTAATGGGGAGCCAAGCTGTAAAACCAGGGCGCCTACATTTCCCATCAAAACTTGAGGGAAGCCGACTAGTGTCCAACCTGTGTAAGACATCACTTGTAGTTTGGCTCTTAGTTCATCGCAGTGTCTTCTGCTGAAGGTATCCTCCCTTAGGGAAGTGCTTCTAGCATTTATTAGACTTGTGACCTTCTTGATGGCAACAACCACTCTGTGGAGTGGTCTGCCAGAGGAGGTGCATAAGATGCCCACATTGGCAACATTTTGAAAGTTATGTGTAAGCCTGTACTGGAAAAAGGGTTTGGGGCCTAGGACCTAGGCCTGAGTAATAGACTGCAGATACATAGACCAGACTAACAGATAACTGAGCTGTACCTAGGGTTGTTTAATTTGCATGTTTAGCAAAGGCCCATGGGGCATGTATGTAAAAAGGAGGTCACCATGACTAAGAGGAGTGGTGCTATACAGGACTAGGCTAGCTGGAAATACTAAAGAGAGAAGAGCTGCTGCTGTTTGGAAGGCAAAGCTTGTTTCCAAGCTTTGGAGCTAAGATCATCACAGAGCTGAAACTACTGGCTGGAAGAGCTGAACTCTTCTCCCTGGAAGAACTGCAGTAGCTGGGAAGAGCTGAAGAAGCAAGAGCAGGAATTGCTGGCAGCTGAACTCATTGACTGCTTGAGACCAGCACCCTCGCACAGAGCTGCCCCACTTCATCTTGCTAGGAGAATAAGGGGAACTGCTCCTAGGGCAACAAGCAAGCCCCAGGAGTCAGACAGCATCTTCACAAGAAGAGTCCTGCTGTGGCAAGGCCTGCTAGATATTTGGGACGCTGTTCCCAAATATCCCAAAAGCCTCTGGCCAAATCTACAGAACTGTCTGCACACTTTACCAGGGGGTTGTGAGTAGGACTGTACTCTGGGGTCACTGGTTACTGATCCAGTATTAATAACTTTGGGAATGTTTTCATAGTTGTGTTTAAATAAATTGCATTTATATTTGAATTGGTAAACATATTGAACCTGGTCCTTAGGACTCTGGGGGTTACGTATGTATGGTTATTTATTAAAGTGAGACTTTTTCAAGAACGTTTTGCTCCGTGGAAGCCGATAGAGCTAGAGCAGGATCCGGGGATGTGGGGGTGGAATCAGTGGCAAAGTCACCCGACTTCCCTCAGCAACCATTTTAAGTGTGTCTTTTCCGCTCTGTTTGAAGTGGTGCCTTCTGAGGTAGAGGGAAAAAATCCTGTAAGTCCTTGACTGCTTTTAATTTTTTTTCCTGTCCGTGTCTTGTTTCCCCATATCCAGATGGTTTTGGATCGATTTTGAATGTTACGATAATTTTATTTGTGGTTTTGGGGTCGGGGAGAAACAGAGCTTACTTTTAAGGGTCCACCAACGTTAAGCCGATGCCACACACTCACACACCCATTAAAGTGAGACTTTTTAGGATTACCCTTTAATCAACAGAGGTATATCTATACCCAAATGCTCTGTGGGTGATAACTTTAGTGATATTGCGCTTGGACTCGTGTTTTTGTGGGCCAGTTTTGCCTTGGTTTGGTTCAGGTTTGATTATATTGTTGATTTATTGTGTTTTATTTATGTATAGTTATTTGAGATAGTTTTCTGAGCCTCTTGTGTGCATAGTGAGAGGAATATATATCTTTTAGAAATGTAAGAAAGTAAATAAAGGTACGTCCGCCTGGGCATTTTGCTCCACCTTTGCTTCCACCCTGGGAGACTTTTTTAAACACCTACATAATGTCTCTAATCATCCATTTTCTAGGCTTGACCTTGCTTTGTTTCAGTCTTTCTCAAAACTGCTGTTCTATAAACCTTTGTGAAAGAATGTGGGTCAAGCATGTTTGCATATCTATTTGACAGGAAAGTGTGCATTTTTAAGGTCTGATCGATATCCTTCCATCAGCTTGCGGGAGGGTGGGCTAAAAGTGGAATGAATGAATGAATGAATGAATGAATGAATGAATGAAGCTCTTCAAAGCTGCTATTTCCCCATCATGCCACTAGAGTGCACTTTGAGGGTTAGGGTTTGGATTTGGCAATTGCTCTTTCACTATTCTGCAATAACCTTATAAAGATCTAATCTACTGGTTTCTCTGAATCCCCAGTTTTCATTTTTTAAAATTAAGTCTCTAACCCTTACCATTGTGGAGATATAAGGGGAAAGGTGCAGGCAATTTGCCTGATTGCCTAGCAAGAAATGAGAAGAGGAAACTGCCATATTGCTCAACCAACCATGTGGACACACCATGGCTGCTGAGAGTTCCTCTACACTCATAGTAGCAACAAAAGCAGCATGGATAACTATTACCATGCGGGTTCAGTCTGAACATCGCTATGAAAATAATAAATCAGATGAAATATCACAGAGCCTTTTAATTCTATAAGAATGTACAGAAGAATTTTATCCCCTCGTATCTTGGTGCTCCTTTTGAGGTCAGGCTGAAAGGCAGGGGGCTTCCCCCCCACCTCTGTTTCCTAGTTTTCACATTTCCACAACCATTTGTACTTGACATATTTGCTGTAATTTATAGTATTTTTCCTCTCAAAGTGTATAGCTAGGAGTTTATAACCCGTGATAGGCAGGCATATTTATTTCTTAAAATTAAAATGTTTTGGAGCCATTAGTAACAAAAAATAGCACTCAATTTATCATCGGGTCAACAGTGAGAGAACAAACATTCAGCAATCAATCCTGTGTGTTTCCAGAACACGATAGGCCACTCATTAGTCATCCATATTCAAATGAAATTGTGAAATCTTTCTTTATGTTTCTTCTTAATCTGAACCTGATGACTCAGAGGGTGCTTCATAAAGTGTTGGAGCCCCCTCCCGCCAAATCTCACAGGTTTTCATTGAGCTTTGGCAAGATGTTAACAATCTGAAACAACAAAAGGAGAGTTCTACCCCCATCAAGTAACACAACATCACTGTTTCAAATATTGAATGCCTATCTATGTGTTCCTGAAACCTCAAGGTGCATATCTACATGAGGCTATTATGAATGTCTGTGAATCCTGCATAGAGATGGGCACAAAGAGCAATGCGAACAAAAAAAAAGCCACCAACACCCCAATCTGCTGTTCATGAACAAACTGTTTGTGAGGTCCCATTCTACACAAACAGGTGGTCGTTGCAAGCCTCATTCATTGCTGTTTGTCAAGCCAGACAGTCTGGCACCTGCAATCAATTCCCTTGGCAACCAGAGGTAGGGACTGCCTGAACTCTGTCTGAACTCCTGCTGTTGTCCTGGAAACCCCAATCTAAGCCCAATTTAGCTTGATAGGCAGGTCTTCCTTTCAAGTGTGGAGCTCCAAATTTGTTACAAGGGAGCAAAGATCAGGGGGGAGGGGGGCTCCCAGCTCTGGCTTAGTTTGCAGACAGTGGAGAGGGAGAGACAGTTGCTGTTGGCATTTTGATAGAGAGAGTGCATTGGAGCTTGAATTTTCTTTGTCTGTGGTGGGATAGGGATCTACCCCTTCAAGTTCCAGGGCTGCTGCCAGGCTCCGGGGCCAAGCAATTATTTATTACTGGTACCTCTCCTGCTGCCTGCTCAGGTCAGGTTTCTGGGAGTGGTGCAGTAGGGATCTACCCCTTCAGGTTCCAGGGCTGCTGCCAGGCTCTATAAAAATATAAACATATTTTACATTTATTAACTAAACTAAACTAAACTAACTGGGGATGTCATGGATGGAACCTGAAACCTCCTGCACGCAACTGAATGCTCTACCGCTGAGACATAGCCGCAACATTCAACCAAATTGTTTTAATATTATTTGCTACAATTGTTGCAATCTTTTTTAAAAAATTAACTAAATACATGGATAGCATGGGGGGGGTGCTGAGCAGAGGACTGAATTAAGCCAGGCGCCTCTCAACGGGCCTTGGTACAGATGCCAATAGAGATTAATTTTGGACTTTGGATGGCCTGGACTTTTATCTGCCATTATCATCTCACTAACAGTCCAAATATTTTCTGAATTTATCAGCAAATCCAGCAGAGATGTTTTTATCCAGAATGTTCTCTTTAGTTTGGAATTAAAAATGATCATATTCCCCCAGCTCTGGGCTCATTATGATTCAATGTCTTTCCCCTCCTGGGGATTCATCCCAAAGTTTTTTAAAAATCAGTTAACTCCGAAGAGCAGAACTCTGGGAGTAGAGACATAATGGTACTCCCTTTGTTTTAAAATCCTCCCTCTCCAGTTTCCAGAGTCTCTAAAAAGTCAGATATTACCAGTAAAGTAAAGAAGAACTGTTCAGAATGCTCATTACAACTACCCAGAGCAAGATTCGGGTCCAACAGCATCTTAAAAACCAACTAGATTACCAGGGTATGAGCTTTTGAGAGTCTGAGCTCCCTTTGTCAGATACCAGGGCCATTTCCACACTACTAACCTTCATCCAGAACGGGGCACAACATTGCAAAAAACCCACGGAAGATAGCGTCTTCTTGCACGACGTTGTGCAAAACTTGTGTGAGAAGACGCTATCTTCCGCATTTTTTTCACGAAATTGCACCCCATTCCAGATGAAGGTGAGTAATATGGAAACGGCCCAGGGGTGGGGAAAGGACGTAGACCTTATAATCCAGGCAGAGGGTGGGAGGGGCATTGTGGAGCTCTGACTCTCAAAAGTTCATGCTCTGGAAATCTAGTTGGTCTTTAAGGTACTACTGAACCCAAATTTTGCTCTTCTGCTACAGACCAATACAGTTCCGTCTCTGAAAGTACAAGTGCCAAGAATCAGGATTTGAAATTATCAATAACCTGAGCAAGGATGGAACCTAACTGCATTGCAAAATCGCTCCTAATTGGATTTGGTGATCATCCCAACCGGAAATATCCAGGCTGAGCTCCCTCTTCCCCTTTAAAGAGCTAATCTTTTAAAAAGAAAGACTGATACTGGATTTGGACCCCAGTGAATCTGCCGATCATCCCCAAGAGCTGCAAGATTTTCAGCAGCAGATATTCACCTGCCAGATGCATTATTCATCGGGCATCATCCGGCTACCAATCACGCTGGAGCTATCTCTTCCAATGTGCTCTTTTTCTTTTTAATATGTATCTGTTAAGTTTCAGGCTTTGGGCTTTTATTCCAGCTCCGTCTCCCATTCCAATCTGTCTCATACAAGAAAATCTCTGCCCTTTGAGTCCACATGGTCTTAACAAGAAGCATTCGTCTTTCTTTTCTGCAGGAGTAATTGGCTCCCTTAATAAATTTGTTTCTTTCCTCTTGCTTATTTCCTTAATATAGCTAGTTTGTTCCGTGCCCCACATTTTTTTGCTCACTTGGTAATCTGGTTGCTTTTTGATTGGCAACATCAACGAGGCTTTCCTTTGTAATTCCTTTTAGGGGCCCCCACCCCCTTCAACACAATCCCCCATTTCCGCTCTCACAACTTGCATTTGTGATCCATCAAAGGACACTGCTGCAGATTTGGTTAAGGCTTTGTGCGTTAAGTCTTTGCAAAATCCCTGCTTTTATGTTGCCCGGTTTGAAGAGGAATTTCAAACCTTACCTCCAGACTCAGTTTATAAATCGGGGGAAAAACTAGCTCTCAATTAATAACAACAGAAAAATCTCTTATGGGCACAGTGCAGGGAATCATGTGCATCACCATAAATGGCAGTTCCCAGTATCCATAAAACATTTGTTAACAGGCACTTATGCAGTTTAACTCACAAATAACAGAGCAGACAATATGGGATTGTGGATATTGGCAGAAATGAAACGCGGCTACTCCGATGCGGTTCTCTGGACTGTCAGGAAAATTCAGATGTATTTCCATCTCGAAGGAAAAAAAGAAATGAGGAACTGGCTTTCTTTATTAGCAAAAAAAGAAATAGAGGGAGAAGCAAAATTGGAAGCATATGTTATTGGTTACCATGGAGATGATGCAGGAAATGGTTTCTCTGTTGGAAACCATCCTTTGCCCAAAGGGACCAAGAACATCGCTTTGGGAGTCTCCAATTTCTTGCTAGGGATGTTAAAGATATTCTCATGTTTGTTGGATTGACAGATATGTCTGTGTGTAGATGCACACATGTGTGAGTGCCATGCAACAATCCAACATGGTTGTCCATCTGTTGAAGTCTGAGAACCAAGCTACAAGTGATGCCTGACACAGGTTGGACACTTGTCAGCTTCCCTCAAGTTTTGATGGGAAATGTAGGAGTCCTGGTCTTGCAGCTTGGCTCTCCATTTAATTGAAGTTTACAGAACCCCCCAGACACATGCACAGCGGAGGGAAAGGGGGCGCCTGGCAAGAGCCCGATGCCTGCACTCCCCTCCCGACTGCATGTTCTCCCTCCCATAGACTGCCACTCTGTAAACTTCAATTAAATGGAGAGCCAAGCTGCAAGACCAGGATGCCTACATTTCCTATCAAAACTTGAGGGAAGCTGACAAGTGTCCAACCTGTGTAAGGCGTCACTTGTAGTTTGGCTCTGAGTGGAAGTACAGTTCTATTGTATTTCTGTTGTCCAGCTTTTCTTTCCTCTTTTTAAAACATTCCTTCACTGTCTTTGTTTCTCTCTTTTGTTACTAGGGAGGCCATTATGTTACCTGATGGGTATATTCCCTCACAGAGAGTCAGTTTGGTGTAGTGGTAAGAGTGCCAAGACTCTAATCTGGAGAGGCGGGTTTGATTCCCCACTCCCCCGCTTGAAGCCAGCTGGGTGACCCTGAGTCAGCCACAGCTTCCCGGAGTACTCTCAGCTCCACCCACCTCACAGGGTGTTTGTTGTGGGGATAATAACAACATACTTTGTAAACTGCTCTGAGTGGGTGTTAAATTGTCCTGAAGGGCGGTATATAAATCGAATGTTTCTGTTGTTGTTTTTGTTGTTGTTGTTGTTTAGCTGCACATAGTGGTTATGTGGTCGGGCCACAAATCAGCACTCTGTTGCCTTTTCTTGCACCAGTTCCTTGAGACCGTAAGGACCCTGGGGAGTGAACCTGGGAACTTTTCCTTACCAAACACTGAAATCTTGTCTTGGCCCAACCACACTAGCCAATGCTGTTGCCTGTCTAATCCAGTAATGTCTATCTGATTGCCTGCTTCCAGTGTATTCAGTAGAAATCCATAACCTAAGAACCTTGAGATGCCAGGAGACAAGATTTCTGCAATGGAGACAGTTCTACTCCAGTTCAGACCTGTAGCCTATATCAGCATATGTTCAGCCTGCCTAGAGGTATTATTTTGCTTCTGTAGAGCCAAACATCAGAATCCCCGTATTACCTCAATCTGTTCAGGGCAGCTAATTGTTTTTGGGTTGACTGTAATTCAATAAAGTTGGAGGTTGAAGAAGATTTCCTCGAGCTAGCAAATTAAGAGCTCAGTAATTAACATGGAAGGGGGGAAACCACTCTCAATGTTGCCTGAAAGCTTCTCCAAACTATGTCATCTCCCCCTGGTGAAGGAGCAAGGAAGAGACGGTGGTGGGATTTCATCTTCTCATGAAATTACATTGTCACTGGAAACCTGATGCTTTGGGCTGTCTCAGAGCAGATGGCATCAAGAACTTTGTGAGAAGCTTCATTTTCAGCATGGATCTGCATCCTTGATTATCGCAGCTGTCAGTCTGGCTAAGGGCCAGCAAGTCCACAACCATGACTTGCCCTGGAATTTAGAATGCAAAGTTCCGAGAAAACTACTCAGAAAGCAGATAACAACGGGCTTGATTTGACTATAAAATATTATCTTCTGCAGGACTTGCTGACGGGCCCAGAGCAATAAAATAATTAGTGATGAACACCTCTATGCTTGACTTAAAAGTGTTCTACTTTTGGCAGCCAGGGTAAAAACACTCAAGAATGTTTGATGGGCGTTTGTGAGTGTTCAATGGGATGTCTCCCAAATATGTGTGCACATGTAAACCCTAGGAACTAATAGATTTAGCCCAATTAGGGCTGACAGAGGCTAGCAGTTGAAGGAGAGTTTGCTTGCTGGGGAGCTGAATAAAATCCTCAACTTTTATCAACTTGTATGCTATGTTTTGTGCCATCAAGTCACCTTTGACCTATGGTGACCCTATGAAAGAAAGACCTCCAAAATGTCCTGTCATTAGCTGACTTGCTCAGATCCTGCAAACTGGAGGATGTGGCTTCTTTTATTGAGCCAAGCCATCTCATTTTAAGTCTTCCTCTTTTCCTACTGCCTTCTACTTTTCCTCGCATTATTGACTTTTCCAGAAAATCTTATCTTCTCATGATGTGACCAAAGTACAATAGCCTCAGGGCCAAGCTACACATGACGAATGACACTTGAACGGCAAGTGGATTGAGCGGAGGGCAAGTGAACAGGGAGAAATACACTTGCTGTTCAAGTGTCATTCGTCATGTGTAGCTTGGCCCTGAGATTTGTCATTTTAGCTTCTTGGGAGAATTCAGGCTTGATTTGATCTAGTACCCACTTATTTGTCTTTTTGGCCATCCATGGAATCTGCAAAAATCTCCTCCAGCACCACATTTCAAATGAATCAATTTTCTTCCTGTCAGCTTTCTTCACTGTCCAACTTTCACATCCATACATAGTAATGGGGAATACCATAGTTTGGATTATCTTGGTTCCCAAAGAGATGTCTTTATAAGTTAAGTTAAATTTATATATGTGAAATATTAATTCAAAAGAAAGGGAGTAAATTTAGAGTGACTGATATTATTACTGTAATCACGTTATTTCAGAAATATGATTATCAAGTAGAGTGAGTAGCCTGGATTGCGTAATGTCCACTTACTCCTTTTTGATGCAAGAAAATTGTGTTAGACAAAACATAGCACTTGAATGGGAGGAACTGGACTTTGCTTACCACCAAGTTGTTTTCAAGCAAGAACTAATTGCTACTTAAATTCACAGAGACTACATATTTTGCAACTTTCTAGTTGCTGTTTCATTTCTGTGCTTAACTATCTTTGTTTCACTGTTCTGTATTTTGGAAGGTTGTTGTATTTTTAAAAAACTTGTTTAATTTACATTTGTCTTGCAAGTGTTCCAAAGTTAGCTCCAGAGAACCTACAATGCAGTAGGCTAAGTGGGGGAAGCTGAGACAAAGCTTCCCCCCTTACTTGGCTCCGAATCTTTATGGAGCAGACTGAAGTGATTTAAGTACCTGAATCCGAAGCAGCTTGTTTCTTCAGGTTTCGGGTTGTTACGAAGCATTTTCCCACTTCGGTAAACCCGAAGCGGGAAACCCCAAAAAAATTTTCAGGTGCACATCCCTAACTAGAATTAATATATAAACTATAAATCTTTATGACGGGGAAGTAACCTTCTATGGCTGCTGGTTCTTTAAAAGAAGGACAAACCCCCAACGGGTGTAGCATCCATGTAAAATTACTTTTCCCCATCTTTGATGTTGTGATTTCCTGTCAGGGTTGATGGGAATTGTAGCTGGAAAGGGGGGGGGGACGCCACTCCTGAACTTCTTCAGAAAAACATGGAAACTACCATTTTCATCAATCTGGGGAGGTAAGTTCAGCAGGTCGGCTGACTCCCTGAATATCATTAGCATTCACTTGAAGCATTGTTGGTGAACAAATCATCAATATGAACATAAAAGAAATTCAACATGAGATAAAAGATAGGAAAACAGAATAATTTGTGAGAATTGCATGCAAGATTACACCAGACACAATCTAGGAAGGATTGTAAAATAGGTACAAAACAGCATATATTAACATTTGGTAACAAAATGTTTTCTTTTCAATTTTGGCACAATTTATATATACCTACAAAGTGGAAGGTAAAAAGTCAAATAGAGGGCAGCAGGCCAGACAGAGTGGCACAATAAAGTACAGTCATGTGTTCAATACTTTGAGGGAGGGGGAGCAGGCACGAATCAAAGATTCATGACATTTGCCTCAATTGTGTGAATGAGCCACAGATATTAGCCAGTACATTCCTAAAAACTAGGGCTGCCAACCTCCAGGTGGTAGCTGGAGATATCCTGGAATCACAAATTGATCTCCACTGATCAGTTTTCCTGGAGAAAATGGCTGCCTGGGAAGGTGGACTATATGACATTATACCCAGCTGAGGTCCCTCCCCTCCCCAAACCACACCCTCCCCAGGCTCCACCCTCAAAATCTCCAGAAATTTTCCTGCCCACATCTGGCAACTCTACTAGAAACTTTGTGCTGCAATTGCACATAAAAACAATTGCTTCCTTTGAGGGCAGAAAGTTCCGGGCATAAATGTTTAAATAAATAAGATCAGGACTTGGAAGAACATGCCGTTTGGGATGAATGTCATCTAGATTGTAAAAGTGAATACTGTCATTGCTAGAGAACAAGGCTGGTGTGGAAGTAATCAGTTGACAATGTCGGTAATTGGCCTTCTTGTGACTCGACCAGTATTGGAGTGTGCTTTGAATCTCTTACTAGGCAACTTTTGGGAGTGAGCCTCTCCAGCGGAAAGCTTTTGATAGGGGCTTTTGTGCCAGCCGGGCTCAGAAGCAGCGTTCCCACCTCCACATGAAACCTGATGAATGATGATAAACAGGAAGAATGGGACAAATGAACCGTTTTATCTGTTTGGAAAGGGAGTCAGGTCTGCGACGATCCTGAAAACGCCCAGAGAGAATTGCTCAGAACCGTGTGAAATCTCTCTAACAGGCTGCCTCTGCTATTGTCTCCCCTCCGCTGCTCCTGGAAGACTCCGTGGTGAAGCTCGTTCATCAACATGCATAGATTCCTTGAGTCAGCAGTGATGAATTTTAACCACACAGCTCAGTGAAAACCAAGGCTGTGACTTGGATTGTAGCCTACTCAAATAAACACGGGCTACAGCAATTCATGACTGTCTAGCAAGAGGATGTGCAAAAATGTTCTCTTGCCCCTTTCTCCACCTATCTGACAAAGGGAGCTCTGACCCTTGAAAACTCGTACCCTGGAAATCTAGTTGGTCTTTAAAATGCTACTGGACTTGAATCTTGCTCTTCTACTACAGACCAACATGGCTACCCACCTGTAACTATCTGGCATTGCAAGATTCGGATCATATTGCAGAACTGCAAAGAAAGAGACACCGGGGAGGGAAGCAGAGATTTTCCCTAGCTGAGCTGTCCAAACCAAACCAAACCAAACCAAACCAAACCAAACCAAACCAAACCAAACCAAACCAAACCAAACCAAACCAAACCAAAGACTTCAGTGCCTTCAACTCCAGTCTTTTGACATATCAGGGTTTTTGGAGGGAATGGGGGATGCAATGTAGATCGGAGTCACTCAGCACATTTGTTACATATTTGTAGTTCACAATTAACTTGATAAATCAAAAAGAGTCCAGTAGCACCTTTAAGACTAACCAAGTTCCCCTTTGTGACGGATCAGGCTAGCTATCTGAATGAATAATAATAATAAAGTGTCATCAAGTTGCAACTGACTTATGGCAATCCCTCTTGGGGTTTTCAAGGCAAGAGATGCACAGAGGTGACTTGTCATTGACTTTGTGTGCACACAAACCCCTTCCTTGGTAGTCCCCCATCCAAGTACTAACCAAGGCCAACCCTACTGCTTAGCTTCCAAGTTCTGTTGAATATAGGCTATTCTGGCTGCTAGTTATCTGAATACCTTACACAATTGGAGGGGGGGTTGGGCAGGCTGTTACACAATCCATTTCCAACTACCGCCTACTAGCCAAACAGACCCAGACAGGGAAATGATCCAAAGAGATGGGCCTTCTTTGCTTCTCTGGGGATTAACTTGGATCGTTCCAAAAGCCAGGGGCGAATGAGAGAGGCAACCAGCTTGAATGCAAAGGACAGCTTTGCAAAGCTGAACCGACAGCTCAGCAAGGATGTAATTTCACAGAGTCTGCCCTTGGAAGATGCCATGTCCAGGGAACCGATCTTTGTAGTCAGGAGCTCAGCTGTTATTCCAAGAGAACACCTGGAGTTTGGCAACCATAGTGGGCATGAACAGTCTCTCTCTTTGGATACATCGTAATTCAATCTGGTCAAGTGGTTAGGAGTGGCAGGATTCTAATCTGGAGAGCCAGATTTGATTCTCCACTCCTCTGCTTGAAGCCAGCTGGGTGACCTCAGGTCAGTCACAGCTCTTTCAGAGCTCTCTCAGACCCACCCACCTCACCAGGTGATTGTCGTGAGGATAATAATAACATGCTTTGTGAACCACTCTGAATGTGGCATTAAGTTGTCCTGAAGGGTGGTGTATAAATCAAACGTAAAAAAAGAAAAATAATTCCAGGGAGGAATGGGAAAGGCAGCAGTGTCTACCCACAAAGGGAGCACAAAATGTCTTTCTTCGGCACATGTGCAGCTGGAGTCTTGAAGACAGGTGAGGAACAAAGTAATTGCCCCACTATACATCCCCATTACTGACCTGTTCAGAACATAGCCTGCAAAGCCTTGAGCTACAATATACCTCCTTTAAAAGACTCACAGGTTTGTATTCATCCTGCTCTTCTGCTCAACCTCATCTAATACCCCTTCTTATTGCAGCCCCTGAACCACATGATTTTGCTTGCCCCATCTCAGCATAGCTTTTTGAGTAGTCAAAAGAGATCCCACTCCTCCAGCAGAAATCCAACCCCGTGTCTCTTAAATAATTGAACCATGATAGCTCAGTGTGTCAACTGACCAGAAAAAAATAGCCTTGCGTGCTCTGGTGCTCTTGGCATTGAGCTGCTATTGCTATTGAGCTTCACGATCTGCAGAAATCAATGCACAAAGAAATCTCATCCCATTGTGGAAATTTGTATGAATGCTGGCAGCCCATGCTGTTGTTAAGAGCACAAGAACAGAGGCCAGTAAAATGTCAGCAACCTTGCTAAACACATCCAGTCATCTTATGACATAGCAGCTTTCAAGATGAGCTGTGTGATACACTCAGTCCCGTTTCAAATTTCACCTGTCCCACAATCTCACTAGGTGGCTTTAGGCCAGCCACTTCCTCAGCCTTAGATCTGCTCCCCACAACACCTGCAAAATGGGGAGAATCAGAATGGCCAACCTTACAGGGGTGTTGTGAAGAATTCTGATAAAGTATGTGAAAAGCTTTTGATAGCAAAACACTAAATAGATGCTGCATTATATTACATTTCCCCCTCCCAATGAGTTTAGGAGAAACATTCCCTCATCAGATGCCCTGCTGTAAAAATAGTATCTTCTGGACAGATGTATTTCATTAAAAAAAAAAACCACTTGGAAGAATAGGCAGGTGCCCAAGCGTCTATAGCTGCTTTGGCACAACTGCAGATGCCAGCTTGCAAAGCTCCTGCCATAAGGCATATATAAAACATTTGTGCTGCTTTCTGGGCAGCCAAGAAGAAGAAGAGGAGGAGGGAACCTTATTGCTCCTGGCTAACTGTGCTACAAAGATGGCCCAGATTGTCCGTCGACTGCCATTAGCTTTTGTGAACTTTTGCGCAGAGTTCTGGTCACAGGAGACAATGGGTGAGAGTGGGAGATGGTACGTGAAATGTGTTCTGTCAGGCTGGACAGTTGCCTAGGACAATGTGGCCACGGCCTCCAGGAAGCTGTAGCGGTTAATCCTTGCTGCATCATCTTGCACCATCTGGAAAGCAGAGGCTGGTCATTTGTGCAAAAACACCAGCGGTCTCGTAAACCCAAGGATGCGCAGAACGTGTTTGAGAAACTTTGAGAGGCTTAAAGGGATGCTACGAACTTCTGCGGTAAATGCGTTCAGCAGAACTGGGAGATGTATGGTAACTACGATCACACGTGAGCTGAGCCTCAGATTTTGCTGCCTCAGTGGCATCCGAGTCGAGCAGTTGCCAAATATCTTTGTGGCTGCGCAGTAGACATGGGCACGAACAGAAAAAAAACCCCTGAACATGGTGTTCATTGTTCGTTGCCATCCACGAACAACGAACATTGAAGAACATGACTGTTCACGAACATGTTAATTGTTTGTTGGTGGTGGGGGCCAGCAGGCTCTCCTCCAGCCATCAAGATCCCTACCGCACCACTCCCCGAAACCCTACCTGAGCAGGAAGCAGGAAATGTACCAATAATAAATAATAGCTTGGCCCCAGAGCCTGGCAGCAGCCCTGGAAGTTAAAGAGGTAGATCCCTATCCCATCACACACAAAGAAAATTCAAGCTCCAATGCACTCTCCCTGTCTCTCAAAATGCCAACAGCAACTTTCCCTCTCTGTCTGCAAAAGCAGAGCTGAGAGCCCCCCTCCTCCCTGCTCTTTGCTTTCTTGTAACAAATTTGGAGCTCCACACTTGAAAGGAAGACCTGTCTATCAAGCTAAATTAGGCTTAGATTGGGGTTTCCAGGGCAACAGCAGGAGTTTAGACAGAGTTCAGGCAGCCCCTGCCTCCGGTTGCCAAGGGAATTGATTGCAGCTGCCAGACTGTCTGGCTTGACGAACAGCAATGAAGGAGGCTTGCAACAAGGAACCGCTTGTTCGCAAACAGCTGATTGGGCTGTTCTTAGCTTTTTTTAGTTTGTATTGCTGTTCGTGCCCATCTCTACTGTGCAGTAGCTGTGGTGTTTCAGTTGCCGTTCCCTCTGCCTTGCAAGCCCCCTTCTGCACCTGCGCAGTAAGTGAAATCAGTTCTTCCACGGACGGTTATTCATGGTTGGGTCAGGTAATTCAGTGATATATTGAGGGAAGGGTACAATAAATCCAAATAAGGCTGTGTGATAATCATTGAGTTTTGGTGATTCCTAAAGCTACCTTGCAGTCACTTCTGGATTTTCCCTACAAGTGGCATCACAGCTCATGTGACACTGCTGGTTCCCCCCCCCTCCCACTTCAGCTCCAAATGGCAACAGGGAAAACAGTTGCCAGTAGGACACCTCTCAGCATAGCTGTCGTGAGTCGGCCTTGCCCGGCGCTCAGTGAAGAGTCAACAGACGAAGAGCTGCCTGTAGTTCACCCCCACACTGACTGAGCTGCAGCTGACCTTGAGTCTGATGAACAGCAATTGCTGGCTAATCGATCAGCACAACCTTAAGCTGTAACAGACTCATCTTCAGGGAACTCTGAACTAGATAACAAGGCTGCATAAGCCCACTCTGCCCCGCCCTCTTTGCCAACACCCTTGCAGCACCCACACTGTCAGAGATGGCTGGAGCTACAAGAACGCAGAAGGAGTGCAAGGCTCATGGGCCAGTGGCAGCTGTCAAATGACCAGGATGAATGAGTTAGTTCAGGATGTCTGCCTTGTTAGTGGCTGACAGATTAGCTCATTAAGACATTGCCATAAAAATAGCTGGGAAGAGCAGCAGTTTGTGGTAGCAATTAGTACACTTTACTGCGGCGGCGGCGGCGGCGGCGGCGGCGGCGGCGGCGGCGGCGGCGGCGGCGGCGGCGGCGGCGGCGGCGGCGGCGGCGGCGGCGGCGGCGGCGGCGGCAGCGGCAGAAGCAGAAGCAGAAGCAGAAGCAGAAGCAGAAGCAGAAGCAGAAGAAGAAGAAGAAGAAGAAGAAGAACTGGCTTCAAGCGGAGGAGTGGGGAATCAAATCCTGCTCTCTAGATTAGAGTCCTGCCGTTCTTAACCACTACACCAATCTGCGCTTGCTATTGCTCAAACTCTGGAACTCTGACCCTTGGACTGGACCTGACTCTTGGCTTCTCTTGAACTCTGACCCTGGGACTGGACTCTGTTTATTCTTTGCCCCCTGGTCGTGAGTGGCCCTGCCCTCCAGAACCTGGCCCCTGGGGGACTATGCCAGTACAATAGCAGGAAGCCCAGCAACCCTATTTATGTCTCATTCTATTACATCTCATTTGAAGAGAGAAGAGAGTGCAGCAGGCATATGATGCCATAAGAACCCAAGGTCCAAAGCTGCCATTTCCTCCAGGGAAAATCATCTCTGTTGTCTGATAGAGTTGCCAGCCAGTTGCTGGAAACTGGAGGGAGTCTGGAGGGGCATGGCCACAGGAAGTGCTGTTCCCTTTCCATGTTCTCGCCCCCAAGCTCCCACTGGTTGCTTGGCACAGCTTGGAAACCCTAGAAATAAGAGCAATGAGCACAGCTTTGCAAAACAAGATCTTCAGCACCCTTCAGAAAGGATGCTCGGAACAGAGAAAAATCCTATCAGGTGGTGTCCAGTAAAGCAAAGAGAAGGAAAACCAGAGTAATATTTGTGGACATTGAGGCCCTCTTCATTTGCTCTGCATGTTGCTTACTCCGTGGCTTGGGCCTGCAAATGAATGAGCAGTTCCCTCCAATCAAGCTCCCGGCCTTCTGCCTCCTGTTGCTGGCCATACTGGATGGTTGGGGGGGGGGGTTGCCTTGACAGTTGATACCTATCAATTCACTTTACTAACTGCTAATGCTCCATGACCTCTTCATCCCTGGGAGCAGACCAATTGGAGCCATTCTCCTAACTTATATACTTTTAAAATAGAAATATAATATGTATTTATTTCAATTTATTTCCTTTATGCCCCATTTTTCTTCCCTAATGGGAACTCAAAATGACTTACAACCAGGGCTTTTTTTCAGCTGGAACACGATGGAACAGAGTTCCGGAACCTCTTGAAAATGGTCACATGGCTGGTGGCCCTGCCCTCTGATCTCCAGACAGAGGGGAGTTTAGATTGCCCTCCAGGCCACTGGAGTGGCATGGAGGGCAATCTAAACTCCCCTCTGTCTGGAGATCAGGGGGCAGGGCCACTAGCCATGTGACCATTTTCACTGAGGGTGATTTAAACTTTTAAAAACTCCCCCCTTGTTCCAGCTGACCCAAAGTGACATCATTGGCCCTGGGAGCATGTGTGCACTTTGCACGTGCACATGTGGTACCAGGGGCACCACCTCCCACCAAGAATTGCCCTCTGTGCTGGCAACCCACTGAGTTCCACCACCTCTTTTCCCAGAAAAAAAGCCCTGCTTACAACATTCTCCCCTACTACATTTTACTCCCTCTACAACTCTGGCAGTTTAGGGTTCCCAGGTCCCCTTACTCTCCTGGCATGAGGAGGGACCCAGCACTCACCTTGAGTAAGTCCTCTTAAAGAATTGGCCATTTGGGGCACTTATTTCTGAAGACGTCACTCCTGGAAGTGACTTTGTCACAATGCGCCGGGAGTGCATTCCAGGAGGTCTGTTCCCCAACCTTTTCTTCCAGCTGTCCAGGTGAGTGGTGGCAGGGGGTAGAGGGTGGAAGAGAGGAATACCCCACCCTTACCGGGATACTGGCAATCCTACTGGCAGTGGATCTCCTTCCGGTCTGGCTACTTGACTCAGGTACTGACTACTCAATGATTTGCCCCCGGGTCTCTCCAGGGGTTTGCCACGGGACCCATAAATTTAACTAAAGTTGCCAGGTCTCCTTTCCACTTCTGGGCCTGCATGATGATGTCACTCTCAGGAAGTGACATCATCATGCAGGCATGGGAGCATTCCTTCACTTCACACAGAGTTGATTTGGGCCCCAAACTTGGTGCTGTACAAAGGGTGGGAGCATTCCCGTGGTGGCACAATGTCACTCCCAGGAAGTGACATCATCACAAAGGCCCAGGAGCATGCACGGGGCTGATTTGGTCCCCAAACTTGGTTCTGATTCAGCCTGTTGGGAGCCCAAATTGGCCCCATATGAAGGGCAGGAGCATTCCCGTGGCAGCATGATGACATCCCTCCCAGGAAGTGACATCAGCACATAGGCCCAGGAGCATGCATAGGGCTGATTTGGGCCCTATATTTGGGCCTGATTTAGCCCATTTGGGACCCCAACTGGCCTCATGCAAAATGCAGAAGCACTCCCCAGGTGGCATGATGACATCACTCCCAGGAATTGACAATTCAATGTTTAGAATATCCATTCATTTTTAAAAAAACAGTTTTGAAATGTGTTGGGAACCAATTTAGATTGCCAACCACAGAGGGAAGAGGATTGGGCCTCCCCCGTGCTGTTTTCCTGACCTGAAATGGCCATGGGGAGTGGCTGTGCCGTGTTAGGGACACTTAGGACTACATACTGATAGGGCTACTCATAAGTTTCATCACAGGGCCACAGAGGGGAGCTTGAGCCCCCTCTCTTCACTTTCCACAGCCCTCATCTGAATAGAGCCCGTCAACTTGAATTTAAAACATCTGTGGGTGCCCTCAACAAGAAACAGGCCCAGGAGAAATGTTCTCTGTGGTCCCTAAGACCCTTCAGTTTGCAAAGGCATGGAAGAAACCTTGCGCGTTCTATGTTCTGCCACTGATCTATGGGAGCCAGTTTGGTGTAGTGGTTAAGAGCGGCAGGACTCTAATCTGGAGAGCCAGGTTCGATTCCCCGCTCCTCCGCTTAAAGCCAGCTGGGTGACTTTAGGTCAGTCACAGCTTCTTGGAGCTCTCTCAGGCCCACTCACCTCATAGAGTGATTGTTGTGGGGATAATAATAACACGCTTTGTAAACTGCTCTGAGTAGGTGTTAAGTTGTTAGTTCTGAATATCTGATGTTCGGAATAGACCACAAGTGAAGGTATTCTTCTACAGCCACATGCTTTGTGGAAACCTCTGAAGGTAGGAGAAGAAAATAACCCTCACCCCGGGAAGAATATATTCGGTTCACCCTTTTGCCCAGCTCAGCTTTTCCCGTTTCATTTCTCAAAATATATTAGCTGAATGAAGCAGTTTTCATGGAGGACAGGGTCGGGGGGAGAAAAAAACCTTTACCCTTTTGAAATATTCACTGCCTAATTGGAATGCTTCCTCACTCTAAAAAGTGGCATAAATGTCATATTTCTTGTATTTAATGTTCCTATTTATTTGCTACGTGTGCACGCACATAATTTTGCTAATAAATCTGATCTATCTGTGAGTGCAGAGAGTAACTATTTCTAATTAGTTTGATCAAAGATTCCTACGGCCGCTGCTGAGTAATGGAAATTAGGCTAATAAAAAATTCTATGGCTTCTCGAAAGGGTGGGAAGGGAGGGGGCTTCACACAGCTAAGCTCTTCCAGACGACCATGAGGCCGTTTGCATAGAAGACACATTTTTTTCTATGTTCACATTAGTGTCAAAATTAGCCGACTCTCCAAAGGATTGCACAGTAGTGTCGTATTTGACTCCTTCAGAATTCAGGCAGAATGACATTTATTAAGAACATAAGAACATAAGCAAAGCCATGTTGGATCAGGCCAGTGGCCCATCCAGTCCAACATTCTGTCACACACAGTGGCTAGAAATCCAGTGCCATCTAAAGGACTGTCAGTGAGGCCAGGACACCAGATGCCCTCCCACTGCCTTCCTTCCAGCACCAAGACAACAGAGCACCACCTCCCCACAAAGAGAATACCATCTATCTCCTGTGGCTAATAGCCACTGATGGACCTCTGCTCCATATATTTGTCCAGTCCCCTCTTGAAGCTGGCAATGCTTGTAGCTGCCACCACCCCCTGTGGCAACGAATTCCATGTGTTTATCACCCTTTGTGTAAAGTAGTATTTTCTTCTATCTGTTCTAACCCGACTGCTCAATAATTTCATAGAGTGCCCACGAGTTCTTGAATTGTGAGAAAGGGAGAAAAACACATCTTTCTCTACCTTCTCTAACCCGTGCATTATCTTGTAAACCTCTATCATGTCTCCCCTCAGTCGTCTTTTCTCCAGGCTAAAGAGCCCCAAGCGCCTCAATCTTTCCTCATAGGGAAAGTGTTCCAACCCTTTAATCATTTTAGTTGCCCTTCTCTGTACTTTTTCCAGTGCTATGATATCTTTTTTAAGGTGTGGCGACCAGAACTGTACACAGTACTCCAAATGAGGCCTCACCATCGATTTATACAGAGGCATTATGATACCGGCTGATTTGTTTTCAATCCCTTTCCTAATAACCCCTAGCATAGCATTAGCTTTTTTTATGGCAGTCGCACACTGTGCTGACGTTTTTAGTGAGTTATCTATCATGACTCCAAGATCTCTCTCTTGGTCAGTCTCCGCCAGTTCAGACCCCATCAACTTGTATTTATATTTTGGATTTTTGGTTCCAATGTGCATTACTTTGCACTTGGCTACATTGAACCTCATTTGCCACATGGATGCCCACTCTTCTAGCCTCGACAGATCCCTTTGGAGTGCCTCACAATCCTCTCTGGCTTTCACCACCCTGAACAATTTCGTGTCATCTGCAAATTTAGCCACTTCACTGCTTAATCCCAATTCCAAATCATTAATAAACAAGTTAAAAAGCATTGGACCCAATACCGACCCCTGTGGCACCCCACTGCTCACCACCCTCCACTGTGAGAAGTGCCCGTTTATACTCACTCTCTGTTTCCTATTAATTAGCCAGTTTTCGATCCACAAGAGGACTTGGCCCTTTATCCCATAGCTACTGAGCTTACTTAGGAGCCTTTGATGAGGAACTTTGTCAAAAGCTTTCTGGAAGTCAAGATAAACAATATCTATCGGGTCTCCCTTGTCCACTTGTTTGTTCACTCCCTCAAAGAACTCTAACAGATTGGTGAGACAAGATCTTCCCTTACAGAACCCATGCTGAGTTTTCCTCATCAGCTTTTGGTCATCAATGTGCCCACTAATTTTATTTTTGATAATAGTTTCCACCAACTTACCCGGTATTGACGTCAGGCTGACTGGCCTGTAATTTCCCAGATCTCCCCTGGAACCTTTTTTAAAGATGGGGACAACATTAGCTACCTTCCAGTCCTCAGGAACAGATGCAGAGTTTAATGACAGATTACATATTTTTGTGAGGAGATCTACAAGTTCACACTTGAGTTCTTTCAGAACTCTTGGATGTATGCCATCTGGGCCCGGTGATTTATCAGTTTTTAAATTATCTAGCAGTCGCATAACCTCCTCTCTCGTCACCTCAATGTGACTCAGGTCTTTCAAAACCCCTCCCAAAGTCAGTGCTTCTGGAGTGGGCATGCACTTCTTATCTTCCACAGTGAAGACAGAAGCAAAGAACGCATTCAGCTTCTCGGCCATTTCCCTATCACCCTTTAGTAATCCTTTTACGCCTTGGTCATCCAAGGGCCCCACAGCCTCCCTAGCTGGTTTCCTACTTCTAATATATTTAAAGAATTGTTTATTGTTTTTCTTTATGTTCTTTGCAATATGCTCCTCATATTCCCTTTTTGCCTGTCTGATCACAGACTTGCACTTTTTTTGCCACAGCTTATGCTCCTTTTTATCAACCTCACTCCGACTAGTTTTCCACTGCCTAAAAGAATCCTTTTTACCTTTTACAGCTTCTATTACATTGCTTGTTAACCATGCTGGCCTTTTCCTAAACCTATTTGTGCCTTTCCTAACCAGCGGTATATATTTAATTTGAGCTTCCAGGATTGTAGTTTTAAATAGTCTCCAAGATTCCCCAAGTGTTTTGACCTTTTTTACTTTCCCTTTCAGTTTCTTCTTCACGTACCCCCTCATCTCAGAAAAGTTACCCCTTTTGAAGTTAAACATGGCTGTGTTGGTCTTATTTGGCAATTTCCTATTTATACATATGTTGTACTCAATAACATTATGGTCACTGTTCCCAAGTGGTGCAATCACATTTACATCTCTCACCAGGTCTTCAGCATTACTGAGGACCAAATCCAGGATCACCTCCCCCCTAGTAGGTTCTGTAACCATCTGTTCCATAGCACAGTCATTGAGACAGTCTAGAAACTCACTTTCTCTCCCCCGATTCGAACACCCATTGGCCCAGTCAATGTGTGGGTAGTTAAAATCACCCATTACAACACAGTTTTTTTGTTTAGCAGCCATCTTTAATCCTGTCATCATTTTATAATCCTCCTCTATTTTCTGATCTGGAGGGCGATAACAAACTCCCACAGTTAAGTTTCCATTTGGGCCCGTAATTTCAACCCATAGCATTTCCAGAAGCGAATCTAATTCAGTTACCTTCTCAATCTTACTGGAATGTATACCTTCTCTGACATATAGAGCCACCCCACCACCAACCCTTCCCTCCCTATCCTTCCGATATAATTTATATCCAGGAATCACCGTGTCCCACTGATTTTCCTCATCCCACCAAGTTTCTGATATGCCCACAATGTCTATGGATTCGCCCAACACTAAACATTCCAGCTCCCCAATTTTACCTCGGACACTTCTAGCATTTGTATATAAACACCTGTAACTTCCCCGGCACACTTTGCCTCGAGACGTAGTTAGGTCATCTGCACTGTTTGTCTCCATCTCAGTTGACAACTCTAATCTATCTCCCTGTAGAAGTGTTATACTTAGCCCTTCATCTCTCTGAGATGAACCATCCTGAACCAGAGACACTATATCTCTTGTCGGCTTTCCCCTAGCATTTAGTTTAAAAACTGCTCTGCCACCTTTTTGATTTTAAGTGCCAGCAGCTGGGTTCCTTCTCGGGACAAGTGGAGACCGTCTCTCTTGTACAGCTCCCGCTTGTCCCAAAAAGAATCCCAGTGCCTAACAAACTTGAACCCTTCCTCCCTACACCATCGTCTCATCCACGCATTGAGACTCCTGATCTGCGTTTGTCTCTCTGGCCCTGCGCGTGGAACAGGTAGCACTTCTGAGAAGGCTACCTTGGAGGTCCTGGCCTTGAGTCTCCTGCCTAACAGCCTAAATTTTTGTTCCAAGACCTCACGACTGCATTTCCCAACATCGTTGGTTCCAACATGGACCACGACCGCTGACTCTTCCCCAGCACTATCTACCAGCCTATCTATAACACGCGTAATGTCCGCTACTTTCGCACCAGGCAGGCAAGTCACCATACGGTCAGAACGCGGTTGTGCCACCCAGCTATCTACTTGTCTAAGGATCGAATCACCAACTACCAAGAGCCTCCCTCCCACCCCACCCAGGGATGGTTCCTTGATGCGAAAGGAAACCTGCTCACCAACTGAAGAAGAGGTCCCTTCTGAGGGCATGTTCCCCTTATCCTCAGTACGGTGCCCTGATTCCACAAGATCCTCATTCTCCTTGACAACAAGAACGCTGCCATTTTTAGAGTGGGACACATCTATCCTGTCCCTGAGAATCTTGTCCTCGTGCCTATCTAACTGTCTCCGCTTCTCCAGGTCAGCCACCTTGGCCTCAAGGGTACGTACTCGTTCCCTAAGAACCAGGAGCTCCTTGCAGCGAGCACACATCCAGGACTTCTGACCAGAAGGCAGATAGTCATACATGTGACACTCAGTGCAATACACTGGAAAGCCCCCAACCCCCTGCTGGCATTCTGACTTCATTATTCTGTTTTAGGAACAACACACTAAGAGGAAAGAAAACGGCTATGATCCCCCGGCTATGATCCCCCGGCCAAGAGCCCCCAGCCAAGAGCCCTTTAGCTCTCGCCCTTCGGCTCGCGCCAAAGGTTCGCGCCCCTGCCCAGCAGTTGCCTTTTCAATGCAAAAGGTCACTTCCTGCTAAGCACAGGAGGTGAGCACAAAGGGGGTGTGTGGCTTGTACTCCAGCAACCCCCAGCAGCCTTACAAACACACTCACCCTCAAACACAATCAAGCCCAAACACACTTAGCCTCAAAACTACACTCAAATCAACACAAAACTACACACAAAAAGCCCCAAAGCTAGAGAGGACCACCCTTAGCTTCTCAGCTTAACCCACCACAGCCAAGAAAGGCAAAAAGCCCTTACCTCCTCTAGCAGCTGCAGACCAGAAAGGGTGCTTCTATAATTCTCCTCAACCCAACTTCTCTTCTGATTTTGGGCCTCTGAAATACCTGGATTTGTTTCGGAAGAGGAACCAATGCATTATGAGCCCTTTAATATGTGTGTAATTTTTGAATTTTGTACAGAGATGGTGCATGCACAACCTTTGGTTTATTTAATTTATCTAAAACCTTTGCAATGCCACCTTTCCACCCAAATAGGGTTCCCAAGGTGGCAAACATGAACAAAATGTAACGCCTGTTCTAGAATTGCTTATGTTTTGTTTCAGCGTTTCTTCAGCTCTGTATTGCTGTGTCTTTGTAAACTTGTATTTATTTACCCTATATAATAACGAGGGAAAGTGGTCCCCAATATACACTGAAACTCAGAGAAAATGGCATAGAGAATCACTGTTGCCTCACATAAAAAGACCAGGAATAATGGAGCAGTAGAATTCTTGGCTTGAAAAAGCAACTGCGAAACGGGCTGTCTAAAGAGCTGGCGCAGCCGTTGCCAACTGCCCAGGAGATTTGGGAATTTTTCCTCCTGGAGCATACTGCCAACTGCCCAGGAGATTTGGGGATTTTTCCTCCTGGAGCATACTCACCCATCATTGGATGTCAGCGGAAATTCTGCCTAAAAACAGAAAAACATATCAAAGAGACAATTATTGAAATCAACAGATGATCGATACTTACCTGAAGATTGATACTCACCTGAAAGGGACATTGTGACAATTGACTACTAATGCCATTTCTCCAAAGGCTTGGGTTGTGATATGAACAAACTATTGCTCAATTGTAGTAGAAGGATATTACATTATTACATACGTTTTGACCACAATATTGCTATACTTGGTTTGACCTATAAATTGTATTTATTTATACTGAGACAATCTTCATTATTGTATTAGTGGTCTCTTAGGAATTTCCTCCTTTGTTCAGTGTTTGTTTACCCTATGACATCGACTATACTAATCTTACACTGCCTAATCCACCTTGAGTCTCAGTGAGAAAGGCAGACTATAAATAACATAAATAGATTTTTTAAAAAAAATTGTACGGTTATTGGGTATACGTCAAACAAAACAAGAACGCTTTCACCTGCTGACGAAAGACAACAACAGGAATTCCTTCAGCTCATTTGTCACTTTTCTTCCATATTATTGACACACATGTATTAATAAATACCGCAGTTATGACGTGATTATATTTCAGATTACACTAGGAATGCCAGCCTCTTGCTGATATCACATGTAGGTCCCTTTTCACCATCCGTAGCTCTTCCCCCTGTTGCCAGGCACAGCCTGCTAGCACAACCGGGGCGCCTCCACAAACAAGCAAGCAAACACACCAACTACCACAAGGAGGCAGTATAATTATCTAAATACTTACATAATTTTTTATGTATATATCAGGTTTTAGAAATTTTAAAGTGCAAAGTGCTGTTGTTGAAGATTGATTACAGCTCCTTTTCCATCTGGAGAATTGTCTGCTCTCTGAAAAGGACATATGGAAAATAATAAGTGATTCTCTCACCAGTTGGACGGTTTATAATTTGAATGACTTGTTCTTGTTCATTGACTGAATATGTATTGTGGTTTATGACCTTGTATATTTTGTATGATTCACATGTTGCACTTTGGGAGGCTGGCACAACCAGAAGAAGAACGGAATGCCAAAAGTGAGGGGAATACACCCCAACAGGGCAACAGTGCAAAAATTATTTAAGTACACTATTCTGAATAGAACAAAAAAAATATTATACAGCCATAATAAATATTATAGAATTTTTTAATTTTTTTTTTTAAAATGTGCTAAAGTGCTAAACAAATTTACCTATAGTTGATATCATAGTAAACATCATAGAGGCAACATACAACATCTAGTTAATAATATTAGCTTTAAGTCCACAATGACCGTGCAAGACTTCTTAAAGGTACCATGCTTTTAGGGTATAACTTTAGTCCACTGGCATGTTCTTTATTGCAGATGTATCAAGTCAGATGGATCTTCGCAAGACTGTATATATTGAAGGTTTGTTTTCACAAGAAGCAATTCAAGTTGATTCAGTAATGGTGTGCTTTATCCTATTTAAATAGGCACGACAGAAAGACACCAGAAACTCGACGCCTACTGTGGCCACGCTCGACAACGAATTCAGTGCCAACAAAGACCATCGTTTCGCATACTGCTTTGTCAAGGGCTGCCAATATTATTGAAATTTATTCAATCCTTTTTTCCTCAGATGCTTATACAGGCTTTTCCCTGATCACAGCCATTCCCAGCTGCATTCGGCTTAGCGAGTCACATGTTGAGATTTTTCAAACTTAGAAGTAAACAAGCAAAAGTTAAGTTTAGAAGCTGGGGTCAAATTGGCAGACATTTATTTTCATTATTATTTTCAAATCAAAATGTTGGCTGAAGTTTCCAATTCAGGAGAGAACCGATGGGCATTGAGACGCAAAAACACATGCCAGAGTTCCAAAATTCCTTCCCTCGCATTCGATCTGGAGATCTCTTGGGAAAGTTTGCTGTTTGCAGCACATTAATAGATATGTCAGGAGTTCATACTGCTTCCCCCATCAGGTTTATCTTCCCCTTCCTTCTTGGTCTAAGTCTATGACAAGGATACCTCGGGGAACAAAGCCCTTCTATATTTTATGAGTCAAGAGTTTCTCAGACTTTCAACCAGCCATGACTGAAAAGTTGGTGTTATTGCAAGAAGTACCTTGGGAATGCATTGCGACTCCTATTATATACAGAGAAAAGTAATACAAAATAAACTAGAAGTCCAGAGGATTTTCGAGATATTCCCAACATGACCTGGATATCCACAGAATATAACAAAGATTTTCCATTCAACATACAGCTGGGCTACATGCTGCTAATTCATCGCATACTATTTTCCAAGCAAGTTGGATCCCAAAGTCTTGAAATAACAATGAGCTTGCACATAAGACTAAATCTTTTAAGGGCTCAATTCTCTTTGTAGCTTCTCTTCTCTTTCCCATCAGAATGTTGACAATTCAGATACTGGATGAGCTATGGATGGAAAACCCAGCCAAAGGTATAAAGGCAGCCAACAGGTTAGTTCAATTGACTTAGACACATCAATGGACTTAAAGAGGCATAACTCCACTTAGGATGGCACAGTACGTTGGCGCTGTTTGTGTAATCCTTTGCGCAGAATTTCAGAAGCAGGTCTCGATACAATGAAGATGAAATGATTACTGGAGTTTTTTCTTTATAAATAAATACTTTTAGGTAAAACAAAAAATGTCTGATGCATGCATAGACTACTGTAGTATACTCTGCAATGGGCCACCCTTGATGAATGTCCAGAAACTTCAGTTAGTGTCTGAATGGGAAGCCATGTTAGTCTGTTTGTAGCAGTAGAAAAAAGCAAGAGTCCAGTAGCACCTATAAAACTAACAAAATTTATGGTAGAGTATGAGCTTTGGTGAGTTACAGCTCACTTCTTCTATCATCTTGATAGATGTCTCAATAGCAACCTTGATGTTCGCTTACAAGCATAGCATGCTGGAATTTGATTTGAAGTTTTCAAAAGTTGCTGAGTATATTGCAAATAACAATGTTTTTTTACGGGTGATACCGCAGCATCTGAAGATCAGACATTCAAGGAACCCTGCAACAGGCAAAAACTAAGGCATCTTTTCACACAATGTTTTTTGTAATTTTGGACAAATATCTTGTTTCAGAAAATCAAGTGTATGCCATGAATCGAGCAAGGTTCACACAGAAATAAATTATCATTTCCCTCTTAAAATATAGGGATGTAGAGGCCTGACTATTTCCTGGCTGTCGTTTCTATGGCCTGGTGCTGCTGATGTGACATTTGTCGATTTGTGCACTTCTCATACAAGCAGACATTCTCTCTTCTCATTCATTTTGGAACTGTGGTCAGTATTAGGTATGCACCAATCTTAATGCTAACCAAAGTTAGCCAAGACTACACTGTGCAAATTTACTTTTATGCCATGTTTGCAAACTATAGTTTGGTGCTTGGAAGTAATGACAGTATTCCCCCCTGCCCCCCCCCAACACCACTTCTCTTTTTCTCTTGTTTTCCTTTCTCTTTTTTTTTTGTTATCACTTTAGAGATCTCAATACTGCTGTTGTTAACTGCATAGAGTTTCTTATGTACCAAATGATAATTACAGGGCAAATCTGTGAGCCATATTCTTTTGGATTCAGATATACGCATGCACTTAAGAAAAACTAAACATCTAGTTAGCTTTCCGATATCAAATGTTTTAACTTCTGGCAAGGAGTATACCAGAAATAATGTGTGGGGTTTGTTACTGGATATAGTACACAAATAATGTTATTACAGAATCTCAGCTTCCATTCTAAGACTTTCTTAATAAAACATGATTATTTAGCATTCTTAATATCAGTGTACTTTGGTCACATCATGAGAAGACAAGATTCTCCGGAAAAGTCAAAAATGCTAGGAAAACTGGAAGGCAATAGGAAAAGAGGAAGATCTAAAATGAGATGGTTTGACTCAATAAAAGAAGCCACGTCCTCCAGTTTGCAGGATCTGAGCAAGTCTGTTAATGATAGGACATTTTGGAGGTCTTTCATTCATAGGGTTGCCCTAAGTCGGAGACAACTTGACAGCACCTAACCCACACACAACAATATCAGCATAATTGACAAAAAAACGTACCATACATTATAACTACATAGATTGTTAATTACATGCGCGCAAAAGATCAGGTACAGTAGCACCTTAAAGAATAACTAGATTGTTGTTGTGGGTTTTCCGGGCTGTATTGCCGTGGTCTTGGCATTGTAGTTCCTGACGTTTCGCCAGCAGCTGTGGCTGGCATCTTCAGAGGTGTAGCACCAAAAGACAGAGATCTCTCAGTGTCACAGTGTGGAAAAGATGTAGGTCATTTGTATCTACTCAGGAGGGGTGGGGTTGAGCTGAGTCATCCTGTAAGAGTTTCCCAGGGTGTGGAATGCTAATGGCGGGAGGCTTCACTGTATCCTGAGGAGGTTCTTTTGCATATGGATTGGTGCTTGATGTGCTAATCTTCTCTGCAGGGCTATTGTCGGGTATAGAGTGTTTTGTTAGCCTGGTGTTTTTCAGAACTGGAAACCATGCTCTGTTCATTCTAACTAGATTATGAGCGTTCAAGAGTCAGAGCTCCCTTTTTCAGGAAACCAGTTGGTCTTTAAGGTGCTACTAGATCCAAGTCTTACTTTTCTTCTACAGACCAACATGGCTACCTACCTGAAACTATGAGTCTTACCCAAAAAATAAGCAGGTCACAAGCAGGAAATTCTTCTAGGAAGGAGCTCCTGATCAGTTCAGCTGTTCATATTTATAGCATTTCACAACCATCTTTTAACAGTAATCAACTGTCCCACTCCAAAGGGCGCACATTCTTGGCTAAGTTATCTTATAGCTTCAAACACCAGACAAGGTGTTTTTACTCAGCTAGGAGGGCTGTATTGTAGGGAGGGGATCTCGGATGCTTAGCTAATGAGTTAGGGACCATAGACTTCAATAGTACGTCACCTTACATATTATCTGTTGCTTTAAATATGTACTCCTATGTACTACCATGCTTCCACCCCAATAGGGTTCCCAAGGTGGCAAATCAGGGCCTGGCAGGACCTACTATCCTTCCGCCGGGCCTGCAAGACAGCATTGTTCCGCCAGGCATATGGCTGAGGCTGGGCCTCCACTGGCCTGAAAAAAGGGGTGTATAAATCTTAACCCTCCCTGAGAAGGCTGTCCACCATCCTGTTTTAACTATGTTGTTTTTAATGTACATGAATTTTTTAAATTCTATTTTAATATGTTGTTATCCACCCTGAGCCCGCTCGTGAGAGGGCGGAATAGAAATCTGAAATAAATAAAATAAATAAATAAAAAAAATCTGAAAAAAAATTACAATATAATGCCTGTCCTAGAATTTATTGTGTTCTGTTTGAGCAGTTCTTCAACTCTGTATTGGATCCTTGCTAATGCTATGTCTTTGTAAACTTGTATTTATTTACCCCATGGCATTGTTTATAGAAATGTCCTTGACACTGTATGGAAATGTCCTTGTTACTGATTGTACTAATCTCACACCATGTAATCTGCCTTGAGTCTCAGTGAGAAAGGAGGACTCTGGGCCAGTCACCCTCTCTGTTTCTAAGCGTAACCTACCTTATAGGGCTGTTGTGAGGATATAATGGAGCTGGAATTTAAACGTGAGTGTCTTCATCGCCATAACCCCAAGAGAAACTATCATATATATTTGTTGTGAATACTCTCATCCCATCTATTTTCTCTGCTAGTTTCCCCATTTCATTCATTTCTTTTTGTGCTATTTTTATTTCGTATATCTTCAGAAATAACTATGGATTTTAATGTAAATATCAGCACCAAATTGCATTCTTTTGATCTGGGAGAAAGACGGCTGTAATTTCATCCCTAGAGTCGAGAAACCATAGAGGAAAGTTTACCTTTGAGTCTAAACAGAGCACTCAAAAATTCAGTAATAACCCTGCTATTCCCAGCTTTGATGCTACATCACAATAATGCATATGCATGAGAATGATTATGCAACTTGAAGACTAGAGGGATTGCAACATTAAAAAAATTCAGTGCTGCAAATCAGGGTAAACAATAAAAAGGATATAACCCCAAGAAGAACTAACTGACTTTTGGATTTTTGCAACACAAATGACAGAAAGGTCCCATGCAGTAGTCCAGAATAGAGATGGGCATGAACCAAAGTCTGAACCAAAATTCATGATAAACCAGGCCGGTTTGTGTTTTCTGACGAACTGCCACAAACTTTAAGCTGATTCATTTGGTTCGTTATTTGGTTTGTCACTTGAGACAGCCTGGTGCCGATCAATCAATTCCCTAGGCAACAGGTGATGGACTTCCTGCAGACCTTCTGCCGTCACGGAAGTGACCTTCTGCTGGCCCGGAAGTGACCATCTGTTGACTTGGAAGTGACCATTTTCTCACCTGGATGTGACGTTTTCACGAACTAAATGAACTGCTCTGTGAACCGGGTGGGGGGGCGGGCAGGTTCATGAAATTTCATGGTTCATGGAATTTGATGAACCACAAACCACATGGTTCGGGTTTTTTCCTGGTTTGTGCCCATCTCTAGTCTAGGAAATAGAATTTCACATATTCTTTGCACTGCTTACATTGTCTCTCCAGAGCCCCTCAGTCCTCTTTCCTTCAGCGCATATGATTGGTTTCTCCTTTCTGATGAAACTTGACACTGATTCACGTGACTTTCTATATCACCTCAGAATTTGGCCCCAGATGTCTCCCTGTCTTAACTACTGCAGATGCAGCTGTTTATATTTTGCATTCACACAGAACAAACATCTGCTCTCAGTTTGAAAGGATCTGATTTTAGGTTAATTAAAAAGAAAGCAAGCCGATGAAGCTGCTGTATCAGACCATAGCTTACATGACTCTCTGGTAAAAGTACTGCATTGGAAATAGGAGAAGTGAAAATGTATTTGACTATGTTTGGCAGAAAGAGATAAAGGGGTGAACCTCACTAAACAGTGAATTCTACAACTGAGGTGCCCCCACTGAAAAGGCCTTGAATTTCTGGCTACCCACTATACCATATCCTAAACGTTGGAATCAGGCCCAAATCAGGCTCGATTCAGCCACCTGTGGAGTGTGGGAGCACTCCAAGGGGCAGCTCCTGCCCTACCTGATGATGTCACTTCCTGGAAGTGATGCCATCATGCAGGGTGGGAGCATGAACAGAACAATGAAAACTTGGTCTCCTACCTCCTGCTGGGAGGGTAGGGAGACCTGGCAACCCTAGTTACTAAGTACTTAGAGATACTCAAGTGAACCTCATTTCACGTGTCCCTCTCCAGCTTTCCATTCACTCGCTTGCACAGTCACACTTCAGTTTGCTCCGTGATCCATATCAATTCTTCCTCAACTGCTAAAAGTATCCCGTTCCCCCCACCTCCACAGCCATCCATTGAAAAGCAGATCTTGACACTTTCTCACACATTAAAGAAATGCAAATTGGCAAATCAAAGGAGCCTCCAGTACTTGTTCTTGCAGCAAAGGACTCACTTGCAGTGCAATCACACCAAGGGAGCTCCCGTGAAAGCGGCATTCAAGAAGAGCCTGCACATGAATCGAAGACCACACCTAAAATCCTGCACTTGAGCATCCTCAGGTAATCCACAATGTGTATTTCCACTCTCAGTGAGACATAATGCCACAGCCTCCACCCTCTAAAGCAGTGAGCTTCGCCAAAGGAACTGATTTCTTTAGTCTGGAAATCAGTTGTAATTCCAGGAGATCTCCAGGCCCCACCTGGAGATTAACAAGCCTAGGAGGGAGCTCAGAAGGGCTGTGGTCCTATCTGCCATTTAAAGCTGCCATTTCCTCCAAAGGAACTGGTCACTGTAGTCTGGCAACCAGCTGTAATTCCAGGAGAACTCCAGGCCCCACCTTGAAGTTAGTAACTTTATGTTTCAGGCAATTGTCCCTGTGCGACTGCAAAAATTGCAAATAAAAGTGTAGGATTTGTACAGGAGACAAAATTAACTTCAATTAAAATAGACTTAAGGAGAAATTCTGAGAGAGAAATTTGAATGACTTTTTGAAACTGAAGGGTGTAGGGCAGGGTCTCCAATGTGGTGCCCACTGGAGCTGTGGCAACCGCTGACACCTTTCCTAGCGCCCAGCAAATGTTTTAGAAAGTGGGTGGGGCCAGTTAGGGCTTCTACACAGCAGAACTTTTGATTGGCCACTGGATTGGCAGTGTAGTTTAAAAGGCATCCTGTTAAGCACAGCTTCTGCTTGAAACTTCGAAGATCTCCAGTTAGAATTATGCATAACCTCGCCATTTTGCAGCTGTCTATGCCTCCTACAGCAGCCATTTTGTGGTTGCCCCCACTACCATGTATCAGAATTCCAAAGGTGCTCAAAGCATCAAAAAGGTTGGGAACTCCTAGGTTAGGATGTCGAGGGCCCAACCCATACTAGTAAAGGCACAGCAGGTTCAGAGTTCTTTCAGCCACATTGTACATCAAATGATGCCATTAGAGTTCCCAACTCCAGGTTGGAAAATTCCTGGAAACTTGGGGGTGGAGCCTGGGGAGGGAGGGTTTTGGGGAGAAGAGGTTATAATACCTAACCCTAACCCTACCCTCCAAAGCAGCCATTTTTGCCAGGGAAACTGAACTCCATATCTGGAAGATGGGTAGCAATTCCAGGAGATCTCCAGCCACCACCTGAGGCTAACAACTCTAGGCTCAAAGCAGACAATAGAAAAAGCAGATTCATTTGGGGAGAGTACAAAAATGACAAGGTGGGAAAGCTAGGAAAGATTTGGAAGAATATAGAAAAAAACACATCTCAGTTGGGGGAGGGACCTGGAGATTTCTCCTAGAATTATAACTGATTTCCAGACTAAACAAATCCGTTCCCTGGGAGAAGTGGCTGCTCTGGAGAGTGGACTCTATGGCATTATACTCCACTGAGGTCCAACCCCTCCCCATACTCAGTCCACCTTAGGCAGCATCTCCCAAATCTCAAGGAATTTCCCAACACAGAGTTGGCAACACTACTGTCTCCTGTTTAAAAAGCCACTTCATGCAGAAGCTAGTCTACTCCCTGTTCCTCTGGAATGGTAAGGGCTGTGGCTGGGTGGAACTGGCACAGAAGGAGGCCACCATATCTCTGTGTTTATCCTGAATATGGAACGGCTATCATGAATTTTCGAGTGTTTGATAAGGTTTCGTGCAAAAAACGCAAGTGGTTTCTTGTGAAGCCGAAGAGGAGTGTTGCCTCCATCACAACCCTGAAGTGACAACTTCCTGATTGAAAACTGAATCTCCCCAAATTCAATATACTTCTAGCAAAGAAGTAATTCTTACAATTGGAAAAGGACAGCAGAGATAAACAGCTTGGCAGCAACCCAATGCAGGCTTAAGAGCACCGAAACCCTTTGAAACCAATTGGGCATAAGCACGTCTAAGTCTGCTTTGGCTACTCTTTTCAAACTTAGCAAAAAGAACAAATAATAAATCACTTTGAGGTGGAGATTTTGCTTGTAAAAATTCATCCTAAAGCCTAGAGTTTCAGATAGGAACGAGAATTTGACCTCATCGTGGTATTATAAGCAGAAGTTTAAAAATCATTACGAAGAAGCCACAAGAAGGGGGGGGGAGGGATAAAAATACAGCATTAAAGTCGAAACCAATGCCCTTCAAAATCAGCACCAACTTTTCTTCCCTCCAAGCTCCTTCCTTTGTCTTCTTTAATTCACCCAACCAGCATGTTTGATAATAATGTATTTCAGGCAAAACGTACTGCAAGAAAACATCATAAAATAAAATGTACGGCAGAAGAAGAGCACGGAGTAGCTGGCAAGTGATCTGAAAACAACAGCCTTGAAATTGGGATTGAAATATATTTCAAAAGCAAACCACATATTGATTATGAGCAATGCTGTACCTTTAAATTTCAAGCACACGCAACAGGGATTGGGTGTCCTCCAAGCCTGATTGATTTTTTATAGCAACATTCAGTCTGCAGGAGAGATTCGCTCCATCAAAGGTAATGCCGTAATAGTAATTTCTGTGCTGGAGACAGGTTTCCAATTACGCATATTCACAGCCATAGCCACCAGACTAAGTTAAAGGATGGTTTTAGAACTGCTCTTGAGATGGTAATCTATTATGCTCCAGATAGACTACTCTTGCACAAAAGGTGGCCCAAAATAGTCTGTTACTGTCATTCATTTTGGTGCTGAATATGCTATCTTGTGTTAAGCCAGAAGTCTTTTTGCTGACTATCTGGAACTGGTATTTTAAAAGGTGTTCCAGATATCTGGGATGACCCAATACATAGATGTGAAACATCCTTGCTGAGATGGTTTGCACTTTCTGAAATTCTAGTCTAGATTCTGTTCATCTGCAACGTGACCCACATTTCCAAATGCAGTCATTCTTGTAAGCCTGCATAACCAAGTAATAAGCTGATAATACGCCATCACTAGCATCCCAGTGTTACCCAAATTGGGGGGGGGGTCTCCTTGTAAGTTGGGGAAATTAGCATACAAGGAGAATGCTGTTATCCGCCCTGAGCCTGCTTACGGGGAGGGCGGAATATAAATACGATAAAATAAAATAAAATAAATAAAATAAAAATAAACTAGCAGGATCTCCATCAATAACTAAGATCTTCACCAATATACACCAGGATAGGTCCTTTAGAGAAGAACCAGGAGGGTGTTCAACAGGAATGGTAAGACAGGATCTCATTGTGTCTCTCCACTTAGCACATTCTGAGACCCTCCTGTGATGAGATCCCTACCCTAAGATCGAGGATCAATCTATCAGCACTGATAAGTTTATAATTTATTCCTGGGAAGATGCCATCCCTATCTTTTTGCTGAATATCAACTCATCTCTGGTGAGATTCATTAACAAACTGCTCCTTTTGTGAGGCAGGAGGAGAAACTTTGCATTTCCTTTCACACATCCTGGCAGCAAGTAATCAAAGTAATCAAACCTTTGTAATTCCTGGAGACTGACCTTTACGGTCTTTGTTCCAATGGCTAAGGAGGCTCCCCAGCCTCAGGACACATTTTGCCATATAAGAACCAGGGCTCTTGCCCCATTCAAATCATGCACACTCATTGGATCCAAGCACTGCTCCCTTAGGGCCACTTCTTCCCTAAGTCTCTCTGGCTGAGAACACTGGACATTTTAAGCTCTCTTCCTTTGTGAACTACTGTACACTCTCAGATTGGTAAATATACTTCCCCCTCCCTCACTGTATTCCAACTACTGGCTAGCTTCCTAGGGCTCTGTGTATGTGCGTGTGTGTACCAACTATTTTTAATTTCCTCTTGTGTGTATGATGGTTTTTCCTCTTTAAATAAAAATATTATTTGACCCTAAAAGCACCAAGCCTCATCTGCTACCTTTGGGAAAGGACCCCATAAATACTGGTGGAGATATCCCGTTGTTGCCCCTCTTGAACAGCCTTCCTCCTTGCCACTAATTCCCCCCACTTACTCGCAAGGAGGCCCATTCCTGGTAACAGACCCTTCTTAGCTTCTGAGATCGGACAAGAACAGGGTCACCTGGTCAGGACATGGTCATCAGATCAGTGCATGAGAAGAAAGGAGAGACTGGCGAATTCAGTATTCGAGCGCCAAAGTGCTTACACCCCAGAAGTGAAGATCCACCCAGATCCAAGCAAGGAGCTGGAAAAAAAATACCAGTTTATGTGCCAGCACTGCTGAACAAAGACATGCCCCACACCCTGTTAATTTCATATCCTGTTTCAATTGCATATGCAATATTAATACAGTGCCTGTCTTAATTTGTGTAGCCTTTGTACGGAACCAGCATCCACAAAGGCATTTTCTTATATGTGTCTCAAACATGACAGCTCCTAATATTCATTCAAAGACACACACACACACACCTGAAGACAGAGAAGGTGCAGATTTCAAGAAACAAAGCATAAGTGTGAAGAGCTCCCTTGAACACACACTCAGAAAATGATCAAAGGTTTGTTGTCATCAAGAAGTAATGCTATTATATTTTGAACGGTGGTACTTATGAGACCAACTATCCCAGCAGAGACCTCTTTGCTTCATTCTTGAGGTGGGCTCAGATCACTTTAAATCTTGGCCTGATTCCATGTGGGACTCATCTCCACCACCATCTTGTCTCACTCATATCCAGCTCTCTCTGCTAATTCTGTCCCCCTTCCACATAAAAGCAGAAAAACATCACCTTTGGGAACAGGGGAACAATTCCCAGCAGGCAGAGCTTATTGGGTACCAGAGTTTCAGGTAGGGACTGTAGTAAAATAGCAGGATTTGAGTCCATTGGCTCCTTGGACCCCAATTCAGGGTATTAGCTTTTAAGAGTTAAAACTCCTTTTTTCAGATACAGGGAGAAATGGAGATCTCTCATCCCTGCATCTGAAGAAGAGAACTTTGACTATAATACGTTTGAACCCTGGAAATGTTGTTCTCTAAGGTGCCACTGAACTCAGATCCTAGGTACCAGAGATTAAGATCCAATTTTTCCCTTGAATCTGATTGCAGGATGAATTTAATACACTTGAATCCCCTTGGCTACTCAACTGACACTTCTGATTGGTTTGCCTTGATTTTCCTTAATCAGTTACTGTGCTCAGTCCAAAGTATTGGTCATTAAATACAAAGCTCTTCATGGCCTTGGTACAGCATACCTACAGGACTGCCTCCCTCCCTATGTCTTTCCACGGCACCTTTGCTCATCTGAACGGGGTCTCTTGCAGATGTCAGCCTGCACATGGGCGAGATCAACAGCAGCCCGTACATGAGCTTTCTGTGTGGTGGCCCCTACCCTATGGAACGGCCTGCCTGAGGAGTTCAGGAGAGCCCCCACTCTCCTGGCTTTCTGCTAACAATGCAAAACGGAATTAGTCAAAAAGATCAGCTACGAAGGCGGTATTATAGGAAAGGGGTCCCAGATATTTTGCGAATGAGTTAGGAACCATAGATTTCACTATATGTTGTCTTACATGTTATCTGTTGCTTTAAATATGTACTCCTATACACTACTTGTGTTTCATGTTGAACTATATTCCATTTCAGCAGTTCTCCAACCCCATACTGGATCCTTGCTAATGCTATGTCTTTATAAACTTGTATCCATTTACCCTGTGACATTGTTTATGGAAATGTTCTTGACCCTGTATGGAAATGCCCGCCCTTGTTCTTGCCACTGCTTGTACTAATCTCACACTATGTAATCTGTCTTGAGACTCAATGAGAAAGGCGGAATATAAATGACATAAACAAACAAACAAATCTTAAGCATACCACGTCTGTGATAGCACAGTTGTCAAGATGATGGCAGCATCTTGCCATACCCATATCTGGGGGGCGGAGGGAGCTGGAGGTTGTGATGTTATGTTTATCTGTTGCAGTTGTGGTTCTCAACTCTCCCAGGATGTGAATTCTGTCTAAAGTTCTCTCTCTTAGAGCCACGCTACAAGTGATGCCTGACGCAGGTTGGACACTTGTCAGCTTCCCTCAAGTTTTGATGGGAAATGTAGGCATCCTGGTTTTGCAGCTGTAATGGAGAGCCAAGCTGTAAAACCAGGACGCCTACATTTCCCATCAAAACTTGAGGGAAGCTGACAAGTGTCCAACCTGTGTCAGGCATCACTTGTAGCTTGGCTCTTAGACTATGCTGGTTCCTAGCCACTGGGAAAGAACCTAGAACTCTGTGTCCTCCTTTGTGCAGCTAGAGGCCAGCCTCTAGGAAGAGGGGAGGGGGGAATGTTAGCCTGTGAATGATATGTACTTATGAAATGTGATTGTGCTTTTCTAAACCTGGGGAGTCTTTTGGGAAGATTCTTGACAGATCTTTACAACAGTAGCCCCTTCATTGTTGCAACTCATACCCCGTCTGAGATCTAAATCATCGCAACGAACAGAGGACAGAAGTTTCAAACTGCATTGTGCCTTGACATCTTTCTTGACTCCCTTCTTTGCTTCACTTCACCCTCCTCCCGATTGGAATATAAAGGCTCAAGGATCTCCTCCCTGTATCTGAAGAAGGGAGATTTAACTCTGGAGAGCTTATCCCCTGAAAATTTTGTTGGTCTCTAAGGTGCCACTGGACTCATATCCTGCAGAGAAGAGAAGTTGTTCTTGAGGAAGGTTGACTTGATGAAACTCACCACATTTTGAATATTCACTGCAAAATACCTCTATACAGGGTTTGCGGCTTGGTTTGCCTCATTTTGCCCTGGATAATATTGTAAACAAATAGTCCCCCCACAATCCCCCATCCCCGCACACAGAGATGTCTAGATTGTGTTCCTGCAACACAATTCTCAACATGTGAATCTGGTTTGTCATATAGTAAATTTAACTGCTCATGATACAGGCTAACACTGGCAAGTATCATGAACATGTCTCAATGTTTTTGCGTAGGATGAATGAGAACATATATACAGGCTCTCAACTCTCCTGGCTGGATCCAGACTAAAATTTTCCCAATTTCCAGGTGGAGCCTAGACATCTCCTGGAATTACAAATGATCTCCAGGCTATAGAGATCAGTTCCCCTGTAGAAAATGGCAGCTTTGGAGGGTTGGCTCTGTGGCATTATACCTCACTAATGTCCCTCCCCTCCCAAAATTCTGCCCTTCCCAGGCTCTGCCCCCAAATTTCCAGGAATTTCCCAACCTGAAATGGGAAAACTTACTCCCCCTTCAATGAACGAATGAAATCCTGCCCTCAAGTTATAGCTAACTTACGGCAACCCCTGGTGGGGTTTTCATGGCCAGAGACTAACAGAGGTGGTTTGCCATTGCCTACCTCTGCAACGCTGATTGTCATTGGAGGTCTCCCATCCAATTACTAACCAAGGCTGACCCTGCTTAGCTTCTAAGATCTGACCACATCTCACTGATTTCCACAAAATGCTCTTCTTGGAAAGTAAGAGATCCCGAGGAGTGACATAAGGGGGGCCTGCAGCAGGAAGGGGATTAGTCAAAATTGCCAAATTGGTCTGGAACCAGTCCTTAGTCTGTTCATTTATTCTCTCTCTCTCTCTCTCTCTCTCTCTCTCTCTCTCTCTCTCTCTCTCTCTCTCTCTCTCTCTCTCTGTTTCTTTTATGAGAAGAGGCCACCATGCAGGATTTTGAAACTGGCCCTGGTGAGGAAAGAAGAGCCGCTGGACTCTAATCTGAAGAACCAGGTTTGGTCCCCCACTCCTCCACTTGAAACCAGCTGGGTGACCTCAAGTCAGTTCACAGCTCTCTCAGATCTCTCTCAGCCCCACCCACTTCACAGGGTGATTGGTGCTGGGATAATAATAACGTACTTTGTAAACTGCTCTGAGTGGGTGTTAAGTCATCCTGAAGGGTGGTATATAAATCCAATGTTGTTGTTGTTGTTGTTGTTAAGATGAGTCAACTCTCTGCATGGGAAAAGTGCAGGTGACTGAACTGCACGTGATAGGGCTTCCTCTCCCCTTTCTTGTCCGAATCAGTTGAATATGTAACCTGTTTTGTTACATGTTCTGTAGAATATGTAACAAAACAGGTCATCCAGCTGTGCTTAGAGCATCACAGGGTCTAAGTTGAGTTTCCCTCCCAAAGTGCACAGCTCTTATTCCTGTACCTAATCAAAGTTCAATTCTCCCAATTTGCTGACCACCCGCTTGGCTCCATTTGTGGCATGTGACAGTCACATCTTCACAACTCAGCAGGTGGCATAATTAGGAGACAAGAGCCCCACAGACTCTTCTGTCCTCCTCATCTTGCTGTTCCCATGAGAGACGTATTAGTAATTCATGAATGGACCCTTTAACATTTTTATGTTAAAATGTGGTTGACTTGGAAGAGAAAGGAAAATTAATGTTGGCGGAAAACGAGGATTCCCGCATTGACTCTTAAATCTCACATTACTTGGTATGCCGATTCTGATTCTCTGGGCCGTTTAGATTCATTTTCTTTCCACTAGATGAGCAGTAACATCTGTCTGTCAGATGCACCCAAATTATACCCTTGTTTTTCAGGTATCGTTTTTATTGGCTCCGTGTCCCGAGTTAATATGACAAGTGTATTACTGCTCCGAATGCTGTAATGAATTGTATAAGGCCGGCTGCGCTAGTTTGCAAACACTCTTTTTTTGTGTGTGCGCCCAGCTTGCTCCCGCATCATTTGCAAGTCAAAAGGAAAAGAAATGTAGCAAGCAAACTAATGTAGTGTATGCCATATGACTCCCTTTCATTAATGTCAGAAATTAATTGCAACATAGGCCAGCGCAGCTCAAGACAGAGCTGTTTAATCTATAAAGCTAGGAAATAATGGGCTAGGACAGCTCTGGTTGCATGGTGTCTCTAAGGGAGTGTAGTTTAAGCGTGCAAACTATGAACCACCTAGCCAAGTTCAGTCGACCATAGGGTAAATATACAACCAAATTTTGCAGCCATGGCATTTTGACATGTGAATTTTAGCTTCTGACATGGGCTCTCCCAACCAGGAGGAAACTGTTTTGATTTTTTTTTTCGTAGCCACACTCACGAAATTGAGTTTCCTTACACCAATTCTCCCCCTATAAAATATACACATTGTTCAGATCAGCTCATTATACAGATATTAAGTGCTTTGCATACAATGTATGAAAGTGTACATTTATAAGAACATGCATACCCAATGCAAATGAATCAAAAAGTGGATAACTGAAATGGCTGACAAAAATCTGAACAAAACGAAATTTTGTGGAGACCATTCGCTTATCCCTATAGAGGGGTGCCATCTTGAAGGCTGGCACATTATAGACAATCAAACCATTCATTGTACCAGTGGGCAGAACGACCGAGCCATCAGAGGGCTTATTGCAGCCACCATATATTCATGGCCATGTTTTCATTGGGTTGCAATTATTTTAGTGATTAAATTTTGAGTTACAAAAAATAACTTACTAACGTGTAATGGAACAGCAGGATTTTCGTCCAGTGGCACCTTAGAGACCAACAAGGTTTTGTGTAATGGTCCTTAGAGCACACTAGTGAGATGTTGTAAGATTTTGTATGCACACACAGGCATATAAACTTCTGGGCCAGGAACTTTATAGTAAGTAAAATGTATTCAGTTAGGGCTTTCCCCATACAATCTGGAATCCAACTTTTCATTATTTCCAGTCACATCGAGAGTGCATAGAACTATATCCATGTGGTTCTCTGCAGATATTCAACAGACTGCATTTAGGGTAAGAGCAAGATATAGGGTTGCCAACCACTCAGTAGGAGATTGGAGGGGGGGGGTCATGGGAGGCACCAACAGAGTGATGACCTACAATAAACATCATTGCTTTGACACCATGCCCAAGGATTCACCAGAAACTCGGTGGTTTGGCGATAGTGAATCCTAAGTGGTATGTCGACATTGTGATGTCACTTCCGGGTTTGTCCCAGAAGTGATGTCATGCTAGCACTCTGGTGGCAATTTTCAACAGATTTTCCCACTGCCACCCTGCTGTGCAGGGGCTGCTGGGAGGTATTACGTTATACCGGGAGACTTGGCAGCCCTAGCAAGGTCTGTCCTGCGATCCTTTTCCCACCAGCCATTCAGCTACATGAATGGTTCTCTCACTATGGTTGTCGCTTTGGGATAGGCCTTTGGCAAGCACCAGTTCAGAACCAAGTGTGATGAGGTCTGGAATTCAACCTCACCAGGCAAGAAGCTGGCCCAGCAAGTGAAAGTCATGCCCACAGCAGCAAGAGATCCAGAGGCACAGAAAAGCCAGGCCTTCCACTACAGACATGTTAATAGGCCTGCAGAGTAGGCTTGCCAAGTCTGGGTGGGAAATCCCTTGAAATTTGAGGGTGGAGCCTGTGGATGGTGGGGTTTGGTAAAGGACCTCAGTGAGGCATAATGCCATAGAGCCCACCCTCCAAAGCAGCCATTTTCTCCAAGATAACTGATCTCTTGGTAGTCTGGAGATCCGATGTAATTCTGGGAGCTCTCCAGGCCCCACTTGTAGGTTGCCAACTACTTCAGAGTCATCAGCGGCAGAGCTTATGTTGCTTTGAATCTGTTCTGGTTGACTCCCCTGCCACCTGCTGGTCAGGTCCAGATTGCATTTCCTGGAGTGGCCACTTCCTCAGTGGTGCTGTGGCTTGCTTCTGGCCTAGGTTGGCTTTCTTGTGGCTGTGGTGGTGGCAGGAAAAGGGCACTGGGACCGTTCCTAGAAGCTTGTGTTTGACACCTAGCACCCAATTTATTTTTGCCTGCTCCATTCTGTCCCAGATCACTTGCTCAAGTCTTCTCTCCATCTCTTTTGATTCTTGCCTCTGTCCACTTCCTCATCGCTGGTGGTGGAGAGTGCCCTCAAGTCATAACTGATTTATGGGGACTCCTGGTGGAGTTTTCATAGCAAGAGACTAACAGCAGTGATTTGTCATGGTCTGCCTCTGCAGTCCTGGTCTTCATTGGAGGTGTCCCATCCAATTCCTAACCAAGACTGACCCTGCTTAGCTTATGAGATCTGACGAGATCAAGCTCATCTGGGCTATCTAGGTCATGATTCCTCATCTCTGCTCACCTTCTTTTTTTTATAAGTCCTATTCAACTGTGGCCCTTCTTTTACCGATGCCACATCGGCACCTGGCATTGCCAGAAGCAACTGGAGGTGGGCCATGGGGAGGGGGAATGGCATATGATGCAATAACATCACTTCCAGATGAAGACCCAGAAATGAAGTCACTGTGTCATGGTTGTTGTGGGTTTTCCAGGCTGTATTGTCGTGGTCTTGGCATTGTAGTTCCTGACGTTTCGCCAGCAGCTGTGGCTGGCATCTTCAGAGGTGTAGCACCAAAAGACAGAGATCTCTCAGTGTGTCATGTGATGATCTAGGTGTGTCATGTGATGATCTAGGTATTCCCCCAATCTCCATGGTAAAACCATAGAGATTGTGGAATTACCTAGAATGTTGCAGATGCGGTCCACAGTATTGTATCTCCTCCAATTTTCTCTGGCTGTAAGAGAAAGGGGCAAGCTGTGGTTAGCGACCTAGAAAGCCTTCCTTCCTTGCTGTCATTTTATCAAGGTGATTATCAAAAGTTGGAAAAGTATGTTAAAATGTGGTCAAAGAGACAGGGTTGCCCACCCTTTTCAGCTGTCTGTGCCATTCTGTTCTTTCCCTTCTCTCCCTCTTGATTTTCTCTCCATTTTTAACAGATTTCCTAGACTTTTCAAACTAGTTTACAGGCTGAAACTTAAATGTTTGTTCTTTTGTGTTCTGCAATGCAAACCAGCAGGATAACTGGAGCTTGAAATTTTTAGGCATGAAAAAAGAACAGAGGAGGGCTGGAATCTGGGCTAGTGATGTCATAAGTGCCTTTCATCTTTGAGAGTTTGTTGTAAAGTGCTGTTCTTAGGAGAATTGTACATTTGGGGGAACTTTTCCATGGAAAAAAACCTTACAGAGGCCTGAAAAACATTTATTGCCAGCCTGACCCTTCAGATTTCTTACCCTACACTTTTTCTGCCTGTGCCGGTAAGCAGTTCAAAGAGGAACACAGAGGATAGAGAGCTTGCATACAGATGTATGGAATATTATTATAGAAGATTATTACCCTGTGCGACAATTTCACTTTTCACGGAGGGAAGGACATCAAAATAATGACATGATGACATATTTTTCTGCAGCAAGGCTTTTCTTTTTCTTTACAAATTATATTGGATGTTTCTCCTTGCTGTCTTCAGAAGTCTCTCCCCTTCTTTCAAGTGCTTTTTTTTGGAACTGGAAGCAGAACTGATTGAAATTGGTTCAGACACAAAATTTTGCCTTTGCAAAAAATATGGATGAACTTTGTCCATAATAAAGCTTCTATTAATAATGGTCAGAGCTCTTGAAATACAAAATGTTTGACTGACTGGCAAATCATCACCCATTTATGCGGGCATATTAGAGGCTAGATACAATCCCTGTGTTTTCCACGGACTTGGGAGAGGGGTGTGTATGAAGCAAGGCAGGTACTAAAGTAGCACTGCCATGCTAAAGTGCTGTGCATGTTCACATCTGTTCCATGTATAAGATTGTTGGAGTTTGTATAAACAAGCTTGCTGTAATGTGGTACCTGGAAAAAAAGAGAGAGTTCCTTAGTTAAGAGACCAATTTTATTTACTATGAATGAGCAAGCTGAACAAAGAACAGAAAAACAGTTTCGCTTTGCAATATAAATTGAGCCAAATGGCATTCATTAATCGTCAACGGACTCATTGCTAGAGGTAAGGAACATTGCAGTTGCCCTCTCTGCGCTGTAAATTCACAGCAGCCCTCCATGTGTATGGTTTCTTGTAAAGTACAGAAATGATCAGGGAGGATGGAGGGAAAGAAACAGGGAGAAGTAATGCAAAAGTGGGGGCAGGGTCAGATCTCCCATTGTAGTGGGACCCTAGGGTTATGGGTGGTCAGGTACCTCCCGGCTGGGAATGAATGATCAACGTTTGACAAGCCAGCAAGGGGGAAGTGGGAGAGACTCTTGTGTAGTGCCCCCCCACACACAACATTACTTCCAGCACAAAACCAGAAGTCATCATTTCAGGGCAACCTAGGATTCACTCCAAACTCTGTAGTATAACCATAGTTAGTGGTGAATCCTAGAACATTGCCCCAATGAGAGTATCTCTAAACAAGACGGAGTACATGTGGAGGCTCAAGTGAAGAGGAGTGCAATGTTTTCCTGGAAGAGGAATTAAAAAAAAAACCAGATCTGAAGGCTTTGTCAATTTCCCTCTCTATAGAGTGTGCAAATTTCACTGCACAGGGAGTTTATTTCCTTTCGTTTGCAGAAGGAAAGGTGAGAGTGACAGAAGCCTTTGGGGAGGCAGAGAGGAAATAAATAAATAAACAAGCTGTTTTTCTGCTTTTGCATCTGCACAGTAAGTGAAATTGATTCTCTCCCAGCGTCATGAATGGTCAGGTACTTAAATAATGTGGGAGTAGTCTAACTCCCCAAAGTCTGTGCAAGAACTCACATGTGCAAATGATCTCAGCTATCACACAGGTTCAAGTGAACACCGAACTGTAAAGTGAGGGCCAAGCTACACATGACGAATGACACTTGAACGGCAAGTGGATTGAGTGGAGGGCAAGTGAACAGGGAGAAATACACTTGCCATTCAAGTGTCATTCGTCATGTGTAGCTTGGCCCTGAGCTATTACAAAAGGCAGTGTTTCTGATTATAGGCTAACTGATTAATTTGCTTACTCTTTGTACAATTGGCTGTAGGGGCGAACAAGGACTCCCACCATTCTGTGGACAACACGCTGCTGATTTCATTGTACTGTACGGTAATGCACTTTTTTAATTCACAAAAAAACTGAGAAACAAGTATGGTTGCCAGGCCAATCTGTGGGAGGGGTGTGGGTGGGGATGGAGGCCATGCAGTATCACATCACTTCTATTAAAAAAATCAGAATTGACATAGGTAGCTCTAGGAATAACTGGAAACTCTGTGGTAAAACCATAGCATTTTCGGCAATACCTAGAGCTACCCTCTGTCACTTCCAGTTTTTTACTCCCACACAATAATTTTTTCCCCCTCACCCTTCCACCCTTCCAACAGGAGCAAGGGGCAGGGGAACTTGGCAGCAGGGGAAATTGGCAGCCCTGGAACACAATTGAGCTACTTGTAAACCACTTGTCCAAAAAAAAAATCAGCTCTCTTGCTTACAATTGCGAGACGTTCTGAACGAGCAAATGTCTGAGCATCATGAATCCTTATTGCAAACTTCACAGGAGGGTCTTGACATTGGGAGGCTTAGGGCCGCTCTAAACGTTTCTTCCTTCACGAGTTCTCCACAGAGCCAACCCGGCCTTGTGTAGATACACAACAGCTTTGGGAAATGGCTTGCATAAAAAAAAGGAGATCCCAAATGTGTTTGGAAAGCTGCCCCAGGGAAGGGAGAGCTCTTGCTTTTCTCCCAAGCTTTTATACCTCATGCAAAACGAGTGTGTGTGGGGAGAGTTTTCAATTTTGTCTGCTCCATGTGCATGTGAGGCAGCAGAAATGGGAGCACTGCCCCCCCACACACACTGTTTTTGCACAGGGGGAGAAGCTTGGGAGAAAGGCAGGCGCTCTCCCTCCCTGGGGGGCAGCTTTCTGAGCTCATTTGGGCTCTCCTTTTTTTATTCAAGCTGTTCCCCAAAGCTGCTGTGTGTCTGCATGAGCCTGGGTTGGCTCCATGGAGAACTCATGAAGGAAGTAACTTCTAGGGTGATCCTTAGATGGGTTGGAGATGAACCTGGAACCGAGAGGCAAGGGGTCCAGGATAGATGGCTGGGCCATTCTTGCAAAGGTCTTTCCTAGCTGTCCTTGGACTATCCTTCTGCACCTTAATTTACTTTTTTAATTTTACAATTCATAAACTGTTTGCCTAGGCAAGACAAAATGGGAGTTCTAGCACAATGCACTTTATTTCTCAACAACCATAAAAAGCACCAGTAATTTCAAAAGTTTTCTAAATTCCCTCTTGGAAATTAGGATTGGAACTTCCAGAAGCAAATCTGAACAGTGAGCTATGCCTGTCTAGGTCTAATTTATTTGAAACTGGTCAAGATGGGTAGCCTGCCATGTCAGTCTGTCTGTAGCAGTAGAAAAGAGCAAGAGTCCCATAGCACCTGTAAGACTAACAAAATTTGTGGCAGGGTATGAGTTTTCGTGAGCCATATCTCACTTCTTCAGGCATCTTCAGTATCTGAAGAAGTGAACTGTGACTCACAAAAGCTCATACCCTACCACAAATTTTGTTAGTCTTATAGGTGCTACTGGACTCTAGCTCTTATTTGAAAATGATCACCTTCTCCCGGTTTTGCCCAATGCTATATTTGGGTGGTATCTTTCGGGGGGTTGTTACTATTACACATTTAAATTCAGAGTGCAAATGTCCCCATTGCCTCTATTAATAAGGTTCTCAGTAAGCATCAAAAAACTGAAGTTTGCTTTGCACTGAAATCCTAAGCAGAGTTACTCCAGTCTACACCATTGAAAACAATGGGCATAGACTGGAATAACGCTATTTAGGATTTCACCGTTAGTGTGTGGAATCATATATTATAAACCGCTGACAGGAATTGTGCAGGAGGCCTTGATAATTTGGCTCCAGATTTGCTATATTTCACAGTTTCATTCCTGCACTGTTAATGAATCGGCTTCTTTAAAAATAATGCCACTTCGACCTTTGAAAAGGATTCTGAGCTCTGATCACAAGGTAATCACAAAGCAACAGAGGTTGGTTCGGTTTGCTGTTAATTGCTTAGTTTGGAAAAAAATTTTGCTCTTTGGAAAATGAGATTTTTGGTGGAGTATTTTTTAAAATAAATATCATTTTGTTGAGTCTTCAGGTAGCAGAGCTACTGTTTTCTGATGGCTGTTGTGGGTTTTCCGGGCTGTATTGCCATGGTCTTGGCATTGTAGTTCCGGACGTTTTGCCAGCAGCTGTGGCTGGCATCTTCACAGGTGTAGCACCAAAAGACAGAGATCTCTCAGCGTCACAGTGTGGAAAAGATGTTGGCAGGTCATTTATATCTACTCAGCAAGGTGGGGTTGGGCTGAGTCATCCTGTAAGAGTTTCCCAGGGTGTGGAATGCTAATGGCGGGAGGCTTCACTGTATCCTGAGGAGGTTCTTTTGCATATGGATTGGTACTTGATATGCTAAATACGTGCCAACACCTTCTCCACACTGTGACACTGAGAGATCTCTGTCTTTTGGTGCTACACCTCTGAAGATGCCAGCCACAGCTGCTGGCGAATCGTCAGGAACTACAATGCCAAGACCACGGCAATACAGCCCAGAAAACCCACCACAACCATCGTTCTTTGGCCGTGAAAGCCTTCGACAATACATCTACTGTTTTCTGCTTGTGGCCTTGGAAAGTCCATCAGTACCAGTCAGAGAAGATAATACTAGGTTTGATATGTCAATGGTCTGACTCAACGGAATGTACATTCAGATATTTATTTTCTAGGTTGGACCAGTCCTGTCTATTTTGATGGCAAGTTCATGTCTAGTTATCTTTGTTTTACAGGTAGGGGACACACCTCTGGTCTTAGCAACTTGATTGGGCTTCCCTCAAAATTTTGCAAATTGTTCCCTTGAAGAGGAACTTCCTATATCCCCAGTCATGGGCAGAAGAGCAGCACTGCCTATTCTTCACAAAGAATTAATAATAATAATATTTGATTTATATGCCACCCTTCTGGACAACAAATTAGACCACAGAGGGAGGCCCAGAGGACCAATCTCTGTATATCTTGATCTCTGTATATGTGCAATCAATTTTGTGACTTGGTTCTTGTATATGTGCCAACATTTGTGTGACTCTGTGTAACTAATATTACTAGGTCTCTCAGTTTTTAACTGGCCATTGTTTATGTTTATGCAATTGTCCTTGATACTGACTGTACTACTCTCACACTTTGTAATCCGCCTTGAGTCTCAGTGAGAAAGGTGGACCATAAATGACATAAAATAAATAAAATAACTTTGTTCCATGGTTTTTGTTCATTTATGCATATGAGGCTCCTCCCTTACTGGCACCCTCACCTGATGGCCTGCCATCCTACCAGCTCTCCAGGCAGGTGTCCTCCGGCCTTAGATAGGCAGGGAAAGGGGTTGCACCACCTTGTTCCTTCTCCTGCCCTGGGAGTAGCAGCACGCTCCAGCTGCCTCCCTCTGCAAAATCTTCCTAGGCCTTCACAGGAACCTGAATTTAAAGGCCTCCCCTGGCCCTACCTCCCTGGCTCAGCCCCCAATCGCCACCCAGTCTCCCTGACTGACCCTGCTCCCAACCTATCTGATAGGAGGGCTGGGTAGACTCTGCAGTCTCCTGGCCCCACCCACTCCATCCCCACCTAGGGCGGGGCATTTGGTCTGCTCTCTGCCTGGCTTGCCCCTGCTGCTTCTGAACCCTCCCCAGTGGCTCCCCTGGCAGCTTGGGGCCTGGGCCTGCCTGACTTGTGCTGATGGCAACCTCCTGTGAGCCTGGATGAAGTGGAGATGTCTGGACAACCGCAGGAGACGGGTGGGTCTCCTAATGGCTGCAGCCTGTTTTTCAAAGTTGTGCCTGGGCATCAGCTGCAACTGGCCTAAGGGTGAGGGAGGCCTGGGGGCCTATAGAGGCTCTTGCACCTGAGGTACTGCCAGAGGCTGCACTGCAGGGCCTGAAGATGGTGTCTGCTGCAGCAGGGCTGGTGGGGTGGGCAGACAGAAGGACAGCATTGATGGACAATGCAGAATGCTATAAAGTGCCATGCCCTATTATTGCTACACCTACCAATGAAGACCAGGGAGGCAGAGTCAGGCAATGACAAACCACTTCTGTTAGTCCCTTGCCATGAAAACCCCACCACAGGTCTCCATAAGTTAGCTGTGACTTGAGGGCACTCTCCACCACCTCCTCCATGAAGAGCTCAGGTATTAAGTACTGAGAAAGCTCTCTCTCTCTCTCTGTGTGTGTGTGTGTGTGAGAGAGAGAGAGAGAGAGAGAGAGAGAGAAACTCTGGGGCCCTGCTGCTAGTTAAGTTACCAGGACTGATTGGAACCGATGGACTGACTCAGTATAAAGTTTAATCGAGGTTCTGCTTTGCACCCACCTGTATTTCAACATTATCAGAGCTTGTTTCTTTCCCAGCCTTAGGTACCCCTTGTGGGTTTGATGACAAAGTAACCTCATATGGCAACAGCAAGACACCACTAATGAAGACCAGAATATTAAAATGTTCAGTAATTGTTATGGGAACATTGAGCCCTTCATAGACTTAACAGGAATGGAAATTTGGAGCAATCAGGAAACATAATGTTAATAAAGCCGAAACAATGTCCTAATGACCCTCAAACATCTGTCTTTTGCCATGAATACATAAAAGCCTTCACGCTTTCTTTCTTGCCTTCTTTTTTCAAATGGCTTTCAGCAGGACTTTTTTTCCGGGAAAAGAGGTGGTGGAACTCAGAGGTTGCCCTCAGAGAAAATGGTCACATGGCTGGTGGCCCCGCCCCCTGATCTCCAGACAGAGGGGAGTTGAGATTGCCCTCCGCGCCGAGTGGTGCGGAGGGCAATCTCAACTCCCCTCTGTCTGGAGATCAGGGGGTGGGGCCACCAGCCATGTGACCATTTTCAAGAGGTTCCAGAACTCCGTTCCCCTGTGTTCCCCCTGAAAAAAAGCCCTGGCTTTCAGAAAGGCTAACATGGTCCTCCTTACTGACATATTTAGCTTGGGATTCAGTAACACCATAATATAAGAACTGTTTGCCGGATTAGACCAAATATCCCTCATGCAGAAATCAGTTTCCGACCAGATTCCTTCCCTCCTTCCTGGAATATATGGTTGCCAACTCTGGTTCGGAAAATTCCTGGAGATTTGGAAGTGGAACCTGGGAAGCACCTCAGTGGGACATAATGCTTTAAAGTCCACCCTTCAAAGCAGCTATTTTCTCCAAGTGAAATGATCTCTGATATCTGGAGATCAGTTGTAATTCTGGGAAATTGCCAGGCCCCACCTTAATAACAGTAGCAATAGCAATAACAACATTCAATTTATATACCGCCCTTCAGGACAACTTAATGTCCAATCAGAGCAGTTTACGAAGTATGTCTTTATTATCCCCACAACAAAACACCTTGTGAGGTGGGTGGGGCTGAGAGAGCTCCAGAGAACCGTGACTGA